>NC_031995.1:79383511-79460249 GCF_001879085.1 Nicotiana attenuata | reverse complement strand
AAATGATTACATGGACTTGTGTGGGTTGCCGCGCACTCTGCGCAAGTTTGACTCAATTTGGGTAATCGTGGATTGACTCACGAAATTAGCGCACTTCTTGCCAGTTAAAGCTACCGACACAGCGGAACAGTATGCTCAGTTGTATATCAAGGATATAGTCAGGTTACATGGCACACCAGTCTCAATCATGTTAGATCGAGGGGCTCAGTTCACAACCAACTTTTGGAAGAAGTTTCAGCAAGGTTTGGGTACGCAGGTAAATCTTAGCACAGCTTTTCACCCTCAAACTGATGGGCAAGCAGAGCGGACTATTCAGACGCTTGAGGATATATTGCGTGCTTGTACTCTTGATTTTAAAGGTAGTTGGGATGACCATTTGCCACTCATAGAATTCGCCTACAACAACAGCTTCCATGCTAGCATCCAGATGGCACCATTTGAGGCATTGTATGGTAGGAGATGCAGGTCTCCCATTGGGTGGTTCGAGGTTGGAGAAGCGGAATTGATAGGGCCGGACCTCGTGCAGCAGGCCATGGAAAAGGTCAAGATTATTAAGGAAAGGTTTAAAACTGCTCAAAGTCGCCAAAAGTCTTACTCGGATATTCGTCGCAGAGATTTGGAGTTCAAGGAAGATGATTGGGTATTTTTGAAGGTTTCCCCTATGAAGGGTATCACGCGGTTTGGGAAAAAGGGAAAGTTGAGTCCGAGGTATGTCAGGCCATACAGAATTATTCAGAGGATTGGTCAGGTGGCATACAAGCTCGATCTGCCACCCGAAATGTCATTGGTACACCTGGTCTTTCATGTGTCTATGTTGAAGAAGGTAGTGGGAGACCCGTCCACTATTGTGCTAGCTGAGACTATTGAAGTCAATGAAGAACTGTCGTATGAAGAAGTTCCAGTTGCCATTCTTGATAGGTAAGTTCGGAAATTGCGAAATAAGGAAATTGCATCCGTGAAAGTGTTATGGCAGAATCAGCAAGTTGAGGAAGCCACTTGGGAAGCCGAGGATGAAATGAAGAAGAAGTACCCGCATTTGTTTGAATAGTCATGTAATAGCTTTTTATGCATTTGATTCCTACGAACTCTTATCTTGTGATTTAATCTATGAAAACCTGTCCCATTTTGGTTATATATGTTGCCTATGTGGCCATGGTTGGTGTTGTACAGTACAAGTCATGTTATGTTAAGAAACATGTATATGCTGTTAGGATGTGATTCTAGGGCTCTCTGACAAGTGGATAGGCTTAGATACAAAGGAAACTTTGGCGAAATTTTTGGAAATTTAGGGAGTTAGCCAAATTTGGAGACTATTGACAGGCTTTAGGTTGTAAAAGGCAGAAGATTGCATAAAGAACTCCTAATAAGTGACCCTTGATCCTCATTCGAGGACGAATGATTTTAAGTGGGGGAGGATGTAAGGCCCCGTGAAAACTTGTGCTCAAAACTGAGAAACTCGTAGTGCCAAGTTATGAATATGTGTTAGGAATGTGTAAAATTCTTCGCGGCGAGCTTGCGAGCCACGGTTCGGACCCTTTGTACTGATCTAAGCATTTAAAAATCAAGAATCAAAGTTTTCCAGAAAAGTGCTATTATGCGGTCCAGAATGCGGTCGCAAATCAAGTATGCGGACCGCATTTCTACCGCATAGTGAGTCAGTGTGTTAGTCAAATTTGAGGTAAAAAATGCAGTCCATTATGCGATCGCATAACTAATATGTGGACCGCATAGTCGTCGCATAATTATCTTGGAATTTTGTAAAGGGCAGTTCTGCGGTGCATTATGCGACCGCAGAACGGGTATCGGACCGCATTTCTGCCACAAACCCAGACAGAATGATCAGATTTTGGGAGCACTTTTGCGGTCCATTCTGCGGCCGCATTTCCACTTTGCGATCGCAAATGTGATCGCAAACTTGACTCGGGGCTCCAATTTTCTAATTTTTAAACCCGACCCCCTATCGATATATTCGGTATTATAGCTCATCTTAAGCATATCTTCTGAGGCTTTTAGAGAGAAAGAGAGGGTCTTAGAGAGAGAAAGTGTCTCCAATCAAATTACTCCTTGAACCTTGCTAAAACATTGAGGAAGAATCAAGTTAAGACACCTAAATTCTCATTCGTAAGAGGTACGATTCATCACCTCAGCTCTTATTTCTATACTTAGCTATAACGGGTCAGTAGTGAAGTAATTTATGAGTATAAGAATGAAATTCTTGCATGCATATCACACCACAGGATATTGGAAGGTAGAAAACTAAAAAGAAGGCAATTGGGAGTATAAAATGATAGAAATTCCTCACAAAAAGGGGCTAAGATCACAATGCACCTTTAGTGTTTGATGATATGCTCAAACCAAGCTAGAATCTCAATCTCGTTTCTAATTCTCTGTTTAATTTGTAATTCTTACACAATAGATCGAAGTGCTAAGAGTTCCGGAATTTTGTAAGGATTAAGGAAAGCGATATTGAGGTATGTATGGCTAAAACCCCCTTTTATTAGAAATTGAGCTCCGTTGGCGTTTACGCAAATGTGGTAAGACTAGAACTTATTGATGTACCGATTATTATTTCATATGAATTGGTATGCAATTATATATATATCAACATGAAGAATGTGCCTTAACGTGTGTAATAAACTATCCTTGATATTTAAAGATGTGTGAAGAATACAAATCATGTGTTGACATGCCTGGGATATAAGCCAAGATTAAAATCGAGATTGTCGTGCTAACTATGTGCAATCCTACTTGTGTTTGCCACTTGAATTGCTTCTGTATGTGTCTATGATCACAAATTGCTAGATAGACATTGAAAATGGAAAAGATGTGATAATTGTGGCCCTAAGTGCCAATGAATGGATATGATATATGTGAAATAAAGAATCGAATGAGATGAATAATGAGAAAGGAACAACGCCTAGGTAAGGCGGCCTAGCTGATCGGGCCGTGGTCAGACACCATGCCACACATGTGGTGGTGATGTGCAAAATGTTCAATTTTGGAAAAAGGGAAATGAATTGATGACTGAGGTAAATGTCTCGAATGAGGCGACCTATCCGATCGGGTCGTGATCCGACTCCGCTCAAGATAGCGGTGGTGTTGAGAATAGTGATGAGTATATGGAAGCAATGCCCCAAATCGAGTTATGGAAATTATGTGGAAGATTGTATGGTTCATTTATGTGATTATGTGTTGTCCGGTTAAAACCTTTGAATTACTCTTGTGATTTTCTTGTTCTTGTTTGATAGTTCTTTCTGGTAAAATGGTGTTTAGTTATACATACTAGTACTATTCCATGGAACTAACGTTATTTTTGCCGGGGGCGCTACATTTTTATATGAATGTAGGTGGCTCCATTGCGGATAGTGCCGATCGCGCTTAGCAGGTTACCTTCTCCTCAAAGTCTTGGTGAGCCCCTTCCTCCTTCAAGGGGTTGTATTGTATATCTTTTGTTGTTGTGGATTTCCATTTGAGGTATAGCCGGGGCCTTGTTGCCGGCATTGTCGTACTCATCTTTTGTATCCTTAGAGGCTCCGTGGACATATGTGTGGGTCATGTATGAGTGTTGTGGGGCTCATGAACTATGTTGTAATTATAAACTCCTGCTTTCTATAAATTGTAACTTTATGGGAATTACGGAAATTAACTTTAACTATGGTTTAAGCTTGTGATATGGAACGAACTATCACTGTAGAATATACTACCTTTTCTTGCCTAAATAAAAAGGGAACATGGTTATCTTATTCATGAAGAGTGGGGTAGGAAGTGTGTGATAAGGCTTGCTCGGTTGGGTTCACTCGATCGAGCGCCGGTCGCGCCTCCCGAGGTTGGGGCGTGACATCAAATAAGAGTCGGGGGTAATTAAAGGTACCGTATGAGTGTTATGGAAATAAAAGAGGATGCCACTGGAAAGACAGTCTAAATATTATTTCAAAAGCAACCCTACAAGCGCAGGGGCGTGGGGGTAGGTAACTACGGATAATTATAGACGAGGAAGGATATCAAAAAAAATAATTCTGTTGGATACGATATAATAAGCTCGCAACTTTACAAGAGTCAAGGGTTCTCCCTAAGTACTACAACGAAAGACTAGCTGAGGAAATAAGGAAGAAGGCTTCAACCTAAGCACAACGACCCAAAGAGGAAATGGTAGTGTAACAACAGTCTCACAACAACATTGTAAGCACTCCAAAGAAAAGTGGCACCTACCGTGGCTAAGGAACGGGAAGTAAAATTAAAAGTAATATTCGAGATCATATGAGTTACACGAAAACTCTGGCATATGTGGGCACTAAGATAAGCTAAGTATGGACGCAACAAGGGGGCAGAAAGACAAGGAAAAGTAATAGTTTACGTTAAAGAAAGCTAAGAAGGAACGAAAGGAATTATTCAATCAATGATCCGGAGTTAGTTTCGTTATGAACGCACTTAAAATTTTGGAATATTACCCATGCAGCATATATGTTGACAATTATACAGCCATGGAAGACTCCGGTATAAGTTAAAAGAAGGAATTGAGTTCAGGTCATAGACAAAGGGTTGAAATTTGTATCATGGATATTCCATAACACCCATGAAAGGCTAAAGTAATAACTAATACCAGGAGCCGCAGATCGGAATATAGCTTAAGCCTACATAAAGACTGATCAAAAGGAGGAGCAAACTAAAGAGCTACATCAACGAAGTAAATCGGGAATCTAACTATTGGACCCATAAAATTATAGATCTCATGATTGAGAACATTGCAGGATTACCTTTTAGATATCAGAGGTACACGAGAGATAGTACAGTAGCAATATTCTACAATAGCTCTACGATAAATCCAGTTAAAAAAAGTAACAACCTCATAAGAAGTCGTCTCGAAGCTCCCACCGGATTGTAGTATTATAATAGAGCTTCAAGTTGTGGTGTGAATCATAGCTATATGGAGGGGAGGTTATGAAAGAGACAGAAGATATGATGCGAGATTTTATATAAGGTAAAGGTGAACAACGTACCAGATACTCAAATGCAGAAGGTTGTGAATAGTCCATACTTCGGGTAGAAGGCTAGAAGCGCGAGGATTCAATAACCGGGAATGATAGTGGCATCATCAACGGCATACCTTCCATCCTATGGTTTCCTAGTACCAAAAGGTCTAATTAGAGAGAAAAAGAAGAGTTAGAGACGATGTGATGTCTCACTTGGTGTTCCAGAAATGCATAAGGGAATCGATCGCAAGCTAAAGTATGATAGAACGACAGACAAGAGTAAGGATAAAAAGAAGGCAAGTGAGAAGGTGACAAAATGAATTTCCTCGGGACTAAGCCCGTGAAAACAAATGAGTCTAAGACTAGTAGCATTTAGAAGAAAGGAGATGCCGCCCTGGTAGTAGAATGAGGGTGTGATTGTGATAGATAAAGGATGACGTTTGGGCCTTTGATTGAGTAATGACTTGAAGAGGATTTCATGAATTGTAAGGGACTAAAATACCCATATAAGGTGAATCATATTGGGATGCTTTTCACGCCCCCTTTTTCTCGCGAATTCGGGCTTATGACATTTTGGTATGGAACAACTCGTTCCTTTTAGGAACTGGGTTTTGCATTTGAAGAGTCGCCACCTATTGATTAAGGTGCATTAGGACACCAATAGAGATTCAACTCTAAGCTTGCTTGAATAACCAGAGATTGGGTAAGGGCTTGAAATTATCCTAAGGGGAAGGTGTTAGGCACCCCTCAGGATCCACCAGTGTGGTTCCCGGCCAGACAGTTATTGTGAATTTGGGGTACAATTAACATGTAAGCAGATAAAGCTCAAGTAAGAGGGGATTTGAATACATAATGGTTTGAAAGTAAACAAATTTGAAAGAACAATCAAAGGGCTGATTTTTAAATAAGGAGTTACAATGCTAAAGAAAGAATAAAGAATAAAGGAAAAATGGGGGGGGGGGGGGGTCCTCGGTTTATTAAAAATATGGATCACCCCACACAATGTCCGGTAATCACTCCTCAATAAGGGGCTACACGTGATATTATCGCGTGGTCATCATATCCATATCTACCCTTCCCACCCAGTTAAGGTATTAAAGCGCAAATTGGTCTCGATTACTTATTGCATGCTATTACCCATCCCATTCCTATCAGTCCCGGAGGCATTTAGGACTAATAATCCTAAAAGGGAGGGGTAGTAGGATTATTTGAAGTTTCAAAGGTAAAAATTCTAAGGCGACATACAAAACATATAAAGACTGCACATTAAAAGGGGGAAACACACAAGCATATAAGGCTCAAGTATACCTCCTCAAACAAAAGCACATAAATAGCATGACTTGCACATACTTTTTAGGTCTGATTTAAAGCACATAAAGACGAGGGAAGTTAATTGTTGAGACAGCTTATTTTATTACATAACTCGAATCACGCATGCCTGCTGGTTGTAGCAATTAACAAAGCGGATTTAATTTTACAATTATTATCCTAAGGCTTGCCTGAGTGCTTAGACGGAGTCCTATAGGCATGATGTCTATTTAGTTCAGAAGGTAGTAAGACAGTAAAAACTCGAAATAAATTGTTTGAAATCCTATAGGCATGCTTGCTAAACCTTGTTAAGTAAGGGGATTAGATTATTAAAAGAAGTTCAGAAGGGACAAAATTAAATTAGACTAGTTACATGTTCTGCAGGTGATTTTTAATCCCTATGAATATAATATCTAATATTGAATGGGAATGAAACGAGTCTGATTTTACTTAAGAATCCATGCAGGCATGATTTTGTTACTGATTTCAAAATTACGAATGTGATACTTATTTATAGCCGTTTAGAACCTAAAGCATGATATTTAAGTGGCATGCAGAATTCAAATACGACCTATAGGCAGGTTATCTAGGTGTTAAACGGAACAAGCAGGATTTAGTATAAGTCATGGAGACATGATTTGAAAGTGCAGAATTAAAAGAAGTCCTATAGACATATTTTCTAATGCAGTTTGAAAGTGCAAAATTAAAAAAAATCCTATCGGCATATTTTCTAATGCAATTTGAAAGTGCAGAATTAAAAGAAATCCTATTGGCATATTTTCTACCCTTGCATGCATAATTATCCAACCCTTTTTCACTAGCCAGCCCCAAATGTTCATTACAAATTATTACAAACAAGGAATAATAAATTACATCAGAAAAAGTACAAAGAAAGATTACTACCAGAGGAAGTCTGATTCTTGACTTCCTCTCTGAGTTATGGGATAAACCAACTCAAAGACCACTGATCCAAAGCCTTTCTCAGACTTGAGTGTGTTAGAGTTCCCTAAGGGACTCAATAAGACCTCGGGCAGTGCTCACACCCAAGTTTCATAACCAGAATAGGGACAAGTGCAGTGTGGAAGTGCCAACCCTCATGTGTCCAAGTTAAGAGGGAGCTCATGGGGCCCAAGGCAAGGCTCACACGAGGGGGGCAGAACTTAAGTCTAGGAAGATAGTGCAAGTGCAGAAACAGAGTTCTAAGAGTGTAGGGAATAAAGGAGAAGGGTAAAGGGGTTGGGAATTGCAAAGAGCCTATGTACTTAGGCAAGGGTCAGCTTTGGGCATGCACAGCAATAGAAGATGCTGGCATGCCTATAAGCCCACCAGAACACACAACACTAGAGAAAACATAGAGGTTGTGATCCCAGGGGGATCAAGTTTGAGTCATGGACAACAATGTTCAATACTGCCATGCCCCATAGCAAACATAGATACCAAACACATTGGGGATAGGGATTTAAGGTTCACAAAACATTAATTCAGAACAGGAGAAAAGAAATTACAGCATGCTACATAAAGGTACTGAAATAGATACAAGCAGTAGGCAGACAAGAATGCAAGAACATTAAGTAACCATGTTGTTGTTGATGCTGTAAGCTTAATTAGAACATACCAGTTCAAAGAAGCAAAATGCAGTAAAGAAAGGTAGCAGGACTTGAAATATAGCTTTGGCTTTCAGCCAGCTAAACATGCCACAGTACAAGTAGTAAAGCAAGAGAGAGCGTTTGAGTGTAAGTGTGAGTTCAGAATTAAGAGTGTTCGTGTTTTTGTGTTAATGAGAGAGCAAGGTACTTATAGTTTGAAAACAGGTAGAAAATAAGGCAAGAATCATAGTTTAGCAGTAATCATGGAACTATGTGCTAATTAAAATCAAATCAGTATAAGTACTTCCTTTAATTAAGGAGTTAAATTTAAACGGTAACATGTAAATACTAAATAAGGAAAGAAATCACATAAGGCTAAATATAACAAATAAGGAAATATTTCAGCATAATACAAGTACAGAATACGTAATAGAGACTAGGTTCATCAGATTCTAATCAAGGAAATGTCGGTAAGAATCAAATACCAATGTAACCAAGGTAAGGGAATTAATCAAATCGAGTAGAAAAGTAGGGATCGAAGGTTCAAAGGAAAGTGTTCAAATTAGACCAAGAAATAGGGAAATCAGTAAGGCAAAACAAGGAAAGAACCAATTACTTAACACGAGTGCAGTCAGAATTTCACAAGGGATGGTTTGAAATCAGTCCGAAATTGAAGGTCATTTAAGAGGGGAATTCAGCATATAAATAGAGTGCATAAATATTAGGCATGCGAGCCCAAACTATGGCAAAGAGAAGCAGCATGCAATAACAATCACATAGTCAGTAGACAGTGAACTATCGAAACATGGTAGTCACATAGGCCAACTTCATTAACTTAGTAATAGAGAAAAGAGAGAGTATCAGAAGCATGCAAAGGGTCAAGTAAAAAGGCTCTTCTGAAAAAGTATAGTCGAGTTTCAATGATAACAGGAAGTCAAAATCACATAAAGAAACAAATGCTGAAACAAAAAGATTTCAAATCCAGTCGAGCAACTTCAAACAGATGAGTTGCACAAGCAGCTTCAGAAGCTCGAATAGGCCCCAAAGAAATTAGGGTTTTTTAAACCAATCGAACTCAAAGATGACGAACAAGTAAATCACACAACAAATTGTCTCAGAAACTCGAATGAACCCAAACTTAGGTTTTCAACACCAATCGAGTCTAGGGATGAAAACAAATAAATCAAACAAATATTAACAAAAATAGATTCAGAAACCTCAAAAGAAATTAAGGCTTTTAACATGCAAACTCCAGTAGAAGAACGACATAAGGAAACACAGCAGAACATGTCAAAAATCGAAGAAAGCTTCGAAATAACTTAGCAAAAACCCTAATCGGAAAAGATAAGGGGTTTTGAAGGTAGAGTTTCAGAAGAAACATTGAGAAAAACGTTTAGAAGTTTAGAGCAAACACAGATCTAGAACAGATCTAAAAGAAATCGGAAGAACCTTAAAGGTTAGGGTTTCAGAAGAAACCCAAGTGGTGAGAAAGGCTTTGAAAACCATCGATCTAAGCAGGAGAGTCAAGAGTCAGACTCGAATAGCCATGGCTGGCCGGAGAAAGGTCAGAGACGACCGGAGAACAGTCATAAACTGAAAACGACCAAGGTATGGGCCAAACGTTTCCAGGATCTAGCCTTGAAACCATGATAACCGGGCATGTAGAAGCCATATGAGGTGGATACAGGCCTCCGATGACCTTGCAAGCCATTGATTTGGGAGATTTTAGGGTTGTAGATGAGGGCGGCGGCTAGGGTTTGAGAGGGGTTTGAGAGAGAAGGGGATTCAGAGGAAGCAGAGTGTATGAAATGGGGTTAGGGTTAGGGGTCGTTTGAATTAAAAAAGGTAAGGATTGTTGTTGGCCGTTGATCTGAATGATCGACGACCTGGATTAAATCGGGCGAGTGGGTGGATTATGAAAACGGGCTTGGGTCGGATTAAACGGGGATTGGGTCAGGGTAATTGGGCCTCAGAATGGGTTTAATTGGGGTGCCAAATCAGGCTAAAATTGAAATGAAAATGGGCTAACATTTAAATAGCCACTTTTCCCTATTTGATTTATAAAAATAGTAAAATAATTTCTGGAAATAAATTAATTGTACTAAAATGACTAATAGTACATAATTATCAAATTAAAAATACTGGACTTAATTTTTATAGATATAAAAGTAATTAAATCTAAAAGAGGCTAATATTGCAATTATATGTAATTTAGCTTTAAAAATACTAAATAAATTTGTAAAAATTTGTAAAAATTATCTTAGCTATATTTTAACATAAATATGAGATTCAATAAATGAATTACCAAAATGATAATTTTGGAATAATTATTAGGTTTTTCTAGATAAAATAGGGCAATAAATTGATTAAAAGAATCTTTAAAATTAAGAAAAAATAGTAAAACATTTGGACATACTTATATATGCATGCACATGCTATTTTGAAAGTATTTTGCATATTAAAAATATATAGGAAAAAATTGGGTATCAACAACTGCCCCTCTTTACCCGGGAAGGATGAAAGAGTTGTCGGGTAAAGATATGATGGCAAATTTTGACCTAACGAAATGGTTCGAGGAGACTTGGGCCGTGCCCTGGCTTCTGAGCTGCCTACATATCCCTGGTCTTACAGGAATCAGGCCGTATGTAGTTCGGGATCCATCGGCGGAGTGTGCCGATGGAGACTTTCAAGAACGAACGCAATATTCAGGATGGGGGAATGGTTAAGGTTTGATAGGGCTGCGGGAACTGGAGCGGGACCGCTCCTGCCGAGATGACCGTTGCTCACTGATTTACTTGCTAATAAGCAATACAAGAATATATAGTGCGTAAATTCAAACATGATGCAAATTCCCGTTGGACCATGAAGGTTGTCTTTGGACGGTTAGAATGACGTCATTAGACCATGATGTCCTGGGCCTTGAAGCGTATAATAAAGGATTCGCAGGCCATGAAATGATGCTCTCGGGCTATGAGGATGATGCCTCCGAACCATGACGGCTTTGAATAATGATATGCAAAGATTAAAAGGGATCCTCAGGCCATGACATAGTGTTCTCGGGCTATGAAGATGATGCCTCCGAACGATGATGCCTTTGGATAACTTGGTGATCTTTCAGCCCATGAGATGCAGTATTTGGCGAACTTTCAGCCCATGTAGTGCAGTAGGTGGCGATCTTTCTGCCATGCAGAATGTAAATAAGGTGGCGATCTTTCAGCCACGCAAATGTAAATAAAGCGGCGATCTTTCAGCCATGCAAATGTAAATGAGGTGGCGATCTTTCAGCCATGCAAATGTAAATAAGGCGGTGATCTTTCAGCCATGCAAATGTAAATAAGGCGGCGATCTTTCAGCCATACAAAAATAGATAAGGTGGCGATGTTTCAGCCATGCAAATGTAAATAAGGCGGCGATCTTTCAGCCATGCAAATGTAGATAAGGTGGCGATCTTTCAGCCATGCGAATGTAAATAAGGTGGCGATCTTTCAACCATGCAAATATAGATAAGGTGGCGATCATTCAGAGCTTAACCTCGGAAGGCAGAATGGTAGCCTTATGCAATGCAAAATGCAGATGGAGACAGCGTTTAGTCTCGGAAGATAGAATGGTAGCCTTATGCAATGCAAAATGCAGATGGAGACAACGTTTAGTCTCGGAAGGCAGAATGGTAGCCTTATGCAAGAAATAAAAGGGGAAATGGTAATAGAATTTTCTTAGCTGATAGTAGATTGCGGTATTGTGACTGCTAGGGACATCGTGACATACGGAATGCCACTGGTGCATGTGGATAGCAGATGTTGGTAAGCGCAACAATTATGAGAATTGTATTCCTGAACAATGTTTGTCTCGTGAGTGTATAGTATGTCATATATTTTCGCAATCCAAGTGCCTGCATCCAAAGAAAAATTGTGAGTTTTGTAAAAGGGGAGGTTAGTTCGTATCTCCGCTGGCTCTGCTTGACCTGCTTGGCTTTGCTCTGGTGATACTGTATGTATCATTGGGGTAGCGTTGCTAAACAAGCAGTTTTCAGCAATAATCATGCATGGTTTAGTAAAAATATGACATAAGTACATGATTAAAAATAGCTTTCAGATGAACCGACGACTGTGATGTGGCTCAAGACATTACGACCTCTCTTGCTTCGGAATTTTGAGGGTCCTCCTTAAAATTCTGCCCCAGTTTAATGTGTTGATGCCTCTGACCGTTGCTTGCGACGATTGGCTGAAATCACTTCGGAATTTTGAGGGTCCTCCTCAAAATTCCGCCCTAGTTTCCAATTGCGGAGGGAAATGGAAATTTTATTGAATTGTGACCGAACCCATAGGGCTGCCTACGTCTCCCCTCTTGAACGGGATCAGGTCAGGCATAGTTCAATATACATCATATAGGAAAACATAAAGATTACATGTAGTAACGCTTGACTGCATCTGAATTTATTGGTTTTGGCCAAACTTCTCCGTCCATTTCTGCAAGTATGAGGGCTCCTCCTGTTAGAACCCGGTGAACCATGTACGGACCTTTCCAGTTGGGAGAGAATTTCCCCTTGGCTTCATCTTGATGCGGAAAAACATTCTTCAACACCAACTGTCACGGTGTGAACTGTCTCGGCTTGACTCTTTTGTTGAAGGCTTTGGACATTCTGTTCTGATAAAGCTGACCGTGGCAAACTGCATTCACTCTCTTTCCATCTATAAGATCTAGTTACTCGTAACGACTCTTCACACATTCTGCATCGTCGAGCTCTGCATCCTGTATGATTCTTAAGGAAGGAATTTCCACCTCGGCGGGAATGAAGACTTCTGTTCCATAAACCAGCATATAGGGGGTTGCCCCAGTTGATGTGCGGACTGTGGTGCGATACCCCCATAAAGCAAATGATAGCTTCTTGTGCCACTGGTTATGCTTCTCTATCATTTTCCTTAGTATCTTCTTGATATTCTTATTGGCGGCTTCTACGGCCCCGTTCATCTGAGGTCTGTAGGCTGTAGAGGTCTTGTGTCTGATCTTGAAAGTTTCACACATAGATTTCATCAAGTCACCGTTGAGGTTGGATCCATTATCAGTAATGATTGACTCTGGAATCCCGAATCGGCAAATAATGCGGTCGCAGACAAAATCCGCCACGACTTTCTTAGTCACTGCTTTGTAAGATGCTGCTTCGACCCATTTGGTGAAATAGTCGATTTCTACGAGGATAAACTTGTGCCCGTTGGAAGCGGCAGGTTCGATTGGTCCAATAACATCCATTCCCTAGGCGGCGAAAGGCCATGGTGAGCTTGTTGCATTAAGCTCATTCGGTGGCACCTTTATCATGTCTGCATGTATCTGGCAGCGGTGGCGTTTCTGGACATACTGGATGCAGTCCGTTTGCATAGTCATCCAAAAGTAACCAGCTCGGAGTATCTTCTTGGCTAAGACAAAACCGTTCATATGTGAACTGCAGGTCCCAGCGTTCATCTCCTCTAGTAGTCTGGATGCTTCCTTTGCATCGACACACCTTAGTAATCCCAAATCAGGAGTCCTCCTATACAGGATTCCTTCGCTGTGAAAGAAATTGGTGGACAACCTTCGAAGTGTGCGCTTTTGAGTAGGATTTGCAAGTCCTGGGTATTCTCCTTTTGCCAAATATTCCCTGATATCATGAAACCAAGGCTTTCCGTCTACTTCTTCTTCAACATGGGCACAATAAGCTGGCTGATCATGGATCTTTACTGGAATGTGATTAATGATGTTTTTTTCGGGATGCTGTATCATGGATGACAGGGTAGCCAATGCGTCGGCGAATTCATTCTGGATTCTGGGAACATGTCGGAATTCTGTCTTTGTGAACCTCTTTCTCAACTCCTGCACATGGTGTAGATACGGGAGTATCTTAGAGTTATTGGTTGCCCATTCTTCTCGGACCTGATGTATGAGTAAGTCTGAATCTCCAATTACTAGCAACTCTTGTATGTTCATGTCAATGGCTATCTTGAGCCCTAGGATGCAGGCTTCATACTCGGCCATGTTGTTGGTGCACGGGAACCTGAGCTTGGCGGACACCGGATTATGCTGACCGATTTCTGATACTAGAACTGCTCCTATGCCAACTCCCTTCAAATTTGCTGCTCCATCGAAAAACATTCTCCAACCATCATAGGATTCCGTAATGTCTTCTCCTATGAATGATACCTATTCGTCAGGAAAGTACGTTTTCAGGGGTTCGTATTCTCCATCTACGGGATTTTCCGCAAGGTGATCTGCTAGTGCCTATCCCTTGATTGCCTTCTGAGTTACATAGACAATGTCGAATTCACTGAACAGGATTTGCCACTTGGCCAGCTTGCCAGTGGGCATGGGCTTCTGAAAGATGTACTTTAAAGGGTCCATCCTTGATATAAGATATGTAATGTAGGCACAGAAGTAATGTCTCAGCTTCTGGGCTACCCAAGTCAAAGCACAACATGTGCGCTCTAACATAGAATACCGGGCCTCGTACGGAGTGAACTTTTTGCTGAGGTAGTAAATGGCCTGTTCCTTTCTCCCTGTTTCGTCATGCTACCCCATGACGCAACCGAATGCACCATCCAATACTGCGAGGTAGAGTAGTAAGGGTCTACCTAGCTCAGGCGGGACCATGACTGGTGGTGTTGATAGGTATTCCTTGATTTTGTCGAAAGCTTTCTGGAAGTCATCAGTCTATTTGGTGGCGGCGTCCTTCTTTAACATCTTAAAGATTGGCTCACAGATAACTATAGATTGTGCTATGAACCGGCTGATGTAGTTAAGTCATCCCAAGAAACTCATCACGTCCTTCTTGTTCTTTGGCGGTGGAAGTTCTTAAATGGCCTTGATCTTTGATGGATCCAATTCAATTCCTCGGTCGCTCACAATAAACCCAAGTAATATTCCGGCAGGAACCCCAAATGCACACTTCGCATGATTTAGTTTCAGGTTGTACCTTCGCAATCTATTGAAAAACTTCCTTAAGTCTTCCATGTGATTAGTGGCCTTCTTAGACTTGATGATAACGTCATCCACGCACACCTCAATCTCCTTGTGTATCATATCATGAAAAATGGTAGTCATGGCCCTCATGTAGGTGGCCCCTACATTCTAAAGGCCAAACGACATCATCTTGTAGCAGTACATTCCCCACGGCGTAATGAAAGCCATTTTCTTAGCATCTTCTTCATCTATCCAGATCTGATGATAACCAGCGAAACAATCCACAAACGATTGCAACTCATGCTTGGCGCAATTGTAGATCAGGATGTGTATGTTTGGTAAAGGAAAGTCGTCTTTCGGACTGGCCCGGTTGAGATCCCGGTAGTCAACACAGACTCTGACCTTCCCGTCCTTCTTTGGTACTAGCACAATATTGGCTAACCATGTCGGGTATTCTACTACCTTGAGAACCTTGGCTTTGACCTGCTTGGTGACTTCTTCCTTGATTTTCAAACTCATATCAAGTTTGAACTTTCTGAGCTTTTGCTTTACTGGCGGATGTGTTGGATCGGTTGGCAGCTTGTGAGCCACAATAGATGTACTCAGACGAGTCATGTCATCGTATGACCAGGCGAATATGTCCTCATATTCCATTAGAAATTCTGTGTATAGCTTCTTTTCTGATGGCGATAAGTGGACACTAATTCGCATTTCTTTGACATTTTCTGCATCTCCCAGGTTAACAATCTCAGTCTCGTCCAGGTTGGACTTCGGTCTGTTTTCAAAATTCTCAACTTCCTTAACAATCTCCTCCGGTATGTCATCTTCCTCTGAGTCTATGTCCGTTTGTTGCGTTGTCTCATTGCATGTCACAGTCATTGGTTCATCAAGATAAGTAATAGTAATGCTGTATAAGTAAAGTAATGAGAGAAAATAACAAGAGTGTTGAAATGCTTTGATAAATTCCATAACTGTTTTGAACATTGAAGATCTTATTGCGGAAATAAAAAATGCGAAAGGAAAAAATTAACTAGCGAAAAATAAAAGAAAGTGCATGATGCTTGTTCAGCCTTGCTACCCCGAGGCTTGCCGGGCTCTGGTGGTTCTGATGGTCCAGTTCTTGAGATGTGCCCCTCTGATCTTGTGAAGTAAGATGATGATGCCAGAGTGCACGAACTAACCTTTTGGGGAGGGGAATAGTAAAAAACAAAAATAAAACAAAAGGTAACCAAGTTAGTGAGGATCATAAAAAAAAATGTTGCAATATTTAAACACATAGTACAGGAATATAAAGCGTGTCCTAATTTGGGAACCTCGTTGTTCCCGAGGTGGGCCTAGCGACAAGTTGATTTGGAGAACTTAGGATGCTAAATGCCTCATTTTATTGATAAAAATAGACGAATCCCAAATTGACAGGAAATAAAAATCACTAATGCCCATTGGCCTTATTACATTTTATAAAGCGCAAAGAAAAATTCCTATCTACTTGGTCCCAGAAGGACCTTCCCCAGATTCGGCATCCCTGGCTCCGTCGAACAACTTTCCCAACTCATGAAGTCCCAGCAATAGGTATGCCCTGGCTAAATATTCCCCTTCAGTTCTTAGCCTCTTGACAATCTTTGACCCTTTTGAGAACTAGAGTGTAAGCCGTTCCACCAGCTTAGCAACCTTGGGTTGACGTTGGTGACCATGCCGAATCTGGGGACTTCGTGCCTCATATTTTTGCAAGGCAAATAAGGTTAGACCCTTACCCCCACCAGACTCGACTATTTAATATCAACAATTAGCATGAAGCATCTCGTTCTCCAAATAAATGCACAGAACGTGGCGACGTCCGATTTGGGTTTAGGGAAACCCGGTGGACTTTGGACAAGGCTTATCTTAAAGGATCATTATGTGGATGACATAAGTGATCCGGCTAGGTTTGACCATGATGCATGCACAATTTTGAACAGAGTAAGGTTTCTATAGGGGTCTTAGACTGGTACCCTTGAGCGGACAACTCAAGGGGGAAGGCACGGAACCGTTGACTACACCGTTGATCGACTGGTTTTACCGTAAATATGCCTTGCCGAATTTAGGGGGTAGTGATATAGGAAGAGCGGAACCACTCATTATAAGCGTTGCTATAGTATTTGTCTGGCACGAGTGGAATATGATGTTGAGCATGAATATGCAATAATTAAAAGCATGTTGTCATGTATTTGCACGTTAAGAAAGCAGTAGATACAGCAGTTTATAATTCAAAACAGTAATAAAGAAAAGAAACGAAGAAGATAAGTCAGTTTTTCCTTTGAAAAGAAATTAAACGCTTAAAGAAATTTAAATAAGTAATTGCATATAAAGGGAAGGGACAAATTCACAAGAACAATCTGAAATGGTAAAAGCCTAAAAAATCCCCAGCAGAGTCGCCATGCTGTCGCGCCCCCTTTTTCTCGCGAAATCGGGTTTATGACATTTTGGTATGGGAAAACTTGTTCCTTTTGGGAACTAGGTTTTGCATTTGAAGAGTCGCCACCTAATGATTAAGGTGCATTAGGACACCAATAGAGATTCAACTCTAAGCTTGCTTGAATAACCAGAGATTGGCTAAGGGCTCGAAATTATCCTAAGGGGAAGGTGTTAGGCACCCCTCAGGATCCACCGGTGTGGTTCCCGGCCAGACTGTTACTGTGAATTTGGGGTACAATTAACATGTAAGCTGATAAGGCTCAAGTAAGAGGGGATTTCAATACATAATGGTTTGAAAGTAAACAAATTTGAAAGAACAATCAAAGGGCTGATTTTTAAATAAGGAGTTAGAATGCTGAAGAAAAAATAAAGAATAAAGGAAAAAAAAGAGGGGGGGGGGGTCCTAGGTTTATTAAAAATATGGATCACCCCACACAATGTCCGATAATCACTCCTAAATGAGGGGCTACACGTGACATTATCGCGTGGTCATCATATATCTACGCTTCCCACCCCGTTAAGGTATTAAAGCGCGAATTGGTCTCGATTACTTATTGCATGCTATTACCCATCCCATTCCTATCAGTCCCGGAGGCATTTAGGACTACTAATCCTAAAAGGGAGGGGTATTAGGCTTATTTGAAGTTTCAAAGGTAAAAATTCTAAGGCGAAATACAAAACATATAAAGATTGCACATTAAAAGGGGGAAACACACAAGCATATAAGGCTCAAGTATACCTCCTCAAACAAAAGCACATAAATAGCATGACTTGCACATACTTTTTAGGTCTGATTTAAAGCACATAAAGACGAGGGAAGTTAATTGTTGAGGCAACATAGTTTATTACATAACGCGAATCAGGCCTGCCTGCTGGTTGTAGCAATTAACAAAGCGGATTTAGTTTTACAATTATTATCCTAAGGCTTGCCTTAGTGCTTAGACGGAGTCCTATAGGCATGATGTCTATTTAGTTCAGAAGGTAGTAAGACAGTAAAAACGCGAAATAAATTGTTTGAAATCCTATAGGCATGCTTGCTAAACCTTGTTAAGTATGGGGGATTAGATTGTTAAAAGAAGTTTAGAAGGGACAAAATTAAATTAGACTAGTTACAGGTTCTGCAGGTGATAGTATCTACTATTACTGATTTTTAATCCCTATGAACAGTCTAATATTGAATGGGAATGAAACGAGTCTGATTTTACTTAAGAATCCATGCAGGCATGATTTCAATATGTTACTGATTTCGAAATTACGAATGTGATACTTATTTATAGCCGTTTAGAACCTAAAGCATGATATCTGAGTGGCATGCAGAATTCGAATACGACCTATAGGCAGGTTATCTAGGTGTGAAACCGAACAAGCAGGATTTAGTATAAGTCCTAGAGACATGATTTGAAAGTGCAGAATTAAAAGAAGTCCTATAGTTTCTAATGCAGTTTGAAAGTGCAAAATTAAAAGAAATCCTATAGGCATATTTTCTAATGCAATATGAAAGTGTAGAATTAAAAGAAATCCTATAGGCATATTTTCTACCCTTGCATGCATAATTATCCAACCCTTTTTTACTAGCCAGCCCCAAATGTTCATTACAAATTATTACAAACCAGGAATAACAAATTACATCAGAGAAAGAACAAAGAAAAATTACAACCAGAGGAAGCCTGATTCTTGACTTCCTCTCTGAGTTATGTGATAAACCAACTCAAAGACCACTGATCCAAAGTCTTTCTCAGACTTGAGTGTGTCAAAGTTCCCTAAGGGCCTCAATAAGACCCCGGGCAGTGCTCACACCCAAGTTTCATAATCAGAAAAGGGACAGGTGCAATGTGGAAGTGCCAACCCTCATGTGTCCAAGTTCAGAGGGAACTCATGGGTCCCAAGGCAAGGCTCACACGAGGGGGCAGAACTTAAGTCTAAGAAGATAGTGCAAGTGCAGAAACAGAGTTCTAAGAGTTGAGGGAATAAAGGAGAAGGGTAAAGGGGTTGGGAATTGCAAAGAGCCTATGTACTTAGGCAAGGGTCAACTTTGAGCATGCACATCAATAGAAGATTCAGGCATGCCTATAAGCCCACCAGAACACACAGCACTAGAGAAAACATAGAGGTTGTGATCCCAGGGGGATCAAGTTTGAGTCATGGACAGCAATGTTCAATACTGCCATGCCCCATACCAAACATAGATACCAAACACATAGTTAGTACTAGTCATAAATGAATGGTGGAGAAAACCTGTTAACACAAGTTTGAAGGCATTGTATCATGCCATTCCATGTCTGATTGTGTGGCACTTATTGAAGAAGGGAAACTCAGGAAATCATGGGAAGAATGTGTCCATTAACATGTTGATCTTTTAGCTTTCAACCTCAATACAGATTCTCTTAAAGGTGAGAAGGCCAAACTTCAAGGGAGTTACTGCAAATTGGTCGGATCTACATGATACGTTACTGCAACATGTTCCTAAACTGAGGTATAAGAAGGTGTTTTGGCAACTGCCTCATGTAGGCTGGATAAAATTTAATACTAATGGTGCTTGAGAGGAGACAATGGAGGAGCTTCAAATGCATTTTGCATAAGGGATGGAATAGGTGATCTTATATATGCCCAGGCAGATTCAATTGAGGATGGAACAAACAACATAGCTGAACCACAGGCTATTCGTGAAGCTCTTAGATACATAACTCAAATACAGTTTCCACCATGTCTAATTGAAACAGACTCTTTGTTGATGAAGAAAGTGCTGGAGGAAGTTTGGGAACCACCTTGGAGCATAGCCAATCAGGTGGAGGAAATTAAAACACTACTGTCTAGGGGTGTGTTTCAGGTTGTTCGTGTATTAAGGGAAGGTAACAAGTTAGCAGATCATCTAGCTAACTTGACACTGGAACAACATGTAATTGTGTAGGTACACTCATTTGAGGAACTAGACACACAATGGAGGAAGATTTTGAATAATGACAAGCTACAGATACCCTACATTAGGGTAAGAATTGCCAAGCCAAATTCCAAATGATGATGAATTCCACATGAAGTTGATGGGGAGGTTCTTTGTAGTAAGGTGGATAATGAGAAAGGGTACTGGGGATTATGGGAAAGTATTAGAGGAAGGAGATCTCACTACACTTTCTACTCGAATCCATATTGAGGAGAGTAGAAAGGTTTTTTCCACTAACATAGTTTATTGTCTTGAAGGTACTTTTGAGGGTTCTTGGTTCTATCTTTTGGCCAAGCCTATTAGCGTGTATTAATATCTTCGATGCTCATTCCCTGTAGGTGTAACCATTACATAGACCAGCACAAATACTCAGCATACAAGACATGGAGAAGGCTTCATATAAGCCAACTAAACTGGAACTTCCCGCAATTCCAGTTTGATGGTGATGGGGAGTACTATACCATAAGATGTAATTTCCTTTGCATCTACTACTTCTTGGAGGCCATACAAGCTACTGCTAGCAGGTTCCATGTTAACACAAGGGATATTGATGTGTGCAAGAAGACTTCACTGCCCAAGCTAGACTATATGGACCATTGGAGTTTGCATCCTATTGTGGGCCAATTGATCATCATGTGGAGGAACTACCAGGTATTTTGTGCATCTCTAATACATTAGTAGGGTAGTTATAAGAGAAATGCAATCAGAGAGGGCAGGTACAAGTGCAAATTGTTGGGGCAAAGTTGAACCAACATTAGTATTGGCTTGACTTTGACAGTAATGATGGACCTCAGTGCGTATAATATGACTACAAACTTGGCCTTGACAAGGTTAGATTTCAGTGTTAGATATCGGTTGGAGCTGCCATATGTTGAGGATTACAAAGACTTATGTCCAGAATCACACATGAAGATGTGCAATGTATGTTATATATGCTTGGAAAGTCATGGTCACACATGCTCAAGTACAGGAGTGGCTTCTCAAGGGATATGCTTCATAGTTCTTTTTGTACTATCAAAGTTGAGTATAATACTCGATTTTGATAATAGGATTTAAGTACTTTTATACTTCATTCATCTATATTTTGTAAGAACTAGAAAGTACTAGATATTCTATGATCATCACAGAGTTTATAACACACTCTATGATCATATTACATAAGATGATACTAATAAAATGGAAAAATAAGATTAAGTAGAAAATAGAATTTTGCCCCTTCTTCTTCAAGTTTGTGAGTTCTTCAACTTGTAACTCCTTGTCTTCCTCTTCAAATATGTTCAAAAAATCATCAAACTTCATCACTTCTTCTTGGACCTATTTGATCTTGTGGAGGTGGTAGGGGAAGCGCCTTTTTGCTTAGCAACTCTCATTGGAAGTTGCCTAATGACCACTTCTTATGTGACCTTGCCATCACAAGTATGTTGCCTCTCATGTGCCTTCTTCTTACTTTTGTTGTATCCACTTCTAAGATGTCAAGGTGAAATATCTCCATCCCAAGATATATTGGCAAAGCTTTCATCCAGAAGTTCTTCCTCTCTCCCTTCTTCATAGAAATCTTGCCCCATATCCACACCAAAAGCTTCAGTAGGATTAAATCTGGACACTAAAGCTCCTGGCTCATGACTCTTGGTCACTCTTCCGATAGACTTAGAGATACTAGCTAATTCCTTCTTATCAAGAGACTTCAAAGTATCCATGTCATGAGAAACAATAGCATGGAGGATATTTGTAGGGGTCAAATTGTACCTTGCAATGGAAGAACTTGTGCTTGCCATCTTTCCAGTAGTTAGAGCCTTAACATTAGGATCATATTTGATGCCAACTGCTGCAATTTTCTACTTCCCGGATGGTACAAAAACATATGTATTTGGGCTTAAAACTTTCTTGATTTTCACTCTTTGAGAAGAGCTTGAAACCTGCTCCTTGTGCACCTCAACTGCCCCCTCATTTGAGCTATATGAACCAGGATCTGCCTCCTCATCGGTATCATCTAGGTTGTTCTAAACATCATTATCTTCCTCCAATTCACATTGATCATCCCAGGTTTTGCGAGTACACAAGAATTCACTAGTCACAGCTTGTTGCTCCTTACAAACAATCATCTTGTTTGTAGAATTTGCTAGAGCGATTGAAACCATACTTTTCTCTACCTATTGGTTTTTTCCATTATATAGAAGTTGTTGTCGAGAATCACCATCTCACTCACCAAACGACTCCATGGATTGTGAAGGAACCTCATGAACTGAAGTATTTAAGGTAACCAATGTCGTCTTGATCTTTGGAGTTGTCTCCATCAATATGGTTGCCTGGTTACTTTATGAATTTAGCTACTTTGGGATTGGTAATATGCAGTGTTGGTGTGGCCACATCAGTTGAAACTACATAGAAAACATGAACTGGAACAATGTCTTGTAAGACATTCAATGGAACACCAACATTCTTTGAAGTCTATTGATTTTTCTCACTGCCTGGAGCACTTCCTTGCCTATTATCAAATCACACTTATATCCTTATGCTGCAAACTCCCCACAAGATGTTCTTGCTCTTTGTTCAAAATATCAGAAGTGTTTGAGCATTTTATTTCTTTCAAATCACCTCCTCGTGCACCCGTAAAACTTGCTGCAATATCCTGAGTTTCATGGCCTGGAGTTTTCTGTTTCATAGGTGATGTTTGAGATCGATTAACTACTTTCCAATATTGATCTTTGAGTTGTTGCATAGCTTCAGAAACTGATCTTACTGTATCGCTGCCTTCTTCTCACTCGTATCATCCTTAATCCCATTAGTAACACCAACATATCGAGCTGTTGTAGAAGTTTTTCCGGCTTTGTCTTGAGTTTCACCTACCTGCCCAGCTATTTTTTCCATCCCAGAATCAATGGTTATGATTCTAGCGATTCTTGAGTTTATTGTAAAATTTCATGTGTTTAGATATCTGATTCGTAGTTTCGGATTATTTTTTGGTGGTCTGATTGCGCGACCGAGTTTGTATGATATTTTTAGACTTGTATGGACATTTGGTTTGGACCCCTGAGGGCTCGAGTGAGTGTTAGACGTGTTTTGGAGTATGTTGAGTAAGTTTTAGCTTTGCTGGTTTTGGACTGATGATGCAGGTCTCGCAAATGTGACATGATGTTCGCATTTGCGGACCTCGCATTTGCGAGGGGGACACTGCATTTACAAGGCGGGCAGGAGTTGGGATGTTTGTATTTGCGATCATTGTGATCGCTTTTGCGATTGGATCTGGGACTTAAGGACTTGCATTTGAGAACTCCTTAATAGCATTTGCGATGGGTACTTAGGCTAAGGGATGACCGCATTTGCGATCAGACGGTCACTTTTGTGGGGGGATCAGAGTTCAAGTTTGCGAAATATGTCTCTTTTGCAATATCTTCAATGTTGCTCTGGGGTAACTTTTGTGATGCCTTTTTCGCATTTGCTATGGTCGCATTTGTGAACCCCATGTCGCAAATGCGAAACCTGCAGCTGATCAAAATAGTGGGATTTCTGAGATAACTTCATTTATCATATTTTAGAACCCTTGAATCGATAGGAGGCGATTTTAAGGAGGGATTTTCACACACAACTATTGCATAAGTGATTTAAATCCATTTTCCGTTGGCAGAAACGATCCATTCCATTTGGGCCTCAATTATATAACATGATTATCTAAAAGATTTAACCTCTAATCCATGGAATTTGTAGAGAATTTTTGGGGATTCTGTCTATATTTCGAAAAATAAAAATTTGAGATTTGAGAGTCGAATTGGACTCGGATTTGAAAACAAAACACATATATGGACTTGTCAGGTTATGGGTAGTCAAGATCAACCCTTAGACTCGAGCTTTGACCGGGCGAATCCGGGGTTGACATTTGTTGACTTTTTGAAAATTGTGTAAAGATCATGACTTTAT
This sequence comes from Nicotiana attenuata, assembly GCF_001879085.1. Taxonomy (NCBI): domain Eukaryota; kingdom Viridiplantae; phylum Streptophyta; class Magnoliopsida; order Solanales; family Solanaceae; genus Nicotiana; species Nicotiana attenuata. The sequence continues at coordinate 79,436,154 of NC_031995.1, read as the reverse complement.
TTATCGAAATTGGTTTCTCTTGCATTATTAGATATTATTTAGTCATTTTTTGTTAGATTTGAGCTGTGCTGCGGTGAATTTTAAAGGAAAAGCCATTTTTGAGTGTTGATTTGCCCTATTTGAGGTAAGTATCTTGCCTATTTTGTGTTGGAAAATTCCCCGTAGAATTTGCTTTAATTGTACTATTTGAATTATGTGGAAGACGTGTACATGAGTTGACGAGTGTGTACACGGGTTTATATGGGGAAATTGACCTTATTAGACTCTTAGATCACTTATTTATGATTTATGACTTGTGATTTGTGATTATGAGGTGTGGTACCCCCGGGTGGTTCTAGTTGAAAATCTTGTGTTGAAACGGTTGGATTATCTGGACTGTCATTTACTTTCATTAATTTACTGCACTTGTATTTTAATTGCGTTCCAATTATTTTGCTGTTTTATCATTTGTTTACTCCATATTTCCATTTGTTGCTTTTGTTTCCCAACGTTAGCTTTATATTATTGTTCTTTCCACTGTTAGCTTTATATTAATACTTTGCACGAAATTATTCCATGTATAGCGAGTGTCTTGACTTACCTCGTCACTACTCCACCAAGTTTAATATTGATACTTACTAGGTACCATTCTGGTGTACTCGTACTACGCTTCTGCATATTTTTTGTACAGATCCAAGTACCTCTGACCGTGTCGGAGGCTAGTGAGTTGATTCTGACATTTGCAACAACTTAATGGTATACCTGCTTGACGTTTGCAGGCCTTGGAGTCACCATCTAATATTATCTTTACTATTATTTATCTTCATTTTGAAATAGTATTGTATTTAGAGATTCTAGTATATTTCAATAGAGCTCATGACTATGTACTACTGGATTTTGGGGTTGTATATCTAGTGTTCGGCTTTAGCTACGTTATTTCATTTATCAGCTTAATGTTTAATGTTTAATGTTTAATGTTTAATAGTTAATCTGGTTAATTTTGCTAAATATCATCATGTGTTAGGCTTACCTAGTCTTCTAGACTAGGTGCCATCATGATTCCTAAGTTGGGATTTGGGGTCATGACACCCATGCTCTCAGCCTTCCTACTCAAAGTATCGGCCACCACATTGGCCTTCCCAAAATAATAAAGAATGGTGATATCATAGTCATCTAGTAACTCCAACCACCTCTGTTGCCTCAAGTTTAGTTTGTTTTGCTTGACCAAGTGTTGTAGACTCCTGTGATCTGTGAATACTCACAAGACACGCCAGAGATAGTGCCTCTAAATCTTCAGCGCGTGAACAATGGCTGCCAACTCTAAATCATGTACCGGGTAGTTCTTCTCATGGGGCTTTAACTAACGCGAAGTGTAAGCAATCACTCTACCCTCTTGCATCAATTCACACCCAATTCCAATCCGTGAAGCATCACAATAAATTGAATTTGAATATGATGCTGAAGGCAAAGCCAAAACTGGAGTTGTGGTCAAGGCAGTCTTGAGCTTCTGAAAGCTCTCCTCACACTCGTCAGACCACCTGAATGGGCACTATTTTGAGTCAATCTAGTCAAGGGAGTTGCGATGGGTGAAAACCCCTCTACAAAATAGCGATAATACCCGGCCAAGCTTAGAAAACTCCGGATCTTTGTAGCAGAAGACGGTCTGGGCCAACTCTGAACTGCCTCTACCTTCTTCAGATCCACCTTGATCCCCTCACTAAACACCACATGGCCCAAAAATTCCACTAAATCAAGCCAAAACTCACACTTGGCAAATTTATCATATAGCTTCTTCTCCCTCAAAGTTTGGTTTATGATCCTCAAATGCTGCTCATGATCTTCACGGCTGTGAGAATACACCAATATGTTGTCAATGAGCACAATGATGAAGGAATCAAGATATGGCTAGAAGGCACTGTTTATCAAGTGTATAAAGCCTGCTGGGGCCTTGGTCTGACCAAATGGCATCACCAAAAACTTGTAGTGACCATAGCGCATCCTGAAGGCCATCTTCAGTATATCTGAATCATGGATCTTCAACTGATGGTACCCCGATCCAAATCAATCTTCAAGAATACCCTAGCACCATGAAGATGATAAGACAAATCACCAATACGCGGTAGTGGGCACCTGTTCTTGACTGTAACCTTGTTTAGCTGCCTATAATCAATACATATCCTCATATAGTCATCCTTCTTCTTGACAAATAGAACTGGAGCACTCCAAGGTGAAACACTCGGCCTGATGAAACCCGTGTCAAGTAACTTCTAAAGTTGTTCCTTTCATTCCTTCAACGCCACTGGTGCCATGCGATATTGTGAAATAGAGATTGGCTGAGTGAGTGGCACCCAATCAATACCAAATTCGATACCCCTATCGGGTGGCACCCCCAGTAGATCTAGTGGAAACACGTCTGGAAACTCTCTCACAATTGGAACTGACTCAAGGTAGGAGTATCAACACTGACATGACTCATAAAGGCTAAATATGCCAAGAACCCCTTCTCAACCATCCGTTTGTGCCTTTAGAAAGGACACCACCCTACACGAAACATGACCCAGTCTACCTCTCCACTCTAACCTCGGCAACCCTGGCCTAGCCATTGCCACGGTCTTGGGTTGACAATCCAGAATAAGCATGATAAGGCAAAAACCCATCCATACCAAAAATCACGTCAAAGTCCACCATATTGAGTAACAAAAGCTCAGCCCTAGTCTCATTACTCTCGATAGTGACCAAATACGACCGATAGGCACGGTCTACCACATAGAATCCCCAACAAGCGTAGACACATAAAAAAGGGGCACTTAAAGAATTATGAAATATATCCAAATATGTAGCAAAGTAGGATGACACATACGATAAGTGGAACCCAGATCAAATAAAATCGATGCATCCCTATGACGGACCGGAACAATACCTTTGATGACAACATCTGATGCAACTGGACTGTAGATACTAAAGCAATACCTCTGAGTGTAGATACCAAAGCAAGTGCATGGGGGGACAACTCATTAAAGCTCATGCCATATTGTGACACCATCATAGTCCCCTGACGCAACTGCTCGAACTCTATGCGCCATACATCTTAGAGGGTCTGTGGGACAAACTCCCTCAAAAATATATCAAGAAACTGAGCCCAAGTAAGTGACATTGCATCAGCTGGCCTACCCTCCTCATAAGCCTGCCACCACCAATATGCCGACCCCGTCAGCTGAAATGTAGTAAAGGCGACCCTGCTAATCTCCACGATGCCCATGGTGCGGATAATTTTATGATCCAAAATCCAGCCAGCCGTGATGGCACCTAACCTAACCAGCTAGGTACGCCAATTAACAACTATCCAATTCTAATGAAATTAATAAGACAATTTAATAAAAGAAAATATCTGAATCTTATACATTCCCCAAGGACTGGTAGTACAAATCATGAGCTTCTAAGATTAGAATTTACAAAGCTGGTATGAAATAAACACATCATCTGTTCGAAATGTACATAAACAAATTTCCATGAATCTAAGGCTACCATGAACAAGAGGCAGCTACAACCGGAACGCAGGTACGTCTTCTATTCCAGCTCCCATCGATCACAGCAACATCAACATCCAACATCTGCATGCAAGGTGCAGAAGTGTAGTATGAGTACAATCAACCCCATGTACTCAATAAGTAACAAACCTAACCTTAGGTTGAAAGTAGTGACGAGCTGGAACATAGATCGGAGTCCAATACCAATAGCCAACAACAGTTCATAACAACATAATGAAAGCAATAAAAGAAGTATTCAGAGATGAAATTTCGGCTCGTTCACACTTCCAGAAGATAGGTCTGCTTTTCTAGTAAGTCAGTGAAAATCCAAATCTTTAGCTGAAAATGCCAAAAATATGAGTAAGCTTGAAATCTATAATTTTTCCCAAAAAGATGTCGACAGGTAAATGTTTCAGTTTCAAATGGCATGAGGAAAATACATCTCTATAAATATATGTCAGCATGTGTGAGAGGCCAGGAATGACGTGATACCGTACAACATGAGGAAAATACATATCTATGGATGTATGGCATGTATGTATCAATATAATGTATCTTAGAGATGAACTCATGTACTCACACTCTCAGAGTACTCAATCTCACTGTCTCACACTTTCTACTTATCATGCTCAATCACTCGGTACTGTATATGGCCAATCCAACGCATGAAAGATCCATCCCGAATATATATATAGCAACTACCAGTCAGTCACTCAGTACTGTATATGGCCAATGCAGCCAGGGGAAGATCCATCCCCAAATATAAATGCTTCGGACCAGATTCATGTCTAGGGAAGATCCATCACACAATATAAATCAACCGCGCTCACTGGGGTGTGTGCAGACTCCGGAGGGGCTCTTTCAATCCAACTGCTACCATTAATCAGTAAAACCCATTATGGCATGCAGCCCGATCCCATAAACGTAATCAATATAACATGTTGCGGCATGTAGCTCGATCCCATAGTATCACTCACATTCAGGCCCTCGGCCTCAATCAATCATCAATCTCTCCAGTCTCTCGGGCTCACAATGCCATGAAACTAGCCAAAAATGATGATATAATGTGTCAATAAATAGCAACAGAGACTAAGATATGATATGAAATGACTGAACGTGACTGAGTATGAAATTTGCAAATTAAACAAGTAATTCAACAGTAATATGACCTTAGTGAGTCCCAATAGAATAAGCATGAAGCCTAGACATGTTTTCTAACATGGATCACAGCTCAATAGCTCTAGTACGCAAAGATTTCATTGTTACAGATAAGATCAGGTAACTACACAGTACCACAGAAATAACGGAGTCACGATTCACACGGTGCATGCCCACACGCCCGTCACCTAGCATGTGCGTCACCTCAACACCAAACACATAGCACATAATTCGGGTTTTCATACCCTCAGCACCAAGTTTAAAAGTGTTACTTACCTCGAACAAGCCAAATCCAATACGTACAAGCCCAACGCTGCTCTATAAATGCCATACTACGCGTAACGACCTCTGAACGGCTTAAAACTAGCCAAAAGAAACTCAAATACATCAAATAATTCCAAAGGGAACAAACCCAATCGATAAAGGTCGAATTCATAATCAAAAGCCCAAAATCAACCAAAAAGTCCAAACCCAGGCGTGCACCTTGGAACCTGACAAAACTCATAAAATCCGGCAACCCAATCAATTACGAGTCCAACCATACTAGTTTCACTAAATCCACCATCGATTCGATGTTAAAAACTAAAAAAATTCACTCTATGAAACTTTAGGCTAAAACACCCAATTTCTCTTCAAAACTCATCAACCAATTGCCAAAAATGAAGATAGATTCATGAAACAAAATCAAAATTAAGTGTAGAATACTTACCCCAATCATTCTAATGAAAATTGCACCAAAAATTGTCTAAATCCGAGCCCCCAATCTCAAAATATGATGAAAGAACCAAAACCTCGATTGTTTATAACCTCTGCCAGCGGTTTCCGCATTTGCGGACAAATTGTCACATCTGCGGTAACTGTTCGCTTCTGCGACCACAACTAACCAGCCGACCCCTCGCACCTGTGAAATGATTTTCGCTTCTGCGCACTCGCAGGTGCGACTCCTCCTCCGGATCTGCGATGATCTCCAGCCAAGCCTGCTACGCTTTTGCGGCCAATTGTCTACATCTACGGACTCGCATCTGCGCCCATTCTTCCGCAGATGCGCAGACACTAGAAGCAGAAATCTTCAGTAATGCAATATAAAATGAAAATGATCTGTACCTCGTTCAAAACTCACTCGGGCCACTCGGGACCCCGTCTAAATATACCATCAAATCCAGAAACATCATACGAACCCCGTCAATCAACATAAAAAGTGTGAATCGCACACCAATTCAAACATATTGAAACTAAGGAATTCCAACTTTTACAAACGTCGCCGAAACCTATCAAATCATGTCCGATTGACCTCATATTTTTCACACAAGTCACAAATGACACCACTGACCTACTTCAACTTTCGGAACTCGAATCCTCTCCCGATATCAAAAACTCCACTCGCGGTCAAACTTATGAACTTTCCAAACCATTAAATTTCCAATTTTCACCAATTTGTGCTGAAACCTTCTAGAAACATCCAAATGAGATTCCGGGCATATGCCCGAGTCCAAAATCACCATCCGGGCCTAGCAGAATCATCAAAACTCCAATTCGAGGCCAAATACTAAAAAAAGTCGAACTTGGTCAACTCTTCTAATTTAAAGCTTCCTAGTTGAGAATCATTCTTCTAAATCAATTTCGAATAACCTAAAAACCAAAAACAACGATTCACATAAGTCATAATACATCATTTGGAGCTACTCATGCCCATAAACTACCGAGCGAAGTACAAATGCTTAAAACAACAGGTCGGGTCGTTACAATAATATGATACCACTCGTCTAGAAAACCATATGCATACTCAAAACCTGCTCCACCGAAAGTTGGAGGGTCATACTTCTTGAACCTCTCAAGCCTCCTCTGCTCCACCTCTTATGCCACTGGAATGACCTCATGCTGAACCGCGATAACGGGCTGTACTGCATAACACCTGGAACCTAATAACAATGGGCCCACTGCTCTGGAGTACGGGCGACAGGAGTCTAAGATCCTCCCCTGGCCTGAGAAGTAGTTAGTGCAACTTGGATCAATTCCACCTGAGCCAAAGTACCGAACATGCTCAGAAAATGTGCCAAGGTCTCCTATAGTCCAGGGGTAGCAATAGGCGCCTCGGGTGCTTATCCCGCAATTTGAGCTACTAGTGGCTCCTCAGTCGCTACTCTAGTTGGTGCTCTAGCTGTGGCACATGCCCCTCCTTGGCTTCCACCTCGGCCCCGGCCTCCCGCGGCACTAGCAGGAGCCGTGGGAGTCTGCTCAGCTGATCTGACAGTGCATGTCCTCACCATTTGTGAGAGAATTAAAAGACAAAGGCTTAAATTTGGAAATCAAAAAATCCGCACAATAACGAATGAAAGAAGTGGAATTTCCAAAGAGTTCTGTAGCCTCACATAGATAAGTATAAACATCTCCATAATGATCCGCAAGACTCTATTAACTTTCTTATGACTCGTAGCACCTATGAACCTAGAGTTCTGATACCAACTTATCACGGCCCTAAATCCCACCTCTAGGATCGTGATAGAACCTAGTCTCTAAGACTAGGTAAGCCTAGCACATGCTGAGAATTAACAAAAATAAACAACTTAGCTATTGAGTTAAACTGATAGATGACATAAAAAATATGAAACTGATCAATAGTTATAAATCTCCAAAACCGGTAGTATGGAGTCATAAGCACTACTAAGAGTAACCTAGAATCTAAAATACAACACTGGTTTGGAATGAAAAATAAACAGAAGTAAAGGTAACATCATAAGGTGACTTCGAGGTCTGCAAGCGTCAAGCAGGTATACCTTGAAGTCTCCGCAATGTCTGAATCAACTTACTAGCGTCCGGCACTGAGGTACCTGGATCTGCACAAAAACATGTAGAAGCGTAGTATGAGTACACCACAATGGTACCCAGTAAATATCAAAACTAACCTCGGTGGAGTAGTGACGAGGTAAAAGTCAAGATACTCACTAGACATGAAAACATGTGCAGAATATAAAGATAAATCTAACAAAGGAATTAAAAGCAATAAATGGCAACAAAGATTAAACGGGTGATAAAAACTGCAGAAAAAAATTAAAATACAGGTGAAATAAATTAAGGAAAAATGTTTACCTCGAAAAATGTGAGTAACAATTAAAGATAATTTGTGGTTTTAAAGATATGTGATGTATTCTAATACTAGTGATTATACAAATGATATTAAGCTTAAGTAAGAAGGAAAGAAGAACCAAATCAGTGTTGCTAGAGCAATAAAGGCCTCGAGCTCGGTTATCCCAGGGACCTCGAGGTCGACTAAGAACAATAAAGTATGAACAATAGAGTAAAGACAATAAAGCTGAAGAATAATTGTTGAGCACATTAAACAAGAGAGGCAGAGCAGAATGTTCTATCGTAGAGAATAATATCAGATGATCCTTACAAAATGATTGGGGTCCCCTTTATATAGGAGGAGAAAACCCCAATATAGTACATTCCTAATTGTAGTAAAGAATTCTATTGGTACAGGTATATAACAACCTAGTACGGGTCTGTACCATTTCGTACAAATCTTATCCTTTAATAAATGCCCTGGTCCATATGTCCTTGAGAAGTTCTCGCTCTTTCTTGATTGACTTCGAGATTATGCTGCCCTTGATGTAGGTCGTGTCAGGCCTTCGATCAGCTTCCTCGAGGTGTGTATCCCTCAGCTGGGTCCGACCTCCATTTTGAGTTGCCCGGATTCGGACTCATAACTCAATTTAAGACTTCGAAATCGGGTTCCTTGATTTTGACCGTATATAGATAGTCCCCGCGTTTCTTAGAATAAGATGATAAGAAACGATTTGAACCTCGATTCTCCCGAACCACTTATGATGATGTCATGGCTATCATGTAGACGTTTGAAGTGACCGAAAATGTCATGTCAGTGTGCTTCCCCGGAACATCAAGTACATTTCAGCCTTTGTCGGCCAGTTGCGCCGTCGGTTCCGTCGTCGGCTTTCTATAAATAGGAGGTTGCTTTGTTGGACAACAACTACACGTATTCCTTCTTCATCTACCTTTAGTCCTTTCCCTTCTTTATCTCTTCCTCTAACCACCTATTTCCATGGTTCAAATCGGTGGCCACAAGGTCACATGGCCGCGACTTTACCAGTTACGCCAAGGCTTCCTTTTTTAGAGCTTCGGCTCGAGACAACGGGAGAAAGGCACCGGATCCCTTCTGTATAAGAAGATATGCGAACTTTGCACTGCTGCTCATCTCCTTTTATATTAAACCTGGTGTGGCGCTTTATTCCATTTGATTACCATGGAATGAGGTGACACTATCATCTACTAACTTTTGCATCCCACACCGGAATAGAGTTCCGAGGGTGACCACTCATGGACTGTTGCCTGTGCACCTTGCACCCCCTTTTTGCCTCTTCCTTTTGCCTGTTCTTTCTTAATGTATTGTGGCCTAAACTTTATTGGAATGCTCGATCTCGGCTGCTGGAGATATATTTACCTTTATCGAGGGCCTCCTCCCCGATATATACGTTCCCAGAGATCTGGAATGATGCCTTCAAGGAAAGACGATGCTCCTGAGGACGTAGTCTTTAAAATGGATTAGGTTCTTTGGCCTTTGTTTTCTGTTTCATTGCTCCTGTGTAAGCATCCTTCTTGAGCCTCAGGGTCGAGTTGGGCGACAAGCTTAGAACAATCGAGGGAGGACTAACACTTTATGAGAGCTACGGTGACGATTTTTTATGATCAATGATAAGCGATAAATGATGAACAATAAATAGAACACAATGAATATAAGCAACAAATGAAAGTAATGAGGTCAAGAGAATATGTTAGAGAGCAGAGAGAATGTTCTTGTGTATTTAATATTGAGAAACAGATCCCTTTACAAAGTGACAAGGATCTCCTTTATATAGGGTAGGAAATCCTGATATAGTACATATGCACTTATTACAAAGAGACATATCTGGTGCAGCTACTCACTAGTCTGGTACATGCTAGTACTTATCTTGCAGATATTGTTAGCTTTGGTAACGTGTCTTGGGAACTTCTCGTTTATCCATGGTAGCCACCGACTCGTGCCGCCTCGAGGTCAAGCATAGGGGACCCCGGGGTCGATCTTCGAACTGTACCTCGAAGCCTCCGGAGGCGGGCCGTGGAATGTCATAATGGTCACAAAACCAGGCTCTCTAATTTTAGCCTTATACAGATAGTCCCCGCGTTTCTTAGAGTGAGAATGATAAGAAACGGTCTCGAATCCTTGCCTCTCCAATACTTCTATTACATCATCAGTTTACACCTTGTCGAGCGATTGATGTGACAAGCAGGGTGTCTAAAGGTCGCGCCCATGCAGCCCTTAAACCTTCACAAATATTTCCTGAGTGAGAGTTTGCTTGAACTCGGGTGACCTCGAAAACTTTCTTTGAACTTAAAATGAAGATGGCCATAAGGCGTTTATAGATGGCCCCTAAGCTAAAGTAACTAAGAGAGCGCTTAAGCTGATCTGAAGGCGAAGAAAGCTTTGAGGCTTTATTAATAATTCTCGAGTGAAAACTGACTTGAAATTGGGTAGCCCTTTGGCTTAAGAATCGGGTGGATGGCCCGTACCACAAATAACGGAGATCCTCGCGCTCGGGCACCATCTCGAGGCTAGGTTTATGTTTGCTCCTTAGAGCTCGTAGTTATATTGATAGAGAGCTTCGAGATTGGGCACCATCTCGAGGCTAGGTTGACACGGGGATCTTTGACCCCTCGAACATTGTAAGGCATCGTCATCCGTATGGCACGGTCATGAAGTGGTCGGGACGGTCCCGCCGGTATGCTTCCCTTATCGGCTCAAAGCTTCACCCGAGTCTTCACCTGCCTTTTCTTGTTTTATCATAGCTATGGCTGCTTCATCCAAATCTGTTCATCAAGGAGAGGGGGAATCCGCCTCTATTTCATGCCTAGTCGGTGGTACACCGCCAGCTGGAGGCTCACTATCTTGAAGAGGGACTTTTCATTAGGAAAGGCCTCCCAATGTTCAGGACCATCGGGAGCTCACATCACGGTTCATCTCATCAATAGGAGAGGAACACCTCGAGGTAAACATGAGAGACTGCGGATAGGAAAAAAGATGGTATTGCAGGTACCTTCCCCGGATGAGAGCATCATATGTGGCTTATGTAGGGGGGTTTTGAATGTGTACACGTACCCCTTTATATTGGGCCAACTTGATAGAGTCATGCTAGAGTTTTGCAGAAGATATCGGGTTACCCTGGCATAAGTTCATCCGTCGTTCCGAGGATAGTATTGATGAGGAGGTTCTTCGCAGAGGGAGTCGGGCTTGAGTTCACCCTTAGCCATCTCACCAGATTGTACCAACTCTTTCATTACCGAGGCCTGATTACTTTATGATGTCGATCCGTGAGGCCCTTTGTTGCCGATGATGGAGAAGATGGAGACCGAGGATGAATAAACTGATTTGTTCGAGTGCGGACTATCGATATTTTCCCCGTGGAATTCTTGCCATTTCCCGAGAAATGGAAATTCGCGCGTAAGTCGCACACTTGCGTGCTTATTATTTTTGCACATGGCAGAGGCGGGCTCCGCAAATATGCTTTCCTTTTCTTTATTACAGCGATCCTGTGGATGCCATATGAGGTCCCGGACCTGGCAGATTGGACTTGGAAGCTGGCAGCTCGCTCGACCTATGATGGGCGCAAGTGGCGAGACCTGTCGCAGGGTAGATGGGAAGCAAAATACCACGGTACGTGACGTGTGGTTTATTTTCTTAGAAAGGTACTTTCCTTTATGCGTATTAACTCTGTCACCGCAAGCATTGAAGTTGTTTCTGAGTTGAGACCGTGTCCTCTTGGAGAGGAGGAAGGATCGTCGGCTTAGGGGCCGAGGAATGATAATGAACGGAAGGAATCCTTGAAGGATGTGGGTGCTCATAGCGAGGCAAGTCCTGCTCAGAGGCTCAAAGAGGATGTATCGGCTGAGCCTACGGCATCCGAGGCTTCTAGCCTTGGGAGAAATTGTTCCTTTTTTGCTGTCGTCTTTTTTCCCATCGAAGGTACTTTGAGGGATAAAAAATTTCCTGCCACCCTCTTCTTCTTTTCCCGCCGAAGGTGCTTTGTGGGGAATTCGAGGCCAGGGTCCATCTAGATCAAGCGGGGTGGCGAGCGATTGTATTCCTATCGGGAGCGGTTTTAGGGGGGCGATGGGACTAGGACAGTAGACTCAACTTTCGAGGAGGCTCAGTGTCTTATGTTCTATGGTGAGTTTTGGCCGGATGTATTGGTCTTTCAGTATTGCACTTTCATTTTCTGATTTAGCTTCTTTTTCATAGGCCTTTGATAGGCTCACGTCCGAGCTGCTCCGCTGTGAACCTAGGTTGCGAAAAGCCTTGGAAGGGGAGAAATCCCTTGGGCCTTTTTGCGATGATATAGCAAAGAAGTCAGCATACCTTTGGTACGAGGCGAGTTGACTCCTGGACTACGAAGGACGGAGGACCCGGAACGCCTTCGGAGGCGAAGTTGGTCAGGCCAAGCATGAGTGTAATGAGCTAAAGGCTCATATAGATGCCCAAGTTGCGGTCAAGAAAAATGCTTTGGCCAGGGCTTCTGCCCTTGAGGTGCAACTTCGGAATGCTTGTGAAAATAGCTTGGTCCAGTCGGCAGGATCACAAAGCTTGAGCCTGACCTTTTCGATATCAAGGCCGAGGTCCGTGGATGCCCGGGCTGAAGCTGAAGAGATTCGAGCTATGGCCGATAAGAAAGTGTCCGTCTATTTAAAAGGGCCTCCCGATCGAGAGAGCAGCAGCAATGGATATGCCCGGCGTAGATGTTAGAGGTAAATCCTCGAAGGGATTCACGCTAAAGGCTTTGATCTCTCGGAAGAGATAGTGCAGGACAAGGCGAATGAATACGATGCCAAATCCATCGTATCTAACGCTGAAGGTAATGAAGAAGAGGCTGATGGGGCCGCAGTCCCCGAGGGGAAATTAGACTAGGCTTTTTCCTTTTTGATTCTTTGTATAGTGTTGTTAGAGAACTTTGTAAATATATCCTTGCATTGTTTTGTACGTGTGTGTATGTAAAGAAACCTTTCGGTTCTCTCCTTCTATAAATTTTTGTTTGCTTTCGTATGTCTTTCTTTTACACATTGTTCGATGATTGGCCAGGTGAACTGGACTTCGAGCAATGACCCTCAGGTGTACAATTCGGCTCTGAGGCCTATTAGGCTAGCCCGTAGGCTTTTGCGCATTTGATCGGCAGATCTAAGCTGGTGACAAGGGCTCTTATGCATTTAGGTCGGTACGATCTTTCGATTTGAGCTGGGGACAGTAGCTCTTACGCATTTGGGTCGGTACGACCTTTAGTTTGAGCTGGCGACAGTAGCTCTTACGTGTTAGGTCGGTATGACCTTTTGATGCAAGCTAGCGTCTTAGGCTCTTATGCTTTCGCCCTTAGGCATATTTAGTTAATTGTTTCGGGTTCAGTCTCCGAATCGGGTTCGACTCGAGCTCATTTGACCCTCAAGTTTTTAAAGCTGTCCCTTAGGCTCTTACGCATTGGGTCGATGCGACCTTTTAATGTAAGCTGGCGTCAATGGCTCTTATGCTTTGGGTCGATGCGACCTTTTAATGTAAGCTGGCGTCAGTGGCTCTTACGCTTTAGGTGGATGCGACCTTTTAATGTAAGCTGGCGTTAGTGGCTCTTACACTTTAGGTCGATGTAACCTCTAATATAGTCTTTATTTTTCCCTCGTTAAGGACTTTTGAAGTTGTGTTCGCACGACTCTTTGACGGTTTGATAAAACCTCGATTGTGAGCCGCTATATGGTGAAGATCGAGCACCTCGGGAGGTTTGGCTCGGAGGCTGAGTATCTCGAAGCCTATAGTTAGGAGCTGACATGGTCGAAGCTGTTTTGCCTATGTCGAGGGTAGCCTATTTAACCGGTTCTTTTCGAATTATATTCGAAGTAATTGAAGGCCTGTGATTTTATAGCAACGATCGGGCATCCCCGAGTTTTTGCAAAAATACCGAGCTTCTTTGAAACGCAAAATGCTTTTTGAAAGTATTCTTTTATTACTTGGTGCAAGTATACATGTCTTTGCTGTTAAGGGCTCAGTTATTCTATGCGGGCACGGTTCGTTCGACCGTTTGGCTCGATACATCATTTCCCTATTGAGGCCCTCTATGGCTTGTTTTGATTTCTCCGATGAGATGATCTTCCGGGAGGATGCTCCTCAATATTTGAGGTTGATTGAAGAGGAATCTTGAATACTTGCTGAGTTCTCTTTAGTTAGCATATAGATGTCGCCTTGTTAAAAAAACTTGTCGAACCCTTCTTGGAATAAAATCCCATCAAAGGAAAAGAATGCAATGTATGCTTTGGGACCTTAAGGCCTTTGAGCCGGACAACGCTTCGACTATTTTGATTGAACATCTACACAAAGGTTAGTGTAAGATGTAAAAAAGGAAGATGGTTATACCTTAGTAGCGATGGCGCTTCGAGCCTCGATATGCCTTTAGTGTTTGCTCCGAGGATGCGGCGCGGTCCTTTGCTTGTTTTATTCTGGTGTAGCCGAGAATGGGTGTCGAACTGTTTACCTCATTGTTTTCTTATCCTTTGGTTCCTCTGATGTTGGAGGCATAGACGTCGGTGCCATATTGTGTACTGCGAACATCTCTCTCGCTGCATGCTCATGTTTCCTTCGATGACATGGAATTTGACACTTCGGGTTGTGCCGGCAACGTTAACCGGGAGGGTGATTTACCCTTTCATTATTTCGCTCGCTATGTTGAATCTGTTGAGGACTCGAGAGGCGGTCACGATTTGGTCAAGCAACCCGAGCTTCTCTACCACCCTCAACCTGATAATATTGGCCGAGCTACCTGGATGCGCAAGTACACGTTTAATTTGAAATGTATTTACAAGGAAAGAGATTACCAGTGCGTCGTTGTGAGGTTGAGACAAGGTCTCGATGTCCTCGTCGCTGAATGTGAGAGCATCCTCGGGTACGCAACCCCGATTTCGCTTTTCTATGGGGATGGGTATTTTTGTCCTTCTGATCGCGGGTTCCTGTGGGGCATCGATGCCTCCCAAGATCATGTAGATGACATGTTATGGCTCATTTGTTTCATTCTTCTTGGTTTCCTCTCTTTTCAGAACTAGTTTTTGGCCCGGTCACTGAGGAATTCTCGGAGGTGACCTTTGCTCAGTAGTCGGGCTACTTCTTCCCGGTGCTGATGGCAATCTTCGGTTCTGTGGCTGTGCGTGTTGTGGAATTCACATACTAAGTTATGGTTCCTTTGTGAAGGGTCTGATTGTACAGGCCTTGGCCACCTGGTATCTCTGATTTTACTGATGGCGAATATGATGTCCAAAACATCGACATTAAAGTTTTATTCCGACAAGCGGGGTGCCTCCGCCGGCCTCGCGCGCCTATCGAACCCGGCCCTGCTGACGAGTGCCCAAGGGTTCTGCCCTCGGCCGGCTCTTTGATCATTCCGGGGTATGTCACGCCTCAGGGCGTTTCTCCTGTCTTCGGTGTATGGCTGGTACCTTTCTTTGTTTGGCTTTGGCTCCTTCGCCAGAAGCCTGCTAGGATATACCAAGCCCGAGGGGGCTCCTAGTATGTCGTCCTCGACCATGATTTTTGACTGATATCGGTTGTGAACGTCCGACCAGGTCACGGTGGGGTATTCAACCGGATTCTGTTTCAGCTGTTTCGAAGCCACCGAGCTTCGTTCATTCAGACCTTGAGTGAAGGCCTACACTGCCCAGTCGTCGGAGACCGGTGTCAGTTCCATTCGTTCCATTTGAAAGCGAGATACGAACTCTCGCAACATCTCATTCTCTCTCTACTTTATCTCGAAGACGTCAGATTTCCTTATTGCTATTTTGATGGCACCAGCATGTGCCTTTATGAAAGAATCTGCCAGCATGGCGAATGAATCTGTCGAATTTGGGGCCAGGTTGTGATACCACATCATCGCCCCTTTTGAAAGCGTCTCTCCAAACTTTTTCAGTAGGACGGACTCGATCTCATCGTCCCTTAGGTCATTGCCTTTCACCGCGCAAGTGTAAGCAGTGACGTGCTCGTTGGGGTCCGAGGTCTCGTTATACTTCGGAATGTCGGGCACCCTGAACTTCTTTGGAATGGGTTTTGAAGTAGGTTCCTGCAGGAATGGCTTTTATACGAACTTCTTTGAATCCACACCTTTCAGGATCGGGGGTGCGCCCAGAACTTGGTCGACCCTAGAATTATAGATCTCGACCTTTTTGTTGTTGGCTTCTATCTTTTTCTCGCCCGACTCGATCCTCATTGTGAGGTCCTCGAGCATCTTTACGATGGCGGGGTCGACTGCCGACCCATTGTTGCTTGATGTCTCTGGTACCTGCTCCGCTAGGGGAGCCGTCCCCGGTGCTACCGTGCTGGGAGTTTTCTGCTGACTTTGCAGCTCAGCGATCGCCAGCTGTTGTGCCTGTAACATTTCAAAAATAACGTGAAGGCTAACCTCTCGTTCTTCCCTAGCTGGGGTTTTCTGAGCTTCTTGTTGGTCTCCTTAGCGCGCACTCCTGTTAGTGTGGGAGCATATATCGATGTGTTGGGCATCGTGTGAGACCGCATCCACGGGAATTGGTTCTGGTGCGTTCTCAGGGTTTTGTGGTGGCATACTAACACCTGGGACGTCAACACCAATTTCTCCATGGTCTTCAAGATTTATGTTTTCACATGCGTTTACTGAGTTCGACATTTTGACCTGAAATCAAAGATCTTGGACAAGAAATAGTGTGAAAGAAAACTTGCGTTACATAGTTAAACCAACAAGAAAATAATCACTATTATTTTTAGCCCCACGATAGGCGCCAAACTGTTTATCGTGAAAATGGTAATTACAATTATATTTGATTTTGTGGTTCTAAAAATACGTGATCTATTTTTATGCTAGTTGTTTAGGCAATAGATGTTAAGTAAAAGACTAGAAATCAAGATTGCAGCTTAGAGACAGTATGATAATCGAACCAAACAGTTGGAGGTCGGGGGCCTCGAGCTATCGTTTATAAGGCCTCGGGGTCGAGTTGGGCGACTAGCTTAGAACGATCGAGGGAGGACTAACACTTTATGAGAGCTACGATGATGGCTCTTTATGATTAATGATAAGCGATAAATGAAGAACAATAAATAGAACACGATGAATATAAACAATAAATGAAAGTAATGAGATCAAGAGAATATGTTAGAGAGCAGAGAGAATGTTCTTGTGTATTTAGTATTGAGCAACAAATCCCTTTACAAAGTGAAAAGGATCTCCTTTATATAGGATAGGAAATCTCGATATAGTACACGTGCACTTATTACAAAGAGACATAGTTGGTGCAGCTACTCACTAGTCTGGTACAGGCTAGTAATTATCTTGCAGATATTGTCAGCTTTGGAAACGTGTCTTGGGAACTTCCTGCTTATCCATGGTAGCCACCGACTCGCGCCGCCCCGAGGTCGAGCATAGGGGACCCCCGGGGTCGAACTTCGAATAGTACCTCGAAGCCTCCGGCGGTGGGCCGTGGAATGTCATAACGGTTACAAAATCGGGCTCTCCGATTTTAGCCGTATATAAAAGCAAAAAAGGATCCTTTTGTATCCCTTCTGGTTCGTGCTAAATTTTTCTCTATCTTTATCTTTAAAAGACTTTGATGAGATAGTTTCAATAGCTAGCCCAAATATCGAGCTCAGAACATAACAAACCGTTAGGTTTTCAATATAGTACCCCTCGAGGTTTTCGTTAATCTTCGAGTTGAGCTTAAATGCGAACCCCGAACATTATGATCCCCGAGCTCTAGTTGGGTGAGAGTAGGATCTCGAAATGAAGTTAATCCGTAGTCCCCGAGTGAGAATTTGCTCGAACTCGGGTAGCCCTTGGGGTTAATAGTCGAGTGAATGTTTGCTCGTACTTGAAATAAAGTTAGCCCTTAGGATTTATAGATAGTCCCCGAATGAGAATTTTCTCGAACTCGGATAGCCCTCGGGCTTTATAGTCGAGTGGGTGTTTGCTCGAACTCGAAATAAAGTTAGCCCTTAGGCTTTATAGATAGTCCCCTAGTGAGAATTTGCTCGAACTTGGGCAGCCCTTAGGCTTAATAGTTGAGTGAGTGTTTGCTCGAACTCGACTTGCAGGCTGCCCTTTATGATTTTTTTGACAAATTAATTCCCGATACCTTGGTCCTGATGCCAATATCATGACATAAGCGGTTGAAGTGACTGAAAAGTTGCTTTTTGTACGATTCCCAAAATCATTGATCGAAAGCGGCTGACGGTCGGCCTTTTGGCTTCCTCAGCACGCTTAAATGACCTTTATAATTAGATAGATCCCACATCCTTACAAACTTTATTCCCACATTATCTTCAAAGTCTCATTTGGACTTTTTCAATTTCCTTGAGCTCTCCCTTCTCTTCACTAATACCATTCTTCATCTTCTTGGATCTACCGCATAGTGATGGCTAATACTTCTAAATCAGTTCCTCAAAAGGAAAAAGCTCCTTCATCTTCTTGATCGACCAAGAGTAAACCGGTAGTACCACCTCGTATCAAGGAATGCATCCCCCCGCCGTGTGTGATAACATCCGATTTCAAAATCGAAAAACCTGTATCAACACCGGGCCGATGCGAGCCCATGTCTCGATATGTTTGTTTGGTGACCAAGACCGAGCTTAAGCAAGTAAAGGAGGATTGCAAATGGGATAATAAAGAAATAGTGATCCCCTCCCCCGAGGAGGATATCACCACATATAAAGCGGGGTACTTGAGTGTATATACTTACCCGTTAATGCTGGGCCCTGCAATTCCAGCTCAGGGTCCTATAGACCCAGTTATCCTCGACTTTTGCCAATGATTCCGGGTGACGCTCGGCCAGATCTACCCCTACTTCGGGCGAATCGTTTACTTAATGAGGTTCTTTTCGAACCAAATCGAGGGGATGCCTTTTACCCTCGATCATTTGATCAGATTGTACAGTCCCCTACTTTATCGTGGGGGCTTGATAAAATTGCAACACCGATCTTTAAATCTCTCTTCTCTAGTATTGATGAGGACAAAGACGTGGGTGGATGAGCCGGTTTGCCCGAGTCAGGACCTTCGATATGATTCTTGCTGCCGGATGCCGTTCCCCGAGGAGTGGAACATGAAACGTGAGTATACAGCAGGTTTATACCCTACTTCCTTTTCTTTCCCTGGCTTTATATTTTTCATCGGTCTAACCTCTTTATGATGGTGCAGCCGCCGCTTGGTTTCCTGGTGGGGTCCCGGACCTCGAGGGTTGGGTCCGAAAGCTAGCCTCCGCCTCCTCTTACTCGGAGCGCTGGCAAGATCTGGCCAAGGGTCGATGGGAGGCCAAAAACCATGGTAATTTTTCTTATTTGCTTTCTAGTGTTTCTGTTAGGGGATACTGATCTCGGCTTCATGTAGGTCTTGGAGACGCCGTTGATTGGAGGCCGGCCCCAGCTAGTGAAGTGGATGTTCCGAAGCCTCTTAAAGAAGGAAAAAGATGGAGAGAGTCATCTGAAAATCCCCCGAAGCCAAAGAAAAGCGTTGCTCGCAGTCTTAAGGCTGATAAAGCGGCATTATCTCCGAAAATGGCCCAACGTCTTCGGGATCAGGTGGAAGAAGAAGATGACGATTGGCTGTTGGTAACCCGCAAAAGAAACAATGCCGATGCTTTGAAACCCATCGAACCAGCAGCGGTTGATGTGGCTCATTCCAGAGCCGAAGGGATCTCCGAAGGGAGTTCAAACAAAGTTCTCGAACCATCATCCAAAAAGAAGGAACCTCGCTTAGGAGATCATTATGAGGGCGAGGCCGAGCGACCTGACCCCGAGCATCTTCAAATAAAAGAGAATGCCCCGAGTGGGTCACTCGGGGTGATCAACGTGGATGATTTACCTTCTGGCCCCGAGTTCTCCAAGGGACAAATCCAAGAGGCTCTAAATATGAGGTCTTGTGAAGTGGAAGCAAGCCATGAAGGGCACAACATCTTTCAAGAATGTCTCGCAGGGCTCGAAGATTGCCCCGACCCCGACGCTTCTTTCATTTTTGATGAGGCTCGTAGACTCTTTAAATAGGTGAGTTTTCTATTTTTTATGCGTGTGCCTTTGTTTTAGCTGTTCTGAATCTATCTTTCCTCCTTTTTGTTGAAGGTTGTGGTACTCCATAAAAGGGCATTTTCCAAGTCTCGAACCGATCTTGCTCGATGTGAGGCTGAACTTAAGAAGACTTTAGAGGAGAGGGAGGTCATCAAACCCCTCTATACTAAGAAAAGGGTGGAGATCTATGATCTTCGAGTTGAGTTGATGCAGGCATGCCAAGGTCGAGCCGAGTATGTTTAGAAGGTAATATAGCTCCCGAGGGTCTGTTACGTACTTGTTTTGTTTTGGGGTCTGACACTTTTAATTTTGCAGTTCCATCAGAAGGCCGATTTGGAGGGGCAGCTTCTGGAGGAGCTTAAGATGAAAGAAGCCGAGGCACTGAGGTGGAGGCAGGGTATGGGCGATCTCGCCTCTGAGAAGGAAAATTTAGAAGAGCAGTTAGCTTCACTCGAACACCAGCTTCGAGGTGCGAAGGAGGAGAGCCTAGCTAGGGGCCTCGAAATTGAGGAGCTTAAAGTCAGATCTGCTGCTGAGCTGGCCAAGGCCAAATCCGATGCTGCGGCAATTATGAATTCGTATCGAGCCTATGCCGAAGCAGCTAATGCTCGAGCAAAGGAGATCTCTTCTACGGTGGAGGCTAAGTTATCAAGTGCCCTTGACCATGCTAGGTGACAATCCCGGAGGATGACCCTCGAGGAGATACATGCTCGCCGCTTCGATCTTTCAGTCGATATTGAAGCGAAGAAGATTTCGAAAGAAGAAGCGGCCGCTCTGCTTTCCGATGAAGATGATTCAGCCAGTATCTCCGAGAGTGAAGGAGACGGGGATGAAGTCTCCGAGGGCGAGGCTCCCGAAGGTGTGACTCCTGAAGATGTAGCTGCTAAGGATATGACCCTGAAGTAGTTTTAGTTTACTTTATTTTGTTTCCTTGTAAGCATCCATTGTGTAAATATTTCCTGTAATCATCTTTTGGAGATACGGGGGGAACTTTTATCTCGTCTTTAACATTGCTTTTTTTTCAACATTGCCTTTATTTATGGAAAGCTTCGTTTGAATGATTAGTCCAAGAATTTGTTCGGGGTATTATAAACCCTTAGATCTTTGTTTACCGTGAAAATGGCAATAATAATTAAATTTGATTATGGGATTCTAAAAATACGTGATCTATTTTTATGCTGGATGTTAAGCATTTGATGTTATGTGAAAGACATAGAAGCGAGATAAGATCTTGAAAACGAGATATTAATCAAACCGAATTAGTGTCGGTCGGGGGCTCGAGGCTGCTTATTTGGGGCATCGAGGTCGAGTTGGACGCTCGGCTGGGAGCTATCGAGGGTAGTCGATGGGCTACTAACAGTTATAATAAGATCAATGATGGCTCTTTATGGCCAATAATAAGCAATAAATAAAGAACAATAAATGGAATACAATGAATGTAAGCAATAAATGAAGCAATGAACTTAGGAGAATATGTTAGAGGGCAGAGAGAATGTTCTTGTGTATTTTGATATGGAGCAACCAGATCCCTACAAATGACAAGGGTTCCCCTTTATATATGGGGAACATAGTACAAAAGCATTAATTACAAAGATATGGGGCAGGTATAGCCACCTAATGCCTTGATTCATTTCCAGACTAGTCTACTAGGCTCTATCAGCTCTAGTCACGTGCCTTGGGAATTCCCCATTTCTACCATAGCCGGGGTCAACATTGTCCCAAGGTCGAGCGTCGACGAACCTCAAGGGTGGAAACTCGACCGTAGCCTTGTAGCCTTGAGCCTTCGAGATGATCTTCTGAGGTGCCTCGATGACGAGGAATTGGACCCTCCGATTTCACCGTATACAGATAGTCCCCGTGTTTCCTGGAGAGGAGCGATAAGAAACGATTTTGACATCCAACTCTTCGGACTTCCCGTGATGATGTCATATTGATTGTGTAAACCTTCGTGATAACCAAAACGTCCCGTGGACTTATCTTTTCAGCGTCATTCAATGCGCTGCCGATTCCCATTCTTCAAAGCGACAATATCGTTGTCGACTCAATTTTCAATAACGCATTGATTGCGCCTGATGATCCGTCTTTCAAAGGCATTGATGGCGCCGTCAGTTGCATTTTTCAAAAGAGTATTGATTGTGCCCGCTGGTTACTCTGCCCTTTTTTTATAAAATGGGGCTTTCTGGAGCCAATTCCTCATTCAAGTGTTCATCAATCAGCCTTTCTCCCATTTCTTCTCTCCATCCTCATCCACTATCGTTTCCTATGTTTGAGGCCCGTGGCCTCAAAGTTGCTTGGCGGCATTCTCACCAGTTATACCATGGCCTTTTCCCGGGGTCCCTCCTCATCGAGCGAGATTGCGCCAACTTGTTGTTATTGTTGTTGTTGTTATTGTTACTGTTGTCGCCATTGAGTCGAGACGAGGAGATAGGGAGGCCGATCTATTCTGTCTTGGGAAGGTGTTTGGACTATACAGCGCTGCTCATGAGGGCGTTCGGACTATACATCGCTGCTTACCCTCCTACCTCGGCCTGGTATGGCACTTAACCTCTTTTGCTTTCCATGGGGTGAAGTGGTACCTCTGGCCGGTATCTTGCACGGCACAATGTCCCAAGAAGTGGACTCAAAGTAGCCGTGCAAGTGAGGCCAACGACCGCCAAGTCTTCTAGCGGGCCGTGATCTTCTTGGCCTGGGGAAAGCCTTATCTCTTTGGCGGGCTATGGCATTTTTTCATCACTTTCTGCCTCTTTGCTTTCCTCTTCATCATCTTCCCACTTTCCTCTTCCTCATATTCTCCCTCGGAGATATCATTCTGGAGGACCAAGATGAGACCCCCGAGGAGGTGGCGGTCGAAGATGCTGCAGCCGAGGAAGCATACCTGAGGGGATGGCGCTCGAAGATACTGCCACCGAGGGTGCTCCTGGAGAGTAGGCTAGGATCTAGGCTTTAATTACATGTGTATATCTTATTGCTTCTTTCTTTCTGTGTAAGGACCCCTAGTGGGCTGTTGCAACTATATGTAAAGACCCCTTGTGGGCTTTGTAACAATATGTAAAGACCCCTCGTGGTATTTGTAACTGAATGTTAATGAATGAAAAATGTTCCTTTAATTTGTCTCTGATGCATTTTATTTTCCTTTTATTTTTGCTTTTGTAGAATCTAAGTGCATGACCCCATCAGTTGGTGCAAATGTCGAGCCTAGGTTGGACTAATAAACTCGGGTCGTCGGGACCCTGACTTCGAGTCCAATGAGAGTAGGGCTTCGAACCCCTAAATTGAGACTTAGCCTTTAGACCCTGTGATAATCTTAGAGGGGGGATTCGCTCGGAAGCTCAAGAATAGAGA
This sequence comes from Nicotiana attenuata, assembly GCF_001879085.1. Lineage (NCBI taxonomy): Eukaryota > Viridiplantae > Streptophyta > Magnoliopsida > Solanales > Solanaceae > Nicotiana > Nicotiana attenuata. The sequence goes on along the minus strand of NC_031995.1, from coordinate 79,413,060 downwards.
CTGCCTTTAGGCTTTCGAGAGCAGTCCCCGAGTGAGGGCTAACTCGGGCCGTCTGGAAACTTGTCTTGAACTTAGTATATATAGCCTTAAGGCGTTGTAGATAGATCCTGGATGAGGGACTGCCCGGGTTCAGATGATATCCCGAGGCCAAGCCCATACAAACAGAGTTTTAAGTGCTTATTTTTCTCCTTGAGAGGAGCCTTTGAAACCGGGTACCATCTCGAGTCTTGCAATGACGTCGATGGCCCCTTGGAGGGATCCCCGAGATCGGGTACCATATCGGGTCTGGCGATGGTGCTAAAGGCTTCCTGAAGCTTAACTTCTTTTTGATGGAGGTGCTCGAGATCGAGTATCATCTCGGGACTTGTAGTGATATTAATGGCTTCTTGGAGCCTTTCTTCTTTTTTATGGTGGTCCTCAAGGTCGGGTACCACCTCGGGACTTATAGTTGATATTAATGGCTTCTTGGAGCCTTTCTTCTTTTTGATGGAGGTCATTAAGATCATTACCACATCGGGACTTGTAGTGATATTAATGGCTTCTTGGAGCCTTTCTTCTTTTTGATGGAGGTCCTCGAGGTCGGGTACCACCTCGGGACTTGTTTGGTGCGGGGGTCTCTGACCCCGAAACGTCGTATGGCGACGTCGAGTGTAGCATACGATTATGAAATGACCAGGGCGATTCTGCCGGCGTATCTTTCCAAAGCGATAAAAGCTTTAGCCAACATTTTTAACCGGCCTTCGAGGCAGGCGGGTGGTCGTCGCTTTTTCCATATATAGGGTTGTCTTAACCCTTTTGGAGATTCTACTATTTTGAGTAGTTATCCTGTTTCATAGAGTTCTCCTTTCTTGCGCCAATTTTCCTTTTCTACAGTGATTTCATGGACGCCGGGCGAGGTCCCCGATCTGCCGAACTAGGTTCGGAAGTTTGTGGCCCACTCGACTTACAGTGAACGTAAGTGGCGAGCTTTATCTAAGGATAGTTAGGAGGCAAAACACCACCGTACGTGCTATGTAATTTGCTCTCACCCTTAGGAGAGGGAGAAGGGTTGCTAGCTTCTAGGCTAAGGAATGATAACAATAAGCAAGAGATACCTTTGCAGGGCGGCGGTGCTCAGAGTATGGTGAACCTGGACCGTAGTCCCGGAGTGGAAGTATTGATTGAGCCTGCCACGCCCGTGATCTCTGGCTTTGGAAAGGCGGTTTCTCCTCTGCTGTCGTCCTCTTTTTCCATCGGAGGTACTTTGAGGGATACTCGAAACCCGGGATCATATGCGTCGAGCGACCATGCGCCGACCGGGGTTGACTCTTTCAGAGCTGAGGGGGCCAGGCTAGCAGATGTGCACTAGACCTTCGAGGAAGCCCAGCGGCTTCACTCTACGGCGAGTTTTGGCACAGGCCTTTCGAGTTTCGTGCCCTCCCTTCCTTATTGAGTTTTTCTTTGCAGGCTTTTGACAAGCTTAAGTCCGAGCTGCTTCGCCGCGAGGCCAGGCTGCGGGATATTCTGGATGAGGAGAAATCCCTCAGGATCCTTTTAATGAAAGGGAAGTCGAGCTGGCACGCTTACAGTATAAGGCAAGTCGAAGCTTGAACTATGAGAGCTATTTGAAGGAACAAGTAGTTTTTTGTTCCGAGCGAGTATGCGTTCTTTCTTCTAGCTCCTGAGGATATTGTTTCATTTATTTCAGTTGCAAAAAAAGACGGAGGACCTGGAGCGCCTTCAGAACGAAGTTGGCCGAGTCGAGCATGAGTATGACGAGTTAAAGGCTCGGGCGAACGCTCAGGCTTCGGCAGAAAAGTGTGCTCTGGGTAAAGCCTCTGCCTTTAAGGTTCAACTTTGCTTAGCTCACGATAATACCTTGGTCCGAATAGACATGATTACGAAGCTTGAGTCTGAGCTTTTGAAGATAAAGGCTGAGATTGTGGACGCTCGGGCTGAAGCTGTAATGAGCTGAACTAAGGCCGACCAGAAAGTTGCGGTATATTTGAAGGACGATGCCGATGCTCGAGCTGAGCTGAAGAGGATTCTTGAACACGAGGGCAGGAGCAAGGAATATGCTCGGTGTAAGTCTCGAAGGGAAACCCTCGAGGAGATCCACGCTAGGGGCTTTGACCTCTCGGAAGAGGTGGAGCGGGCGAGGGCAGACGAATGTGGCACTAAGGCACTTCTGTCCGATGCCGAGGATAGCGAAGATGAGGCCGACGGGCCATAGTCCCCAAGAGGGATGTAGATTTCACTTTCCGATTCTGTACATAGTACTTTCAGGGTACTTTCTGAGTATGTTGTAAATGGAGCTTGTATTTTTTTGCATGTATGTATAAAGAGGAGACCTCACAGTTTTGTTTATCCTGCATTTCTTTTTGCCTTGATTTTAGCCAATTGAACTGGTCTTTGAGTTGAGAGGAATCCTTAGATTCGTGGTATGGCCCTAGGGCTCATTCGGCCGGCCCGTAGGCTCATACGCGCTCGGTTGATACGACCCTTAGTATAAGCTGGCGTTTGAGCTCTTATGCTTTTGTTTTTAGGCATGTTTTGATCAACTCTTTTGGGTTTAGTCTCTGAGTCGGGTTTCGACTCGAGCTCATTTGACCCTCAAGTTTTTCTTTTGACTTGTGTGGGCTGGCGACAATGGCTCTTACGCCTTAGGTCGAAGCGACCTTTTAGTGCAAGCTGGCGTTTGAGCTCTTACGCTTTTGCTCTTGGGCATTTTTAATTAACTATTTTGGGTCACTCCGAATCGGGTTTCGACTCGAGCTCATTCGACCCTCAAGTTTTGAATTTTAAGCTGGCGATAGTGGCTCTTACGCTTTGGGTCGGTGCGACTGTTTATGTGGGTTGGCGACAATGGCTCTTACGCCTTAGGTCGATGCGACATTTTATGTAGGCTTTATTTTTCCCTCGATAAGGATTTTTTGAAAGTGCTTGCCTAACTCTTCAACGGTTTAAAAAACCTCGATTGCGAGTCATTATATGGCAATGATCGAGCACCCGGGAAGTTTGGCTCGGAGGCTGAGTATCTCGAAGCAAGTGTTTAGAAGCTGACATGGTCGAAGCTCTTTTGCCTATGTCGAGGGTAGCCTGCTTAACCGGTTCTTTTCGAAGTAGATTCGAAGTAATTGAAGGCCTGTGATTTCGTAGCGACGGTCGGGCGTCCCCGAGTCGCGTTAGTTTGGCTGGTACAGCCATATGATCGTAGTCATTTGTGCTTGGCCGGAGCCATTTTTGCCTCATTGGGGGATTATGAGTTAGGAGCTCCGACCCGGGGGTCGTATTGTTTTGAGTTGTCGATGCCGGTCGCCGAGTGCTTGGGATGTTTTTTTTGGCAGAGGAGCCGTTTTTTGCAAAAACTACCAAGTTAATTTTGAAGCGTGAAATGCTTTGATGAAAAGTATTCTTCGGTTACTTGGTACAAGTATACATGCCTTTGCTGTTAGGAGCTTAGTTGTTCTATGCGTGCATGGTTCGTTCGAATATTTGGCCCGGTACATTGTATTTTCTATCGACACCCCGTTCAGTATGTCTTAGCTTCTCCGAGAAGGTGTTCTTCCAGGGGGATGCCCCCCAGTATTCGAGGTTGATCGCAAAAGAAGCCTTGAATACTCATTGAGTTTTCCTTAGGTAGCATATAGGTGTTGCCTCGTAAAAAACCTTGCCGGTAAAACCCTTGTTGGCACAAAAACCCGGTCGAAGGAAAAGAGTGCAACGGACGCTTTAAAACCTTAAGGTCTTCGAGCTTGGTTTTAGCGTTTCGACTGCCTCGGTCGGATGCCTGCATAAAGGTCAGAATGGAAAATACGAAGGGAGTTGGCCATACCTTAGTGTGGGATGTGCCGGCGATATTTCGGGGTCTGATATGTTCTAATCGCTTGTGATGAGGACGCGGTACAGTCCTCTGATTTGTTTAATCGGGCTTAACCGATGATGTAGTTTGATTACCCTTTGGCTTCTTTTGCGGGTGGAGGTATTGGTGCCGGTGCCACATCGTGCACCGTGAACATTTGTCTTGCCGTATGTTGTTCCCCGTAGACGGTTTCAATCCCATCCTTTGTCGGGAATTTCATGATTTGGTGGAGGGTGGATGGTACTGCTCTCATGCAATGTATCCATGGCCTCTCGAACAAGGCGTTGTACCTTATGTCTCCTTCGATGACATGTAATTTGATATTTTGGGTTGTGCCGGCCACGTTGACTAGGAGGGTGATTTCTCCTTTCGTTGTTTCACTCGCCATGTTGAATCCATTGAGGACTCGAGTGGCGGGCACGATTTGGTCAAGCAGTCTGAGCTGCTCTATTACCCTCGACCTGATAATGTTGGCCGAATTACCTGGATCCACGAGTACTTGTTTTATTTGAAATGTATTTACAAGGAAAGAGATTACCAGTGCGTCATTGTGGGGTTGAGACAAGGTCTCAGTGTCCTCTTCACTAAATGTGAGGGCATCCTCGGGTACGTACCCTCGGGTTTGCTTTTCTCTGGTGATGGATATTTTTGTCCTTCTCATCACGGGTTCCTGTGGGGCATTGACGCCTCCCAAGATCATGTGGATGACATGTTACGACTCATTCGTTTCGTTCTTCTTGGCCGCCTCTCTTTCCCGAAACTGATTTTTGGCCCGGTCGCTTAAGAATTCTCGTAGGTGACCTTTGTTAAGTAGTCTGGCTACTTCTTCTCGGAGCTGGTGGCAATCCTTGATCTTGTGGCCATGCGTGTTGTGAAATTCACACACTAAGTTATGATTCCTTTATGAAGGATCTGATTGTACAGGCCTGGGCCACCTGGTGTCTATGATTTTACTGATGGCGAACACGATGTCTGATACATCGACAATGAAGTTGTATTCTGATAAGCAAGGTGCCTCCGTTGGCCCCGTGTTCCTATCGAATCCGGCTCTGTTGATGAGTCCCCAAGGATTCTGTCCTCGGTTTATCCTTCGATCGTTGCGAGGCGGGTTGCCCTCGGGGCGTTCCTTCTGTCTTTGGTGTGTGGCTGGTACCTTTCTTTGTTTGGCTTTGGCTCCTTCGCCAGAAGCCTGTTGGAATATACCGAGCCCGAGGGGGCTCCTAGTTGGTGGTCCTCGACCCTGATTTTTGATTGATATCTGTTATGAACATCCAACTAGGTCACGACCTGGTACTCGATTAGGTTCTGTTTCAGCTATTTCGAAGCCACCAAGCTTCATTCGTTCAGACCTTGAGTGAAGGCCTGCACTACCCAGTCGTCTAAGACTGGTGGTAGTTCCATTTGTTCCATTTGAAAGCGAGATACGAACTCTCGTAGCATCTCATTATCCCTTTGCTTAATCTTGAAGACGTCGGATTTCCTTGTTGCTACCTTGATGGCACCAGCATGTGCCTTTATGAAAGAATCTGCCACCATGGCAAATGAATCTATCAAGTTTGGGGCCAAGTTGTGATACCACATCATTGCCCCTTTAGAGAGCGTTTCCCCGAACTTCTTCAGCAGGACGGGCTCGATCTCATCGTCCCTCAGGTCATTGCCTTTTACCGCACATGTGTAAGCAGTAACGTGCTCATTGGGGTCCGAGATTCCATTGTACTTCGGGAGGTCTGGCATTCTAAACTTCTTCAGAATGGGTTTTAGAGCCGCTTCTTGCGGGAATGGCTTCTGCACGAACTTCTTTGAATCCACACCTTTCAGGATCGGGGGTGCTCCCAGGATCCGGTCGACCCTGGAATTGTAGGTCTCGACCTTTTTGTCGTTGTCCTCTATCATCTTCTCGCCCGATTCAATCTCCTCGTGAGGTCCTCGAGTATCTTTACAATGGCGGGGTCATCTGCCGACCCATTGTTGCTTGATCTCTCCGGTACCTGTTCTGCCGGGGGAGCCGTCCATGGTGCTATCGTGCTAGGAGTTTTCCGATGACTTTGTAGCTGAGCAATAGCCAGCTGTTGTGCCTGCAACATTTCAAAAATAACATGAAGGCTAACCTCCCGTTCTTCCTGAGCTGGGGTTTTCTGGGCTTCTTGTTGGTCGCCTTGGTGTATACTCCTGTTAGTGTGGGAGCTTATTTCGATGTATTGAGCATCGCGTGAAACTGCATCCATGGGAATCAGTTCTGGCGCGTTCTCAGCGTTTCGTGGTGGTACACCAACACCTGGGACGTCAATGCCATTTTCTCCATGGTCTTCAAGGTTGATGTTTTCACGTGCATTTACTAAGTTAGACATTTGACCTGAAATCAAAGATCTTGGACAAGAAAAGTGTGAAAGATAACTTGTGTTACGTGGTTAAACCAGCAAGAAAATAATTACTATTATTTTTAGCCCCACGGTGGGCGCCAAACTGTTTACCGTGGAAATTGGTAATAATAATTAAATTTGATTATGGGATTCTAAAAATACGTGATCTATTTTTATGCTGGTTGTTAAGAATGTTGATGCTACGTGAAAGACTTAGAAGCGAGATAAGAGCTTGAAAACGAGATATTAATCAAATCGAATTACTGTAGGTCGGGGGCCTCGAGGCTGCTTATTCGGGGCCTCGAGGTCGAGTTGGACGCTTGGCTGGGAGCTATCGAGGGTAGTCGATGGGCGACTAACAGTTATAATAAGACCAATGATGGCTCTTTTTGGCCAACAATAAGCAATAAATGAAGAAGAATAAATGGAATACAATGAATGTAAGCAATAAATGAAGCAATGAACTCAGGAGAATATATTAGAGGGCAGAGAGAATATTCTTGTGTATTTTGATATGGAGCAACCGGATCCCTACAAATGACAAGGGTTCCCCTTTATATATGAGGGGAACATAGTACAAAAGCATTAATTACAAAGATATGGGGCAGGTATAGCCACCTAATGCCTTGATTCGTTTTCAGACTAGTCTACTAGGCTCTGTCAGCTCTAGTCATGTGCCTTGGAAACTCCCCATTTCTACCATAGCTGGGGTCAGCATTGTTCCAAGGTCGAGCGTCGACGAACCTTGAGGGAGGAAACTCGACCGTAGCCTTGTAGCCTAGAGCCTTCGAGATGATCTTCTAAGGTGCCTCGATGACGAGGAATTGGACCCTCCAATTTCACCGTATACAATCTTTATCGATAGGTATAGTAATTTTCGAGATGAGTTTAAATCAATTCGTTGTGAGCTCTAGATACTCTAAACCTCGAGTCCGGATCGAAATGAAAGCGGAGTCTCGAACTATTAGTTTTAGGCCCTTAAGCCTTTCGAGGTTGGCCCTAAGGCTCTTATGTATCGACCCTTAGGCTCTTTAAGTTGGCTCTTGGGCTCTTATAAATCGGCCCTTAGGCTCTTTAAGTTGGCCCTTGGGCTCTTAGAATGGCTAGATAATTTTTCCCTAATTTCGGCTTAAAAGACTTAGTGAAATTTTAATTATGCCTTAGCATGCGTTTTTGGCACCCGTAGGTTTTTCGAAGGTTTTACATATCGGAACCTTATTAGTGATTTGTTTGTGTAAACATAATCGAACACCTCTTAAGGTATTTCCGAGGGCCGATGTTATTGAAACCCTTGGAATTTTCAAGGGCTGAATTTATTGAAGCCCTTTGTATTTTGCTTTTACCGAGGGTAGCCTAATTTAACCGGTTTTTATGAAGTGTTTGAAGGCCTTTAATTTATAGGAAGTCGGACGCCTCCAAGCCGCATTATTTGGCCATAGCCTTTATATAACCATAGTCTTTAGATGGCTGTAGCCTTCTGGTATGTTACTTGCACTTGTTTCCCGATAACTTTCTGAACTTGTTCGAGAAGTTAGTCCCCGAGAATATTGGCCTTGGCCTTTGTTTCGAAGGGGTCCCTCTTTGAGGTCTTATGATTTCGGATATTCGATGACAGTCCACGAGTATTCGGGGTGCTTCTATGTTTTGGCTCTTAAGTCGTTTCCCGTAAGATTGTAAGTGTAGAGCTCGTACGAGACACAAAGTATCTTTGATGTAACCATGATGCTTTCTTTAAATAGTTGATATATGCGTGCATGTTTTGCCGTCGGGGCTCGATATTCTATATGGACATGGCTCGTTTGACCGTTTGGCCCATCGCAAAGTTCTCCTATCGAGATCCTCTTAGGCGTGAAGTGTCTTTCCCAAAAATGTAACCTCCGAGGGTGATGCCCCCCAGTATCCGATGTTGATTAAAAAGAAACCTTGGATACTGTTGAGTTTTCCTTAGGCATCACATAGTTGTTGCCTCATTAAAAACCTTACCGGTAAAACCCATTTGGGACAAAACTAGAGCCAAGGGAAAAAGAGTGCAACGTATGCTTTAAAACCTAAGGCCTTTGTGTGAAAAGGGTGTCTTCGAGATCATGCGCCTTTGAGAGCTCCCATCATTCCGGGCTTGTAAAATCCTTTACCAATGATTCCAAGGGCTCAATGCGGTCCTATCTTGCTATCCGCGATCGTAATGTCTTCGAAAGCCTCGACCTGGTCAGGGATGATTCTGATGGCTCGATCTGACACCATGAAGCCGAGAAACTTACCCGTGCTAACCCCGAAGGCATGTTTCTCTGGATTGGGCTTCGTGTCGCGTCGCCACAAAATGTTGGCTATTTCCTACAAATGAATTAAGGTTGTCCTCTACGCACAAGGACTTGACCGGTCATATCATCAATATAAGCTTTCATTATTTTACCTGTTTATTCTTCGAGCGGAATCCCTGTCATATTTAAAGGGGGTAAAGCAATGCGATCTATACTATCAATAGGAAACTAAATGAGTTTTTTCTTGAGTGCAGGGATTAATCCCATTCCCAGGTGTATCTTTCTCTTGAGTGGGTGGCTTGGTAGCATCGGGCTTCTCGAGAACAATGAAGGTTTGAGGATCTTGGGAATTCCTTTCTTCGCCCTCGGTTATCTGCTATTCTGCTTCCGTCGAGGCTCGGAGCTGTGAATACTACTTAGCCACCTGCTTACCTTTGGAGTTCGATGTCTTTGTGGTCAAGGGTTCCGGTATCAGTACCAGTTCCTCGATTGCGAACATCTCTTTTGTAGCGTGTTGTTCTCCGTGGACTGTTTTCACTCCTTCCTCTATCAGGAACTTCATCATCTGATTGAGATTCGAAGTTACTGCCTTCATATTGTGTATCCATGGCCTCCCGAGGAGTGCGTTATACCTCATGTAACCTTCGACGACATTGTACCTGGTGTCTTGTATGGTCCCGACTACGTTTACTGGCAAGATAATTTCTCCCTTCGTTGTTTCACTTGCCATATTGAAGCCATTTAGCACCCGGGATGCGGGTACAATCTGATCTTGCAGGCCGAATTGTTTCACGACCCTCGATCTGATTATGTTCGCCGAGCTACCTGGATCCACTAAAACACGTTTAACCTGAATTTTATCAAAAGGATAGAGATTACCAGAGCGTTGTTGTTAGGCTGGGACACGTCTTCTGCTTCCTTGTCGTAGAATGATAGAGCATCCTCGGGCACATAGCTCCGAGTCTTTTTTACCTTTGTGATGGATACTTTAGTATATTTGAATATAGGTCCCTGTGGGAAATCGGCTCCACCGATGATCATGTGAATGACATAATGAGGTTCTTCGGGTTCATTCTTCCTGTTTGCATCTCGTTCTCGAAAATGGTTTTTGGATCGGTCACTGAGAAATTCACGAAGGTACCCCTCGTTTAATAGACGAGCTACCTCCTCTCTAAGTTGTCTGCAATCCTCGGTCTTGTGCCCGTGAGTACCATGATACTTACACATTAAGTTGGGGTTTCTCTGAGAAGGATCTGTCTGTATGGGCTAGGGCCATCTAGTATCTTTAATTTTTCCAATGGCTGAGACGATACTTGAGGCGTCGACACTGAAGTTGTATTCTAATAATATGGGTGCCTCCACTGGTCCCGGGCGCCTGTCGAACCCACTTTTGCCTATAAGTCCCCAGAAGATTTGGCCTCGATCTACTCTTCGATCATTCCGAGATGCATTACACCTTGAAACGTTCCTTCTATCTTCGACGTACAGTTGATATCTTTCCTTGTTGAATCTTGATCTCCGATCTGTGTCCCTCGGGGGCTTGGCTGGGAATCTATTCGGGTGAACTGAGCCCGAGGGGGCTCCCAACTGGTCGTCCTCGACCCTAATTTTTGACTGATACCTATTGTGCACATCCGACCATGTTACAACTGGATATTCTATCAAGTTCTGCTTTAGCTGTCGAGATGATATCGAACTTCTTTCATTCAATCCTTGCATAAAGGCCTGAACCGCACAGTCGTCGGAGATCGGTGGTAATTCCATCCTTTCCATCCGAAACCGAGACACAAACTCCCTTAGTATCTCGTCATTCGTTTGTTTTATTTTGAAGGCGTATGATTTTCTTGTGGCCACCTTTATGGCCCCGGCGTTTGCTTTCTCGAAGGCATCCGCCAACATAGCAAATGAGTCAATGGAGTTAGGAGCTAAGTTGTGATACCAGATCATAGCTCCTTTTGATAATGTTTCCCTAAGCTTTTTCCACAATACTGACTCGATTTCATCATCATTCAAGTTGTTTCCTTTGATTCAACAAGTGTATGAAGTAATATGTTCATTAGGGTGAGTTGTTCCATTATATTTCGGTATATCGGGCATGCGAAACTTCTTGGGAATGGGCATTGGAGTCGCACTTGGGGGGGGAAGGTTTTTGTATGAACTTTTTTGAATCCAGTCCTTTCAAAATTGGAGGTGCTCCTGGTATCTGGTCGACTCTTGAATTGTATGTCTCCACCTTTTTGTCATTTTCTTCAATTTTCTTTTCTCCAGACTCAATTCTTTTGGTCAGTTCTTCGAGCATTTTTATAATAGCGGGATCAGTCCCCGAGCCACTTTCATCGGGCCTTTCAGGCGCAGGTCCGTATGTCGGGCATCCACTGGTTCGTCAGTGTTTGGAGTTCTGTTTTGACTCTGAAGTTGAGCAATGGCCACTTGCTGAGCTTGCAGCATCTCGAATATCACTTGGAGGCTGACTCTCCTTCTTCCATTCCTCGCATTTCCTGACTTCCGGCTTGGGCTTCCCTGTGCGCATTCCTCACGGGGTCTGTGCCTACGTCCGTGTTTAGAGAGTTGTGCGAACTGATATCAATTGGCTCCACGTTTGTCACTCTCTCAGGGTTTATGGGTGGTACACCAAGCTCTATACCGTTGATTTCTCCAAGTCCCTCACTGTCATGAGCAGGCACGTTTTGTGTGCTAGACATATTTTGGCCTGAAATCAAAAAATCTTTGACAAGAAAAAGTGTGAAGAATAACGTGTGTTATCAGAAAACTAGCACTGAAATAATCACTATTATCTTTAGCCCCATGGTGGGCGCCAAACTGTTTACCTCGAAAATATGAGTAACAATTAAAGATAATTATGCTTTTAAAGATATGTTATGTATTCTAATACTAGTGATTATACAAGTGATATTAAGCTTAAGTAAGTAAGAAAGAAAGATGAACCAAATCAATGTTGCTAGAGCAATAGGGGCCTCAAGCTCGGTTATCCCAGGGACTTCGAGGTCATCTAAGAACAATAAAGTATGAACAATAGAGTAACGGCAATAAAGCTGAAGAATAATTGTTGAAAACATTAAACAAGAGAGGCAGAGCAGAATGTTCTATTGCAGAGAATAATATCAGATGATCCTTACAAAATAATTGGGGTCTCCTTTATATAGGAGGAGAAAATCCCAATATAGTACATTCCTAGTTGTAGCAAAGAATTATATTGGTACAGCTGTATAACAACCTAGTACGGGCCTGTACCATTTCGTACAAATCTTATCCTTTAATTTATGCCCTGGTCCACGTGTCCTTGAGAAATTCCCGCTATTTCTTGATTGTCTTTGAGATTATGCTGCCCTCGATGTAGGTCGTTCCAGGCCTTCGATCAGCTTCCTCGAGGTGTGTATCCCTCAGCTGGGTCCGACCTCCATTTCGAGTTGCCCGGACTTGAACTCATAACTCAATTTAAGACTTCGAAATCGGGCTCCTTGATTTTGACCGTATACAAAAAACAATAACTATTCAAATCATCATGTCGTTCCAACACAGAATTTAAAATAAGAATCACCCCGAGGTACCACACCTCATAGTCAAAATTCAGAAGTCAGAAATCACAAATCTTCCTTTTGACTCCGCGTGAGCCTTACATTTATTTTAAAAATATTTTTCTCGAGCTTCATGCGCTTTAGCCCCCTTATCGTCAAAATAAAGTATTTTCCTTTACTAGTAACACACGCATAAATCCCCCTTATCTCGCCGCATGCGCATTAATAACACCATCCTTATGCTACCGCGTGCACATCTCATCACCACACAAGAATCCACTTGAACCACACTTGCCCATATGCCACAATATTTCCAGTACCAATATCACAATAATACATAGCCCACGGCTCAACAACAATGTGTACAAGAATTTAAACAATGCAACAGAAGGAATAAACTCAACAGTGAAAGACATTCCATATAATAACAACTTCAATTAAATGCATATAAGTAACCTTAGAGTCTAAATTCGGTCAATTACCACGTATAAGCTGGTGCACACACTTGTCACCTTATGTACATGTCTTCCACATGATTTAGACAATGCAATTAGACCAAATCCTAGGGCAAAGTTCCACCATACATGTTAGGCAAGATACTTACCTCAATTGTGCCAATTCAATACTCTGAAATAGCTTTTACTTTAATATTCGCCTCTGCACGACTCAAATCTAACCAAAAATAACTTAATATCATCAAACAATGCAAGAAAAACCAATTCTGACAATTCAAATTAAGATCTTTGCACAATTCCCGAAAAGTCAATGCCGGCGTCGCCCGGCCAAAACTCGAGTCCAAGATTACATCTCGACTATCTATAACTCAACGAGTCCATATATGTGTTTTGTTTTCAATTCCGAGTCCAATTCGACTCTCAAATCTCGAATATTTATTTTTCAAGACATAGACAAAATCCCCCAAAAATTCTCTTGGATTCTCATGAATTAGATGTTAAATCTCATAAACAATCATGTAATATAATTGAAATTGGATTAAAATCACATACCCAATAGTTGTATATGAAAATCTCTAATCAAAATTGCCCCCACCAAGTCTAGGGTTCTAAAATATGATAAATGAAGCTAGGTCCCGAAATCTCATTATTTTATTCAGCTGCAGGTCTTGCAAATGATACATGCAGTTCGCAAATGCGAACTCTGCAAATGCAGAAATCCATCACAATTTGCCTGCAGATACCAGGGGGTGTCATAAATGTGACACTGACTTCGCATTTGCAAAGTCAGCCCCTTCGCAAAAGCGGCCCAAATGGTCGCAAATGCAAGATGCCCCAGCCCAGGTCCCCATTCATATTTGTGAGGCTGGATTCGCAAATGTGAAGCCTACAAACCCAGTAACCAAGCATTTCTCAAAATCGGTGACCGCAAATGTGAAAGGGTGCTCGCATTTGCGATAACTGCAGCACCAGCATACTGGTTGCTGATAAACCAACCCAGATCAACTCGAAACACGTCTGAAACTCATCCAAGCCCTAAAGCTCCACACCAAAAATCCACACATGTCTAAAAATATTATACGAACTTTCTCGCGCGATTAAAATTCCCAAATAACATCTGGAACCATGAATCAGATACCAAAATACATAAAAAATTAAAATGAACTTATGAAACACTAGGAACACAACCATGCGCCCGATTCCTATCAAACCAACTCGGAATGATAGCAAACTTTGTAGACAAGTTTCAATAATCAATTGGACCTATTCCATGTCCCGAAACCAAAATCGAATCTGTTAGCCATAAAGTCAACCTATGGTAAAACTTATACATTTCTACACCTCTAAATTACCAACTTTCGGCAAAACACGCCAAATAAACCTATGAACCTCCGAATTCAATTCCGGGAATATACCTAAGTCCAAATTCACCACACAAACCTATTGGAACCCTCAAAATATCATTCCGAGGTCTTTTTCAAAAAAGTCAAACCTCGATTAGTTTTTCTAACTTAAGCTTCTAAACCAAAAACCAAAGGATCCAAATCATTCCAAAACTTTTCCAAAATCAAACTAACCATCCCCGCAAGTCCTAAAACCACAAATACACATATGAGAAGCTTCAAAAGGAGAAACGGGTCTCAAATACACAAAATGACCGTTCGGGTCATTACAAATGATCATTTCAAAAATTAATTGCACTGCTTAGCTTAAATCAATTCAAGAAAATATGAATTATGAATAAACGAAAGTTGATAAACTGGTTCTTCATTGAAAAATACAAGATTGCCAGCATGAGCTAAAAGGAATTTGATTCATCTTTTTACTCAAAGAAAGAGGAGCAAGCTAGTAGCCTAGGTTCCTAAAACTAGCCCCTGAATATTTTGCATGATAAGGTGAGAAGTAGCAAGAATATGTGGTATGTGGATAGTGCTTGTCCTCGACACATGATAAAAAAGAGATAATTTTAAAAAAAAAAAGATATATCATTGGAATAGGTAAGGCTGGTAATTCTCTCTCTCATGCAATTAAAAATGTATAATATGTTAAAGGTCTGAACATAACTTGCTAAGCATGTCTCAAATGTGTGATAAAGGGAACAAGATAGAATTCAATTTTGGTACATGTACTATTATAAATATTAATTCTGCAACCCAGTTCTTAAAGAAAAAAGGCACAAAAATATTTAAAAATCTAATATTATGTCCTCTCTTGAAAGTTAACTAACATACTTTAGTGCACTTGATAATTATCACGTACCAAAATTCCACCAAAGGTTGTTATGGCACCTAACCCAGTTGCTAGGAAAGCCAACAATCAACAACAATAGCAAAAGCTAATTATTTAGTCATTAAAAGAGTCATGATATAAATAAGAAAGTGAAATAAGTCTTAATTCAATATGATAAATACATAAGTCTAAGACAGGGTCCAAACACAACTATAATTGCCTCATATACTCCCAAAACCCGTTGTCACATTATTACGAGCAACTATCAAGAGTAAATAGTCTCAACGAAAATAAATAGACAGTGATAGATATGTAGGGAAGGGAGATTCCATGTGCTACATATCAGATCAAGTAAAGCAGAGCACCACGAAGTCTCCACATGTGCTTCTACTCTGTTGGATGGGTACCACTAGTACCGGCCTCCGACCCTGCATAAAAATATGTAGAAGTATAATATGAGTACAAAACCACAATAATCGGTCCAAATATCAAGTCTAGCCTCAAAGACGTTGTGGCGAGGGGTCAACACTGATACCTACTAACAACCCAAATATCAAATGAAAGCAGAAAGTAAGACACAAAATAAGGTATGACATATCCAATAAGCACAAAGGATAAGATACCGTAAATATGGAATTTAAGCATGCTCGTCTGATAAAGAGATCAAATATGAAGTCAAGTACCTCAGTTCTTATATATAGCATAAAGTATATCAATCAAAAGTTATATAAGAGCTACTACATGAGTCTAAATGTAAATGCATGCTTAGAGCCTACTCTCAATACCTCACAACACCATCGATGTGCATGACACGATCCACGTGTCCAAACTAAGCAACAATCTGAGTACTTGCACTCACAGGGCCTAAAGTAACATATGTAATCACCTGACTCTGGAGGGATGTATCCATGTCTAAGCGTTGTTGCAGCGTGCAACCTGATCCAATCATATCAATGCACACAGACAACTCATATGCCATAACAACTCAATTCGCTCACATCACCCTATGTGCCAAAGTCCTTAACTTTCCTCAATATCTAACTCTCCAATTCATACATATATTGATGATATGATACAATTCAGAAGCACCGGGGCATAATAACCATAATGCAGACAAAGCTAACATAGATAAAAGATGGATATGGCTAATCACATAATTCAATTCACATAACAATTCAAGAAGTAAATTCAACATCCATAAGTCTAATAATGATATTTAATATGAGTAAGATGAGCCAGTAACCACTAAATCATGAATCAAATAAAACAACTGTATGACTTCGTCCAATAAGAAAGCTCAATATAGGATCCTTTTGACCAATTCGACAAGTCCTAACTTTAGCATGGTTCTGAACATAATGAAGAGTCATCACATAGTCATTGAATCAATAAAACATGGATAAGGATGGGAATAACCTAGCTATGCATGTATGCTCATAACCTCATATAAACGTGGCTCCTAATCAAGCAACAAGTAGAAAATATATCACCTATGGGAAGATTTGCCTCTTACAAGGATAGACAAGAGACGTACCTCTTTCCAAGAACATCTTCAACCTTCCAAAACTGCTTTTCCCTTCAAATCCACCACTAAACGACTCGAATCTAGCAATATATTACTTAAATAAGTCAACACAAGCTTGAGAAATCGATTTCATATAAAATGATTCAATCTTTAACCCAAATCAAAATGTCAACCTTAGGCCTCGGGCTAGGAATCAAAAATTAATCATAGATATAGATTACTCATAATACCTTGAGTCCAAATATATAATTAGATTCAAAATAGGGTTCTAAATTCGTGCACAAACCCCCAAATTTACTTGTTCAAATTCTTGTTTTGAAGTTAAATCTAGTGATAGTTCCTTGTAAACCCCATAGATTTAGGTTAGAATCACTTACTCCAAGCTTGTGGGTGAAACCCTAGCCTGAAAATTCTCAAAATGAGTTTCAAAAATTAGATGAAATAAAAATCAAAATACCCTACCTTAAATAGTCCATAGGAAAACCAACCTAGGAAACCATAAAACCACTATGAGGACCTCATAACCATTTTGAGGTCCGCAAAATGAATCGCGAAATAGACCAGCCAAAACTCCCTAGCCATCACAAAATTAATATGTGGCCCGCAGAATCATTCTGCGGTACACAAAATATGCCGCAAAAAGATCTAGACTCCAGCTTCCCAGGGATCACAAATAGATATGTGGTCTGCATACAAGTTCTGCGGTTCCCAGATTTGGTCGAGAATCAACCAATTAACTGCCAACTTCTACAAACTCGTTCCCAACGCATCAAAACTCACCCAAGCCCCTAGGACCCCAATCAATCATTCTTTCAAGTCCAAATACCTGATATGGACTTATCAGAAGGCTCAAAACACATATGGGAACATCACAACAATGAATCAAGGGTCAAACCGAATAAAATTTCTCTTAAGTTCATAAACTTATGAACTTCCAAGAAAGCGGTCGATTCCAACATAGACACCTCGAATCTCAACCAAACTTTGCCTTACAAGTTCATTTCAACCATTAGGACCTATTTGAGGTCTCCAAACCATATTCAAAGCTCATTCACCCAATGTAATGACCAAATCAATTGTTTTGAGTTCTAGCACCTCATTTTCAAATTGGAGACTTCCCCTTGGTGCATTTGGTGGTTTATGGCATGCGTGCATGGTTGGAATGGATTTTGTGAGGTTTGAAATTGATTTGGAACACTTAGTTCCTATTTGGAAGCTTTAAGTTACAAGAGTTGATAAAGGCTTGACTTTTAGGTAAACAGGCTTAAAATCAGGATTCAAGGGTTCCCACAGGTTCGTATAGTGACCTTGTACTTGGGTGTATGTTCGGATTTAGTTTTGAATATTTCGAGAAGATTTTGACTCTATTTGTCGAAAATTAGAAATTTAAAAAATTGGATAATTCTAGTTGACTTTTTTCTTAATGAGCTTAGATGGTGGTTTTGGAGATTTTGCATACGTTGTAATGGTTGAAATGAACTTGTATGAAAAGTTTGATTGTGATCCACCAGAATTTCTAAGTATGATTCGGACACGTTTGATAAAGTTTGAGAGGTAAGGACTGGATTTGATCTTCGATTGGTGGTTTTGATATTGTTTGTGGTGTTTTGAGTCTTTGGATAAGGTATATGAACTTGTTGATATGATAAGACGGAGTCTCTTGGACCTCAGGTGAGTTTTGGGGTGGTTTCGAACCACTTCTAGGACTTTTTGAGTTGTTGATAACTCACCACAGGGTTGTGCATCATGATTGTGGAGGTTGGGGCCGCGCTCGCAAAGAGCAAAGTGTAAGGCCTCGTAAATTTTTTCCTAAAACCCGGAATATCGTGGTGCGAAGTTAGAATTATGTGTTAGAGGCTGCGGTTCAGACATTTTGGATTGAACAGTATGCTACGGAGTTATAGGAAAAATGTTTTGCAGAAGCGTGTGTTTCTGCGGCCCATTATGCGGCCGCATAATTACTCCGCGGGCTGCAGAATGGCCGCGAAGTGAGGTAGTCTTTTTGGCCAATTTTGAGGTCAGTTTCACGGCCAATTATGTGACCACATAACTAGTCGCATGCCGCACTTTGGTCGCATAATCATCCTTGGACTTTTGCAAAGGGACGTTCTGCGGCGCATTATGCGACCGTAGAACAGGTCTGCGGACCGCATAATGGTCGCAGACCGAAGCAAAAAATTTAGGTCCCTGAGGGCCACTTTTTGCGATGATTTTGCGGAGCATAGCCATTATGCGGTCGCATATGCGACCGCAGATCCGTGTCGGGGCTCCAAAATTTTAATTTTTAGACCCGATCCTATGTCGATATATCTCATGCCATACTTTATTTTTAGCCCATTTTCTGATACTTTTAGAGTGAGAAAGGGAGTCTTTGAGGGAGGAAGTGTTCTTCATCAAAATTACTCCTCAATTATTTTTTAGACCTTGAAGATTGTCAAGAGAGGCACCTGCGTGTTCTTCCTAAGAGGTAAGATTCTATCACCAAAATTCTTAATATCAACATGCAACTAGAATGAGCCGCTAGAAAGGTAATTCATGGGGATGGGGAGTGATTGTCTTGCCTTCATATGTTACAAAAGAGTGTAGGGAGATTGTGAGCTAAATATAGTGAAGAATGGGGTGTGGGATGACGAAATCTTTCACAAAAAGGTCTTAAGAATATAATGCACATCTAGCGTTTGATAATGTGCTCAAATGAGCTAGAATCTTCATCATCCTTCTAATTTTTTATTCAACTTGTTATACTCCTAAAATAGATTAAAGGTGCTAAGGGTTCCAGAATTATTGTAAAAATTAAGGAAAGCTCAATTGAGGTATGTATGGCTAAGACCCCCTCTTCCTAGAATTGAAGCCCTTTGTGTTCATGAAATCGGTGTAAGTCCCAAATTGATCGTATAGAACTTGCTATTCCAAATGTGCTTGCGCTGAAGGATATATGTGCAATATGTGTTATTGTGCTTTCATCACGTTATCTTATCATTTGGGAATGTGTTAAAGATATGGAATATGTGCTAGAAATGCTTAGACTTCAAGTCAAATTCGAATAAAGATTATTATGTCAAATTGTGTGAAAAGCCTCTATGTACTCTAGAATATAAATTGCTCCCGTGTGTAAGTAAGTCTTGAATGAAAGACCTTGTTGCTATTGATATGATAATAATGATGGATGTGTAAAAAAGAGAAACTTGAATTGTAAAAATACGGCCAAATGCCAAGAACGACTTAATAAATGAGGTCACTCGTGCCAACATATTGAAAGATGGGAAAGAAATGTGAAGTGAGATGAATGATTGAAAGGATGATGTCTCAAGTGAGATGGCCTAGCCGATCGAGCCGTGATCGAATGCCATGTCGCACACATGGTGGTAATTGTGCTGTAAATGATGACTGAAATTGTGGATATGGTTGATGTCGCAAATGAGATGACCTAGTCAATCGGGTCGAGATTGGACTCCGTGTAAGAACACGGTGGTATTTTATATTGTGGCACATGGCACTAAAGCTTACCAATCTAATAAGATGGAAATTGACTTGAGAACTTATGGGATCCTTACTTGATGTTTTAGTATGGTTTGAAGCTCTTATTGTACATCATGATTGTTCCCCTTTGTTTCATTGTTCTTTCTATTAAGATGGTGTTTTAGCTTTACATACTAGTACTATTCGGCGATACTAACGTCTATTTTACCAGGGGCGCTATATTTTTAAATGGATGTAGGTAATTTCATAGCAGACTGTGTTGATCACAGCTAGTGGTATATCATCATCATCTTCCCAGCTGACTTGGTGAGCCCCATCTCATCCCCGAGGTCATGTCGTGCATCTTTTGTTTATATGTTTACTATGTTTTGAGGTATATTCGGGGCCTTGTTGCCGGCATTATCATAACTGTCTTTTGCATCTTTAGAGGCTCCATAGACATTTATGTGTGTTGTGTATGGGTGCTAGAAAGGTCAGGTTGATTGTGATGTGTTTTTGACTCTTGTTCCACTAGATTGTAAAGTGTATATATTTTGGAAACTTAACAATGATGTAGTAAAATGAAATGAAGTTGTAATAGTGTAAATATATGATCCTTCTACTATTTAAACTAATGGAAACGCGCCTTCTCTTGGTCATAAGCGGATTGGGTAGAAAGTATCTAACAGGCTTGCTCGACAGGGTCCACTCGGTTAACCGCCGGTCGCGCTCCCCGAGGTTGAGGCGTGACAAAAGGTGGATTTCAGGACTTGTGAAACACGATCACGTAAGAAAGGGTAGGGATCGTGTAGAAGAAAATTATTGTTGTCAATGGTTTGATTTTGGAGTCTTATATCTTGCAAACTATAAGGAATTTGCGGATGATCCAAATATGAAAGTTGAAGTCCTTTGAGTCTACTTTCGAAAAATCAAGCCATTCATTATTTGAAATTTAAAATGTTATGGTCACTATACTGAAGTGTATTTGTGCAGAAGAAAGCCTAATTTTTACATTGCAATCGCGAGGCTTCTTTGTTATGATCACGATGAAGAATATAAGGTGTGTTTGGTATGAAGGAAAATATTTTCCATGAAAAATATTTTCCTAGAAAATGTTTTCATGAAAAAGGAGTGATTTTATCACTTATTTCCCCTTGTTTGATTGGTGGTTGAACCTTTTCCCGGAAAATATTTTCTATTGTTTTGTTAATGAGTAGAAAATATTTTTTAGGAAAATAATAATTTTTATGCTACTCTCCTCATTCCCCTTCCCCCAAGTCCTTATGTTTCGTATCTGACCCCCCCCCCCCCCCCCCAAATACCCAACATTTTCAGGACTCAATTTTTTTAAAAAATTTAATTATTCTTCTAAAAATTCACACACAAATTGAAAGGAACTAATGTGTTGCTTTACTTTTTTTACGCAAAAACAACGTTAAAATTTGTGCTCCATAACTTAAAAGAAAATACTCTTTTTTGGTTCAAAAAGAAATTTTTTCTTCTACAACATAAAAATAGAGTACTCATTTTGTTGAAATGAAAGAAATTTTTTTTTACATCATGAAAAGAAAATACTCTTTTTGTTGAAATGAAAGAAAATACTTTTGACTATATCATTTTGTTGTAATGGAAAAAAAAAAAATACTTTTCTACATCATGAAAAGAAAGTACTTTTTTGTTAAAATGAAAAAAAAACTTTTTTTTATATCGTGAAAAGGAAATACTCATTTGTTGAAATGCAAAAAAATACTCTATCTATAACATGAAAAGAAACTAATATGAATAATATTTCTATTTAGGGTAGGGGTGGGGGATGGGGAGGGGCAAGGGGTGGGGGTTCGAGGCTAGGGGTGGGTGGTGTGGGGGTAGAGTGTGGGTGGTGGTCGAGGGTGGGGGTGGGGTGGGGTGAGGTCGAGGGTGGGGGTATAGGGGGTGGGTTTAGTTTGGGTTGGTGGGGATAGGGATGTCACGACCAAAACCGGCGGGCACCCGGTTCCTTACTCAACCGAGTACCGACATAACATATCTTTCATATCATTCTATCATAGGTAAATGAACCGGAGTAAATCATGAGGGAATACAAACTTATACATATGAAGAACGGGCCTATAAGGCTGGCATGATTCTTTATATACTCGAAACATAGGCCGACAAGTCCATACAAGTATCCGTATACATGACATCTGTCTACAAGCCTCTAAGAATACATAATATCACAAAGGTCGGGACAGGGTCCAGCCATACTAATCGATACATGTACTAATCATACTGACCAAAGAAGCAACTCCGGAGCAATTGGAGCGCACCACCACCTTCTGCTGAGCTGATAGCCTACTTGGAGGATTCTCGACCTGTCTATCAAGACCTGCGGGCATGAAACGCAGCGTCCCCAGGCAAAAGGGACGTCAGTACGAATAATGTAGAGAGTATGTAAGGCACATAAATAAGTATATAACAGACGTGGAATGAAATATAGAGTAAATGACTCAACCTGTACGTCTGGATAATTCTGTAAATCGTGGAATAATTATTGTGTCATGAATATGCGTATGAATGTCATGTCGTGCATAGGTACATGTTTCATAATATCATCAAGCCTCTGAGGGCATCCCATCATATCATCTCGGCCACTGTGGGCAATATCATGAACGTATACCAGCTGATCAGGTGGTGGTGCGTATATAACGCCGTAACCTTTTTCCATATCCCATATAAATATAATATACATATATACACGTATATAACGCCATCTGGTCATGGGTCAATGTACATGTATAAATGCATGAAATGCATAAGAAATACGTTAATAAAATTTTCTCGGAATGCCATAAAAATCAATATAGCTTTCGGATAAACTTTATCAAATACGTATTTTTCTGAGACTCATGAACAGATGATAAAATAATAGGACACATGGGAATTCAAGAACGTAGGCATTTCTAATACTTCTATGAATAGAGTCATTTGTGAAAGTTGTGCATTTGCTCGTTTCGTTTTTGTCGTACAGATCATGCCAAAAGAAAGAAGGGATAGCCTTAACATACCTGGAGTAGGGAAAACTCCGTATAATATTCTTGGCGAAGATGGCACCATACTCTTTTGTAACCGCAAAATTTTGATGGAATTAGGCTGAAGTATTTTGAACGAAAATAGTCTTCTGCTTCTTTGAATTATTTTGATGGAATTAGTTTGCAGGAAAGGAAGCTTCTGCTCCTTATTTTGAACTAAGATGATATATGAACAAGACTAATGGACGTTCTAATACTTTTGTCCAAATGAACAATGAGATCTGATCCTTTTGTCCAAATGAACAAAGCTTTTTAAAGGTAGCCAAGCTTTTAAAGTGAACCAAGCTTTTAAAGTGAACCAAGCTATTCTTATAAGTCTTTAATGATTTACACGTTTAGCCTACTAAGCATATATGACTAATTAGTCATATGTTTGAATAGTGGCCTACTACCAAGGGGAGTGCGGTGAAGATTATTAATCTTTACCCGCTTATTAGTTAACTGGGTAATGTCCCGTTACCCGGTAATTAACCAATTACCCGCATAATTTAAAAATTATCCCAAATTACTTAAAATTCTACTTATTTATGATATTCTTTTTATACATCATACTACCGTGGTCATATGGTATCTTGGGTGGTACTAGTTCATAATTATCGGGTATTATCGCTCGACCCCTATTTTATCCCCATATGCCAAACTTGGACAAAAAATTCATTTTCTTTGACTTGCTTCCCCTCTCACCTTCACGAATTTACTCATCATTTGTTTAAAATAGCATAATCCATATAATCTCCAAATAATCTCTTTCCTTGGACTAATGTCAATCACCTTACGACAAATTCAACGTACAATACTACAGGGTGCAACATGTCGTAATTTAATACTGCGAAGCGTAACATCATCGTAATATAATACTGCAAGGGATAACATCATCGTAATATAATACTGCGGGACATAATATCAATGTAATATCGCGGGACGTAACATCATTCCCCCCTTTGGAACATTCGTCCTCGAATGTTGGCTGATGCTCTTATCATTTTCATAACTTATAGCTCTTGTGAATACCTTAATACTTCCCTTGCCATTTAGTCAGTTGTTCTATGAATAAATCCAAAGGCCATGGCATTCCCCCCTTTAGGCCTCTTTCCCACTCCATGACTTGTGATCGATTTCCTTCCAATCTCGTAACTGTTGCTACCTTCTACTATGCAGTCTCTATGATACTGACCTTGTAAGTGTGCGCGACTCTTCTCTCCTTTTTCCTCCAGCTTTTAGCCAATCTCTAGGTCTTACTTTATAAACATATACAAGGCTTAATAGGATGCCTCTCTAGGCATCTATAAGTGTATTGAAGTGCTTTGCTCGGTACCTTGTAGCATTTGCGAATATGGCCATATCTTATTTCATAGATCTGGTTATCCATTCGTATGACTTTACTACATCTATATAGGTCATACCATACCATAATTCTTACTTCTATTTATCATTACTGAGGTCTGCAACCAACTCCAGGTTACTCTCGTTGCTTATCCTTAAGATTGATGGTCTAATCTCACTTATACTGTTGGACTTTTATCCATCTATTGTTGATTCACCTTAATGTTGATTCATCATTTACCACTGATAACTTGATCTTTTATGTAACACTGCCGCTAGGGCTCGCGTCTAATCGGGGACATCAGGAGTAATAAGATTGATCCACCTAGGGGTAATACTATACTTCCATAACCGTACTTTATAGCATCTGTTGATACCCAATTTTTTCCTATATATTTTTAATATGCAAAATACTTTCAAAATAGCATGTGCATGCATATATAAGTATGTCCAAATATTTTATTATTTTTTCTTAATTTTTAAAGATTCTTTTAATCAATTTATTGCCCTATTTTATCCAGAAAAACCAAATAATTATTTCCAAAATTATCATTTTGGTAATTCATTTATTGAATACTCATATTTATGCTAAGATATAGCTAAGATAATTTTTACATATTTTTACAAATTTATATAGTATTTTTTAAGCTAAATTGCATATAATTGCAATATTAGCCTCTTTTAGATTTAATTATGTTTATATCTATAAAAATTAAGTTCAGTATTTTTAATTTGATAATTATGTACTATTAGTCATTTTAGTACCTTTAATCTATTTTCAGAAATTATTTTACTATTTTTATAAATCAAATAGGGAAAAGTGGCTATTTAAATGTTAGCCCATTTTCATTTCAACCTAAGCCTGATTTGGCACCCTAATTAAACCCATTCTGCGGCCCAATTACCCTGACCTATTCCCCGTTTAATCTGACCCAAGCCCGTCTTCATAACCCACCCACTCGCCCGCTTTAATCCAGGCCGTCGATCATTCAGATCAACGGCCAACAGCAATCCTTACCTTTTCTAATTCAAACGACCCCTAACCCTAACCCCATTTCATACACTCCGCTGCCTCTGAATCCCCTTCTCTCTCAAACCCCTCTCAAACCCTAGCCGCCGCCCTTAACTACAACCCTAAAATCTCCCAAATCAATGGCTTTCAAGGTCATCGGAGGCCTGTATCCACCTCATATGGCTTCTACATGCCCGGTTATCTTGGTTTCAAGGCTAGATCCTGGAAAAGTTTGGCCCAGACCTTGGTCGTTTTCAGTTTATGACTGTTCTCCGGTCGTCTCTAACCTTTCTCCGGCCAGCCATGGCCATTCGAGTCTGACTCTTGACTCTCCTGCTTAGATCGATGGTTTTCAAAGCCTTTCTCACCACTTGGGTTTCTTATGAAACCCTAACCTTAAGGTTCTTCCGATTTCTTTTAGATCTGTGTTTGCTCTAAACTTCTAAACGTTTTTCTCAAAGTTTCTTCTAAATCTCTACCTTCAAAACTCGTAATTTTTCCGATTAGGGTTTTTGCTATGTTATTTCAAAGCTTTCTCTGATTTTTGACATGTTCTGTTATGTTTCCTTATGTCGTTCTTCTACTGGAGTTTGCATGTTAAAAGCTTTAATTTCTTTTGAGGTTTCTGAATCTATTTTTGTTAATATTTGTTTGATTTATTTGTTTTCATCCCTAGACTCGATTGGTGTTGAAAACCCTAAGTTTGGGTTCATTCGAGTTTCTGAGACTTGTTGTGTGATTTACTTGTTCGTCATCTTTGAGTTCGATTGGTTTCAAAAACCCTAATTTCTTTGGGGCCTATTCGAGCTTCTGAAGATGCTTGTGCAACTCATCTGTTTGAAGTTGCTCGACTGGATTTGAAATCGTTTTGTTTGAGCATTTGTTTCTTTATGTGATTTTGATTTCCTACTATCATTGAAACTCGATTATACTTTTTCAGAACAGCCTTTTTACTTGACCCTTTGCATGCTTCTGATACTCTTTCTTTTCTCTATTACTAAGTTAATGAAGTTGACCTATGTGACTACCATGTTTCGATAGTTCACTGTCTACTGACTATGTGATTGTTATTGCATGTTGCTTCTCTTTGCCATAGTTTGGCCTCGCATGCCTAATGTTTATGCACTCTAATTATATGCTGAATTCCCCTCTTAAGTGACTTTCAATTTCGGACTGATTTCAAACCATCCCTTGTGAAATTCTGATTACACTCGTATATTAACTAATTGATTCTTTCCTTGTTTCGCCTTACTGATTTCCATGTTTCTTGGTCTGATTTGAACACTTTCTTTTGAACCTTCGATCCCTACTTTTCTACTCGATTTGATTAATTCCCTTACCTTGGTTACATTGGTATTTGATTCTTACCGACATTTTCTTGATTAGAATCTGATGAACCTAGTCTCTATTACATATTGTGTACTTGTATTATGCTGAAAATATTTCCTTATTTGTTATATTTAGCCTTATGTGATTTCTTTCCTTATTTAGTATTTGCATGTTACCGTTTAAATTTAACTCCATAATTAAAGGAAGTACTTATACTGATTTGATTTTAATTAGCACATAGTTCCATGATTACTGCTAAAATATGATTCTTGCCTTATTTTCTACCTGTTTTCAAACTATAAGTACCTTGCTCTCTCATTAACACAAACACACGAACACTCTTAATTCTGAACTCACACTTACACTCAAACGCTCTCTCTTGCTTTACTACTTGTACTGTGGCCTGTTTAGCTGGCTGAAAGCCAAAGCTATATTTCAAGTCCTGCTACCTTTCTTTACTGCATTTTGCTTNAATCAGCATAATTCTTCTGCCTGGACTGTGCCGTATGAAGCCGATCTTGAATCAACTTCACCTTATCCAAAGCATCTTTAACCAAATTGGTGCCCAACAATCTAGTCTCCCTAGGCTCAAACTATCCCACTGGAGAACGACATCGCCTCCCATATAAGGCCTTGGAAGGAGACATCTAAATACTCGACTGATAGCTGTTGGCATAGGCAAACTCTACGAGTGGTAGAAACTGATCCCATGATCCCCCAAAATCAAGAACATAGGCATGTAACATGCCATCCAAGATCGAAATAGTGCACCGGACTGCCCGTCCATATGGGGATGAAATGTCATGCTCAGCTTGACTTGTGTACCTAACTCTTGCTGCACAACTCTCTAGAAATGCGATGTAAACTACAGGCCTCGATCGGAGATAATAGACACCAGTACACTGTGAAAACAAACAATCTCACGAATATAAATCCAAGCCAGCTGCTATGACGAGTAGGTAGTCATGACCGGAATGAAGTGTGCAGACATGGTCAGTCTATCCATAATAACTCCCACTTCCACTCTGGAATATCAAGCCTCTGAAGCAAACCACCCAGTCTTTGGTACTCATAATTCACCTGCTGACAGTTCAAACACCAAGCCACATACTCCACAATATCTTTCTTTATTATTATCCACTAGTACTGCTGTTTCAAATTTTGATACATCTTTATTGCACTCGAGTTAATGGAATACCGCAAACTATGTCCCTCTCCAAGAATCAATTCATGCACCTCATCCACATCGGGTACACAAATACGACCCTGCATCCGCAAGACCGTATCATCTCCAATTGTAACCTCCTTGGAATCTCCGTGCTGCACAGTTTCCTCAAAGACAAGTAAGTAGAGATCATCATACTGACGCGCCTTGATGCACTCAAACAAAGAAGACCGTGAATCCACGCAAACAAGAACCTGTCTAGGCTCCGTAATCTCTAGCCTCATGAACCTGCTAGCGAACGCCTGAACATCCAATGCTAATGGTCTCTCCCAACTGGGATATCAGCAAGACTCCCCATGCTTTCAGCCTTCTTGCTCAAAGCATCGGCCATCACATTTTCTTTCCTGGGATGATAAAGAATGGTGATATCATAGTCCTTTAGTAGCTCTAACCACCTCCATTGCCTCAAGATCAGATCTTTTTGCTCGAACAAGTGTTGTAAACTTTTGTGATCTATGAACACCTCACAAGACACGTCGTAGAGATAGTGCCTCCAAATCATCAGTGCATGAACAATGGCTGCCAACTCCAAATCATGTGTGGGGTAGTTCCTCTCATGGGGCTTCAACTAACGCGAAGCATAAGCAATCACTCTACATTCCTGCATTAGTACACATCCAATGCCAATTCGCAAAAAATCATAATAAACTGTATAAGAAACTGATGCTGAAGGTAAAACCAAACTAGAAGTTGTGGTCAAGGCGGTCTTGAGCTTCTGAAAGCTCTCCTCACACTCGTTAGACCACTGAATGAAGGCACCTTCTGAGTCAATCTTGTCAAAGAGGCTTGCAAATGGATGAAAACCCCTCCACAAAATGGCGTAATAATATCGGCCAAGCCTAGAAAACACCGAATCTCTGTAGCAGAAGACCGGTCGGGCCAACTTTGAACTACCTCCACTTTTTCGAATCCAACTTATCCCTCCACTAGACACAAATGGCGCCAAAGATGGGCCACGAATCAAGCCAAAAACTCCACTGGCAAAATTTAGCAATATAGCTTCTTCTCCCTCAAGTTTCTTGGAGCAACGATCCTCAAGTTGACACTCATGCATCCTCCCTGTTTGTGAGAATACACCCAAGATGTCGTCAATGAATGCGATGACGAAAGAATCAAGATATGGTTGTTAAATACACTATCATCAAGTGGATAAAGGCTACTGGGGCATTGGTCACCCACTAAATGACATTACCAAAAACTCATTAGTGACCAAAGCGACGAAAATTGCTTCGGAATGTCAGAATCCCGGATCTTCAGATGATCGATACCCCGACCTCAAGTCGATCTTCAAGAATACCCGAGCACCCCGAAGTTGATCGAACAAACAATCAATGTGCCGTAGTGGGTACTTTTTTGACTGTAACTTTGTTCAGCTTCTTGTAATCAATACACATCCTCATAAAGCCATCATTCTTCTTCACAAATAGGATGGGATCACCCCAAGGAGAGACACTCGGTCGGTTGAAACCATTATCAAGCAACTCCTGAAGTGTTCCTTTAATTCCTTCAACTCCACTAGTGCCATGCGACATGGTGGAACATAGATGGGCTGAGTTCCCGGCACCAAGTCAATGCCAAAATCGATATCCCTATCAGACGGCAAGCCCGGTAGGTCTGTTGGAAACACATTAGAGAAATCTCTCACTACCGGAACAAACTCAACAGTAATAGGATCACCGCGCCCATCGTATTTTTTGAACTTCGGAGTTTTGAATCCCATAGGCAAATGCACATGAGGGAACATGCATAGATTAGTATATGACACTCTCTTCTGCCCACTCAGACCCTGCATGTTTTTGAGGCTCTGCTCTAGGCTTCTCATCCTCTTTGTGATTTCTTCTTGTTCAGGGGTTTTGGGAGTCCTTTCTTGTCCCATGGTGAACTCAAATGGAGGTGGCTGAGGATAAGTATGAGTTGGGAACTGAGGAG
>NC_031995.1:79348475-79381641 GCF_001879085.1 Nicotiana attenuata | reverse complement strand
ATTACCCCGCCCAATCCTATCAGTCCCGGAGGCAGTTGGGACTACTAATCTAAAAGGGAAGGGAGATTTGGCTTTTTTAAGAGTTTTTAAAAAAGGCAAAAAAAACCTAGTGCGACAAACAAAAATACATAAAGCAGTAAAAGGGGAAGCACATAGCAGTTAAAGGCTCAAATAGGCCTCCTCATTCAAAGCAACAAATTATATAGCATGACTTACAGGTACTGATTAGGTCTGAATTAAATTTAAAGCGTTAGGACAGGCTGATTTATCACATATTTCTCAGATGAGGAATCCGAATTAGCCTTGTCTGGTTGTAGTTTATCAAAACTGATACAGTTAATTAATCAACTAATGGTTTGCCTAGGTGAGACCTATAGACATGATATCTAATAGAGCATACTGATTTTCAAGAAAAGATTACTGGTTTTATAAACAAAAGATCTGTAGATTTTAAACGACCTTATGGCTGATTTTAGACTCATGGATGAAATAGATGAAACTGATTCAGTTGATTACTCCTATAGACATGATTTCTAAGCGTTATTGGTTTTAAACGATTACATAAATGCAAGAGTCCTATAGGCATGGTATCTAGACTGAAGTTGATTATTATTAGACCT
This sequence comes from Nicotiana attenuata, assembly GCF_001879085.1. Classification (NCBI taxonomy): domain Eukaryota; kingdom Viridiplantae; phylum Streptophyta; class Magnoliopsida; order Solanales; family Solanaceae; genus Nicotiana; species Nicotiana attenuata. The sequence continues at coordinate 79,381,021 of NC_031995.1, read as the reverse complement.
ATGATGGTTTGCCTAATTACATGTATATGCAGAAGTGCAGAAAATCTATGATCATGATTTCTATATGCGGAAATGCAGAAACTTAGAGACATGATTTCTATATGCAGAAATGCAAAAAAACTTATAGGCATAATTTCTAAGATGAGAATGCAGAAGTGCCGAAATTTATAAGTAACCTTATGAACAAGTTATCTACATGAAAGCAGGAATTTATAAGTAACCTATAAGTATGCTGTCTATATGAACGCAGGAATCAGAAAATCCTATAGGCAAGTTATCTACCCTTTGCATGCATTCATTCCCATCCCTTTCCACTAGCCATCCCCAATAGTTATTATAAATTATTACAGACCCGAGTGAATCAAGAAAAGTAAAAAAAATACATCAGAAACTCAAGCTACAACCAAACAGCCTAATTCAGACTCAAAGTCCAACAATATTAGATAAACCAACTTCCAGGATCAGATTTCCAAAAGCCTTTCTCATGTTTGGGTTGTATCAAAGTTCCCAAGATTCTCAAAGGGGCTCCGGGCAATGCTTACATCCCAAATGCATTGCAGAATTAGATCATGGTGCAGTGTGGAAAGGCCAGCCCTCAAATGTCCAAGTTCAGAGGGAACTCAAGGTCCCAAAGCAGGGCTCATAGGAGGGGGGCAGAACTTAAGAGTCTAAGAGTAAGTGTAAGTGCATAGAGGGGAATTAGGGAAACCCATGGCAGGCTGGTGGTCATGCCCAGCAATTAAGAGTGCTGGCACACCCCTGACCAGCCTGTTAGCCAATATGAGGAGTTAGGATCCATTGAGGACCAGGTTCTGACCTAGGCAGTAATTTGGATACTGCCAGGCCAAGAACCTTAACTCAAACACATAAAGGGAATAGGGGGTAGGGATTCACAATATAAACAGGTGCAAGTAAAGAACATACACAGTTTAATCACTGAACATGACCAGCAAAGTAAACAAGAGTGCTGAAACTATAAAGTAAACACATAGGGGTGAGGCAGAAAATTGAATCAGAACATACCGGTCTCAGGGAAAACAAGTAAAAGCAGTAATCTCGAAAAGGCCAAGTTGCAAGCAAAGTAGTTCCCAAGGATTTCAAGCAAAGAAGACTGTTGAAAGAGTATTGAATTCAAGGCAGTATTGTAAGTGTGTAAGTATTGAATTGGAAGTTAAGGATTGGTAATGTGTCCGTCCTCTTAAAAGTGCAGAAGGGCAGTCCCTTTTATAATGCAGAAAACAAGTAAGAGGGGCAAGAAAATAACATTGAAATCAATCTCCCTTTGGTTTAGGGATTCTGATTTCAACGGGTAAAAGCCAATTAAGGAAAGGAGTATTTATTAAAACCTTTTCAACGTATCATAAGAAGGGTAAATACATAGGAGCTATTTAAGAAAAACAATACGGTTTGTGCTAAATATGGCAAGGGAGTCAATCAAACAGCCAGTGAAACCAAAATTACAAGTTCAATTAGAATGAACTAAGTCAGGAAAGGTAAAGGAAGTTCAATCAAAGAAAATCAGTGACAATCTGTCAGCCTTATTAAAAGGATTTCAGAATCAATCAATTAGTTGGTAAACCTTTTGAAAGAGGAGTTTCTCATATATAAAGCACACAAATAAGTGAATCAAGAAGGGATTGTCAAGTTATTTGGAAGAAAAGTTAATCAAAGAGAGGTCCAGAATCATAAGCGAAAGTGGTATACGTCTAGTTTGCAGACTCAAAATGAGTTTGGGAGTCCAGGGTCCCAAAATAGAGCCCTAACTTGCAAACAAATCAAAATTGCCAAGAAACCCCCAAATCCTAGGGTTTTCGAATTGAATCAGACATAGAGGTGAGAAAGCAAGCCACTTGAGAGAGGCTTGGAAGTCTTTTCCAAAGACTTATGAGAAACAAACATACATGATAGAAAGAAAACTAATTCAAGGTCATGAGAACATGTTTGAGAAAGCCCAAAATTTACACAGGTTCAGAAGAAAGAGATGATGCGAGCTTAAACAAAAGTAGATGAAATATGCTTAGTAAGAACACAAACAGAGTTCAGTAAAGTAAACAAAAATCAAAGAACTCGACCGTAAACATATATAGGAAAGAATAAGGAAAACAACACGGATTAACATGTGAGCACAGGAATAAAATGTATAGTAGAAAAAAGAAAATAGAAGAACAGTACATGCGTAGTAGAAGAAGTCGGACAAACACACATAAGGAAAGAACAACAAAGTCAGAAAGATGCTTTTGAAAACCTTTCAGAAACCCTAAATCGAAAGAAAAAATGATTTTGAAAAAGGAAATTTGGGGAAAATCTTTTAAACGTTCAATAGAACATAGACATGTTCCGGATCTAAGAAAATAAGCAAGTAAATAACCTCGGATAGCTTAGGGTTGCGGAGAAAAACCTTAGGAATGAGAAAGGTCTTGAGGAAAGTCAGATCCTGTGTCGAAAAGACTCATATTGCTCTAATATGCTGGAGTAATGGCTGGTGAAGCCATAGATCTACAGATTTGAGAAGGTCTTGGAAAGAACCATCGAAGTCAGGTTTCACAGCCTTGAATAGCTTAGGTCTAATGGTGAGAAAGGGTGAGTACAGACCATCCGTGGCCTGAGACGCCATGGATTCCGACGGAAACCCGGTGAAATAAGGTGGGAGACGATTAGGGTTCCAGGAAGGTTCGAGAGGATTTGAGAGACGAAGGGGTTCAAAGGCGGCGTTTTAGACGAAATGAATTAGGTTACGGGGGATTGGAGATTGAAAAAGGAAAGGGGAATTTATGACTGTTGATCAAAAACGATCAACGACCTAGATCAAAAGGGAGCCGAGTGGGTTTTTTAATCAGGTCAGAGGTCGGGTAATTTGGGGATTGGGCTGGTTTAATTTGGGGCGGCATTGGGTCAAATTAAGGGCCAAAATTGAAAGGAAATGGGGGCTGTAATAGAAATGGGCTAAATATTAAATAACCAATTTTCTCTTTTATTTTATAAAAATAGTAAAAAAGGATTTTAAAAGCAAATTAAAAGTACTGAGCTAATTAATAATACATAATATTAATTTAAAAATACTGGAGCTAATTTTACAATTATAAAATACTATTAATCGTAAAATAGGCTATAATTGCAATTATATGCAATTTAGCTTTAAAAATACCAAATAAATTTGTAAGAATATACAAAAATCACCTTAATTATATTTTGGTGTAAATATGAGAATAAAATAAGTTATTCGCAAAAAGGATAGTTTTGGGGAATAATTACTGATTTTTGTACTGCTAAAATGGACAATAAATTAATTTTAAAATCTTTAAAAATTAGGAAAAAAATACCAAAACTCTTGGGCATGCTTATATATGTATGTACATGCTATTTTGAAAGTATTTTGTATATAGAAATACCTAGAGAAAAATTGGGTATCAACAGCTGCCCCTCTTTACCCGGAAGGATGAAAGAGTTGTCGGGTAAAGATATGATGGCCAATTTTGGCCGAACGAAATAATTTGAAGAATTTTGACCGAGCTCTGGCTCCTGAGCTGCCTACATATCACTGGTCTTACAGGAATCAGTCCATATGTAGTTCGGGATCCATAGGCGGAATATGCCGATGGAGATTTTCGAAAAGCGGATGCGGTGTTCAGGTTTAGAAGGATGGTCAGAGTCTGATAGGCTGCGGGAACTGGAGCGGGATCGCTCCTGCTAAGACGGCCGTTGCTAGCCGGTTTAGCTGCAAATGAGTGCGAATATATATTGTGCATAAATTTAAACGTGATGCAAGTTCACGTTGGACCATGAATGTTGTCTTTGGACGGTTAGGATGACGTCCTCAGACCATGACGTCCTGGGTCATGAAGCGTATGATAATGGATTCGCAGGCTATGAAATGATGCTCTCGGGCTATGAGAATGATATCTCCGAAGTATGATGCCTTTGAATAATGATATGCAAAAGACAAAATGGGGTCCTCAGGCCATGGCATGGCGTTCTCGGGCTATGAAAATGGTGCCTCCGAACAATGACACCTTTGGACAATTTGGCGATCTTTCAGCCCATGAAAATGCAGGATTTGGCGATCTTTCAGCCGATGCAAGACTTAAATGAAGTGGCGATATTTCAGCCGATGTAAGATTTAAATGAAGGTGGCGATCTTTCAGCCAATGTAAAGCGTAAATATGAATGGCGATCTTTCAGTCGATGCAAGCGGAGACAGAGCTTGGTTTCGGAAGGCATAATAGTAGCCTTATGCAATGCAAGAAATGCAAATGGAGGTAGAGCTTAACCTCGGAAGGCAGAATAGTAGCCTTATGCAATTATGGAGACAGAGCTTAGTCTCAGAAGGCAGAATAGTAGCCTTATGCAGTGCAAGAAATGCAAATGGAGGTAGAGCTTAACCTCGTAAGGCAGAATAATAGCCATATGCAATTATGGAGACAAAGCTTAGTCTCGGAAGGCAGAATAGTAGCCTTATGCAATGCAAGAAATGCAAATGGAGGTAGAGCATAACCTCGGAAGGCAGAATAGTAGCCTTATGCAATTATGGAGACAGAGCTTAGTCTCGAAAGGCAGAATAGTAGCCTTATGCAGTGCAATAAATGCAAATGGAGGTAGAGCTTAACCTCGGAAGGCAGAATAGTAGCCTTATGCAATGCAAGAAATGCAAATGGAGGTAGAGCTCAACCTCGGAAGGCAGAATAGTAGCCTTATGAAGAAGATGAGAGACAAATAATGTAAAAGATTCTTAGCTGATAGCGGATAGCTGGTTGTTGATTGCGATATTGTGGCTGCTGGGGATGTCGTGTATGGATAGTGGTTGTGAAGCGATAATTTCAAGAGTTGTATTCTTGATAGTATGAGTGTATAAATGGATTTGATGATTTGTGACTTGGGTGCCTGCATTCAAAGATAAATCGTGAGTTTTGTAAAAGGGAAAGGTTAGTCCGTGTTCCCGCTGGCTTTACTTGACCAGCTCGGCTCTGTTTATGGTGATACTGTAGGTACCCTCGAGGTAGCGTTGTCAAACAAAGCGATTTCGATAATAGACATGCATGAGTTTTGTTAAAGATATGATATATGTATAGGTATTTAAGAAATAGTTTTAGATGAACCAACGACCGCGGCGTGGTTCAAGACATTGCAACGTTTCTTGCTACGGAATTTTGAGGGTCCTCCTCAAAATTCTGCCCTAGTTTACTGGGTTCTTGCTTCTGACGGTTGCTTACGGTAAATGGCTGAAATCAACTCCGGAATTTTGAGGGTCCTCCTCAAAATTCTGCCCCAGTTTCCAGTTGCGGGGGAAATGATGATTTTATTGAATTGTGATCGAACCCATAAGGATGCCTATGTATCCCCTCTTAAACGGCAATCAGATGAACCCAAGTAATTTTCCATCAGGAACCCCAAATGCACACTTTGCGGGATTCAGCTTTAGGTTGTATCTCCGCAATCTGTTGAAGAACTTCCTCAAATCTTCCATGTGATCGGTGGCCTTCTTAGACTTGATGATAATGTCGTCTACATACACCTCGATCTCTTTGTGTATCATGTCATGAAAAATAGTAGTCATGGCCCTCATATAGGTGGCCCCTGCATTCTTCAGGCCGAACGACATCATCTTGTAGCAGTACATCCCCCACGGTGTAATGAAGGCCGTTTTCTCAGCATCTTCCTCATCCATCCATATCTGATGGTACCCGGAAAAACAATCAACGAATGACTGCAGCTCATGCTTGGCGGAGTTATCAATCAAGATGTGTATATTTGGCAAGGGGAAGTCGTCTTTGGGACTGGCCCGGTTGAGGTCCCGGTAGTCGACACAGACTATAACCTTCCCGTCGTTCTTCGGTACTGGCACGATATTGGCGAACCATGTTGGATACTCTACTACCTTGAGAACCTTGGCTTTGACTTGCTTGGTGACTTCTTCCTTGATTTTTAAACTCATGTCAGGCTTGAACTTCCTGAGCTTCTGCTTCACTGGCGGACATGCAGGATCGGTTGGCAGTTTGTGAGCCACGATAGATGTACTGAGACCGGTCATATCATCATACGACCAGGCGAATATGTCCTCATACTCCTTCAGGAATTCCGTGTACTCCTCCTTTTCTGATGGTGACAAATGAACACTGATACGTGTTTCTTTGACATTTTCAGCATCTCCCAAATTAACAACCTCAGTCTAGTCCAAGTTAGACTTAGGTCTATTCTCGAAATCCTCAACCTCTTTAACAACCTCTTCTGGTATATCATCTTCTTTCGAGTCTATATCTGTTTATTGCGTTGTCTCATTGCATGTCACAATCGTCGGTTCATCAAGATAAGTAATAGTAATGTTGTTTAAGTAAAGTAATGAGAGGAAATAATAAGAGAGAGATTTGTAAGAAAAATGAAATACTTATTAAATTCCATAAGTGTTTTGAACATTGGAGCTCTTTCTTGTGAAAAATAAAATGCGAAAGGGAAATAAACTAGTAAAGCAAAATAATGCGTGGTTCTTTGTTCAGCCTTGCTACCCCGAGGCACGCCGGGCTCTGGTGGTTCTGACAGTCCAATTGTTGAGGCGTGCTCCTCTGCTTACAGCCTGTATAAAAGGGCCTTCCTCCCCCTCCTCCTCAAAAATGACATAACAGTCCGTATCATCCTCTTCTAAGAACAAATTCCTCATTGCTGCTAATGCTTCCTCTTCTTCTGACCCATAGATGACTTCCGCTGGTTGAAAAGTCTGTTCCAGACGGGGTATCGGCTGCTCCAATGGATAGTAAGGGCCGCGCCAGGGTGGCAACCAATCCTTGAATTCTTCCCAGGTATACTCATATCCCAATCCGAAGGAGGTGCCATGCTTCTTGATCTTGATGGGCTTAGCGATTTCTTGGAGATTCTTGCCAAGTCCTTTGCCAGGTTCATACCCGTACCAGTTCAATATGCTTTCGATTTTGTTATCCCACCATTTTTCCTTGTCCACGGCGTTAACTCGCTCAATGTGGTGGTAGGTTTCTCCGCCTATCTTTCTTCTTCCTCCGATTGCTGGGATGATCTGGCGACTGTATATGGGATTGCTACCGTCGCCATGAATAATCACCTCTTGGTGATTCCACTCAAACTTCACCGCCTGATGTAGGGTTGATGCCACAGCCCCAGCGGCATGGATCCAGGGCCGTCCCAATAGCAAGTTGTAGGATGCTGGGATGTCTATCACTTGAAAATCAACATCAAACCAAGTGGGCCCCATTTGCAAATGTAAGCTAACTTCCCCAATAGTAGACCTTTGAGAACCGTCGAAAGCTTTGACGTTGATGGCTCCATCTTTGATCTCATGCAGTCTCTTTCCCAATGTTCTGAGAGTCACCAATGGACAAATATTGAGGCTGGACCCTCTGTCAATCAGAATCCGGGTGATGAAATAATCCTCGCATTGCACAGTGATGTGCAACGCCTTGTTGTGGCTTAAACCTTCCGGTGGCAACTCATCTTCGTGGAAAGTGATTTTGTGACTCTCCAATACCTGCCCTACCATATTTGCCATTTCTCCTCCCCTGGTGTTGCTCGGTACATATGCCTCACTTAGTACTTCTAACAAGGCATTTTTATATGCATCGGAGCTTTGCAGCAGAGCTAGGATAGAGATCTGTGCCGGTGTTTTATTCAATTGGTCAATGACTGAGTATTCCTTTGCTTGTATCTTTCTCTAGAGGTCATCGGGCCTAGTTTCGGTGATGGGTTGTCGACCAGAGGTCTGCTTACTCGACTCAACCAAGTGTCTCGGAGTATAAACCCTGTCGGTTCTTGTCATACCCTGTGCCGCAACTGCTTCTCTGGTTCTGGCTTTTCCTTTTCTCCTTGCCTCGGCTGTGTAATCCCAAGGGATGGCCTTCATACGGAATAGTGCTATGGTCGACATTGCTACCCGGAATGGGTACCCTTGCTTTGGAAGGTAACACAACAACTTCAAATGGTGTAGGTGCCTTCGGGACCCCATCTCGACCTCAATCGGCCGTGGAGTTTTCGCAGAAGATGGTGTTTCAAGATCAAGTGGTATGGACATGTTTACCTCAGCATCTCCAGAAAGCTGGATCTGGACTACAATCAGATTAAGTGTGACTGTTGGTTTCTTTGGCTCGTCACTTTTAGCGATCAATCCAATCGATCCTTTGGGGTCCCAATCATCTTCTATCTCAATCATGTGAACATCGCCACCCTTGTAGTCCGGTAGAGGGTTGTTGCGGACATTTGAAGCAGGCTCCTTTGCCACGATGATCTTGTTGTCAATCAACGCCTGGATCTTATCCTTCAGAGAGCAGCATTCATCAATGGTATGCCCCTTTCTGCCGGAATGGTATGCACATGTTTTATTTTGGTTGACCCACTGGGAAGGATTTTCTGGGGTTATGGCAGGGATAGGGGTGACGTAACCAGCAGCTTTAAGCCTTTCATACAGTTGGTCGATTGGTTCGGCAATGGCGGTGTATTGTTTAGGAGGTCTGCGATCGAAGTTTGGTCGGGGTCTGGGGAAATTTTGGCGAGGGGGAGGTGATTGATAGTGGGCTTGTTGGGTGTTGTAGGCTTGGTAGACGTGTGCGGGTTGGAAGTATTTAGGTGAAGTAGGCTGATATGCGGGAGGTAGAAATGATTGGTAAGTAGGTGATGGAGCTTGGTAAGAGGGCAAAGGTGCTTGGTAATTTTAGGTAGGTTGATATGTAAGAGGGGTTATTGGGTAGGTTTGGTATTTGATTGGGGATTTTGTTCTCTATGCAACCATCACGGCAGTCACATCCCTTTTCTTGGACGTGCCGCCAGAGTGTAGAGCCTTGTTGGTAGCCTGTAATGCTTCAAAGTTAGTGACCATACCACTTTTCATACCTTCCTCGATCCTCTCCCCTAGCTTGATGATTTTAGAAAATTTCTGGCCTTCAATCAGCATCAACCTTTCGTAGTACTGTGGGTCTTGAGCCCGGACGAAAAACCTGTTCATTTGTTCTTCTTCTAAAGTCGGCCTGACCTTAGCAGCTTCTGATCTCCAATGAGTAAGCATACTCGCGGAATGTCTCCGTGGGTTTCTTTTTCAAGTTCTGGATGTAGAACACATCTGGCGCATTCTCCGTGTTGAATCTGAACCTGTCCATTGAATCGGACGCCATTCTTACCCACTTCGACCACTTCTTCGGGTCTTGGCTAATGTACCAAGATAGAGCATCCCCTTTCAAATTTCTCATAAAGAGCTTCATGCGAACGTTTTCATCCTTTCCTACTCCGACCAGCTTGTCGTAGTATGTCCTCAAATGAACTCTGGGATCCCCGGTGCCATCGAACATTTCGAACTCGGGAGGTTTGTACCCCTCGGGCAGTTCGACATCTGGTTGAATGCAAAGGTCTTCATAATTCAGTCCCTCGATCCCCTTGCTTCCTTCAACACCCTGAACTCGGCTAGTCAGCTTCTTGAGTTCTACGGCCAGATTCTTGATAAGAGAGTCTTTGTCATCAGACTCAGGTGTGCTCGAGGCGGGCTGAATGGGGTGTGGTATGGTTTCCACATTGATGGGGTGTTGTGGTGATGATCATTTGTGGAGTTTAGTGGTTCAGGAATGAGCAGTGGGGTGTTGCTTCAAGTGTGGCATGTGTTGCAGTGGTGGTGGTGAGCGGGTTGGTTTTGTTGTTTTGGGATGTTTTGTGGTGGTGTGGGATTTTGAGTGTTGGGGAAGTTGACATCTGGGGTAGTGAGGGAAAATGACAAGCTTGCCAAGTTCCGAACTTGGTCCAGTTCTTCCTGAAATTTCAATAACTTCTGCTCGAGCTGGGAGGCACTTTCCTTGGAAACCTGAATACCTTGAGGAACCTCTACCCTTTCGACTGAGTTCTCCTTTCTGATGTTGCTCAAATCATCCATTTTTCCCTTGTTCTTGTTTCTAATAGGACTCGGAGGAGGAGGAGGTGGAGGGCCCTTGGATCTTGTGGAGTAAGATGACGATGCCAGAGTGCACGAACTAACCTTTGGGGAGGGGAATAAAACAAAAAGTAAACAAAAAGTTAACAAGTTAGTGAGGGTCGTAAGAAGAAAATGTTGCAATATTTAAACACATAGTGCAAGAATATAAATCGTGTCCTAATTTGGGATCCTCGTTGTGCCCGAGGTAGGCCTAGAGACAAGTTGATTTGGAGAACTTATAATGCTAAATGCCTCATTTCATTGATAAGAATAAGACGAATCCCAAAACTACACTAAAATAGCAGAAAATAAATTGTCACTAATGGCCATTGGCCTTATTACATTTAAAGCAAAGAAAAGACTCCTAACTACTTGGTCCCAGAAGGACCTTCCCCAGACTCGGCATCTTTAGCTCCATCGAACAGCTTCACCAGCTCACGTAGTCCTAGCAGCAAGTAGGCTCTAGCCAAGTGTCCTTCTTTGTTTCCCTCAGCATTCTAGCATTTTTCAACCCTCTGGATGAACTTCCTTTCTAGCTCCACTAAGCCCTGCTCCAAATACCCCAGTCGCTTGTTGGCACTGACAGCCATATCTTTACATTCTTCAATCAGCTTTTGATGGGCTTCTTGAATTTCCTGGTGCTCACTTTTGCATTCTCGAATCCTCTTGCGCAATTGGTTGTACTTAACCTGTACTTCAGCCTTTTCGTCGATGACCCTATGACCTCGAACAAGCCCGGGTTTTCCTAACCCACTATGATCGTCCTCCAACCAGCTTGGATAGTGTGGAGTATAACCAGCGTGGTACCTGTCTGGTTCTATTGAATCCTTTCCCAGGATGATTTTGCAGAGCCACATATGCTGAGCTTGACACTTGTATGGACTATCGTCATCTTGAAAGTCGTCCCTGAAGCGACTCATTTTGTCGACCCTTGGTATAACCTGCCTTCTTCCTGCCTGCCTCATGACTCGGAGAGGGACATAAGGATAAGTTCCTCTCAGACCGATGAGTATAAGAAACTGTGCATCCCGAGATCGGACGATGAACTCTTCAGTAGGGAACCATTCGAACATCCATTGCACTTGGTCCTCTTTCAAATTTTCGAACAACTCTACCCACCCTTTAGCATCTTCTGGTTGGGCAAACATGTTAGGCATATAGTTCATTCGCCTTGGCTAATGGAAGGTGATATGATCATCCCAGTCACTGCGCAGAATCTCTTGTCGATATTCACCCTTTTGGAGGTGCTCCATGAGCTAGAGTTGGAGCAGTAAGTTACAACCCTCAAAGTGTTTGGCCCCTCGTTGACAATTTTCCAGGGCTCGGTATATCTCCGTAACGACCATAGGTACTATGCTAAAAGGTTGTCCGCCAATTCCTTCCATTAAAGTCTTGGAGACCATGGCCAGTCTGGTATGGATCCTAGCCTTCTTCATAGGAAACACTATAATCCCCAAAAAGCAGAACATAAAGACGAAGAATCTTCTGTGGATGTGCCCCAATGATGTGAGGGCGAATTCATCTGGGTAAGTGTGGTAAGACATGCTATGGCCGTATCTCTCGTACAGATAGTCGAAAGGAATGTAGGAATCCTTCAAGCAGGTCAAGTCTATGTTCTTCTTTAGTCCCATCATTTTGAGAAAACCCCTACCCTTGCGATTTTCTGGCATAAGCAAACCCGGAGTTTCCCATGGAATACCAGCTAGTCCTCCTATTTCCTCCAGCAAAGGTGTCATTTCAAGGTCTCCAAAGCGGAACACAGATCTGTCACCATCCCAGAATAGAGTTGCAGCCTCTATGATTTTGTTGTCGGGTTGGATTTCCAGAAGAGAAGGCAAATTTCCCAAGTATTTGCGGACGAGGGTCTGATCACTGGAGTGAAGGTCTCTCCACCAGCTTAGCAGCCTTGGGTGGATGTTGGTTACCATGCCGAATCTGGGGACTTCGTGCCTCATTTTCTGCAAAACAAAGTGTTAGACACCCTCCCCCCCCCCGGACTCGACTATTTAAATATCAATAATTGGCATAAGCAGCATTTAGTTCTCCAAATAAATGCACAGACGTGGTAATGTCCGTTTGGGTTCCAAGGAAACCCGGTGGACTTTGGACAAGGCTATCTTAAAGAGTCATTATGCGGACAACATAACTGACTCAGCTAGATTTGACAGTGATGCATGCACAATTGAACATAGTAAGGTTTCTATGGGGTGTTAATGTTAAACCGATACCCTTGAGCGGACAACTCAAGAGGGAAAGGCACGGAACCGTCGACTGCACCGCTGATCAACTGGTTTTACCGCAAATACACCTTTGCCAAATTTAGGGGGTGATAATATCGGAAGGGCGCAACCACTCATTATAAGCGTTGCTATGGTATTTTTTTTGGCACGAGTGGAATATGATGTTGAATATGCAATTACAAGAATGAAACAAGTTGTCACGTATTTGCACGTTCATAAAGTAATTATTACAATAATTGCTCATAATTACAACAGTATTAAAGGAAAGCAGTAAAAGAAAGCATTAAAGAAAACAAAACAAAGAGCCAAGTCAGTTTTTAAGTAGAAAAGAGATAAAGACATTAAATAAAGGCAATAAAGATGCAATAAAGTCACAAGTAGCATGAAATGGTAAAAGCCTAATGAATTTCCCCAGCAGAGTCGCCATGCTGTCGATGCCCCCTTTTTCTCGCGAAATCGGGTTTATGACATTTGGGCGGACAACTCTTTTCCTTTTGGGAATTGGGTTTGAGATTTAGAAGAGTCGCCACCTAATGATTATGTGCATTAGGACACAAAGAAATTAAAAGAGAAGAAGAACCAGAGAATGGGTAAGGGCTTGAAATTAGCTCAGGGGGAAGGTGTTAGGCACCCCCCAAGATCCACTAGTGTGCTTCCCGGCCATGCTACAATTGTGACTTTGAATGGAAACAACAAGTAAGAAAGCAAGACAACTTTCACATAATGATTGCAACAAGGAAAGTATAAAAATTAAAGCGTTTTGAAGTTGAGGCGATTTCATAATTTGTTTAAAAAATATACAAGTGCAGAAAATGGGGGTCAAATAACTGATGCAAATAACCAAACAAAGAGATGAAATGGGCGGAAATTTGGAAGAGGAAACAGTACTGGAAATTTAAAGAGGTTTTAAATGATTAGAGTGAAATACAAGGTTTAAAAGAGCTGGAAACTGACAGCTTAAAGAAAATATAAAAAAAACGTAAGCACATAAAGAGGAAGGGGGTCCTACGCTTATAAATAACATGGATCGCCCACACAAAACCCGGTAACCAATTATACGCGTGGTGTTATCGCGTGATCATCATATCCATTTCTACCTTTTCCCACCTCGTTAAGGTACTAAAGCGCGAAATAGTCTCGTTACTTATTGCATGCTACTACCTGCCCCAATCCTATCAGTCCCGGAGGCAGTTGGGACTACTAATCCTAAAGGAAAGGGAGATTGGCTTTTCAGAGTTTTAAAAGGACAAAAAACCTAGTGCGACAAACAAACACACATAAAGCAGTAAAAGGGGAAGGACATAACTGTTAAAGGCTCAAATAGGCCTCCTCATTCGAAGCAACAAATTATTTAGCATGACTTACAGGTACTGATTAGGTTTGAATTAAACTTAAAGCGTTAGGACAGGCTGATTTATCACATATTTCTAAGATGAGGAATCCGAATTAGCCTTGTCTGGTTGTAGTTTATCAAAACTGACACAGTTAATTAATCAACTAATGGTTTGCCTAGGTGAGACCTATAGACATGATATCTAACACAGCATACTGATTTTAAAGAAAAGATTACTGGTTTTATAAACAAAAGATCTACAGATTTTAAACGACCTTGTGGCTGATTTTAGACTCATGGACGAAATAGACGAAACTGATTCAGTTGATTACTCCTATAGACATGATTTCTAAGCGTTATTGGTTTTAAACGATTACATAAATGCAAGAGTCCTATAGACATGGTATCTAGAATGAAGTTGATTATTATAGACCTATGATGGTTTTCCTAATGATATGTATATGCAGAAGTGCAGAAAACCTATGATCATGATTTCTATATGCGGAAATGCAGAAACTTAGAGACAGGATTTCTATATGCAGAAATGCAAAAAGAAAAAACTTATAGGCAGAATTTCTAAGAAGAGAATGCAGAAGTGTAGAAATTTATAAGTAGCCTTATGAACAAGTTATCTACATGAATGCAGGAATTTATAAGTAACCTATAAGTATGATGTCTATATAAATGCAGGAATCAGAAAATCCTATAGGCAAGTTATCTACCCTTTGCATGCATTCATTACCACCCCTTTCCACTAGCCATCCCCAATAGTTATTACAAATTATTACTGACCCGAATGAATCAAGAAAAGTAAAAAAATTACATCAGAAACTCAAGCTACAACCAAACAGCCTAATTCAGACTCAAAGTCCAACAATATGAGATAAACCAACTTCCAGGATCAGATGACCAAAAGCCTTTCTCATGTTTGGGATGTATCAAAGTTCCCAAGAGACTCAAAGGGGCTCCGGGCAATGCTTACACCCCAAATGCATTGCAGAATTAGATCATGGTGCAGTGTGGAAAGGCCCACCCTCAAATGTCCAAGTTCAGAGGGAACACAAGGTCCCAAAGCAAGGCTCATAGGAGGGGGGCAGAACTTAAGAGTCTAAGAGTAAGTGTAAGTGCATAGAGCGGAATTAGGGAAAGCCATGGCAGGCTGGTGGTCATGCCCAGCAATTAAGAGTGCCGGCACACCCCTGACCAGTCTGTTAACCAAATATGAGGAGTTAGGATCCATTAAGGACAAGGTTCTGACCTGGGCAGTAATTTGGATACTGCCGGGCCAAGAACCTTAACTCATACACGTAAAGGGAATATGGGGTAGGGATTCACAATAGAAGCAGGTGCAAGGAAAGAACATCCATAGATTAATCACTGAACATGACCAGCAAAGTAAACAAGAGTGCTGAAACTATAAAGTAAACACATAGGGGTGAGGTAGAAAATTGAATCAGAACATACCGGTCTCAGGGAAAACAAGTAAAAGCAGTAATCTCGAAAAGGCCAAGTTGCAAGCAAAGTAATTCCCAGAGATTTCAAGCAAAGCAGAGTGTTGAAAGAGTATTGAATTCAAAGCAGTATTGCAAGTGTGTAAGTTTTGAATTGGAAGTTAAGGATTGGTAGTGTGCCCGTCCTCTTAAAAGTGCAGAAGGGCACTCCCTTCTATAGTGCAGAAAACAAGTAAGAGAGGCAAGGAAATAACATTGAAATCAATCTCCCTTTGGTTAAGGGATTCTGATTTCAACGGGTAAAAGCCAGTTAAGGAAAGGAGTTTTTATTAAAACCTTTTCAAAGTAGCATAAGAAGGGTAAATACATAGGAGTTATTTAAGGAAAATAATCAATGGTACACGGTTTGTGCTAAATATGGCAAGGGAGTCAATCAAACAACCAGTGAAACCAAAATTACAAGTTCAATTAGAACTAACCAAGTCAGGAAAGGTAAAGGAAGTTCAATCAATGAAAATCAGTGACAATCTGTCAGCCTTATTAAAAGGATTTCAGAATCAATCAATTAGTTGGTAAACCTTTTGAAAGAGGAGTTTCTCATATATAAAGCACACAAATAAGTGAATCAGGAAGGGATTGTCAAGTTATTTGGAAGAGAAGTTAATCAAAGAGAGGTCCAGAATAATAAGCAAAAGTGATATAAGTCTAGTTTGCAGACTCAAAACGAGTCTGGGAGTCCAGGGTCCCAAAATAGAGCCCTAACTCGCACACAAATCAAAATTTCCAAGAAACCCCCAAATCCTAGGGTTTTCTAATTGAATCAGACATAGAGGTGAGAAAGCAAGCCACTTGAGAGAGGCTCAGAAGTCTTTTCCAAAGACTTATGAGAAACAAACATACATGATAGAAAGAAAACTAATTCAAGGTCATGAGAACATGTTTGAGAAAACCCGGAATTTACACAGGTCAGAAGAAAGAGATGATACGAGCTTAAACAAAAGTAGATGAAATATGCTTAGTAAGAACACAAACAGAGTTCAGTAAAGTAAACAAAAATCAAAGAACTCGACAGTAAACACATATAGCAATGAATAAGGAAAACAACACGGATTAACATGTGAGCACAGGAATAACATGTAGAGTAGAAAAAATAAAATAGAAGAACAGTACATGCGTAGTAAAAGAAGTCAGACAAACACACATAAGGAAAGAATAACAGAGTCAGAAAGATGCTTTTGAAAACCTTTCAAAAACCCTAAATCGAAAGAACAAATGATTTTGAAAAAGGAAATTTGGGGAAAATCTTTTAAACGTTCAATAGAACATACACATGTTCCAGATCTAAGAAATTAAGCAAGTAAAGAACCTCGGACAGCTTAGGGTTGCGGAGAAAAACCCTAGGAATGATAGAGGTCTTGAGGAAAGTCAAACCCTGAGTCGAAAAGCCTCATATTTCTCAGATATGCCGGAGTAATGGCCGGTGAATCCATAGATCTACAGATCTGAGAAGGTCTTGGAGAGAACCATCAAAGTCAGGTTTCACAGCCTTGAATAGCTTAGGTCTAATGGTGAGAAAGGGTGAGTACAGACCATCCGTGGCCTGAGACGCCATGGATTCTGGTGGAAACCTGGTGAAATAAGGTGGGAGACGATTAGGGTTCCAGGATGGTTCGAGAGGATTTGAGAGACGAAGGGGTTCAAAGGCGGTGTTTCAGACGAAATGAATTAGGTTAGGGGGGTTTGGAGATTAAACAAGGAAAGGGGAATTTATGGCCGTTGATGAAAAACGATCAACGGCCTGGATCAAAGGGGAGCCGGGTGGGTTTTTTAATCGGGTCAGGGGTCGGGTAATTTGGGGGTTGAGCTGGTTTAATTTGGGGCGGAACTGGGTCAAATTGAGGGCCAAAATTGAAAGGAAATGGGGGCTGTAATAGAAATGGGCTAAATATTAAATAACCAATTTTCCCCTTTTATTTTATAAAAATAGTAAAAAATGATTGTAAAAGCAAATTAATAGTAATGAGCTAATTAATAATACATAAATATTAATTTAAAAATACTAGAGCTAATTTTACAATTATAAAATACTATTATCGTAAAATAGGCTATAATTGCAATTATATGCAATTTAGCTTTAAAAATACCAAATAAATTTTTAAGAATATACAAAAATCACCTTAATTATATTTTGGTGTAAATATGAGAATAAAATAAGTTATTCACAAAAAGGATAGTTTTAGGGAATAATTACTGATTTTTGTACTGCTAAAATGGACAATAAATTGATTTTAAAATCTTTAAAAATTAGGGAAAAAATAGCAAAACTCTTGGGCATGCTTATATATGTATGTACATGCTATTTTGAAAGTATTTTGTATATTAAAAATACCTAGGGAAAATGGGGTATCAACAATCCTTAGAAACTGTGTCACTATAAGTAGGAGGATCCTGCTTCTTGAACCTCTCAAGTCTCCTCTCCACTTCCTCTGATGCCTCTGGCCTGACCTCGGGCTGAACTGCGATAATGAGTTGTGCTGGCAATAACATCCCAAACTTGATCAATCTGGACCCACTTCTGGAGTACGGGTGGTGGGAGTCTGAGCTCGTTCCCCAGCCTGATAAAGTAGCTTGTGCAACTGGGATCAATCCCACATGAGCTAAAGTATCGAACATGCTCAAAAAATGTGCCAAAGTCTTCTGGGGTCTATGGGTAGCAGGAGGCGTCTTAGGTGCCTGCTCCACAACTAGAGCTACTAGTGGCTCCTTAGTCGCTACTCCAGCAGGTGCTTTAGCTGTGGTGCGTGCCCCTCCTTGGCTTCGGCCTTGTGACTCTAGCAGGGGGCGCGAGTGCATGCTCAACAGATCCAGCAGTGCATGTCCTCACAATCTCTGAGAGAATAGAAAGACAAAGGCTCAGATTTCGAAATCAACAAATCTGCACGATAAGGAATGAAAGAAGAGAATTTCCTAAAAGTTTCGTAGCCTCTCGATGATAAGTACAGACGTCTCTGTAACAATCTGCAAGACTCCACTATACTTGCTTTTGACTCGTAGTACCTATGAACCTAGAGCTCTGATACAAACTTGTCATGACCCCAAAATCCTACCTTAGGAATAGTGATGACACCTAGTCTCTAAGACTAGGTAAGCCTAAACACATGGTAATATTTTAACAGAAAATAACCAACATAACTATTAAACATTAAACTTATAATTGAAATAACGTGCTAAAGCCGAACAACAGAATATACAACCCTAAATTCGGTAGTATAGAGTCATAAGCTCGACTGAAATACACTAAACTCTCTAGATACAATGCTGTTTCGAAATGAAGATAAATAGTAACAAAGAAAATATTAGATGGTGACTTTGAGGACTGTGAGCTTCAAGCAGGTATACCTTGAAATCTCCATAAATATCAGAATCAACTCACTAGCGTCCGACATGGTCAGAGGTACCTGGATCTGCACAAAATATGTGCAAAAGCATAGTATGAGTACACCACAATGGTACCCCAGTAAGTATCAAGACTAACCTCAGTGGAGTAGTAATGAGGTAAGTCAAGAAACTCACTAAACATGAAATAAATCTGTGCAAAGTATTAATATAAAGCTAATAGTGGGAAGAATAACAACATAAAGCTAACAATGGGAAAGAAAAGCAACAAATGGCAACATAAAGTACACAAACGACAAAGCAGCAAAATAATCGGAACGTAGTTAAAATACAAGTGAAGTAAATTGATGAAAGCAAATAACACTCTAGATAGCCAAGCCCTTTCAACACAAGATATTCAACAACAAATCGCCCCGAGATACCACACCTTATAATCACAAATTACACGAGTCATAAATCATAAATCTTCTTTATATTGCTGCATGAGCCTTACATTTTATTTTTAAAAATATTTTTTCCCGAAATAGCTTCACCTGCTTTATCCCCCTATCTTGCCACGTGGCTTCAAGTAATTTCCCTTACTAGGTACACGTGCATAAATTCTCCCTTATGTCGCTGCATGCACATCAATATCACCACCTTATACCGCTGCATGCACGTCTCATCACAACATAATAATCAACTCGTATCACATGTGCCATATGCCAACATTACCAAGCAACAATACCAATATCACAACCAAATGTAAGCCCATGGCTCACAATCAATGTATACAAGAGTCTCAACAACAACCCAATAAAAACAGAAGAACTCAACCAGAAAGAGGTTTCATGCAATAAAAGCTCAAATTAAATGCATATAAGAATAAATTCAACAATTTGAAGAATAACATGCAAATAAAAACTTCAATAAAATGCAAATAATGATAAAGTCAACAATGAAAAGATATAACATGTAATAACAACTTTAACTAATTAAATGGGAATAAGAATAAATCACAATGAAAGATATAACATGTAATAACAACTTTCAACTAATGGAAAATAAGTGAACTAAGATTCTAAACTGGTCAATTTCCACATATAAGCCCTTGTACACACTCGTAACCTCATGTACACATCTTCCACATAGTTCAAATAGTGTAATTAAACCAAATATAACGGGGGTAGTTCCCCCACAGAAAGTTAGGCAAGATACTTACCTCAACTAGGCCAAATCAACACTCAAAAAATGGATTTTCTTTTAAAATTTGCCTCCGCACGACTCAAATATAACCAAAAATAACTTAATAATATCAAATAATGCAAGGAAATCAATTCCAATAAATAAAGTCATGATCTTTTATACAGTTTCCCGAAAATTCAACAATAGTCAACTCCAGGCTTGTCCGGTCAAAACCCGAGTCCAAGGGTAGGTCTCGATTACCCGTAATCCCACGAGTCCATATATGTGTTCAAATCCGAGTCCAATTCGACTCTCAAATCTCAAAATTTTATTTTCAAAAGCATAGACAAATCCCCAAAAGTTCTCTTCAAATTCCATGGATTATAGGTTAAATGTCATAGAGATAATCATGTTAATATGATTGAAAATGGATTAAAATCACTTACCCCAATATTTTGTTGTGTGAAAATCCCTCCTCAAAATTGCTTCCTACCGAGTCTAGGGTTCTAAAATGTGAATAAATGAAGCTAAGTCCCAAAATCCTCTATTTTGATCAGCTTTGGTAGTGTCGCATTTGCGGCTTGGGGTTCGCAAATGCACCCACCACAAATGCGTAAAAGGCATCGCAAAAGCAACCCAGCGCAGCACTGAATATATTGCAAAAAATGACATATATTTCGCAAATGCAAACTCTGAACTCCCCTGCAAAGGGACCATTTGATCGCAAATGCGGTCAGCCCTTAGCCCAGGTACCCATCACAAATGCGATAGAGGAGTTATCAAATATTAATCCCTAATTCCCAGGTCCCCATCGCAAAAGCGATCACAATGATCGCAAATGCGAACCTCCCTACTCCTGCCCACCTCGTAAGTGGGGTGTCCCTCTCGCAAATGAGGCCCACAAATGCAAACATTGTCTCACATTTGCGAGGCCCTGCAGTATCAGTCCAAAACTAGCAAAACTAAAACTTACTCAACACACTCCAAAAATGCGTCGAAAAACTCACCCGAGGCCCTTGAAACCTCAAAAACTATATATTAAGAATCGAAGATAAATTCTGTGTCTTAACTTTCAAATATTCAAACTTCGTCGAATGCATCCAAATCACACATAGACATTCTGGGTTACAATCAAACTTTTCACACAATTTTCATATCAATCATTCCGACCTATCCAAGGTCTTATAACCACATCAAAGCTCATTAGCATAAAGTCAACTATCAGTTAAACTTTAAGAACTCTTCAATACTTCAAATTGCCAAACTGTTGACATATAGGTTCGAAGTCTTTCTGGAACATCCAAAACCTTAAATCTGAATATATGCCCAAGTCCAAAATCAACATATGAACCTGGTGGAACTATAAAATCACAAATCGATGTCGTTTAATTAAAAGTCAAACCTTGGTCAACTCTTAAACAACTCAAGCTTCAAAAGATGGAACTAAGTGTTCCAATTAACTCTCAAACCTTCGCGAAACTGAATCAACCATACGTGCCATCCATAATACATAAAAAGAGACTACGGGAAGCTAAAATAGGGGAATGGGGCTCTAATACACAAAATATTGGCCGGATCGTACATTCTCCCCATCTTAAACAAACATTTTTCACGAATGGGTTTAGAATCATACTTGGAAATGCCAAAAAGATGAGGATATCTGCTCCACATATCATGCTCGGTCTCCCAAGTTGCTTCCTTGACTGGTTGAACTCTCTATTGGACTTTCACTGATGCAATCCCTTCAACTTCAACTTTCGAACCTGCCAATCCAAAATGTCCATCGACTCTTCTTCATAAGCAGATCCTCATCCAACTGCACTGAACTAAATTTAACAGAATGTGACTTATCTTCATGATACTTTCGCATCATGTAACATGGAATACTAGATGCACTTTTGACAAGCTGGGTAGAAAGCAAGTCTATAAGCCACCTCACCAACTCTCTCAAAAAACTCCAAATGGGATGAATATACCGAGGGCTCAACTTACCCTCTTCCAAATCTCATCACGTCCTTCAAAGGAAAAACTCTAAGGAGAAACCTTCTCACCCTCAATGAAACCACCTCCTGAATCTCCCTATCAACATAATTCTTCTGCTTAGACTGCGCTAAATGAAGACGCTCCTATATCAACTTTACCTACTCAAAAGCATCCTGAACAAAATTAGTTCCCAATAGCCTATCCTCCCCAGGCAGACAAACCAACTGAAAGAACGACTCATCCATATAGGGCCTAATATGGAGCCATCTGGATATTGGCCTCCAAAACAATAACACAGGCTCTCAACATATCCTCAAGGATCTAAATAGCCCATTCAGGCTGCCTATCTGTTTGTGAGTGCAATGCCGTACTAAGCTCAAACCTGCATGCCCAACTCTCGCTTAACAGCTCTCCAAAAGTGCGATGTGAAATGCGTACCTCGATATGATATCATAGAAACAAGCACATCATGCAAAACAGACCTCTTAATGTTAGATTTGAGCCAACTTCTCTAAAGTGTAAGATGTCATAACCAGAATGAAATCACAAACATAGTTAATCTGTCCAAAATGACCTAAATAACATCGAACTTCTTCCAAGGTTCGCGGCAATCCTACTACAAAGTCCCAAGTAATTGTGCTCTAATTTCCACTTCAGTATATCTAACCTCTGAAGCAAACCACCTGATTTCTGATGCTCATACTTGACTTGCTGACAATTCAAACACCGCGATACATGCCCAACAATGTCCTTCTTCATCATCTGCCACAAATTAATGTTGTTTTTCAAATCATTATTACATCTTCTAACCACATGGATTAATAGAATATTGCAAACTATGAGTCTCCTCAAGAATCAACTTCCTCAAACTATTCACATGGAATACATATCCGACCTAGAGTCTCAATACACCATTATCTCTATTGATGACCTCCTTAGCACCACCTCGCAATATTGTGTCCTTAACGACAAGAGAATGGGGTCATCATTCTGACAAGTGCTTATATAAGGACGACTGTTGCAACAACACAAAATAGAAATAACTCTACTAGGCTCGATAATATCTGATATCACAAATCTATTAGTCAAGACCTAAATATTCATTATCAATGTTTCTCTCCATAGCTGGTATGAATGACAAACTCCCTATACTCTCTGCCTTCCTTACTCAAAGTGTCCGCTATCATATTTGCCTTTCCCGAATGATGCAGGATACTGATATCACAATACTTCAATAGCTCCAACCACCTCTGTTGCCTTAAATTCAAAAAACCTTTTGCTTGAACCAATGTTGAAGACTCCAATGATTAATGTAAACCTCACATGACATACTATACAAATTCTTAAGTGCATGCATAATAGCTGCTAGCTCCAAATCATGAATCGGATAGTTCTTCTTCAAGAGGCTTCAACTGGCGCGATGTATAGGCAATCACCCTAACCATCCTACATCAAAACACAACCAAGAACAATGCGTGAAGCATCACAATAAACAGTATACATCCCCGATCATGTGGGCGATACCAAGACTAGAGTTGTAGTCAAAGCAGTCCTGAGCTTTTTGAAAGCTCTCTTCACGCTTGTCAAACCATTTATAGAGTGCCCTTCTAAGTTAACTTTGCCAATGGAGTTTGCAATAGATGAAAGTCCCTTCACAAAGCAGTGATATTAGCCTGCCAAAGCGCGAGAAATACTAATCTCTATGGCTGTTAGAAGGACTAGGCCAACTGTGTAAGTCTCAAATCATCTTCAAAAAATGCCTTGATCACCATACTAGATACTACGTTACCCAAGAATGCCACCAAATCCAATCAATACACCCATTTGGAGAACTTAGCATACAACATTTCTCTCAGAATCTGGAGTGCAATCCCCACTGCCCGCTTGTGCTCCTCATCACTATGGGAGAATACTAAGATTTATCAATGAATATAATGTTAAAGAATCCAGATAGGCTAGAAACACACTATTTATCAAATGCATGAAAGTTGCCGCGGGCATTACTAAACCAAAGGACATCACCAAGAACTCATAATTCCCCATAATGAGTCCTAAAATCCATGTGTGGGATATCCGAAGCCCCATTCTTCAAGTGGTGATAACTTGATCGCAATTCATTCTTGAGAAAAACCCTGGCACCCTGAAGCTTATCACACAACATCATCAATACGAGGCAATGGATACTTGTACTTGATAGTGACACTACCTATAATCAACACACATTCTCATAGAACAATCTTTCTTCTTCATAAAACAACACCGGTGCACCCCTAGGAAAGACATCAGCACGATGATTCCCTTATCCCAATAACATCCTGCAATTGCTCCTTCAACGCAAGCTGGAGCTACATGGTATGGGGGGAATAGATATGGGCTGTGTGGCCGGCGGCAATCAATACCAAAAGTAATATCCTTTATTGGGTGGCATGCCCGATAGGTTTGCAGAAAACACGTCTAGAAACTCTTCTCACTACTAGGACCAAATCAATAGTAGAAGTCTCAGCACTAGTATATCTAACAAAAGCAAAGATACACCAAACATTCTTTCTCAACCATCCGTTGAGCATTTGAAAATGAAAATCATCCTACTAGAGGTATGACAAAGAGAACCCCTCAATTCTAACCTTGATAATCCCAGCATAGCCAATGCTTATGTGATGTTAGCGTGGGACTATCAAGAATAGTATGATATAGGGATATCCAACCCATACCAAAAATCACATTAAAATCTACCATATTAAAAATAGAAAATCAACCATAGTCTCATAACCCCCAATTGTGATCTCATAAGGTCAATTATACATAATTCATCATAATATTAGTCACCAACAAATATAGATACATGAATAGGAATATTCAAGAGAACCACGAGGCATATCCAAATTACGAATAAAATATGATGACAACATATGAATAGGCAGAGCTCGGATCAAAACAATAATAGAAACATCTCTATGATAAACCGAAACCATACATGTGATTACTACATCTGAGGCTACTACCTCAGGTCTACCCGAAAAGTATAGCCATGAGCCTGGCCACTATTGGTCTGACTACCACAGGTCCGACCACCACCAACCTAGTCGATAATCTAGGGCAACCTTTGGCTCCATGTCCTTTAACATGTCCTTACCCTCTAGCGACTGGGTAGGGGATGAAGCAACTAGTATGAGGACCATAGACTAGGAAATCTGGAAAGGTGCTCCTCTAGAAAGTCTGGGGAAATGCCTCCTCATGCCAAACTATCCATATTAGCAACCCCTAGATAATGGAGGCTACTGAACTTAGAATCTGCCTATACTAACTCGAATACCTACTTAGAAAAACCTGAACAAATAGTATCACGACACAAACTCATTAGGAGAGAACTGAAATATGATGGAACTAAAGTGCTAAAATATGGTTGAGACACTGCACCCCTAGCTTACAGGTTGTGTAGAATAAGCTGTCCTACCATGATGGCTCTACCAAACTGATCCCAAGCTTCCAATGAAGTAAAATTAAAACTACTAGAACAACGAGACCTCTTATTCCTTATCATAGCCTCTCTCTCTGCCCTAACTATGGAACCACGCTTGAATCCTCTTAAGGGATCTTCACAACATGGTGGGAAGTAGTCCCAATCATTAACTCTTGATCAGTGGCAATTCTTGATGCCATAAGTTAACCCCTCAATCAATCGCCTCACCTTCTCTGCTCGGTGGGATCAACAAAGCAGCATGAAAAGATAACTTGGTGAATATTCGCCTCATATATTTAGTCACACTCATGTAATTTTGCTAAAGATGCTCAAACCTGGTATTCCAGCTAACCCTCCTATGTGTGGGATGTATCTCGCTAGAAACAAGTGTGAGAAGTGAGTCCAAGTAAGAGGAGATGAACCTACTGGCCTACCCAACTCATACGTCTACCACCATCTCCTAGCAACCCCTCTTAACTAAAATAAAGTGAAAATCCACCCTATTGGACTCTAGTTGACCCATATTGCAAAGCATCTGATGACATCGATCTAGAAAATTCTAGGCATCCTCTTAAGTGTCACTATCAAAGTGAGGAGGATGTAACCTCTGAAACCTCTCCAGCCTCTTCTGCTCCTCGGTGGACATTACGGGCTCAACAATGGGTCTCGCTACTACTATAGGCTACTCGACACCCGTTGGCAATACGACCGATGTTTGAAATATCAATCACTTCCTACTTTTGGAGAATATGATGTGGACCGGCGTCCGAGCTCCCCCTCCAACCTGAGATATGGCTGGGCCATTAGAACTACTCTAGTGTGAGTCAATGTATCATTATAATAACCACTTAGCCATAGCCTCCTGAAAATACTTGTGCAGCTACGAAACCTCTCGATGTTGAGTGGTACTAGAGCCTCAACATGTCATTCATTTTAATCCTTCCCCTGACCATCAGGTAGGGTATGCTGACACTATCCTGGCATGACCATTGGCTCCGGTAGGTGTTCTACCCTTACCCCGACTGTGCGACCCCTTGCTAGAGCTTTGCCCCTAGCTCGGGTCCTGCCTTCCAACTACAGTCAGTGGTACCGGCTCACCCTCACCTGCTTCTGCTGTTTCTGAAGCGCACATTCCCAAACATCTGTGAGAGTATAGAGAGAGTTTTTTGACTTTGATAACAATAAATGCACAATAGCGAATCAAGAAAAAGAAAGCTTCCTAAAGCCCTATAGCCTCTCGCAATAGATACTGACATTTTTGTATCGATCCACAAAGACTCTACTAGGCCTACTCGTGATTTTGTGACTTCCTTAGTACCTAGAACTTTGATACAACTTACCACGACTAAAAATTCCACCTAAAATCGTTGATTAGCATTTAACCTGCTTTGCTAAGCAAGCCCACAAATCATTCAACAATAATAGAAAACAATTATTAATTCATTAACAAAGTTATGATATAAAGTATGAGAAAAGAATTAGGTTTCAAAAACAAAATCAAGAATACAAAAATCAAAGACAGGGTATAAATACGATCACAAACTATCTCACAATGCACAAAACCGAAATGTCATATTATCACGAGCATTTATTAGAATCTGCATAATGTGTGGAATGTTAGTTTGATACAAAACCACAGTATCAATAAAATATCAAGTCTAGCCTTAAAGAAGAAGCGACAAAGGATCGACAGTGAAACCTCACTAATAGTTTAATAAGAAGAAAAAGCATAAATAAATTAATAGATAAGGCCATGATATCTTCAGATAGTTACAAAGGTAAGACACAAACAAGATCCAATATTTAGACATGCTGCTCAGACGAAAGAAATAAAGTTACAATATCAAATATCTCAATTACTTTCAAAATCTTCGATACGAATCAATCAACATTATTTATATACAAGAGCTACTGCATGAGTGTAGGATACAGATACATGCTCATGACAAATCCGAATACCTCACAACACAAGTCTATAGGTCGCACACAGGCTTAGTGACAAAACAAGAACTAATTCTGGGTGCCTGCACTCACGAGGCCTAAATAACATGGGTGATCACCTAAACTCCAGAGAAACGGATCCATATATCAAGCGTTGTTTACATGTGTACCTCCCGATCTAATCTTAATCATTAATCATACAACATATCCGCTTTATAAATATTCTTAGT
Organism: Nicotiana attenuata; assembly: GCF_001879085.1. NCBI lineage: Eukaryota > Viridiplantae > Streptophyta > Magnoliopsida > Solanales > Solanaceae > Nicotiana > Nicotiana attenuata. Next base: position 79,353,919 of record NC_031995.1, on the reverse strand, counting down.
GTTAAACTCCTCAACTTTTTGTCAATGTTCCAACTCTCTAACCCATGTATAATGAATAAAAGATGATGTGATTAAAAGACGCGCCGTGACATACTAATTAGAATGCAAATAAATAACATGAATAGGATATTGTCACGACCCAAAATCAACCGTCGTGATGGCAACCTATCGTGGAACTAGGCCAGCCTCAAACTCAACAACCCAATACAATAAACAATAAGTTTGAAAACATTAACGGAAGCATTTAACATTTTCAGAAAAATTATTTGAAACATAAGAAAACCAAAGGACACAATCTAGCCAAAACCAGGTGTCACTAAGTACATGGAAGTCTAGATCAGAAAATACAGTCTACTATAGTGTCTAAATATTATAATGTGAAAATACGACAAAGATAAGGAAGGAGAGTCAAGGCTTGTGAATGCCATGCAGCTACCTCGATAGTCTCCAAACGCTAGAACCTCGATTAGCAACCGCCGCAACGATCGATATCGCCTAGATAGATCTGCACACGGGTTACATAGAGTAATGTGAGTACACCAACTCAGTAAGTAACAAGTCCAAACATTAGACTGAAAGGTAGTGATGGACTCAACCAAAATAAGTATAACAGAAGTAAATGTGCAGAAACGCAGGCATGCTTCAAGTCAAATATACAGCTCAAAGAAGTAAAGTAATATAGATCTGAACAGTGTAAAGTATACAACTCAGCTAACTTTTACATGTCAATGCACAAAAAGTATTGAAATGCCACCATGTGCTCCCACTCTCAAGTGCTCAACCACTCAATCACTGTTTAATGGCCATCTGGGCCAGGAAAATCCATCTCGGAACATATAACAACACTGACAAATAAGTCACCCAGTAATCGAGGAAAAAAGGGCAATCCAACCCTTTGGAGAAAATCCATTTCCAGGTATGAAGTACTTCAGACAAATCCATGTCCAGGGAAATCCATCCATCAATATTATCATCCGCGCTCACTGGGGCATGTTACAGAACCCTGGGGGGCTTTACAGCCCAAGCGCTATCATAATAACCAATATAACCGCTGCGGCGTGAGCCCGATCCCATAACTATCACTTCATAACCAGGCTCTTGGCCTCACTCAGTCATCAACCTCTCCACCTCACCACGGGCTCACAATGTTCAGTGAGAACAACCCGTAACAATTGATATGACGAATCAATAAATAACTGAGACTGAGATATGATATAAAAATCTTGGTGATCATGTTTGGAGTATGGAATATTTAAATGAAAATGTAGTGAGATAGCACCAAGAAACGACCGCTAAGGGTCCAAACAATACCGGCACAAAGCCTAACATGATATCTAGCATGATTTCAGCTCAAACTACTTCATCACATGATTGAAAACATGATCAAACAGATAGAGGTCACTAAACGGTGCCAGGGAATCACCCAGGTCACAATTCTCGACAGTGCACGCCTCATGCCCGTACCTCAATACTAACGACATAACACATTTTCGGGTTTTGGAACCCTCAGAACCATGTTGGAAACCATTATTTACCTTAAACGAGCAAATCCCACTCCGCGATGGCCTTTGCCTTCCAAATATTCCTCTAATGACCTGAAATCTATCCACAAGCAATTACCAATACGATGCAATATAGGCTACAGGAATCAATTCCACAAGAAAAGTACCAAATTATTAGCCAAAAAATCTAAAATCGACTTAAACCTGGGCACCCCGGGCCGCACATTCAAAATCCGACAAAAGTTCACAAAACCCGAAAAAGCCCATTCACTCACGAGGTTCTAAACCAACAAAATTTACTCAAATCGACAACACTATCCCCTTTCAAAACCACAAAATTCCGTCTCAAGAACTCTTCACTTTTTCCCAAATTTTCACCCCAAATCACAATTTAGATTTGATTAAAATTCATGCCAAATTTAACCCAAAACCAAGGTGAGAAACACTGTAAACCCAATCAACTCCGCAAAAATCTCCCTTCAAGAATCGCCCAAATTCGTGATTCTCTAGGTATCAAAAATATGAAAGATGAACTCAAACCCTTTGATTTGATTTAACACTATCTGCCCAGATTTCCGTTGCTTCGCGAACATGACCGTCCTCTCGCGGTTCGCCTAAACAAACTCGACTTGCCTCTTCACTTTACTTACGCAAAACGCTAACACATTGCCTCACGAGCGCTGCATGGCTTACTAGCTCAAACCTTCACAAACGGCGACCACCACCTCGCGGAATGCGTAGAATAAGACCTGAGGTCCCAACCGCCCTCACTCTTCTTCCCGAACGCGACCCTCCTCCGCGCGTTCGCGATGCACACCAGACCACACCTTCGTTTTGCGTCCTCTCTTTCGCAACACACAAAAGAACAAAAATCTCACCCTCAGAAAACACTCTTTGCAAATGCAGAGGATCCTCTCGCAACGGTGAAAGGGAAAACCAGAAAACTGCAGCAGATATCAGCATATCTTACCAAGGCAAAAAAATGATCCGTTAACCACCCGAAAACTCACCAAGGCCCTCGGGGCCTCAACCAAACATACAACACATCCCCATAACATCATCGAACTAAGTCAAACCTTCGAATCACTCAAATTGATACCAAAACACACAAATTACCCCTCAGATTCAAGCCTAAGAACATGCTAAACTTCTGAATTGCACACAAATGATGGTTTGAAACCCACCAAACACGTCTGAATGACCTCAAAGTTTCCACACCAATTCAGAAATGACACCACCAACCTACTCCAAAACTTCCGGAACATCGAAATCAGACTCGATATCAAAATTTCACTGCCAAGCCAAAAATTGCCAAAATTTCTGATTTCGCCAAAATTCAACCTAATTCTACCACGGAACCGTCCAAATCACATTACAATGCGGCTCCATAAGTCCAAAAATCTCCTAACGAGCTAACGGAAAACAATCAAAATTCAAATCTTGAGGTCGGTTTACGCATAGTCAACACTAGTAACCTTTTCCAATTTTAAGCTTTCAAAAAGAGACTATGTTCTCAAATTCATCCCAAAACCCACTCGCAGACCCGAGCACAACTAACCCGTATATCAGGAATATAGCTGTTAGAACACAAAAAGAAGCAGGGAATATGGGGGAACAAGCTATTAAATCTCGAAAACGACCGGCCGGTTCTTGTCACGCCCCCCAAATCCGAGGAGCGCGAATGGCGGCTCAACCGAGTAAACCCCGACTAAGCAAGCCTGATAGGTCTCATTCTACCCAAAACTAATTCTAATAAATAGGGAGGATGGACTCCATTATCAAACCGTTAGTTAAAAGTTATTTCATTAACAACTTCCATTTACATTTCCATATAGCAGCTTAAATCCATATAATCAAAATATACAAGTATATTAAAATCTTTGCCAAACATCAATATTATACTTAATTCCAATACCCGACTACTATCCACAACCTGTCTACGAGCCTCTAAACATAACTGAAGAGTAGTGTACATATGGAAATGCCGGTAACAATGCTCCGGCAATACCTTCAAATACCAACAAGTAACATGATAAGCTGATGAAACAAGGACCCGAAAATGAAGTGGGCTCACCAAATACAGCTGAAAGGATGATGCGGCAACTAGATGCGACCAACATTGCCTGCTATAGAAATACCTACATCCATAATAAAGACGTAGCGCCCCCGAACAAAAAGGACGTTAGTGCCATTGAATAGCACTAGGTATGTATAACTAAACACCAGCTAGTTAGTGAAGAACTTTCGTACAATAATAAGGAAATCACAAGTCCAGACTCGAAGACACTGGTTAATGATCACAACATTAGTCAAATAAAGATCATGCAGATTTCCGACATTCATTTTTCCCATAGCTTTTAGTTTTGGGGCATTTCATTACTATTCAACATTGTTCACAATACTCACCGGGCTAGTCTGAGCGGAGTCCGAATCTCACGCGATGGGAGGCGCCTATTGAAGGACATATACTTCAATCACAATTCATTTTCCCTTTTCCAGAATTCATCACCTAATACCCACCGCTATCTTTGAGCCGAACTCCGATCTGGCCCGATCGGCTAGGCACCTTGCCAAGGCGTGTTCCCTTCTCATTAATCATTTTCGTTTCATAGTATATATCATTCCATAGGCACCTTGGGGCCACAACTTATCTACCATTCTAGGCACTAGGCCGCATTTCACAACTCATATTCCACTCACCTTCACTTTTTTCAACAACAAACTTACCAATTTTAAGATAATGGGCATACACAAGAGAATTCAAGTTACAAGCATAAGAGGGGATTCTTCATTTTCGGCACAATAATCACAATTTAAACTTGACCTGAAATCTAGGCAATTTGGGCATATACTTCACATTCTTTCAATCTCCAATTTATTGTCTAAGGTCATTTCAATACACGATTCACATTTTCCTTGCACGTTTTCAAATTACCAAGAATAGCGTATTGATCATATTGGAATACATCTTTCACAAATATAAGGAAGCAAACACCAAATTTCATGTTTCGAACAATAATAATTTAATAATTCAACTTTAATTCTTACCGTATTCACACAAACACCGGCGAGCTCAATTTCTTAAAAGAACGGGTTTTTAGCCATTACATACCTTGTTTATTGATTCTTAAGTTTACTACAACGTTCCGGAAATTCTAGCAATTCTTAATCTACTTTGAGAATTAACAAAATGAACACAGAATTTAGAATGGTATTTCATGGTTTCAGCCATTTGGCATTTTATTTCAAATACTAGTTAAGCATCATAAGTCAAATCTCTTTTTCAAGGGTTTTACTTCATTCCCCAACCAAATCTTGTACTTGGCTTTTATGTTTAACAATCTTTTCACAACCCTAAATTTATTCATGCATGTATACATAATAGTATTACACCCAAGAATCATACCTCAATACCGCATCTTTATACCGCCAAACGTCGAAATTAAAGCCAATGTATAGAATCTTACCTCTTAGATGAAGTACCTTTATGATTGCGCTCTTGTCTTGAAGCTTTGATGCAAGGTTGGATGGATTGAATGTTTGGTTCCTCCTTATCTTCTTCTAATATGCTCTCAACTCTCATCTAAAGATGCAGTGGAAAATGACCCACCAAATGAAGCCCCAAAGAATATATATGAAATGGAGGTCGGGTTATTAAAAATAAAAAGATTTACCCCTCCGAATGTGGGTTTTGCGTATCGCATAATGGATCCGCAAGAAATGGGGTAGCTGCCGCAAACGTGTGCAAAACTCTGTGTGCCCAAAACTGGGGGATTAAACCAAAACTTTGGGTTTTCCCATTTTTTTTTTTTCGGGCCAGATTTTGCGATTGCAAATCAGGTATGCGGACCGCGGCATAATGGCTTTTGCGATTCACATATCTAACACGAGGGATCGCATTTTTCCAGCCTTTTGCTAATTTGATCATAACATCTCTCTTTT
>NC_031995.1:79316718-79348450 GCF_001879085.1 Nicotiana attenuata | reverse complement strand
ATTGACATTACATTCACAAGTAATCTACCTTAAAAAATAATACTAACAGTACACACGTAATTCCAAGTAATTCAACATCTATGACAATGCATATTGAGATATCCTAGAAGCCATACTAGCAACTTGAGCCTGCATTTGAGCGGCCCTAACCTTCGAAGCCGTGGCACGATGAATGAATTGCTCACGTGACAACAACCTTACGTTCCTCAGGTACTGATCAAATGGAATTGCCCCATCCTGTATAGCTTTATCCACGATAAGGAATGAAAGAAGTAGAATTTCCTAAAAGTTTCGTAGCCTCTCGATGATAAGTACAGACGTCTCTGTAACAATCTGCAAGACTCCACTATACTTGCTTTTGACTCGTAGTACCTATGAACCTAGAGCTCTGATACAAACTTGTCATGACCCCAAAATCCTACCTTAGGAATAGTGATGACACCTAGTCTCTAAGACTAGGTAAGCCTAACACATGGTAATATTTAACAGAAATAACCAACATAACTATTAAACATTAAACTTATAATTGAAATAACGTGGCTAAAGCCGAACAACAGATATACAACCCTAAAATTCGGTAGTATAGAGTCATAAGCTCGACTGAAATACACTAAACTCTCTAGATACAATGCTGTTTCGAAATGAAGATAAATAGTAACAAAGAAAATATTAGATGGTGACTTTGAGGACTGTGAGCTTCAAGCAGGTATACCTTGAAATCTCCATAAATATCAGAATCAACTCACTAGCGTCCGACATGGTCAGAGGTACCTGGATCTGCACAAAATATGTGCAAAAGCATAGTATGAGTACACCACAATGGTACCCAGTAAGTATCAAGACTAACCTCAGTGGAGTAGTAATGAGGTAAGTCAAGAAACTCACTAAACATGAAATAAATCTGTGCAAAGTATTAATATAAAGCTAATAGTGGGAAGAATAACAACATAAAGCTAACAATGGGAAAGAAAAGCAACAAATGGCAACATAAAGTACACAAACGACAAAGCAGCAAAATAATCGGAACGTAGTTAAAATACAAGTGAAGTAAATTGATGAAAGCAAATAACACTCTAGATAGCCAAGCCCTTTCAACACAAGATATTCAACAACAATCGCCCCGAGATACCACACCTTATAATCACAAATTACACGAGTCATAAATCATAAATCTTCTTTATATTGCTGCATGAGCCTTACATTTTATTTTTAAAAATATTTTTCCCGAAATAGCTTCACCTGCTTTATCCCCCTATCTTGCCACGTGGCTTCAAGTAATTTCCCTTACTAGGTACACGTGCATAAATTCTCCCTTATGTCGCTGCATGCACATCAATATCACCACCCTTATACCGCTGCATGCACGTCTCATCACAACATAATAATCAACTCGTATCACATGTGCCCATATGCCACAACATTACCAAGCAACAATACCAATATCACAACCAAATGTAGCCCATGGCTCAACATCAATGTATACAAGAGTCTCAACAACAACCCAATAAAACAGAAGAACTCAACCAAGAAAGAGGTTTCATGCAATAAAAGCTCAAATTAAATGCATATAAGAATAAATTCAACAATTGAAGAATAACATGCAATAAAAACTTCAATAAAATGCAAATAATGATAAAGTCAACAATGAAAGATATAACATGTAATAACAACTTTAACTAATTAAATGGGAATAAGAATAAATCACAATGAAAGATATAACATGTAATAACAACTTCAACTAATGGAAAATAAGTGAACTAAGATTCTAAACTGGTCAATTTCCACATATAAGCCCTTGTACACACTCGTAACCTCATGTACACATCTTCCACATAGTTCAAATAGTGTAATTAAACCAAATCATACGGGGTAGTTCCCCCACAGAAAGTTAGGCAAGATACTTACCTCAACTAGGCCAAATCAACACTCAAAAATGGATTTTCTTTTAAAATTTGCCTCCGCACGACTCAAATATAACCAAAAATAACTTAATAATATCAAATAATGCAAGAGAAATCAATTCCAATAAATAAAGTCATGATCTTTATACAGTTTCCCGAAATTCAACAATAGTCAACTCCAGGCTTGTCCGGTCAAAACCCGAGTCCAAGGGTAGGTCTCGATTACCCGTAATCCCACGAGTCCATATATGTGTTCAAATCCGAGTCCAATTCGACTCTCAAATCTCAAATTTTATTTTTCAAAGCATAGACAAATCCCCCAAAAGTTCTCTTCAAATTCCATGGATTATAGGTTAAATGTCATAGATAATCATGTAATATGATTGAAAATGGATTAAAATCACTTACCCAATATTTGTGTGTGAAAATCCCTCCTCAAAATTGCTTCCTACCGAGTCTAGGGTTCTAAAATGTGATAAATGAAGCTAAGTCCCAAAATCCTCTATTTTGATCAGCTGTAGGTGTCGCATTTGCGGCTTGGGGTTCGCAAATGCACCCACCACAAATGCGTAAAAGGCATCGCAAAAGCAACCCAGCGCAGCACTGAATATATTGCAAAAATGACATATATTTCGCAAATGCAAACTCTGACTCCCCTGCAAAGGGACCATTTGATCGCAAATGCGGTCAGCCCTTAGCCCAGGTACCCATCACAAATGCGATAGAGGAGTTATCAAATATTAATCCCTAATTCCCAGCTCCCCATCGCAAAAGCGATCACAATGATCGCAAATGCGAACCTCCCTACTCCTGCCCACCTCGTAAGTGGGGTGTCCCTCTCGCAAATGAGGCCCACAAATGCAAACATTGTCTCACATTTGCGAGGCCTGCAGTATCAGTCCAAAACTAGCAAAACTAAAACTTACTCAACACACTCCAAAATGCGTCGAAAACTCACCCGAGCCCTTGAAACCTCAAAAACTATATATTAAGAATCGAAGATAAATTCTGTGTCTTAACTTTCAAATATTCAAACTTCGTCGAATGCATCCAAATCACACATAGACATTCTGGGTTACAATCAAACTTTTCACACAATTTCATATCAATCATTCCGACCTATCCAAGGTCTTATAACCACATCAAAGCTCATTAGCATAAAGTCAACTATCAGTTAAACTTAAGAACTCTTCAATACTTCAAATTGCCAACTGTTGACATATAGGTTCGAAGTCTTTCTGGAACATCCAAAACTAAATCTGAATATATGCCCAAGTCCAAAATCAACATATGAACCTGGTGGAACTATAAAATCACAAATCCGATGTCGTTTAATTAAAAGTCAAACCTTGGTCAACTCTTACAACTCAAGCTTCAAAAGATGGAACTAAGTGTTCCAATTAACTCTCAAACCTTCGCGAAACTGAATCAACCATACGTGCCATCCATAATACATAAAAAGAGACTACGGGAAGCATAAAATAGGGGAATGGGGCTCTAATACACAAAATTATTGGCCGGATCGTTACATTCTCCCCATCTTAAACAAACATTTTTCCACGAATGGGTTTAGAATCATACTTGGAATGCCAAAAAGATGAGGATATCTGCTCCACATATCATGCTCGGTCTCCCAAGTTGCTTCCTTGACTGGTTGAACTCTCTATTGGACTTTCACTGATGCAATCCCCTTCAACTTCAACTTTCGAACCTGCCAATCCAAAATGTCCATCGACTCTTCTTCATAAGCCAGATCCTCATCCAACTGCACTGAACTGAAATTTAACAGATGTGACTTATCTTCATGATACTTTCGCATCATGTAACATGGAATACTAGATGCACTTTGACAAGCTGGGTAGGAAAGCAAGTCTATAAGCCACCTCACCAACTCTCTCAAAAAACTCAAATGGGATGATATACCGAGGGCTCAACTTACCCTCTTCCAAATCTCATCACGTCCTTCAAAGGAAAAACTCTAAGGAGAACCTTCTCACCCTCAATGAAAACCACCTCCTGAATCTCCCTATCAACATAATTCTTCTGCTTAGACTGCGCTAAATGAAGACGCTCCTATATCAACTTTACCTACTCAAAAGCATCCTGAACAAAATTAGTTCCCAATAGCCTATCCTCCCCAGGCTCAGACCAACCAACTGAAGAACGACTCCATCTACCATATAGGGCCTAATATGGAGCCATCTGGATATTGGCCTCCAAAATCAATAACACAGGCTCTCAACATATCCTCAAGGATCTAAATAGCCCATTCAGGCTGCCTATCTGTTTGTGAGTGCAATGCCGTACTAAGCTCAACCTGCATGCCCAACTCTCGCTTAACAGCTCTCCAAAAGTGCGATGTGAAATGCGTACCTCGATATGATATCATAGAAACAAGCACATCATGCAAACAGACCTCTAATGTAGATTTGAGCCAACTTCTCTAAAGTGTAAGATGTCATAACCAGAATGAAATGCACAAACATAGTTAATCTGTCCAAAATGACCTAAATAACATCGAACTTCTTCAAGGTTCGCGGCAATCCTACTACAAAGTCCAAAGTAATGTGCTCTAATTTCCACTTCAGTATATCTAACCTCTGAAGCAAACCACCTGATTTCTGATGCTCATACTTGACTTGCTGACAATTCAAACACCGCGATACATGCCCAACAATGTCCTTCTTCATCATCTGCCACAAATAATGTTGTTTCAAATCATTATACATCTTCGTAACACATGGATTAATAGAATATTGCAAACTATGAGTCTCCTCAAGAATCAACTTCCTCAAACTATTCACATGGAATACATATCCGACCCTAGAGTCTCAATACACCATTATCTCTATTGATGACCTCCTTAGCACCACCTCGCAATATTGTGTCCTTAACGACAAGAGAATGGGGTCATCATTCTGACAAGTGCTTATATAAGGACGACTGTGCAACAACACAAGAAATAACTCTACTAGGCTCGATAATATCTGATATCACAAATCTATTAGTCAAGACCTAAATATTCATCATCAATGTTCTCTCCATAGCTGGTATGAATGACAAACTCCCTATACTCTCTGCCTTCCTACTCAAAGTGTCCGCTATCATATTTGCCTTTCCCGAATGATGCAGGATACTGATATCACAATACTTCAATAGCTCCAACCACCTCTGTTGCCTTAAATTCAAAACCTTTTGCTTGAACAAATGTTGAAGACTCCAATGATTAATGTAAACCTCACATGACATACTATACAAATCTTAAGTGCATGCATAATAGCTGCTAGCTCCAAATCATGAATCGGATAGTTCTTCTCAAGAGGCTTCAACTGGCGCGATGTATAGGCAATCACCCTACCATCCTACATCAAAACACAACCAAGAACAATGCGTGAAGCATCACAATAAACAGTATACATCCCCGATCATGTGGGCGATACCAAGACTAGAGTTGTAGTCAAAGCAGTCCTGAGCTTTTGAAAGCTCTCTTCACGCTTGTCAAACCATTTATAGAGTGCCCTTCTAAGTTAACTTTGCCAATGGAGTTGCAATAGATGAAAGTCCCTTCACAAAGCAGTGATAGTAGCCTGCCAAACGCGAGAAAATACTAATCTCTATGGCTGTAGAAGGACTAGGCCAACTGTGTACAGTCTCAATCATCTTCAAAAATGCCTTGACACCATACTAGATACTACGTTACCCAAGAATGCCACCAAATCCAATCAATACACCCATTTGGAGAACTTAGCATACAACATTTCTCTCAGAATCTGGAGTGCAATCCCCACTGCCGCTTGTGCTCCTCATCACTATGGGAGAATACTAAGATTTATCAATGAATATAATGTTAAAAGAATCCAGATAAGGCTAGAACACACTATTTATCAAATGCATGAAAGTTGCCGGGGCATTACTAAAACCAAAGGACATCACCAAGAACTCATAATTCCCATAATGAGTCCTAAAATCCATGTGTGGGATATCCGAAGCCCCATTCTTCAAGTGGTGATAACTTGATCGCAATTCATTCTTTGAGAAAACCCTGGCACCCTGAAGCTTATCACACAAATCATCAATACGAGGCAATGGATACTTGTACTTGATAGTGACACTACCTATAATCAACACACATTCTCATAGAACAATCTTTCTTCTTCATAAACAACACCGGTGCACCCCTAGGAAAGACACTCAGCACGATGATTCCCTTATCCAATAACTCCTGCAATTGCTCCTTCAACGCAGCTGGAGCTACATGGTATGGGGGGAATAGATATGGGCTGTGTGGCCGGCGGCAATCAATACCAAAAGTAATATCCTTATTGGGTGGCATGCCCGATAGGTTTGCAGAAAACACGTCTAGAAACTCTCTCACTACTAGGACCAAATCAATAGTAGAAGTCTCAGCACTAGTATATCTAACAAAAGCAAAGATACACCAAACATTCTTTCTCAACCATCCGTTGAGCATTTGAAAATGAAATCATCCTACTAGAGGTATGACAAAGAGAACCCCTCAATTCTAACCTTGATAATCCCAGCATAGCCAATGCTTATGATGTTAGCGTGACTATCAAGAATAGTATGATATAGGGATATCCAACCATACCAAAAATCACATTAAAATCTACCATATTAAGAAATAGAAAATCAACCATAGTCTCATAACCCCCAATTGTGATCTCATAAGGTCAATATACATAATTCATCATAATATAGTCACCAACAAATATAGATACATGAATAGGAATATCAAGAGAACCACGAGGCATATCCAAATTACGAATAAAATATGATGACACATATGAATAGGCAGAGCTCGGATCAAACAATATAGAAACATCTCTATGATAAACCGAAACCATACATGTGATTACTACATCTGAGGCTACTACCTCAGGTCTACCCGAAAAGTATAGCCATGAGCCTGGCCACTATTGGTCTGACTACCACAGGTCCGACCACCACCAACCTAGTCGATAATCTAGGGCAACCTTTGGCTCCATGTCCTTATACATGTCCTTACCCTCTAGCTGACTGGGTAGGGGATGAAGCAACTAGTATGAGGACCATAGACTAGGAAATCTGGAAAGGTGCTCCTCTAGAAAGTCTGGGGAAATGCCTCCTCATGGCCAAACTATCCATATAGCAACCCCTAGATAATGGAGGCTACTGAACTAGAATCTGCCTATACTAACTCGAATACCTACTAGAAAAACCTGAACAAATAGATCACGACACAAACTCATTAGGAGAGAACTGAAATATGATGGAACTAAAGTGCTAAAATATGGTTGAGACACTGCACCCCTAGCTACAGGTTGTGTAGAATAAGCTGTCCTACCATGATGGCCTCTACCAAACTGATCCCAAGCTTCCAATGAAGTAAAATTAAAACTACTAGAACAACGAGACCTCTTATTCCTTATCATAGCCTCTCTCTCTGCCCTAACTATGAACACGCTTGATCCTCTAAGGAATCTTCACAACATGGTGGGAAGTAGTCCCAATCATTAACTCTTGATCAGTGGCAATTCTGATGCCATAAGTTAACCCCTCAATCAATCGCCTCACCTTCTCTGCCTCGGTGGGGATCAACAAAGCAGCATGAAAAGATAACTTGGTGAATATCGCCTCATATTTAGTCACACTCATGTAATTTTGCTAAAGATGCTCAAACTGGTATTCCAGCTTAACCCTCCTATGTGTGGGATGTATCTCGCTAGAAACAAGTGTGAGAAGTGAGTCCAAGTAAGAGGAGATGAACCTACTGGCCTACCCAACTCATACGTCTACCACCATCTCCTAGCAACCCCTCTTAACTAAAATAAAGTGAAATCCACCCTATTGGACTCTAGTTGACCCATATTGCAAAGCATCTGATGACATCGATCTAGAAAATTCTAGGCATCCTCTAAAGTGTCACTATCAAAGTGAGGAGGATGTAACCTCTGAAACCTCTCCAGCCTCTCTGCTCCTCGGTGGACATTACGGGCTCAACAATGGGTCTCGCTACTACTATAGGCTACTCGACACCCGTTGGCAATACGACCGATGTTTGAAATATCATCACTTCCTACTTTGGAGAATGAGTGACCGGCGTCCGAGCTCCCCCTCCAACCTGAGATATGGCTGGGCCATTAGAACTACTCTAGTGTGAGTCAATGTATCATTATAATAACCATCTTAGCCATAGCCTCCTGAAATACTTGTGCAGCTACGAAACCCTCTCGATGTTGAGTGGGTACTAGAGCCTCAACATGATCATTCATTTTAATCCTTCCCCTGACCATCAGGTAGGTATGCTGACACTATCCTGGCATGACCATTGGCTCCGGTAGGTGTTCTACCCTTACCCCCGACTGTGCGACCCCTTGCTAGAGCTTTGCCCCTAGCTCGGGTCCTGCCTTTCCAACTACAGTCAGTGGTACCGGCTCACCCTCACCTGCTTCTGCTGTTTCTGAAGCGCACATTCCCAACATCTGTGAGAGTATAGAAGAGAGTTTTTTGACTTTGATAACAATAAATGCACAATAGCGAATCAAGAAAAAGAAAGCTTCCTAAAGCCCTATAGCCTCTCGCAGATAGATACTGACATTTTTGTATCGATCCACAAGACTCTACTAGGCCTACTCGTGATTTTGTGACTTCCTTAGTACCTAGAACTTTGATACCAACTTACCACGACTAAAAATTCCACCTAAAGATCGTGATAGCATTTAACCTGCTTGCTAAGCAAGCCCACAATCATCAACAATAATAGAAACCAATTATTAATTCATTAACAAAGTTATGATATAAAGTATGAGAAAAGAATTAGTTTCAAACAAAATCAAGAATACAAAAATCAAAGACAGGGGTATAAATACGATCACAACTATCTCACAATGCACAAACCGAATGTCATATTATCACGAGCATTTATTAGAATCTGCATAATGTGTGGAAGTGTAGTTTGAGTACAAAACCACAGTACTCAATAAATATCAAGTCTAGCCTTAAAGAAGAAGCGACAAAGGATCGACAGTGAAACTCACTAATAGTTTAATAAGAAAGAAAAAGCATAAATAAATTAATAGATAAGGCATGATATCTTCAGATAGTTACAAAGGTAAGGACACAACAAGATCCAATATTTAGACATGCTGCTCAGACGAAAGAAATAAGTTACAATATCAAATATCTCAATTACTTTCAAAATCTCGATACGAATCAATCAACATTTATATATACAAGAGCTACTGCATGAGTGTAGGATACAGATACATGCTCATGACAAATCCGAATACCTCACAACACAAGTCTATAGGTCCGACACAGGCTAAGTGACAAAACAAAGAACTAATCTGGGTGCCTGCACTCACGAGGCCTAAATAACATGGGTGATCACCTAACTCCAGAGAAACGGATCCATATCCAAGCGTTGTTACAGTGTACCTCCCGATCTAATCTTAATCATTAATCCATACACAATATCCGCTTATAATATTCTTAGTGTTAAACTCCTCAACTTTTGTCAATGTCCAACTCTCTAACCCATGTATATGAATAAAAGATGATGTGATAAAAGACGCGCCGTGACATACTAATAGAATGCAAATAAATAACATGAATAGGATATTGTCACGACCCAAAATCAACCGTCGTGATGGCACCTATCGTGGAACTAGGCCAGCCTCAACTCAACAACCCAATACAATAACAATAAGTTTGAAAACATTAACGGAAGCATTTAACATTTTCAGAAAAATTATTTGAAACATAAGAAAATCCCAAAGTGACACAATCTAGCCCAAAACCAGGGTGTCACTAAGTACATGGGAGTCTAGATCAGAAAATACAGTCTACTATAGTGTCTAAATATATAATGTGAAAATACGACAAAGATAAGGAAGGAGAGTCAAGGCTTGTGAATGCCATGCAGCTACCTCGATAGTCTCCAAACGCTAGAACCTCGATTAGCAACCGCCGCAACGATCGATATCGCCTAGATCTGCACACGGGGTACATAGAGTAATGTGAGTACACCAACTCAGTAAGTAACAAGTCCAAACATTAGACTGAAAGGTAGTGATGGACTCAACCAAAATAAGTATAACAGAAGTAAATGTGCAGAAACGCAGGCATGCTTTCAAGTCAAATATACAGCTCAAAGAAGTAAAGTAAATATAGATCTGAACAGTGTAAAGTATACAACTCAGCTAACCTTTACATGTCAATGCACAAAAAGTATGAAATGCACCATGTGCTCCCACTCTCAAGTGCTCAACCACTCATCACTGTTTATGGCCATCTGGGCCAGGGAAAATCCATCTCGGAACATATACAACACTGACAATAAGTCACCCAGTATCGAGGAAAAAAGGGCAATCCAACCCTTTGGAGAAATCCATTTCCAGGTATGAAGTACTTCAGACAAATCCATGTCCAGGGAAATCCATCCATCAATATTATCATCCGCGCTCACTGGGGCATGTTACAGACCCTGGGGGGCTCTTACAGCCCAAGCGCTATCATAATAACCAATATAACCGCTGCGGCGTGCAGCCCGATCCCATAACTATCACTCATAACCAGGCTCTTGGCCTCACTCAGTCATCAACCTCTCCAGCCTCACCACGGGCTCACAATGTCATGAGAACAACCCGTAACAATGATATGACGAATCAATAAATAACTGAGACTGAGATATGATATAAAAATCTGTGATCATGTTTGAGTATGGAATATTAAATGAAAATTAGTGAGATAGCACCAAGAAACGACCGCTAAGGGTCCAAACAATACCGGCACAAAGCCTAAACATGATATCTAGCATGATTTACAGCTCAACTACTTCATCACATGATGAAAACATTGATCAACAGGATAGAGTCACTAAACGGTGCCATGGAATCACCCAGGTCACAATTCTCACAGTGCACGCCCTCATGCCCGTCACCTCAATACTAACGACATAACACATTGTTCGGGGTTTTGAACCCTCAGAACCATGTTTGGAAACATTACTTACCTTAAACCGAGCAAAATCCCACTCCGCGATGCCTTTGCCTCTCAAATATCCTCCTAATGACCTGAATCTATCCACAAGCAATACAATACGATCAATATAGGCTACAGGAATCAATTCCACAAGAAAAGTACCAAATTATAGCCAAAAATCTAAAATCGACTTAAACCTGGCACCCGGGCCCACATCTCAAAATCCGACAAAAGTCACAAAACCCGAAAGCCCATTCACTCACGAGTCTAACCATACAAAATTTACTCAAATCCGACAACAATATCCCCTTCAAAACCACAAAATTCCGTCTCAAGAACTCTTCCACTTTTTCCCCAAATTTTCACCCCAAATCACAATTTAGATGATAAAATCATGCAATTTAACCCAAACCAAGTGAGAAACACTTAACCCAATCAACTCCGCAAAAATCCCTTCAAGAATCGCCCAAATTCGTGATCTCTAGATCAAAATATGAAAGATGAACTCAAACCCTTGATTTTGAATTTAACACTATCTGCCCAGATTTCCTTCTTCGCGAACATGACCGTCCTCTCGCGTTCGCGTAGAACAACTCGACTGCCTCTTCACTTTACTCTACGCAAACGCTACACATGCCTCACGAGCGCGATGCTTTACTAGCTCAAACCTTCACAAACGCGACCACCACCTCGCGAATGCGTAGAATAAGGACCTAGGGTCCCCAACCGCCTCACTCTTCTTCCCGAACGCGACCCTCCTCCCGCGTTCGCGATGCACACGCAGACCACACCTTCGTGTTTGCGTCCTCTCTTTCGCAACACAAAGAACAAAATCTCACCACTCAGAAAACACTCTTTGCAAATGCGAGGATCCTCTCGCGAACGTGAAAGAGGAAACCAGAAAAATGCAGCAGATATCAGCAATCTTACCAAGGCAAAAAATGATCCGTTAACCACCCGAAACTCACCCAAGGCCCTCGGGGCCTCAACCAAACATACCAACACATCCCATAACATCATACGAACTAAGTCAAACCTTCGAATCACTCAAAATGATACCAAAACACCAAATTACCCCCAGATTCAAGCCTAAGAACATCTAAACTTCTGAATTGCACAAATGATGGTGAAACCCACCAAACCACGTCTGAATGACCTCAAAGTTTCCACACAATTCAGAAATGACACCACCAACCTACTCCAACTTCCGGAAATCGAATCAGACCTCGATATCAAAATTTCCACTGCCAGCCAAAATTGCCAAAATTCTGATTTTCGCCAATTCAAGCCTAATTCTACCACGGACCTCCAAATCACATTACAGATGCGCTCCTAAGTCCAAAATCTCCTAACGGAGCTAACGAAACCATCAAAATTCAAATCTGAGGTCGTTTACGCATAAGTCAACACTAGTAACCTTTTCCAATTTAAGCTTTCAAATAAGAGACTATGTGTCTCAATTCACTCCAAAACCACTCCAGACCCGAGCCAACTAACCCAGTATATCAGAATATAGCTGTAGAACACAAAAGAAGCAGGAAATGGGGGAACAAGGCTATAATTCTCGAAACGACCGGCCGGGTCTGTCACGCCCCAAAATCCGAGGAGCGCGAATGGCGCTCAACCGAGTAAACCCGACTAAGCAAGCCTGATAGGTCTCATTCTACCCAAACTAATTCATGAATAAATAGGAGATGGACTCCATTAATCAAACTTAGTAAGTATTTCATTAACAACTTCCATTTCATTTCCATTAGCAGCTTAAATCATAATAATCAAAATATTACAAGTATTTATAAATCTTTGCCAAACATCAATATTTATACTTTAATTCCAATACCCGACACTATCCACAACCTGTCTACGGAGCCTCTAAACATAACTGAAGAGTAGTGTAATATGGAAATGCCGGTAACAAGGCTCCGGCTATACCTCAAATACAAAGTACATGATAAGCTGATGAAACAGGACCCCGAAATGAAGTGGGGCTCACCAAATCAGCTGAAAGGATGATGCGGCACTAGATGCGACCAACATTGCCTGCTATAGAAATACCTACATCCATATAAAGACGTAGCGCCCCCGACAAAAGGGACGTTAGTGCCATTGAATAGCACTAGTATGTATAACTAAACACCATCTAGTTAGAAAGAACTTTCGTACAATAATAAGGAAATCACAAGTCCAACTCAAACACTTTAAATGATCACAACATTATCAAATAAAAGAATCATGCAATTTTCACATCATTTTCCCATAGCTTTTAGTTTGGGGCATTTCATACTATTCAACATTGTTCACAATACCACCGCTATCTTGAGCGGAGTCCAATCTCGACCCGATCGGCTAGGTCGCCTCATTTGAGACATATACTTCAATCACAATCTCATTTTCCCTTTTTCCAGAATTCATTCACAATACCACCGCTATCTTGAGCGAACTCCGATCTCGGCCCGATCGGCTAGGCCACCTTGCCAAGGCGTTGTTCCCTTCTCATTAATCATTTCGTTTCATATATATATCATTCCATAGGCACTTGGGGCCACAACTTATCATACCATTCTAGGCACTAGGCCGCATTTCACAACTCATATTCCACATCACCTTCACTTTCAACAACAACTTACAATTTTAAGATAATGGGCATACACAAGAGAAATTCAAGTTACAAGCATAGAGGGGAATTCTCATGTTTCGGCACAATAATCACAATTTAAACTTGACCTGAAATCTAGGCAATTTGGCATATACTTCACATTCTTCAATCTCAATTTATTGTCTAAGCATTTCAATACACGATTCACATTCCTTGCACGTTTTCAAATTACCAAGAATAGCGTATTGATCATATTGGAATACATCTTTCACAAATATAAGGAAGCAACACCAAATTCATGTCGAACAATAATAAATTTAATAATTCAACTTTAATCTTACCGTATTCACACAAACACCGGCGAAGCTCAATTTCTAAAAGACGGGTTTTAGCCATACATACCTTGTTTATGATTTCCTTAAGTTACTACAACGTTCCGGAAATTCTAGCAATTCTAATCTACTTTGAGACATAACAAAATTGAACACAAATTAGAATGGTATTCATGGTTTCAGCTCATTTGAGCATTTTATCAAATACTAGTTAAGCATCATAAGTTCAAATCTCTTTTTCAAGGTTTTCCTTCATTCCCCAACCAAATCTTTACTTGTTTATGTTCAACAATCTTTTCACAACCCTAATTTATTCATGCATGTATACATAATAGTATTACACCCAAGAATCATACCTCAATACCGCATCTTATACCCCAAACTCGAAATTAAAGCCTAATGTATAGAATCTTACCTCTTAGATGAAGTACTTATGATTGGGCTCTTTGATTCTTGAAGCTTGATGCAAGGTTGGATGATTGAATGTTTGGTTCCTCCTTATCTCTCTAATATGCTCTCAACTCTCTCTAAAATCAGTGGAAAAATGACCCCAAATGAAGCCCCAAAGAATATATATGAAAATGGGGTCGGGTTATAAAAATAAAAAGATTTACCCTCCGAATGTGGGTTTGCGATCGCATAATGGACCGCAGAATGGGTATGCTGGCCGCAAACGTGTTGCAAAACTCGGTGCCCAAAACTGGGATACACTGGTCCAGTTTGCGGCCAGATTTGCGATTGCAAATCAAGTATGCGGACCGCATAATGGCTTTTGCGATCACATATCTAACACAGGATCGCATTTTTCCAGCCTTTGGTAATTTGATCATAACTTTGCGTAGGAATGTCCAAATGACGAACGGTTTGAAGCGTTGGAAACAGACTCGAAGACCTCTCAGTTGATAGGTTATTCATCACATAAAACCTTATAAATATTTATATATGCTCGTTCAAAGTATGGACTAGTGCAAGCTCATTTGGAATATTAGCCTATTATGAACTTTTCAAATTTTTCTTAGACTTAGGCCTTTCCTTGGACCCCAAATTACATACCATAAGACTTATACACATATTTACCAAATCCAATTGATGTACACCATGTTAATAGCACATAAAAATATTATAATAAGCCTAAGTGGCACCACGAGATCCTAGGTTACTTAGCAAAATTTTCCGGGCCTTACATTCTCCCCCCTTAGGATCATTGGTCCTCGAATGAGGAGTAGGGTCCGACTTAAACGCTTAATATAATAAATCTCTTTTCTCACCTACCTCAAGTCCCTAAATTTTGACTAACTCCTAAATTTTTCAGAAATTTCGGCAGAGTCTCCTTTGTAACTAGGCCTATCCACCTGCCAGAGAACCACCAAAATCATCCTAAAAACACATCCACAGCTCGACAAAGCACCATAATGTATATATCAATGACAAGAACCTCAGCATTACAAACACTACTTTATCACGATGATACCTGGGCATGGACTGCACATTTTTAAATCATATCACCTAGAAGGTACCTTTCAAATCAAAACCAACTGCTATGAAATCAAGAGAAAATATTTTATTTCCACAACACTCTCGGCCTTCAATGGCCTCTTATATCTACAGACTTCACCGGAACACAATCACGGGAGCAAATTTCGACCCCTAAACTTACTTAACAAGTATAGCAAGTAGATATCTCGCATAAGCTAACTATCCACTAACTTCACTTTCAATAATTTCCACCGGAATGATACACAATTGATCTCCACCTACTTTCTTAGACATAGACATGTGAATCCATAAAATATATGGCGAACAACTACAGGGACACTTCATACTCCTAGTGCGGCCTAATGTGGAATGCACTTATGCAACCTTTTTTATGAACTCACATAACATCTTCAGGGGAAAATATTGAGAATAGTCTGCTCACCCTCCAAAACTCTAAATCTCTAGGCGAACACTCACACTAAACCCTTCATGACCTTCAACACTTACTCTAAGATGTGCTATCATGAACTGACCATAAAATTACCTATCAAATATGTATGTGATCACCCTGCGAAGCTTCCTCTTTGACTTGTCTGAACTTACAATGCCCAATGGATCTAATACAATGAGGAACAGCACAGTTCAAGATCAGGCTGGAGTTATTCAGGAATCCATTAATGTGCTGAGCAGAGCATTTCATGAGGTTATATGCTAAGAGACACAAAGATTACTACTAACAATATTGACATGGTTAATCATTGTGACGACGTCATTTATTAGACAAATAAGGCATAGGGGTGACTCGTACATTGGCAATAGGAACCATTAAGGAGGAATACTCAAGTACGTGAACCACTCGTCTTCCAGAGTGTAGGGAAAATCCGTTTATCAAGAATGAGAATACTCTGTCACCTTGAATGCGATATGTGTTTCAAAATACATGAAGTTGAATTACACCCTTAACATTACTTGACACACGGAATCTATGCCACAAGCCCATGAGGATGAAAATAAGTTGGACACTTATGAGATTATCATATCTCAAACAACTTAACCCTTCGTGATAGTTGATCCTATATGAGAGAACTAAAGATACGAGAACTTGTCTTTCAAATCAATATGCTCATGATATGTGCAAAACTCTAAAGGCATCTAATCCCAACCTTTCACGAGTGAAACCACATAGCTAGGACATCCTACCATAGGGGTGAAATCATGTATTGGTTAGAGGAGTTCCAATGATTGACGTAATGCTCCGGGAAGAAAGACAATTAAAACTCATATCCTCCTTAAGGAGGTGGAACGCAAGGGGTAGCAAAATTTCCCGCACATGACAATGACGTTGTCAATAATCCTAGAAGCTAAGTGAGCAGAAGGCCACGTAACCCATCCAATCCGACCCATTTAAGACTTGTCAAAAAGGGGACGTACTTTGGTTTGAAATCACGACAATATAAGCTTGAACTTAGGGGAAATCATTACTTTTGGAATCCATGAGACAAGCCCACATAGCCCTAGAAAATCGATAACAATGGCGAGAAAGTACTTAAAGTGCCCACGTGGATAAGTTTGAAAGAATGAGACGTCTTAACGCATTTATCGGGGAAAAGTAACCTAGGTTATCTAGTCACATGGACAAGTGGAGCAGGTAGATGATTGTTTAGGAGAACATCTCATAAGGAGTGGGAGCAATATCTTTTTATCCTAACAAAAGGAACATGTCCCCGTCCTTAATGCTATAAGACTTCCTCTTTGATTCCATGAAACATAAATAAATTTTACGATGAGAGTTATCAGATGAAATAGATAGTAGGGTAGCAAAACTAATGAGCACCATTTGGAACCAACGAGCTTAATCCAAGTTGAAGACATTAGAAGTCTGTAGGAAAGGAGAAATTTGCCCACTCTCAGGGTGCTTGTGGAGTACATAAAAGTGAAGTTAATTAAATCAGATCATATAGTTGGATAACTAGTCGAGACATTGAGATAATATCGCATTGAAGATTACGGGTGAACAACACATGATGCAAGACAATTTAAAAGAAAGTGAGAGAGCCTTATGGAAGTAACCCTTTACATTTGTAACCACTAGGAATGGAGTGGTAATATAAAGCGATTACAAGAAGCTACATTTTTTTTGAAAGAAGATTCTGTATGAAGTCACGTGAACGTATATCTCTAGAATTCAAAAAATCCAATTTGTGTTTAGCAAAACTCAACTTCATAATTGAAGCAATACAACACACTTCTACAAAAACCAAGCTCATTACAAGCCAATTGGTAGACGCTATAAGACTGATTGAGAGAAAATTTTGGCATGACCGAATGTTTACTATGTGTATTCTCCTTGGTCAACCCAAAACCAAAGGCGAGAGTTAGACGATAAGCAGATCATTGAACTAGCGCATGTAGATAATCCATTGTCGAAAGGAGATCATTCAATCTCAGCAATTGCGACATCTATCAACCCTTGATAACTTGAAGTGAGGTGTGGAACCCAACGGGATAGTTAAATAATGAATCAATGGAAGTTTTTGCACATGTTCATAATGAGTTCTCCATGGATTTTGACTTGAGACTACCCAGAGCTAATGACAAATAAAAAACATGAGAAACAGTTGTCGCTATAATAACCCCCAAAATGTGCTTGGTCTGACGGAGATCCTAGTAGAGGTCCTTTCGGAGAAGGAAGTGTTAACATATGACTCATAGAAGGATATTGTTCTCTCAATGGTTTATTGAGAAGTGTGGAAACTAGCACAATGAATTCACTAACTAAAAGAACACAATTAACAACCTGTTAATGGAGTGTAAAGAGAAAATAAACATTTGTTATACAGTTGGACATGCTTCCTGCTATATTATCTCCAACTGCAATATGCGACCATGCCACGAGCTAACCAAATACTAGGACACAACTGAGCTACTTAATAGGCGGGATATCCAAGTGGACACGGAAGTTATGGCAACACAAGATACTTCCTATGACGTGGATGTGAGGATCCCAATTTTTAAGAGAGACTTTAATGCATCCACGGTGAGCCATTTCGATTAAACATGCACATCAAGTAGGTTAAGGTATGCTCTTATTTTACTAGGCAGTGAGAAGCTTTCATAATGATATTCGCAAGAGAGTAACTGATTGTTCAAACCATATAAGCCATATACACACAATGAATAAAGAGTGACACTCGAGAAGGATCCAGCACTGGGATGCTTTACATGGAACTCGAACCAACATAGTAAACTTTACGCATGGTGCATGCATAGGCACAAGTGGGCAAGATGTTTGTCCATTTCAATAAAATATTATTGTAAGAAATTCATCAGTAAATAGTCCATCGTTAAGAATTTAGGAAAAGAAAGTGAAATGTATTAAACCTAGAGTTATAACTCCATTCAAGGACGTATCATTAAACTTAATTCCACAAGAGGATGTAAATCAGAAGAATTGCTGATAGATGGGTTCACGACAATACGGCTCCTCAAGGAGTAAGGGTAACACAAGTCTTTTGACTCACATCTTATTAAGACCATGTTTATGAGGACCGCCTCATAATGGATGTACATATAACAACTAAGAGTAAGGTTGGTTGGGACTAAGTAGTGACTTACTTGGTGACCGTTAAGGTTTGATAGGGCAATACTGAATGAAACGATGCCCCTCTCGACTCCACATCCCTAACTGTACGTTGGTAACCATGCCGATATACTAATAGGATTTGTGGTGCAGAAGACCATTAATAGGAACAAGGGTACTCCCTTGGCAAACAAATTCTATATAATCCCTCCATGGCTCGATACATTCTCCTAACAAATGCTTGGGAATCTCCCTCATATTCAAATGTAAGGGTCATTCCTCCTTACTGCTTCCACAATACAAATGATTAACTCATCTTAAGATTAAGACATAGAATGGAAATTAGCTCCTTATCTTGACTCTACTACACGATCTTGAGTATCAAAGAAGGGTGGAAATTCCTAACATGTCCCGAATAGCCTCCAACTTATAGATGTGGGTCGTACTAACACACCCGATAGAAGGACTCTATAGACCACCTCCGAGACATCCTAGGACACTGTTAAAACCTTAGGCTCTAAATACAAAGTTTGTTCACTCCACAAAATCCGAGGGCGAATGCGCGCTCAACCGAGTAAACCCGACTAGAGCAGCCTGATAGGCTCATTCTACCCAAACTAATTCATGAATAATAGGAGATGGACTCCATTAATCAAACTTAGTAAGTATTTATTAACAACTTCCATTTCATTTCCCAATTAGCAGCTTAAATCATAATTGTCAAAATAATACAAGTTTTTATAAATCTTTGCCAAACATCAATATTTCACTTTAAATTCCAATACCCGACACTATCCCACAACCATGTCTACGGAGCCTCTAAACAATAACTGAAGAGTATGTAATATGGAAATGCCGGTAAACAAGGCTCCGCTATACCTCCAAATACAAAGTACATATAAGAATAATGAAACACGGCACCCCGAAACGAAGTGAGGCTCACACAAATCAGCTAAAAGGATGATGCGCACTAGTGTCGAACCAACATCTGCCTGCTATAGAAAACACACATCCATTAAAGACGGCAGCGCCCCCGACAAAAGGGACTGTTAGTGCCATGAATAACCTAGTATGTATAACTAAACACCATCTAGTTAGAAAGAACTTTCGTACAATAATAAGGAAATCACAAGTCCAACTCAAACACCTTAAATGATCACAACATTATCAAATAAAAGAATCATGCAATTTTCACATTATTTTCCCATAGCTTTTAGTTTGGGGCATTTCATACTTTCAACTTGTTCACAATACCCCGCTATCTTGAGCGGAGTCCAATCTCGACCCGATCGCTAGGTCGCCTCATTTGAGACATATACTTCAATCACAATCTCATTTTCCCTTTTTCAGAATTCATTACAATACCACCGCTATCTTGAGCGAAGTCCGATCTCGGCCGATCGGCTAGGCCGCCTTGCCAAGGCGTTGTCCCTTCTCATTAATCATTTCTGTTTCTATATATATCATTCCATAGGCACTTGGGGCCACAACTTATCATACATTCTAGGCACTAGGCCGCATTTCACAACTCAATTCACATCACCTTCACTTTCAACAACAACTTACAATTTTAAGATAATGGGCCATACACAAGAGAAATTCAGTTACAAGCATAGAGGGGAATTCTCATGTTTCGGCACAATAATCACAATTTAAACTTGACTTAAATCTAGGCAATTTGGCTATATCCTTCACATTCTTCAATCTCAATTTATTGTCTAAGCATTTCAATACCACGATTCACATTCCTTGCACGTTTTCAAATTACCAAGAATAGCTATTGATCATATTGGAATACATCTTTCACAAATATAGGAGAAGCAACACCAAATTCATGTGAACAATAATCAATTTAAAATTAACTTTAATCTTACGTATTCACACAAACACCGCGAAGCTCAATTTCTAAAAGACGGGGGTTTTAGCCATACATACCTTGTTTTAAGTTTCCTTAAGTTACTAACAACGTTCGAAAATTCTAGCAATTTATTCTACTTTGAGACATAACAAAATTGAACACAAATTAGAAGTAATTCATGGTTTCATCTTATTTGAGCATTTTAATCAAATACTAGTTAAGCATCTTAAGTTCAAATCTCTTTTCAAGGTTTTCCTTCATTTCCCAACCAAATCTTTACTTGTTTATGTTCAACAATCTTTCCACAACCCTAATTTATTCGTGCATGTATACATAATAGTATTAACCAAGACATACCTCAAAATTAACCCACATCTATACCCCAACTCGAAATTAAAGCCTAATGTATAGAATCTTACCTCTTAGATGAAGACTTATGATTTGGGCTCTTTGATTCTTGAAGTGTGATGCAAGGTTGGATGATTTGAATGTTGGGTTCTCCCTATCTTCTCTAAATTCTCTCAACTCTTCTCTAAAATCTAGTGGAAAAATAACCCCAAATGAAGCCCCAAAGATTATATATGAAAATGGGTCGGGTTATAAAAATAAAAGATTTACCCTCCGAAATGTGGGTTGCGATCGCATAATGGACCGCAGAATGGGTATGCTGGCCGCAAAACGCGTTCGCAAAACTCGGTGCCCAAAACTGGTACACTGGTCCAGTTTGTGGCCAGATTTGCGATTACGCAAATCAAGTATGCGGACCGCATAATGGCTTTTGCGATCAGCATATCTAACGCAGGATTGCATTTTCCAGCCTTTGGTAATTTGATCATAACTTTCGTAGGAATGTCCAAATGACGAACGGTTTGAAGCGTTGGAAACTAGACTCGAAGACCTCTTCATTTTATAGGTTATTCATCACATAAAACCTTATACATATTTCATATGCTCGTTCAAATATTGACTAGTGGCAAGCTCATTTGGAATATTTAGCCTATTATGAACTTTTCCAATTTTTCTTAACTTAGGCCTTTCCTTGGACCCCAAATTACATTACCAATAAAGACTTAATACACATATTTACCAAATCCAATTGATGTACACCATGTTAATAGCACATTAAAAATATTAAATAAAGCCTAACGTGGCACCACGAGATCCTAGGTTACTTAGCGAAATTTTCGGGCCTTACAGGGTCGTTACATCCTCCCCTCTTAAAACAAAACGTTCGCCCTCGAGCGGGTCTAGAAACATACCTGGAGCCCTCAAATAGGTGTGGGTATTACTTCATAATCTCCCGCTCGGGTGTCAAGTAGCCTCCTCCACGGGCTGACCACTCCACTGCACCTTCACTTGAACCTATATCCTTTGACCTCAAATTTGAATATGTCGCCCAAAAATAGCCCACCAGCACCACATCACATAAGTCAAATCAACCATCCACTGACACATGCTTGAAAATCCAAAACAATGAATGGATGCGCAATAAGTACTTCACAAGCATAGAAACATGAAAAATAGGATCACACTCGATAAGCTAGGTGGCAATGAAAGCTAATAGGCCACCTCCCCAATTCTCCGAAGCACCTGCAAACGGCCCAATAAACCGAGCCTCATTGCCCCTCTCTTCCCAATTTCATAACACCCTATCATGGGTGAAACCTTCAGCAAGACCTACTCTCCCACATGTAAGACACATCACAGAACCTTTCTATCAAGCATAACTCTTTCGCGTCGATGCTAGCGTGCGAAGCCGCTCCTGAATCAATTTCACCTCGTCCAATGCATCCTAAAAACAGTTTGTACCCAAAAGCCTAACTCACCCATTCTCAAAACCAACCCACTGGAGATCTACACTGCCTCTCATATAAAGCCTCACGACGGACGCCATCTGAATACTCGACTAATAACTGTTGTTGGAAGCAAAATCCGCCAATGGCAGAAAACTGGTCCAATGAACTACAAAATAATGAAACAGCACATAACAGTCCCTCCAAATTATCTGAATAGTGCGCTCGGATGTCCGTAGCGTCTGGGGTGAAATGCTATACTCAACCCTCAACCTGAGTGCCCAACTCTCGCTGCAAACAGCCCTTCAAACTAACGATGTAAAACTACGTGCCTCTCATCTGATGATAGAAACTGTCACCTCCATGAAGTTCAAACAATCTCTTTGATGTAAATCTCAGCCGGCCGCTCTAAAGAATTGGGGTTCCGAAATATCCAATCTCAATAACCGATTGGCCAAGGCATGTACATCAACCTGCAAGGGGTCTCTCACCAACAGGAAGGAATGCAAGACACCCTTACCACAAACCTCCTCACTCAGGCAATCGGCCACATATTGGCCTTGCCCGGATGGTACAAAATGGTAATTCATCATAGTCTTTAGCAGGTTCAACATGCTCCGCTGCCCAAATTGTGATCTTCTGCTTGACAAATGCTGGAGGGCTACGATCGTACCGTAAACAATGGACAGCCAATAAAAAATGGCAGCCAACTCCCAATCATGAACAATGCTAGTTTTTTTCGTGGGCTTCAGTTGATGCGAAGCCATAACCAATCACTCACCCTCCTGCATCAAAAACACACCCAAATGCGAACCGAGAAGTCGTCATTATATAACGGTATAAAGAACCAGAAGGTGATGGCAGAACTAACACTAAGAGTGTGGTCAAGGCAGTCTTGAGCTTCTGAAAAATCGTCTCACACTTATCCGACACCTCGAAAGGAGCATCCCCTCTTTGGGTCCCAATTTTGTCAAGGGCGATGCAATAGACGAGAAACCTAAACGAACCGACAGTAGTAACCAGCCAAACCAAGAAAGCTAAAGAATCTCTGTGGGCTGGGGACGGTGTGGGCCAACTCTGAAACCGGCTCTAATGCTTCTTCGAATTCAACCTGAATACCTCACTAAAACACCAACATGTCCCAAGAATGCTACTAAACTGAGCCAAAACTCACACTTCTGGAGACCTTGGCCAGTAAAGCTTTCTCTCCTCAGCCGCTTACAATACAACCTTCAAATGCTCAGCATGCTGCCTCTTGGCTACGAGAGTAACTAGGATATCATCAATGAATACAATAACGAACGAGTCGATATACAGCCTGAAACACGCTATATTCATCAATGCATGAACGCGTAACTGGGCTTGGTTACCCAAAATACATTACAAGGAACTCATAATGACCATATCGGGTCTTGAAAGCTGTCTTAAGAATGTCTGAGTCCCTAATCTTCAATTGGTGATACCTGAACCTCTATCAAATCTTGGAGAACACCTCGCTCCCTGAAGCTGGTCAAATAAATCATCAAATAAGAGGCAAGGTTACTTGTTCTTGATTGTGACTTTGTGTTCCAATTGCATGTAATCAATACACATCTTAGAGTGCCATTATTCTTCTTCAACAAAATAGAACCGGTGCACCCCAAGGTGACACCACTAGGCCGAATAAAAACCCCTTATCAAGGAGTTCCTTAAAAGCTCTCCTTCAATTCATTTAACTTCGCCGGTGCCATACAATATGGTGAATAAGAAATGGCTGAGTTCCCGGCACCAAATCAATACAAAGTCAATATCCCCTATCCGGCGGCATGCCGGACAGTCTGCAGGGAACACATCAGAAATTCTGCACCACCATAAACTGAATCAATAGTAGGAATCTATACACTAACATCCTCACAAAAGCTAAATAAGAAAGACAACCGTCAACTTCCCCTACCTCGGGGAGCAACGAATGGCGCTCAACAGAGTGACCGGTCGAGCAATGCCATTAGACACTTTCTACTACAGCTCACTTATACCAAGAGGAGGCAATGTTTTCATTAATTAAACAATAGAAGAGGGTGTATGATATAAACATTACTAATTTCTTTTATTTTTGCTACATCGTTGTTTAAAGTTCCCAATTTACATACACATTACGAATTTAATGAAGATAAGAGTCCAGAAAGCAAGATATTCATCAATACCTTTCTAGCAACCCATACACAACCCACAAAATGTCACATACGGAGCCATCTAAAGATGCAAATGAAGAGATTTATGACAACAACTGGCTAAAAGACACCGACAATACCTCAAAACATAATAATAATAGAATCAAAAGATACGAAAACATGACCACAGATGAATAGGGATCACCGGGACTGCTAGGAGAAGATGATACCCACTAGCTAGACCAACAACTGTCTGCCTTGGAACCACCTACTCCTTTTAAAGATGTAGCTCCCGCAAAAGGACGTAGTACTGTTCGAATGGTACTAGTATCTAAAGCTAAAACACCATCTGAATACGTAATGAACAATTAAACACAAGGAGGAAATAAATCATCAGTTTAATAAGAGCTTGAAACAATACGAAAACATCAAGTAAAGGAATCACATAGTTTCCATTCATAATGCCACAATCCACAATACACCGTGGTTCCTTATCACGGAAGTCCGATCTCGACTGATCGCTAAGTCATCTCTTTTGAGATACAACAAAATCCACAATTCAATAAATCATTTCAGCACAGTTACCACCATGCATCACGCGCCGATCGGCAAGGCCATCTCAACTTAGAGAACATCAACCTTTCAATCAACATTTCACTTCACATTTGTTTCCATATTTCAATACTTGGCACGATGGCCCCTCATTAAATCATGTCATTCTTGGCAGACTTGGCCATATTTCACAAAATTCCAATTTTTCCCTTATACATTTTCAAACATTTAATCATCAGCACAATAAGGCCTATAGTTAAGGCATTTCACAAATAAGGAAAAGCTTGAAATTCTAAGCACATAGAGGCTTTTCATACAAATTTGGCACAACAATCTTTATTAATTTCTTTTGACATTAGTTCTTAACCTTCTCAACATATTAAAACATATTCCAAAAGAAAAATATGTCCATGATAAGCAATCTTTAGTACAAAATAGTTGAACATATATCATTCCATATGGACACATTTAGGAATAGTCAATTCTAGTAAGCGATAATTTGGGACGTACATCGATACACGAACACCAGGGGATTCCGATTCTAAGAAAGAAGGAGGTTTAGCCATACACACCCTTGTTTTAAGCTTTCCTTAAGTTACTACAAATGTTTCGGAAATTCTAGCAATCCCATCTATTTTGAGACATAACGAAATTTCGAACATCAAATTAGGAAGATATCAATGGTTTCAGCTCGTTGAGCATTTTATCAAACACTAAGTTTGCATTTTGATTTCAAAGCTCTTTTATAAGATTTTTCTTCATTCCCAACCCAACTTTACTTATTCGTGTCAAAAAAATCTTCCCACAAACCTTACTTGTACAGCATGTATACATAATCACTATTACAACCCAGAATCATACCTCTCACCTATCTTAACCCCAAACTCGATTAAGTCTTGTGTATAGAACCTTACACTCTTAATGAAGATCTTTTGTGATTGGTTCTTGATTTCTTGAAAAGATTGAATAAGAATTGAATGATTAAAATGTTAGCTTCCTTCTTCCCTCTCTAAAATTCTCTATACCCTCTCCAAACACCCTTAAGAGAATCGCCCTAATATAAGCCCCAATAGCCTACTTATAAAAATGGATTGGGTTAGTAAAAATGGGAAATGAAGCTCCGAATTTCGGGCCTGCGGTCGCAGAAACTGGACCGCATAACGGGTATGTGTGGTCGCTGGAATGGATCGCCAAAATTGGTGCCCAGAAACTGGGATTCCACTTGGACAGGTCTGCTGCCATTTTGCGGTCACAAACTTATACGTCGCAGAATATGCCGCAGAATTGCATTATGCCAGCTCTTGTAGACCATAATTGTAGGAGTCATAAATGACGAATTGTGAAATCTATAAGATTAACTATTACTTGCTTCTTTCCATATAGTGACTTATCTACATAATCACATTATATATATGTAGATAATGCTCGTCCAAGGTTTGGAACTTGTGCGTACTCATTTGGAATTTAGCCTATTTTTGTAATTTTCCAACTTGCTAAGACTTAGGCCTTCTTTTTTCTTTTTAGAACCCCCCCCCAAAAACCAAAAATTTTTACTTATTATAATGACTTATACACTTATTACCATATCTAATTTAATCCATCATACTAATTAGCAATATAATAATATAGTTAATGCCTACCTGGAACCACGAAATCTGAAATTACTTAGCGAAATTTCCAAGGGCCTTACATCCTCCCCCGCTTTAGGATCAATTCCAGTCCTCGCAACCCTTTCACTTTCGATCTATAGTACTTCTTTGGGTTCCATTGTTCCCGATCTCTTAACCTTCACCTTCTTCAACAAACATTACCACTAGTTCTAGGATTGTTGCCCTGTCACTTCCACATTGCCATGCATGAAGAATTGACCTTCCTTAACCTCCACACTTCTTGGGGGTAACCTAGTAGACTATTATTAGCATTTCCTTTCAGAGAATGATGTTTACTCATTCAATTTCTAGACTACGGCATTGGATACGGTCAATTACACTTTAATTAAATAGTGTAAGGCGGTCAGTGGTCACATATAGTGACCCAACAAAGGTTGGGATCACCAAATCTCACAAGGAATAGGGTGAAAAGGTTACTCGATTTAGTGTGTTTTACTTGACTTAGGTCGTAATCTATTCTATTAATGTAAACAAGAAAGAATGATATGAATTGTGGAATTAATATATATACTAAATTAACTTGAGAATGTATATGATTTGATTTAGGAAACCAAGGTTGCGTCCCTCCTGTCACTGGAATGTTTAATGGCTATCGGTGTTAATATGATATATTCTAATGGAAGGTCCTTTGATATGCAAATGATTCCTAAATGACTACCCTATATTTTCAATAATCAAGTTAAGTACTTTCTCTTTATGTTTTTCCAATATAAAAGAGTTTTCAAATTAAGAAACAACAAATTTAGATGCCAAGTAGAACCACTTTATTCCTAAGCGGTTCTAATGAAACAAGATTTAAAGTCCTTGAGTTCTTGATATCAATTCTACCGAACCCCATAACTCACTTTTCCAAGTCAGAGAAAGATAAATGGAATAGATTTAATATTTGCAACCACCAACCATAAATAAAGACCAGAATTGAATATCAACCAACCAATATATATAATATATATATATAATATATATATATAATAATATATATAATATTATATATCAATATGTTAAACAACCCATTAGGGTCCACACCTCAAGTATTTTAAAACTAGCTACTCCATACTAGAATACAAGAATAAAGTTTTTAACAAAGCATAAAGCTTACAAATGTGCAAGATCCTTCTTCCAACAACCCTCCAAATAAATAAAGTATTCAATGCTCTTAAGTAAGGGACCTTGTTTCAGACTTCAATGCCCCAAAAAATCCTATTATTCTTTTATAGTGGCCCAAAAGTCATAGTCAAATCGGACAAAAAATACCCCTTCAGATGACTTATGCGATCGCATTACGGTCGCAGACCATTATGCGAACCGCATATTGAAACATTCCATCCAGATTGCTCAGGCAAAGATCCTAGCTTCATCGCATAACAGGTATGCGGTCGCAATGTGTGTTATGCAACCGCATATCTGTTGAATATCATGCCGAGGTCTGTCTTCTACTGATTTATGCGACCATTATGCGACTCCGCATAGGTGTTATGCGACCGCATAATGAACCATATTTGCTTCTTCAATTGCCCAACAACTTTTTCTGTTTGCGATTAGGCAGGTCGGTTATGCGGTCCACATGTGATTATGCGACTGCAAACTTGCAGCATATCCGTCTTTTTTGACTTTTTGACTCTTTCCATGTTTCGGTCTCAAGCTCAAGCAACTACAAAACAACTCAAATGTGATCATGAATTGACCAAAAATGCATTAAAAGACAAGCTTAAAATCTAAGTATATCTGTATCAATTTCACCCATTTAGCACAAGGTTCGTCTTCTTTCCATACTCTTTAAGCACTTTTTCTTAAGGTTGTCTAGACAATGCTCAAAAGATTCACCCACGATAGAGAAATCATCCCCATGGAAAATACTCCAAGAATCCTCCAACCATGTCCGGAGAAGATTGACATTAAATGCACCTTTGGAAAGTAAGCCGGAGCGTTGCATAGCCCAAATGCAATCCGGTAATGCAAACGTCCCCAATGGACAAGTGAATGTGTCTTTTCCTGATATTCAATGCAATATTAATTTGGTTGTAGCCAGAATATACCATCCAAGAAGTAGTAGAAGACCTCCCGCAGCCGATCAGCATTTGATCATAAAGGGCATAGGGAAAATGGTCCTTGCACGTCACACTCTTTAGCTTCCGATAATCCATTAAAAACACTCCAATCCGGTCACAATTCTTGTTGGGATGGGCTCATTGTTATAATTTTCAATCACCGTCATGCCTCCCTTTTTCGGCACAATTGTACCGGACTCACTCCAAGAACTATTGGGATGGGGTAGACTACCCCGGCATCCCACATTGTGATTTCCTTCTTTACCACCTCCTTCAATTGGAAGGGTTCAACCTTCGTTGATGCTCCACATCTTGGTTTAATCTCATTCTCCAATTGGATGCCTTTGTGTTCGCAAATTCCGGCGGAATCCTCGGATGTCCGCCAATTTGTCCAGCCCATAGCTTGCTAGCTCCTTCAATGACATTCAACAATTGTTCTACGTGCACATCATTCAACAAATAAGAAATGATTACCGTATTGTATCAATGAGCCAAGAAATTTAATACCTCGAGTGTGGTGGAAGTGGTCTTGAGCTTCTAGTTTCGGTGGCTCAATAATTGAAGGCTTTGGGGAGGAGTGGCTCTATTTCTCCAGTCGAGAGAAAGCTCTTCGGAGCAATAAGTGAGGACCCAAGCCCTTCAATGCATTGATTGATTCCATATACCCCTCCCATTAATCTTCCAACGATCGAGAGTTTACCAAAATAGCTCGTCAACGCCTTCACGAGGCATTGTCTTATCCATCTTCATTTCAACCGCATCTCCACTTCATTAACACCAATCACCGAGATGCTTTTAATTCATGTGGTAGTTCATACCTTACTTTCCTGGAAATGTAATTCTTCATCGATTTCCACGGAATTTGATCTCGTTCTTATTCTGAATCCATTAGGCTCTTTCATGTGGCAAGGAATGGTCTCCCCGAAGATGATAAGCAATCTCTTGCCGACTGTAAATCAAGGATTTACAAAATCGGATGGTAGATGGAACTCTCCCCACTTTCACAAACACATCATCGAAATTCCCACCGGTCTCTTTATGGAAGATCGGCCATTTGCAACATCACATACTTGTAGGCCTCAGCATACCTAACCCCTGCTGCTTGTAAATAGCAAGAGCATTAAGTTGAATGCTAGCCCCATTATCACATAAGAGCTCTAGCGAAAATCAACGGCGCCCCAATAGTGCATGGAAATGGTGAAAGCTCCGGGTATTCTTTCCTTTTGAACGTGGATGTTGCAATAAATGGAGCCTTCAACCCGGTGACACATTAACCACTTCATTCTTGTGGTTTCTCCTTATTGGTAAATCAATGTTCTTTCAAAAACTTAGCAAAACCCGGCAATCTCTTTGGGATTGCTTCCACAAATGGAATATTTCCGATAGACGCTTGAAATGTCAATAGAATTTTCGTGTTTGCCCTATCATCAAATTCTAGCAAGTCATTGGGAAGGAGGAGGAGGTCTAGGAATAGGTGGTAGAGTATTTGGTGCCTCTTTTTACCTTCTCCTTTTACCTCTTCCCCGGTCACTTCTGAACTTTAACTCTTCCGAACCTCTTTTAGCTTCACCAACATCTGCTCTTCAATTGTGCCTCAACCCCGTTGCTTGGAACCCTTCCACTTAACCACTTTTTCACTCTCCCTTGTAGTACCT
Organism: Nicotiana attenuata; assembly: GCF_001879085.1. Taxonomy (NCBI): domain Eukaryota; kingdom Viridiplantae; phylum Streptophyta; class Magnoliopsida; order Solanales; family Solanaceae; genus Nicotiana; species Nicotiana attenuata. Next base: position 79,317,857 of record NC_031995.1, on the reverse strand, counting down.
CCCACTCTGAGTAGTAATTTGCCATGATATGAGAAGTTGAACCACTCCCACTACCTTTGGGTTCCGCAAATTGTTGTCACTTAGGAGTGTCCCCTTTTGCTTTGGATTTTGTTCCCTAGAGAGATCTCTCATTTGCAATCTCCATTTTTTGAATTGGATGTGGTAATGAGAACACAAGCTCAGATCATATTCCCTCATAGAGGTATCAGACCTTCCTGATTTTGCATACCCGTTCGAGCATGTTTACAACTTGAATAACTTGAGGAACCTTGATTTGAATATTGCCCGTTGGTGAGACATAAGTGCTTTGACTCGATTTGAGAAGGTTTGTTGCTGTTGTTATTCCAATTTCCTTGATTGAAGCTACCTTGGTCATTCCACTGTTTGTTGCCTTGCCTTGTAGGTTAGTGCCTCCAATTGATTTGTTGTCCTTGACCTTGCTATTGTTGCCTTTGAATAGCTCCCTTGAGAGTTGTTGACATGTTTGCCTTTCCTCAAAGTCCTTCATTGATTTGGGTTGAACATCCTCCACCACATTTACCTTTTCAAGTGAACATCTTTAACACACATTGACAATTGGTGGAAAGCCCTGCAATACTTGATCTCTCTCTTGGTCTCCCTTAATCATGTTGGTCAGTGGAGGGAGTACCATAAGCAATTCCACCTGTGGTATCCTCTGAGTTGCCAATCTTGTTATGTTGCGCCATTTTGTTCAGGATTTGTGTGACCCCTTGCAAATCGTCTATCCACAAGATCCATCATGATGCATTCTTGGCTATAGATTGGTTCATAAGCATCTACTCCATGTAGAATTTCTCCAACAAGATAGAATCCCGGAAAACCATGATTAGGCGACCTCACCAAATAACTGTGAATCATCCCAAATGCTTCATGTAAGAATGTTCGTCCCGTAGTTGCTTGAAAAAGAAAATTTTATCCCGGAGCTCAATTCTTGCTTTGCGGGACCAATTAGCTAAGAAATGCTGGACCAGTTCAGGCCAAGGAATGAATGGAATTTGGTGGTAAATCTAAGCCATTTTCCTTGCTTCCGCAGCCAGTGAGTACTTCGAACACCCTCAAACCTTAGGGCATCATCTGAAGACGTTGTTCTGCTTTGTGCATTGCACATACACCCAAGA
>NC_031995.1:79181483-79316693 GCF_001879085.1 Nicotiana attenuata | reverse complement strand
GTCGATCTTCAACGTGCAAGTGTAAAAGCGGTCGATCTTTCAGCCATGCAAGTGTAGAGGTGGCGATCTTTCAGCCGTGCAAGTGTAAATAAGGCGGCAATCTTTCAGCCATGCAAATGTAAATAAGGCGGCGATCTTTCAGCCATGCAAATGTAGAGGTGGCGATCTTTCAGCCATGCAAATGTGGATGGAGACAGCGTTTAGTCTCGGAAGGCAGAATGGTAGCGTTATTCAATGCAGAAATGCAGATGGAGACAGCGTTTAGTCTCGGAAGGCAGAATAATAGCCTTATGCAATGCAGAAATGCAGATGGAGACAACGTTTAGTCTCGGAAGGCAGAATGGTAGCCTTATGCAATGCAGAAATGCAGATGGAGACAACGTTTAGTCTCAGAAGGAAGAATGGTAGCCTTATGCAATGCAGAAATGCAGATGGAGATAACGTTTAGTCTCGGAAGGTAGAATGGTAGCCTTATGCAAGAAATAAAAGAGCAAGTGGTAATAGAGTTTTCTTAGCTGATAGCAGATTGCGGTATCATGACTGCTGGGGGACATCGTGACATACGGAATGCCACTGGTGCGTGTGGATAGCAAATGTTGGTAAGTGCAACAATTCAGAGAGTTGTATTCCTGAACAATGTTTGTCTCGTGAGTGTATAGTATTTTAGATGCTTTCACAATCCAAATGTCTGCACCCAAAGAAAAATCGTGAGTTTTGTAGAGGGGGGAGGTTAGTTCGTATCCCCGCTGCTCTGCTTGACCTGTTCAGTTATGATCTGGTGATACTGTGCGTATCATTGGGGTAGCGTTGCTAAACAAGGCGATTTCATAAATAAACATGCATGATTTTGTAAAAATATGCCATAAGTATACAATTAAGAAACAATTTTTTAGATGAACCGACGACTGTGACGTGGCTCAAGACATTGCGACCTCTCTTGCCATGGAATTTTGAGGGTCCTCCTCAAAATTCTGCCCCATTTTAGTGGGTTGATGCTTCTGACGGTTGCTTGCGATGATTGGCCGAAATTACTTTGGAATTTTGAGGGTCCTCCTCAAAATTCTGCCCCAGTTTCCAATTTCGGGGGGAAATGAAAATTTTATTAAATTGTGACCGAACCCATAGGGCTGCCTACGTATCCCCTCTTAAACAGGAATCAGGTCAGACGTAGTTCAAATTACATCATAAAGGGAAAACATAAAGATCATACATAGTAACGCTTGACTGCATCTGAATTGATTAGCTTTGGCCAGACTTCTCCGTCGATTTCTGCAAGTATGAGGGCTCCCCTTGTCAGAACCCGATGAACCATGTATGGGCCCTGCCAGTTGGGAGAGTGTCACGCCCCAAAATCCGAGGAGCGCGACCGGCGCTCAACCGAGTAAACCCGACTGATCAAGCTTGATAGGTCTCATTCTACCCAAACTAGTTCATGAATAAATAGGAGATGGACTCCATTAATCAAACTTAGTAAGTATTTCATTAACAACTTCCATTTCATTTCCATTAGCAGCTTAAATCATAATTATCAAAATATTACAAGTTTTTATAAATCTTTGCCAAACATTAATATTTCTACTTTAATTCTAATACCCGACACTACCCACAACCTGTCTACGAAGCCTCTAAACATAACTGAAGAGTAATGTAATATAGAAATGCCGGTAACAAGGCTCCGTCTATACCTCAAATATAAAGTACATGATAAACAGATGAAACAGGACCCCGAAACAAAGTGGGGCTCACCAAATCAGCTGAAAGGATGATGCGGCACTAGCTGCGACCAACATTGCCTGCTATAGAAACACCTACATCCATTTAAAGACGTAGCGCCCCCAGCAAAAGGGATGTTAGTGCCATCGAATAGCACTACTATGTATAACTAAGCACCATCTAGTTAGAAAGAACTTTCATACAATAATAAGGAAATCACAAGTCCAACTCAAACACTTTAAATGATCATAACATTATCAAATAAAAGAATCATGCAATTTTCACATCATTTTCCCATAGCTTTTAGTTTGGGACATTTCATACTGTTCAACATTGTTCACAATACCACCGCTATCTTGAGCGGAGTCCGATCTCGACCCGATCGGCTAGGTCGCCTCATTTGAGACATATACTTCAATCACAATCTCATTTTCCCTTTTTCCGGAATTCATTCACAATACTACCACTATCTTGAGCGGAGTCCGATCTCGGCCCGATCGGCTAGGCCGCCTTGACAAGGCGTTGTTCTCTTCTCATAAATCATTTCGTTTCATATATATCATTTCATAGGCACTTGGGGCCACAACTTATCATATCATTCTAGGCACTAGGCCGCATTTCACAACTAACATTCCACATCACCTTCACTTTCAACAACAACTTACAATTTTAAGATAATGGGCATACACAAGAGAAATTCAAGTTACAAGCATAGAGGGGAATTCTCATGTTTCGGCACAATAATCACAATTTAAACTTGACTTGAAATCTACGCAATTTGGCATATCCTTCACATTCTTCAATCTCAATTTATTGTCTAAGCATTTCAATACACGATTCACATTCCTTGCACCTTTTCAAATTACCAAGAATAGCATATTGATCATATTGGAATACATCTTTCACAAATATAAGGAAGCAACCCCAAATTCATGTGGAACAATAATCAATTTAACAATTAAACTTTAATCTTACCGTATTCACACAAACACCGACGAAGCTCAATTTCTAAAAGACGGGGTTTTAGCCATACATACCTTGTTTAAGCTTTCCTTAAGTTACTACAACGTTCCGAAAATTCTAGCAATTTCATTCTACTTTGAGACATAACAAAATTGAACACAAATTAGAAAGGTATTCATGGTTTCAGCTTATTTGAGCATTTTATCAAATACTAGTTAAGCATCTTAAGTTCAAATCTCTTTTCAAGGTTTTCCTTCATTCCCAACCAAATCTTTACTTGTTTATGTTCAACAATCTTTCCACAACCCTAATTTATTCGTGCATGTATACATAATAGTATTAAACCCAAGAATCATACCTCAATACCCCATCATATACCCCAAACTCGAAATTAAAGCCCAATGTATAGAATCTTACCTCTTAGATGAAGAACTTATGATTGGGCTCTTTGATTCTTGAAGGTTGATGCAAGGTTGGATGATTGAATGTTGGGTTCCTCCCTCTCTCTCTCTAAAATTCTCTCAACTCTCTCTAAAATTAGTGGAAAAATAACCCCAAATGAAGCCCCAAAGATTATATATGAAAATGGGGTCGGGTTATAAAAATAGGAAGATTTACCCTCTAAATGCGGGTCTGCGATCGCATAATGGACCGCAGAATGGGTATGCTGGCCGCAAACGCGTCGCAAAACTCGGTGCCCAAAACTGGGCTACACTGGTCCAGTTTGTGGCCAGATTTGCGATAGCAAATCAAGTATGCGGACCGCATAATGGCTTTTGCGATCGCATATCTAACGCAGGATTGCATTTTCCAGCCTTTGGTAATTTGATCATAACTTTACGTAGGAATGTCCAAATGACGAACGGTTTGAAGCGTTGGAAACTAGACTCGATGAACTTTCATTTTATAGGTTATTCATCACATAAAACCTTATACATATTTGCATATGCTCGTTCAAATTATTGACTAGTGCAAGCTCATTTGGAATTTTAGCCTATTATGAACTTTTCCAATTTTTCTTACACTTAGGCCTTTCCTTGGACTCCAAATTACTTACCATAAGACTTATACACATATTTACCAAATCCAATTGATGTACACCATGTTAATAGCACATAAAAATATTAAAATAAGCCTACGTGGCACCACGAGATCCTAGGTTACTTAGCGAAATTTTTCGGGGCCTTACAGGGTCGTTACATCCTCCCCCTCTTAAACAAACGTTCGCCCTCGAGCGGGTCTAGAAACATACCTGGAGCCTCAAATAGGTGTGGGTATCTACTTCATATCTCCCGCTCGGGATGTCAAGTAGCCTCCTCCACGGGCTGACCACTCCACTGCACCTTCACTGAACCTATATCCTTTGACCTCAAATTTTGAATATGTCGCCCAAAAATAGCCACCAGCACCACATCATAAGTCAAATCACCATCCAACTGAACCATGCTGAAATCCAAAACATGAGATGGATCGCAATATACTTCCAAAGCATAGAAACATGAAAAATAGGATGCACACTCGATAAGCTAGGTGGCAAAGAAAGCTTATAGGCCACCTCCCCAATTCTCCGAAGCACCTCAAACGGCCCAATAAACCGAGCCCTCAACTTGCCCTTCTTCCCAAATTTCATAACACCCTACATGGGTGAAACCTTCAGCAAGACCTACTCCCCAACCATGTAAGACACATCACAGACCTTTCTATCAGCATAACTCTTTTCGCTCGATCGCGTCGTGCGAAGCCGCTCCTGAATCAATTTCACCTCGTCCAATGCATCCTAAACAAAGTTTGTACCCAAAAGCCTAGCCTCACCCATCTCAAAACCAACCCACTGGAGATCTACACTGCCTCTCATATAAAGCCTCACACGGAGCCATCTGAATACTCGACTAATAACTGTTGTTGGAAGCAAACTCCGCAAGTGGCAGAAACTGGTCCAATGAACCTCCAAAATAAATGACACAAGCACATAACATGTCCTCCAATATCTGAATAGTGCGCTCGGACTGTCCGTCCGTCTGAGGGTGAAATGCTATACTCAACTCAACCTGAGTGCCCAACTCTCGCTGCACAGCCCTTCAAAACTACGATGTAAACTACGTGCCTCTCTCTGAAATGATAGAAACTGTCACCCCATGAAGTCAAACAATCTCTTTGATGTAAATCTCAGCCGGCCGCTCTAAAGAATTGGGGTCCGAAATATCCAATCTCAATAACCGATTGGCCAAGGCATGTACATCAACTGCAAGGGGTCTCTCACCAACAGGAAGGAATGCAAGACTACCCTTACTCACAACCTTCCTACTCAAGGCATCGGCCACCATATTGGCCTTGCCCGGATGGTACAAAATGGTAATATCATAGTCCTTTAGCAGGTCCAACCATCTCCGCTGCCCCAAATTGTGATCCTTCTGCTTGAACAAATGCTGGAGGCTACGATCGTCCGTAAACAATGGCAGCCAATAAAAAATGGCAGCCAACTCCAAATCATGAACATGGTAGTTCTTTTCGTGGGGCTTCAGTTGATGCGAAGCATAACCAATCACTCTACCCTCCTGCATCAAAACACACCCAATGCCGATCCGAGAAGCGTCATTATATACGGTATAAGAACCAGAAGGTGATGGCAGAACTAACACTAGAGCTGTGGTCAAGGCAGTCTTGAGCTTCTGAAAAATCGTCTCACACTTATCCGACCACCTGAAAGGAGCACCCCTTTGGGTCAATTTTGTCAAGGGCGATGCAATAGACGAGAAACCCTAAACGAACCGACAGTAGTAACCAGCCAAACCAAGAAAGCTAAGAATCTCTGTGGCTGGGGACGGTGTGGGCCAACTCTGAACCGCCTCTATCTTCTTCGAATCAACCTGAATACCCTCACTAAACACCACATGTCCCAAGAATGCTACTAAACTGAGCCAAAACTCACACTTGGAGACCTTGGCGTAAAGCTTCTCCTCCCTCAGCCGCTACAATACAACCTTCAAATGCTCAGCATGCTCCTCTTGGCTACGAGAGTACACTAGGATATCATCAATGAATACAATAACGAACGAGTCGATATAAGCCTGAAACACGCTATTCATCAAATGCATGAACGCTACTGGGGCGTTGGTTAGCCCAAAATACATTACAAGGAACTCATAATGACCATATCGGGTCTTGAAAGCTGTCTTAAGAATGTCTGAGTCCCTAATCTTCAATTGGTGATACCCTGACCTCTAATCAATCTTGGAGAACACCCTCGCTCCCTGAAGCTGGTCAAATAAATCATCAATAAGAGGCAAAGGTTACTTGTTCTTGATTGTGACTTTGTTCAATTGCATGTAATCAATACACATCCTTAGAGTGCCATTATTCTTCTTCACAAATAGAACCGGTGCACCCCAAGGTGACACACTAGGCCGAATAAACCCCTTATCAAGGAGTTCCTAAAGCTTCTCCTTCAATTCATTTAACTTCGCCGGTGCCATACAATATGGTGGAATAGAAATGGGCTGAGTTCCCGGCACCAAATCAATACCAAAGTCAATATCCCTATCCGGCGGCATGCCGGACAGGTCTGCAGGGAACACATTCAGAAATCTTGCACCACCATAACTGAATCAATAGTAGGAATCTATACACTAACATCCCTCACAAAAGCTAAATAAGAAAGACAACCCTGTCACTTCCCTACCTCGGGGAGCACGAATGGCGCTCAACAGAGTGAACCCGGTCGAGCAAGCCTATTAGACACTTTCTACCAGCTCACTTATGACCAAGAGGAGGCATGTTTTCATTAATTAAACAATAGAAGGGGTGTATATATAAACATTACTAATTCATTTTATTTTGCTACATCGTTGTTAAGTTCCCAAATTACATACACATTACGATTTAATGAGATAAGAGTCCAGAAAACAAGATAATTCATCAGACCTTTCTAGCACCCATACACAACCCACAAAATGTCTACGGAGCCTCTAAAGATGCAAATGAGAGATTTATGACAACACTGGCAACAAGACACCGACAATACCTCAAAACATAATAATAATAGAATCAAAAGATACGAAACATGACCCCGAGATGAAGTAGGGGCTCACCGGGACTGCTAGGAGAAGATGATACACCACTAGCTACGACCAACACTGTCTGCCTTGGAACCACCTACATCCTTTTAAAGATGTAGCGTCCCCGGCAAAAGGGACGTTAGTACTGTCGAATGGTACTAGTATGTAAAGCTAAAACACCATCTGAATAGAATGAACAATTAAACAAGGAGGAAATAAATCATCAGTTTAATAAGAGCTTGAAACAAATACGAAAACATCAAGTAAGGATCACATAGTTTCCAGTTCAATATGCCACAATCCACAATACCACCGTGTTCTTACACGGAGTCCGATCTCGACCTGATCGGCTAAGTCATCTCTTTTGAGATATCAACAAAATCCACAATTTCAATCAATCATTTCTAGCACAGTTACCACCATGCATCACGGCCCGATCGGCAAGGCCATCTCACTAGAGACATCAACCTTTCAATCAATCATTTCACTTCACATTTGTTTCCCATATTTCAATACATTGGCACGAGTGGCCTCATTTATCATGTCATTCTTGGCACTTGGCCATATTTCACAATTCAATTTTCCCTTTATACATTTTCAAACATTATCATCAGCAACAATAAGGCCTATCATGTAAGGCATTTTCACAAATAAGGGAAAAGCTTGGAAATTCTAAGCACATAGAGGCTTTTCATACAAATTGGCACAACAATCTTTATTTAATTTCTTTGACATTAGTTCTTAACCTTTCTCAACACATATTAAAACATATTCACAAAGAAAAATATGTCATGATAAGCACTTAGTACAAATATTGAACATATATCATTCCATATGACACATTTAGGATAGTCAATTCTAGTACGATCAATTTGGGGACGTACATCGATTACACGAACACCAGGGGATTTCGATTCTAAGAAGAAGGAGGTTTAGCCATACACACCTTGTTTAAGCTTTCCTTAAGTTACTACAATGTTTCGGAAATTCTAGCAATCCCATTCTATTTTGAGACATAACGAAATCGAACACAAATTAGGAAGATATTCATGGTTTCAGCTCGTTTGAGCATTTTATCAAACACTAGTTGTGCATTTTGATTTCAAAGCTCTTTTATAAGATTTTCTTCATTCCCCAACCCAATCTTTACTTATTCGTGTTCAAAAATCTTCCCACAAACCTTACTTGTACATGCATGTATACATAATACTATTACACCCAAGAATCATACCTCTCACCTATCTTATACCCCAAACTCGAAATTAAAGTCTTGTGTATAGAACCTTACCTCTTAGATGAAGATCTTGTGATTGGTTTCCTTGATTCTTGAAGATTGAAGTAAGATTGAATGATTAAAATGTTAGGCTTCCTTCTTCCCTCTCTAAAATTCTCATACCTCTCTCCAACACCCTTAGAGAATCGCCCTAATATAAGCCCCAAAGCCTACTTATAAAAATGGGATTGGGTTATAAAAATAGGGAAATGAAGCCTCCGAATTCGGGCCTGCGGTCGCAGAATGGACCGCATAACGGGTATGTGGGTCGCTGAATGGATCGCCAAATTGGTGCCCAGAACTGGGATTCACTGGACAGGTCTGCTGCCATTTTGCGGTCACACAACCTCTTATACGGTCGCAGAATAGCCGCAGAATTGCATTATGCCAGCCTTTGGTAATTTGACCATAAGTTTTGGTAGGAGTGTCAAAATGACGAATGGTTTGAAACATTAGAAACTATACTTGAAGCTCTTTCATTTGATAGGATTTTCATCACATAACACATTATATATATGTAGATATGCTCGTCCAAGGTTTGGACTTGTGCGTACTCATTTGGAATTTTAGCCTATTTTGTAATTTTCCAACTTGGCTAAGACTTAGGCTTCTTCTTAGACCCCACATTACTTATTATATGACTTATACACTTATTACCATATCTAATTTATATCCATCATACTAATTAGCACATATAATATTATAGTTAGCCTACCTGGAACCACGAAATCTTAAATTACTTAGCGAAATTTTCCAGGGCCTTACATCCTCCCCCGCTTAGGATCATTCGTCCTCGCAACCCTTCACTTTCGATCTATAGTACTTCTTTGGGTTCCATTGTTCCCGATCCTCTAACCTTCCACCTTCTTCCAACAAACATTACCACTAGTTTCTAGGATTGTTGGCCCTGTCACTCACATTGCCATGCATGAAGAATTGACCTTCCTTAACCTTCCACCTTCTTGGGGTACTAGTAGACTATTATTAGCATTTCCTTTCAGAGAATGATGTTACTCATTCAATTTTCTAGACTACGCATTGATACGGTCAAATTACACTTTAATTAAATAGTGTAAGGCGGTCAGTGTCACATATAGTGACCCAACAAGGTTGGGATCAAATCTCACAAGGAATAGGCGTGAAAAGGTTACTCGATTAGTGTGTTACTTGACTTAGGTCGTAATTCTATTCTATTAATGTAACAAGAGAATGATATGATTGTGAATTAAATATATAACTAAATGTAACTTTGAGAATGTATATGATTTGATTTAGGAAACCAAGGTTGCGTCCCTGTCAATGGAATGTAATGCTATCGGTGTTAATATGATATATTTCTAATGGAAGGTCCTTTGATATGCAAATGATTCCTAAATGACTACCCAATATTTTCCAATAATCAAGTAGTACTTTCTCTTTATGATTTTTCCAAATATAAAAGAGTTTCAAATTAAGAACAACCAATTTATGCCAAGTAGAACCCACTTATTCCTAAGCGGTTCTATGAAACAAGATTTAAAGTCTTGAGTTCTTGATATTCAATTCTACCGAACCCTAACTCACTTTTCCAAGTAGAGAAAGAGTAAAATGGAATAGATTAATATTTGCAACCACCAACCATAAATAAAGAACCAGAATTGAATATCAACCAACCAATATATATATATATATATATATATATATATATATATATATATATATATATATATATATTCAATGTTAAACACCCATCTAGGGTCCACAACCTCAGTATTTAAAACTAGCTACTCATACTAGAATACAAGAATAAAGTTTTTAATAAAGCCATAAAGCTTACAAATGTGCAAGATTCCTTCTTCACAACCCTCCAAATAAATAAAGTATTCAATGCTCTCTAAGTAGGACCTTGTTTCAGACTTCAATGCCCCACAAAAATCCTAGTTATTCTCTTTATAGTGGACCAAAAGTCATAGTCAAAATCGGACAAAAATACCCCTTCAGATGACTTATGCGATCGCATACTGGTCGCAGACCAGTTATGCGAACCGCATATTGAACATTCCATCACAGACTTGCTCAGGCCCAGATCTAGCTTCCATCGCATAACAGGTATGCGGTCCGCATGTGTGTTATGCAACCGCATATCCTGTTGAATATCATGCCGAGGTCTGTCTTCTACTGGATTTATGCGACCATTATGCGACTCGCATAGGTGTTATGCGACCGCATAATGGAACGCATATTTGCTTCTTCAATTGGCCCAACAGACTTTTTCTGTTTGCGATTAGCAGGTCGGTTATGCGGTCCACATGTGAGTTATGCGACTGCAAACTTGCAGCATATCCGTCTTTTTTTGACTTTTTGACTTCTTTTCCATGTTTTCGGGTCTTCAAGCTCAAGCACTACAAAACAACCAAATGTGATCAGAATTGACCAAAAATGCATTAAAAGACAAGTTAAAATCTAAGTAATTGGTATCAATTTCACCCAATTTAGCACAAGGTTCGTTTCTTCACATCTCTTAAGCACTTTTCTAAGGTTGTCTAGACAATGCTCAAAAGATTCACCCACGATAGAGAAATCATCCATGAATACCTCCAAGAAATCCTCCACCATGTCGGAGAAGATTGACATCATGCACCTTTGGAAAGTAGCCGGAGCGTTGCATAGCCCAAATGGCATCCGGCTAAATGCAAACGTCCCATATGGACAAGTGAATGTTGTCTTTTCCTGATATTCCAATGCAATATTAATTTGGTTGTAGCCAGAATATCCATCCAAGAAGTAGTAGAATGACCTTCCCGCTAGCCGATCAAGCATTTGATCAATAAAGGGCATAGGGAAATGGTCCTTGCACGTCACACTCTTTAGCTTCCGATAATCCATAAAAACACTCCATCCGGTCACAATTCTTGTTGGGATGGGCTCATTGTTATAATTTTCAATCACCGTCATGCCTCCCTTTTTCGGCACAAATTGTACCGGACTCACCCAAGAACTATTGGCGATGGGGTAGACTACCCCGGCATCCAACCACTTAGTGATTTCTTTCTTTACCACCTCCTTCATTGGAAGGGTTCAACCTTCGTTGATGCTCCACACTTGGTTTAATCTCATTCTCCAATTGGATCTTGTGTTCGCAAATTCCGGCGGGAATCCCTCGGATGTCCGCAATTGTCCACCCAATAGCTTGCTATGCTCCTTCAAGACATTCAACAATTGTTCTACGTGCACATCATTCAACAAATAAGAAATGATTACCGGTATTGTATCAATTGAGCCAAGAAATTTATACCTCAAGTGTGGTGGAAGTGGTTTGAGCTCTAGTTGCGGTGGCTCAATAATTGAAGGCTTTGGGGAGGAGTGGCTCTATTCTCCAAGTCGAGAGAAAGCTTCTTCGGAGCATAAGTGTAGGACCCAAGCCCTTCCAATGCATTGATTGATTCCATATACCCCTCCATATCTTCACGATCGAAGTTTACCAAAATAGCTGTCAACGCCTCACCGAGGCATTGTTCTTCCATCTTCATTTCAACCGCATCTTCCACTTCATTAACAACACCAATCACCGAGATGCTTTTATATTCATGTGGTAGTTTCATACCCTTACTTTCCTGGAATGTAACCTCTTCATCATTCACACGGAATTTGATCTCGTTCTATTCTGAATCCATTAGTGCTCTTCATGTGGCAAGGAATGGTCTCCCCAAGATGATAAGAATCTCTTTGCCGACTGTACAATCAAGGATTACAAAATCGGATGGTAGATGGAACTCTCCCACTTTCACAAACACATCATCGACAATTCCCACCGGTCTCTTTATGGAACGATCGGCCATTTGCAACATCATACTTGTAGGCCTCAGCATACCTAACCCTGCTTGCTTGTAAATAGCAAGAGGCATTAAGTTGATGCTAGCCCCATTATCACAAAGAGCTCTAGCGAAATCACGCGCCCCAATAGTGCATGGAATGGTGAAAGCTCCCGGGTCTTCTTTCTTTTGAACGGTGGATGTTGCAATAATGGAGCTAACCCGGTGAGTCACATTAACCACTTCATTCTTGGTGGTTCTCTTATTGGTAATCAAGTCTTTCAAATACTTAGCAAAACCCGGCATCTCTTGGATTGCTTCCACAAATGGAATATTTACCGATAACAGCTTGAGAATGTCATAGAACTTTTCGTGTTTGCTATCATCAATTCCTAGCAAGTCATTGGGGGAAAGGAGGAGGAGGTCTAGGAATAGGTGGTAGAGTATTTGGTGCCTCTTTTACCTTCTCCTTTACCTCTTCCCGGTTCACTTCTTGAACTTTCAACTCTTCCGGAACCTCTTTAGCTTCACCAACAATCTGCTCTTCAACTTGTGCCTCAACCCCTTGCTTGGAACCTTCCACTTCAACCACTTGTTCACTCTCTCCTTGTAGTACCTTCCCACTCTGAGTAGTAATTGCCATGATATGAGAAGTTGGACCACTCCCACTACCCTTTGGGTCCGCAATTGTGTCACTTAGGAGTGTCCCCTTTTGCTTTGGATTTTGTTCCCTAGAGAGATCTCTCATTTGCATCTCCATTTTTTGAATGGATGTGGTATGAGAACCAACAAGCTCGATCATATTCCTCATAGAGGTATCAGACCTTTCCTGATTTTGCAATACCCGTTCGAGCATGCTTTACAACTTGGAATAACTTGAGGAACCTTGATTTGAATATTGCCCCGTTGGTGGAACATAAGGGTTTGAACTCCGATTTGAGAAGTTGTTGCTGTTGTTATTCCAATTTCCTTGATTTGAGCTACCTTGGTCATTTCACCACTGTTGGTTGCCTTGCCCTTGTAGGTTAGGCCTCCATTGATTTTGTTGTCCTTGACCTTGCTATTGTTGCCTTTGATAGCTCCCTTGAGAGTTGTTGACATAGTTTGCTTCCTCAAAGTCTTCATTTGATGTGGGTTGAACATCCTCCACCACATTTACCTTTTTCAGTGAACATCTTTAACAACACATTGACATTGGTGGAAAGCCCTGCAATACTTGATCTCTCTCTTGGTTCTCCTTAATCATGTTGGTCAAGGAGGGAGTACCATAAGCAATTCCACCTGTGGTATCCTCTGAGTGCCAAGCTTGGTTATGTTGCGCCATTTTGTCAAGGATTTGTGTGACCCTTGCAAATGTCTTATCCATCAAAGATCCATCAGATGCATTCTTGGCTATAGATTGGTTCATAGCATCTAAACCCATGTAGAATTTCTCCAACAAGATAGAATCCGGAAAACCATGATTAGGCGACCTCACCAAATATAACTTGAATCCATCCCATGCTTCATGTAGATGTTCTCCCGGTAGTTGCTTGAAAAAGAAAATTTTATCCCGGAGCTCAGATTCTTGCTTTGCGGGAACCAATTAGCTAAGAATGCTCGGACCAGTTCAGGCCAAGAATGAATGGAATTTGGTGGTAAATTCTGAAGCCATTTCCTTGCTTCCCCAGCCAGTGAGTACTTGAACACCCTCAACCTTAGGGCATCATCTGAGACGTTGTTCTGCTTGTGCATTGCACATACACCCAAGAAGTTTCTAAGATGTTGTGTCGGATCATCAGCAGTGGAATTCCTGAAAAACTCCTCCTCTTTGAGCATTAGGATTAAAGAATGTTCCACCTTGAAAGTGGCAGCACCAACAATCGGAGGTACAATAGCATTTGTATCCTCAATGTACTCATCGATGTCCGCAAAAGGATTTTCTTCTTCATCATATTCAGCCATGTTTTCCTATTAGCACCAAGCAAAACAAGCAAAGTGTGATGGAATAGAAGAAGACGTAAAGTAAAGCACACACTAATTAGTAATTTCAAAGCCGTATTCCCCGGCAACGGCGCCAAAATTTGATACGCTCAAATTACACTTTAATTAAACAGTATAAGGCGGTCAGTGTCAAATATAGTAACCCAACAAGGTTGGGGTCGAATCCCACAGGGAATAGGCATGAAAAGGTTACTCGAGTAGTGTGCTACTTGACTTAGGTCGTAATTCTATTCCGTTAATGTAACACGAGAATGATATGATTGTGAATTAGCGAGATAACTAATTGTAACTTTGAGAATTTAAATGATTTGATTTAGGAAACCAAGGTTGCGTCCACGTCAATGGAATGTAATGCTATCGGTGTTAATATGATATATTTCTAATGGAAGGTCCTTTGATATGCAAATGATTCCTAAATGACTACCCAATATTTTCCAATAATCAAGTAGTGTTTTCCCTTTATGATTTTTCCAAATATAAAAGAGTTGCAAATTAAGAACAACCAATTTATGCCAAGTAGAACGCACTTATTCCTAAGCGGTTCTATTAAACAAGATTTAAAGTCTTGAGTTCTTGATATTCAATTCTACCAAACGCTAACTCACTTTTTCAAGTAAAGAAAGAGTAAAATGGAATAGATTAATGTTTGTAACCACCAACCATAAATAAAGAACAAGAATTGAATAAATGTCAACCAACCATTATATATATATATATATATATATATATATATATATATATATATATATATATATATATATATATATATATATNTATATATATATATATATATATATTCAATGTTAAACACCCATTAACATTACACCCATCTAGGGTCCACAACCTTAGTATTTAAAACTAGCTACTCATACTAGAATACAAGAACAAAGTTTTTAATAAAGCCATAAAGCTTAGAAAAGTGCAGGATTCCTTCTTCACAACCCTCCAAATACATGAAGTATTCAATGCTCTCTAAGTAGGACCTTGTTTCAGACTTCAATGCCCCACAAAAACCCTAGTTATTCTCTTTATAGTGGACCAAAAATCGTAGTCAAAATCGAACAAAAATGCCCCTACAGATAACTCATGCGATCGCATACTGTCGCAGGCCAGTTATGCGGACCGCATATTGAACATTCCATCGCAGACTTGCTGAGGCCTAGATCTAGCTTCCATCGCATAATAGGTATGCGGTCCGCATGTGTGTTATGCGACCGCATATCCTGTCGCATATCATGCTGAGGTCTGTCTTCTACTGGATTTATGCGACCATTATGCGGCTAGCATAGGTGTTATGCGACCGCATAATGGACCGCATATTTGCTTCTTCAATTGCCCAACAGATTGTTTCTGTTTGTGATCAGCAGGTCAGTTATGCGGTCCGCATGTGAGTTATGCGACCGTAAACTTGCAGCATATCCATCTTTTTATGACTTTTTGACTTTTTTTCCATGTTTTTGGGTCGTTAAGCTCAAGAACTACGAAACAACCAAACTTGATCAGAATTGACCAACAATGCATTAAAAGACAAGTTAAAATCTAAGTAATTGGTATCAATTGTGCCGAAATTCTACGGCACATCACACATGTCCTCAACAAATTATTCAAACATCATAGCTACATGTTCTTACTCTTGTTTCATGGTGTTTAAGTGGCCTCACTGTGGCCCTTCCTCCGCTACTCGGGGAGAACGTCTCGGATTTCGACACAAGTCTTGAATTAGCAACTTCAGGGACATATGCCTCATGTCTCTAGCCCTCGTATATATATGTTCGACTATTAGGGACATTTAAGTCGCCATGGTATTAACCTTATAAGTTCTCTACTCTTATTCATTATACACGGGTCTTCTCATTGTGGGTTTGGTTGACTCTCCTTTCGTAACTTCTTGTCTCCAGGGGGAGACTTGCACTTCCATCATTAATCTCCTGTTCATGCCTTCCATACATCACATACTTATATAACAAATTTTCTTTTACACCTTAGGATTATATACATGCTTGCCACACTACCCACGTGTGCTGTTCAAGCATACTTCTTATTTATCAAGTCAACATCTCCTTGGAGGTGGGTAATCACTTTAAAAACCTTTTCTCAATTAAAATATATTCATGGTACTGCATACTTATCTTATATGTCCATACCATTCGTTCGACAAGATATATGTGACATCTCTTTAATTTCAGGCCATTGCCCATTTGTCAGGTCATATGAGAACATTACTTGGAATAGACGAAAGAGCGTTTAAACTTACCTTGAATCTCAACACACGAGTTAGAAGACAATCTCATAGTCAAGCTTTATCGCACGATATGGAGTGTTGAAGAAGGGTAACATTCCTAAATTCCCATGTAGCCTCTAGCTTATGGATGTGGTCCACTAGACACTACTAAGAAGGAACTACTAGACACGGCTCCGAGATATCCTAGGACACTTTGAAACCTTAGGCTCTGATACCAAGTTTGTCATGCCCAATCTCAGGCAGCACGACCGGCGCTCAATCGAGTGAACCCGGTCGAGCAAGCCTATTAGACACTTTCTACTCAACTCACTTATGACCAAGAGGAGGCATGTTTTCATTAATTAAACAATAGAAGGGGTGTATATATAAACATTACTAATTCATTTCATTTTGCTACAAAGTTGTTAATTTCCCAAAATACATACACATTACGATTTAGTGAGACAAGAGTCCAGAACACAACAGAATTCATCGGACCTTTCTAGCACCCATACACAACCCACAAAATATCTACGGAGCCTCTAAAGATGCAAAAGAGAGAGTTATGACAACGCCGGCAACAAGGCCCTGGCAATACCTCAAAACATAGTAATAATAGAATCAAAATATATAGAACATGACCCCGGGATGAAGTGGGGGCTCACCGGGACTGCCAGGAAAAGAGGGTAAACCACTAGCTGCGATCAACACTGTCTTCCTTGGGACCACGTACATCCATTTAAAGATGTAGCGCCCCCAGCAAAAGGGACGTTAGTACTGTCGAATAGTACTAGTATGTAAAGCTAAAACACCATCTTAATAGAATGAACAATTAAACAAGGAGGAAATAATCATCAGTTCAATAAGAGCTTCAAACAAATACGAAAACATCATGTAAGGATCACATAGTTTCCGGTTCAATTTTCATCTTATTAGGTTGTTAACCTTAGTGCCAATATTCCACAGTCCATAATACCATCGTGTTCTTACACGGAGTCCGATCTTGACCCGATCGGCTAGGTCATCTCATTTGATACATCAACCAAATCCAAAATTCCAATCAATCATTTCCAGCATAGTTACCACCATGTATGCAGCATGGCATCCGATCATGGCCCAATCGGCTAGGCCATCTCACTTGAGACATCAACCTTTCAATCAATCATTTCACTTCACATTTCTTTCCCATATTTCAATACATTGGCACGAGTGGCCTCATTTATTAAGTCATTCTTGGCACTTGGCCATATTTTACAATTCAAGTTTCCCTTTTTACATATTCAATAACATTATCATCAGCAACAATAAGGCCTATCATGTAAGGCATTTTCACACCTAAGGGAAAAACTTGAAAATTCTAAGCACATAGAGGTTTTTCATACAAATTGGCACAACAATCTTTGTTCAATTTCTTTGACATGAATTCTTAACCTTTCTCAACACATATTCCACATTTTAAAATATATTCACAAAGGAAAATATGACATGATAAGCATTTAGTACAAATATTGAACACATATCAGTCCACGCGTCACATTTTGGATAGTCAATTCTAGTATGATCAATTTGGGGACTTACACCGATTACACGAACACTAGGGGATTTTGATTCTAAGAAGAAGGAGGTTTAGCCATACATACCTTGTTTAAACTTTCCTTAAGTTACTACAACGTTCCATAAATTCTGGCAATCCCAATCTATTTTGAGACATAACAAAATCGAACACAAATTAGGAAGATATTCATGGTTTCAGCTCATTTGAGCATTTTATCAAATACTAGTTGTGCATTTTGATTTCAAAGCTCTTCTACACGATTTCTTTCATTCCCCAACCCAATCATTACTTATTTGTGTTCAGCAATATTCCAACAAACCTTACTTGTACATGGATGTATACATAATACTATCACACCCAAGAATAATACCTAAATCAACCCATCTTATACCCAAACTCGAAATTAAAGTCTAGTGTATAGGCTCTTAAATGAAGATCTTGTGATTGGTTTCCTTGATTCTTGAAGATTGATGCAAGATTGAATGATTAAAATATTAGGCTTCCTTCTTCTATCTTTAAAATTCTCTTACCTCTCTCTAAAACCCTCAGCAAATCACCCTAAAATAAGCCCCAAAAACCTACTTACCAAAATGGGGTTGGGTTATGAAAATAGGGAAATGAAGCCTCCGAAATCGGGTCTGCGGTCGCAGAATGGACCGCAGAACGGGTGTGTGGGTCACAGAATGGATCGCGAAATTGGTGCCCAGAACTGGGCTTTACTGGACAGGTCTGCGACCATTTTGCGGTCGCATAACCACTTGTGCGGTCGTAGAATGATCGCACAATTACATTATGCCAGCCTTTGGTAATTTGACCATAACCTTTTGTAGGAATGTCTAAATGACGAACGGTTTTGAAGAGTTAGAAACAAGACTCGAAGATCTTTCATTTGATAGGTTGTTCCACATAAAACCTTATATATATGTAGATATGCTCGTCCAAAGTTAGGACTTGTGCGTACTCATTTGAAATTCTCCTTAGACCCCATATTACTTATTATATGACTTATACACTTATTACAATATCCAATTGATATCCATCATACTAATTAGCACATAAAATATTATAGTTAGCTTACCTGACACCACCTAATCTTAAATTACTTAGCGAACTTTTCCGGGGCCTTACAAACCCTTCCCAACCATCCGCTGGGCCTTCAAGAACAAAATCACTCTACTGGGAACATAATCTAATGAACCTCGCCACTCAATCTGTGGAAACCCCGGCATAGCCAACGTCACCGGCTTAGCGTGACAGTCCAGAATAGCATGACATGGAGACAACCAATCCATGCCCAATATCACATCAAAGTCAACCATACTAAGAAGAAACATATCAAATCTAGTCTCTAATCCCCCAAGGGCATATCCAGATAATGAGCAAAATATGACGACACATATGAATAGGTGGAACTAGGATCAAATAATACAGAAGCATCTCGATGGCATACATATATAATACCTGTGATCACTGTGTCTTAAACAATGGCATCTAGTCTGGCAGGGAGTGCATAGAAACAGGCCTAACCGCAACCTGATCGGCCTCCCCCTCTAGGGCGACCCCTAGCTGACTGACCTCCGCCCGAGCTGGTTGAGCGGGTGGTGATATAACTGGTGCTGAATTCGAAGGCTGACTCTTCTGCTGAGATGAACCTCCCATAAGGCGGGGACAGTTCCTCTTGATATGACCCAAATCTCCACACTCAAAGCAACCTCTACCGGCCACTAGCGGTGGGGACTGAAGGGAGCCCCGATCACCAGGATACCCGCTAGAAGGCCTCGACATAGATGAACCCTAAGATGATGGTGCATGAGATGAACTTTGAGTTGGAAGGGCACTGAGAGATGAATGGCCATGCTGAGAACCATGGCCAGATGTTGCACCACGGTGGATAAGGTAGGCCGTCTGAATTTGCATGTAAGGACGACATCTGTCGTGGTGAAACTGACCCCGAGAAGGAACACCACCAAAGCTACCTGAACCACGAGATCTCTCGGCATCCCTCTCAATCCGCTCCTTACTGCGGACCGACTCTATCTCCCGAGCAATGTCAACAACCTCCTCAAAAGTAGCACCAAACATCCTTTCTCCAGTCATACGTATCCGCAGATGGTATGTGAGGCCATCAATGAACCTCCTGATCCTCTCCCTGTCCATGGGAACCAACCAAACAACATCACGGGAAAACTCAGAAATTCTCATCTCGTACTACGTCACTGTCATACCATCCTAACGCAACTGCTCAAACTGTCTACGCAGCTCCTCTCTGCGAGCATACTTCTCGAAGAAGAGAACAGAAAACTCATGCCATGTAAGTGGCGTTGCACCAACCGGCCTACGCCTTTCATAAGCCTTCCACCAAGTGAAGGCAACTCCAGTGAACTGAAAAGTAGTGAACGAGACCCTACTGGTCTCCAGAATACATGTTGTACGGAGAATCCTCTATCACTTGTCCAAGAAACCCTAGGCATCATCGCCCTCTACACCGGTGAAAGTCGGAGGCTGGAGCCTCCCAAACCTCTCTAATCTATGCTGCTCATCACCAGGCACGACTGGAACCACATAATCTTGAGCAGGTGTAACCAGTTGGGCTGGTGGTGCCCCTGGTGTCTGGAATTCCTATACCTCCTGCTCTGATGTACGGGCGGCGGGAGTTTGGGTCCTCCCTCGGCTTGGGAAGTGGCTGCTATAATAGAAATAGAGACCGCTTGAGCAAGACTGGTGCACACAGTCAGAATCTGAGCTAAGGTCTCCCGAAGATC
Organism: Nicotiana attenuata; assembly: GCF_001879085.1. Classification (NCBI taxonomy): domain Eukaryota; kingdom Viridiplantae; phylum Streptophyta; class Magnoliopsida; order Solanales; family Solanaceae; genus Nicotiana; species Nicotiana attenuata. The sequence goes on along the minus strand of NC_031995.1, from coordinate 79,296,377 downwards.
TAGGATCACGAATGGCACAGCTGGTGCCTGAGCTGGTCTCGCTGGTGCATCCACAGCTGGGACTTGATCCTGAACTGTGGCAACTGGTAGATCTGCAGGTGCTGCCCTAGCTGCTGTGCGGGCTACACCTTTACCCCTACCACGACCTCGACCGCGACCTGAGCCTCTTGCGGCCCTCACTAGTGGCACAGGTGGCTGTCCGTCCTGCCCAGTAGCACGTGTCCTCACCATCTGTGAGAGAATAGAATAACAGAAGTTAAGTTACCAGTATCAACAGATTCACACAATAAGAATTCAAGAATGTGAAGTTTCCTAAGAGTTCTACAGCCTCTCGAAGATAAGTACATACGTCTCCGTACCGATCCGCGAGACTCTACTAAATCCACTCATGACTTGTGAGACCTATGTAACCTAGGCTCTGATACCAACTTGTCACAACCCAAAATCAACCATCGTGATGGTGCCAATCATGGAACTAGGCCAGCCTAAACTCAACAATCCAAGACAAGAAACAATAAGTTTGAAAACATTAACAGAAGCATTTAAAATTTTAAGAAAAACTGTTTGAAACATAAGAAAATCCCAAAGTGATACAATCAAGCCAAAAACCAGGGTGCTACTAAGTACGCGAGCGTCTAGATCAAAAAATATAGTCTATTACAGTGTCTAAAGATATAAACTGAAAGTAAGACAAAGAACCTCGATCAGCTACCTCGATAGTCTCGATAGTCTACCTCGATAGTCTCCAAACTCGATAGTCTCCATGCAGCTACCTCGATAGTCTCCAAACTCTAGAACCTCGATCAGCAACTGCCGCTACCACCGGTATCGTCTGGATCTGCGCATGGGGTGTAGGGAGTAACGTGAGTACACCAACTCAGTAAGTAACGAGTCCATACTTTGGATTGAAAGGTAGTGATGAACTCAACCTCAACAAGTATAACAGAAGTAAATGTGCAGAAACATAGGCGCGATTTCAAGTCAAATATACAGCTCAAAGAAGTAAAGTAAATACAGATCTGAACAGCGTAAACTATACAACTAAGCTAATCTCTACATGCCAATGCACAGAAAGTATGAAATTCACCATGTGCTCCCACTCTCAAGTGCTCAACCACTCGGTACTGTATATGGCCATCCGGCCTAGGGAAAATCCATCCCAGAACATATACAACACTAGCAATAAGTCACCCAGTACGGAGGAAAAAAGGGAAATGCAACCCTTTGGAGAAATCCATCTCCAGGTATGAAGTACTTCAGACAAATGCATGTCCAGGGAAATCCATCCCTCGTTATTATTATCCGCGCTCACTAGCGGTATGTTATAGACTTCGGAGGGGCTCCTGCAGCCCAAGCGTTATCATAATCATCAATATAACTGTTGCGGCATGCAGCCTGATCCTATAAATGTCACTAATAACCAGGCACTCGGCCTCACTCAGTCATCAACCTCTCCAGCCTCACTACGAGCTTACAATGTCATGAGAACAACCCGGAACAATGATATGATGAATCAATAAATAACTGATACTGAGATATGATATAAAAATACATTATCATGATTGAGTATGGAATATTAAATAAAAACTAGTGAGATTAAAGGAAGAAATGACCGCTAAGGCTCCAAACAATACCGGCACAAAGCCTAAACATGATACAGCTCAACTACTTTATCACATGATGAAAACATGGATATCAAAAGGATAGAGTCACTAAATGGTGCCATGGAATCACCCAGGTCACAATTCTCACGATGCATGCCCGTCACCTCAATATTAATCACATAAAACATAGTTCGGGTTTTTGAACCCTCAGAACCAAGTTTGGAAGCATTACTTACCTCAAACCAAGCAAAATCCTACTCCGCGATGCCTTTGCGTCTCAAATCAGCCTCCAAATGACCCGAATCTAGCCACAAGCAATACAATACGATCAATATAGGCTAAAGGAATCAATTCCACAAGAAAAATACCATATTACATCCAAAAATCCGAAATCAGCTCAAACCCGGCTCCCGGGCCCACGTCTTGAAATCCGACAAAAGTCACAAAACCCAAAAGCCCATTCACTCGCGAGTCTAACGATACCAAATTTACTCAAATCCAACAACAAAATCCCCTTCAAAACCTCAAAATTCCATCTGAAGAGCTCTTCCACTTTTTCCCCAATTTTTCACCCCAAATTACAATTTGGATGATAAAAATCAAGATATAATTAGGGAATTTAACCCAAAACCAAGTCAGAAATACTTACCCCAATCAACTCCGTGAAAATCCCTTCAAGAATCGCCCAAATACGTGATCTCTAACTCAAAATATGAAAAATGAGCTCAAACCCTCGATTTTGAATTTAACACTGTCTGCCCATATTTCCTTCTTCGCGAACACGACCGTCCTCTCGCGTTCGCGTAGAACAACTTGACTGCCTTTTCACGTTTCTCTTCATGAACGCGGCACATGCCCCGCGAACACGTTTCTTTACTAGCTGAAACCTTCGCGAACGCGACCACCACCTCGCGAATGCGTAGAACAAGGACTTGGGGTCCCCAACTGCCTCACTCTTCTTCGCTAACGCAACCCTGCTCCCGCGTTAGCGAATGCAGACCAAACCTTTGCGTTCATGTCCTCTCCTTCGTGAACGTGAAGAACAAAAGCTCACCACTCAGAAAACACTCTTCGCGAACGTGAGGACCCTCTCACAAACGCGAAAGAGGAAACCAGAAAAGTGCAACAGCAAATATGAGCAATCTCACCAAGGCCAAAAATGATACGTTAACCACCCGAAAATCACCCTAGGACCTCAGGACCTAAACCAAACATACCAACATGTCTCATAACATTATACAAACTTAGTCGAACCTTCAAATCACTCAAAACGACACCAGAACACCAAATTATCCCCCGATTCAAGCCTATGAACTTCTAAACTTCCGAATTCCACAAACAATGCTGAAACCTACCAATCCACGTCCGAATGACCTCAAATTTTGCACACAAGTTAGAAATGATACCACGAACCTACTTCAACTTCCAAAAATACAATCCAACCCTGATATCAAAATTTCCCGGCCAAAATTGCCTAAATTCTAACTTTCGCCAATTCAAGTCTAATTTACCACGGACGTCTAAATCACATTCCGGACACACTCCTAAGTCAAAATCACCTAACGACGCTAATATAGCCATCAAAATTCATATCCGAGGTCGTTTACACATAAGTCAACATCCGGTCAACTTTTCCAACTTATATTTTCAAATAAGAGACTATGTGTCTCAATTCACTCGGAAACCACTCCGGACCCAAACCAACTAACCCGGTATATCATAATATAGTTGTGGAACACAAAAGAAGTAGGAAATGGGAGAACGGGGCTATAACTCTCGAAACAGCCTGCCGGGTCATTACAGATATGGCTATGTCTAATCACGTAAGTCAACTTTTAATAATAATTCAATATGTTTATTTAATATTCTTAAGTCCGAGCATGATATCAAATATGAGCAACTAGAGTCAAGAATCACTAAATTATAAGTCAAGTTAAGCTAGAATATGAATATACCCAAATTAACAAGCCAAAACCCTAATCATGGTTTCTAATCATAGATAATCTTCATTACGTAGTCATAGAACAAATAAAACATGGATAGACAATTTGCATAGTTCGAATAAGGCAATATGTAGGCCTAACTTTGTCCAGCTGCGGTCATAACCTATCTACGCATATATTCTCACCACCTCACATATACGTGACACCTAAATCAAGTAACAAGTAGCCAATACATACCTACGAGGAGAATTCACTCTAATAAAGATAAACAAGAGACTTACCTCAAATGTGGAACACTTTCAAACTTTTAACACTATTTTTCCTTTCAAATCCACCTCCAAGTGACTCAAACATAGTCAAATATTACTTAAATGAGTCAATACAAGCCTTAAGAATTGATTCCATAACAAAATGATTCAATATTTAACCCAAATCCAAAAGGCAACAAAATGTCAATCTCGGGCCCAAAATCCAAATTGATCATACATATAGTTTACCCATAGCCCAACAATTTTAAATATATGATTAGATTCCAAATCGGGGGTTCTATTACATAATCAAGACCCCCAAAATCACTCTTTTAAATTATTACCAAAACCCCAATTTCTACACTTTAATTCCTTGTTTTAGGGGTTAGAATTCTATGTAGATTCTTAAATTATAATTACAAAGGAGTAGAAATTACTTAACCTCTTCCCTTGAATAAACATTTTCTTGAAAAATCACCTCTCTCCAAGTGTAGTCAAAATATGAGTGAATATAGTCTACCCAGTGATATTTATTGTGATCGCGATAGGTCCCCCGCCATTGCGAAGCACATCTACTAAGTGCTCTATGTGATTACGTCCCCTATCTCCCGACCGCGAAAGCTAAACCATCCCCCTCACCATAGATCCTCCACGCGAATGCGGTTAACCCCATACAAATACAATGACCAGACACCCAAGCCTACGCAAAGGCGAGCCTTCCCCAACGAACGCAAAGGCCAAACCTCTTGCCTGACCGCTGCACCTCGAATGCGATCAATGCGATGCACCTGCCTACAACCCTACACGAACACACACGACTCCCCCTGTCCGCGAATGTGAAGAATAAAATTTATCCAACCAAAATCCTTCTTCGCATTTGGAAGACTTGCTCCGTGATCACAAAGCACTGCAGCACACTATCAAATCAGCTATGCAAAAATACAATGATTTGGTCAAAAACCACTTCGAATCACACCCGAGCACCCTGAGACCCCGTTCAATCATTCTAACAAGTGCATATACTTCCTAAAAAATTGTCCCACGGCTCGAACCTCAAAAATAACAACAAAATAGAAAATCAAAGATCAATTTCGTTTCATAACTTTCAAACATTTCAGCTTCGCCGAATGGATCCGAATCATACCTAGACGTTTCCGATTAGGCCTTTCTATGGCCTCAAAACTAGAACTAAACTTCATTAGCTCAAAAGTCAACTACCGGTCATAGCTAAGAACTCTCCACTTCAAACTACCAACTTCGGAAAAATAGAGTTAAAATCTTTTAGGAATATCCAATAGTAACTATACAAATTCCCAAGTCCAAATTCATCATGCAAACCTATTGGAACTATCAAATTACTAATCCGAGCTCGTTTACTCAAAAATTAAATCTTGATCAACTCTTACAACTTAAGCTTTCAAAGATAGAATTAGGTGCTCCAATTCACTCTCAAGCCTCCCCAAAACCGTACCAATTATACCTGTAAGTCACAAAAAATCAAAAGAAACTACGAGAATCATCAATCTGGGGAAATCACTTTGATACACAAAAAGACTGGCCGGATCGTTATAGCAACATGAGATCTTAGGAAGTATACCGTATGAAATGCTTTGAGCACTATTAATGGTCTATACACCTTTAATTTTGTATTTTTCTCCCTAGATTTTAGGATAGTAAGGATAAAACTCTATTGGCGTCTCGATTCCACAATTTTGTTCGACTAAAGTCTATATTAAGACATACGTTCATTAATATCTAGCTTAATCTATGACTAGTTTTCATTACTTTGCATCTTTTACGAAATGATGCATGGATTTAACACAATTTTGAGCTGTCGGTTGAGATTCAGTAATGATATTTTATGTTAATATAAATTTGAAAGTGTGCATGTTGGGATGCTTTGGTCCATACCACGAAACAAGCAAAGGTCTAAGGCTTTCTTTGCTCTGCTTTAGGGCCCGAGAGCGAGGTTCACTAGATGTAGAGGGGCTCTTGAACCCTTCTAATCAATTAGAAAAGCACAAAATTGGGCCTCCCTCAAATAGATAGATTTGGGATTGAAAGTTAAACCTAGTTTCAAGAATCGAGGTCGGATATGAGGATAGGCTAGGTGAAGTAGTCGCTTTGGAGCAGGTTTGTGTTTGAGTAAAGTTGTATGTTTCATTACCTACAATATGTATTTTTACCATCGAGATATATGTGATGAGCACGAAGCTAGTTTTCAAGATGTATTTCTAAATTTTCGGGATATGATATTCTAAACGTATGTTCTACTACTACATTTTTAGCTACAGTAACTACATCGATTCATTTGAATCTTTAGAAATTAAACATGATAATTGTTATACTATTCTGAATCTTCATATATGTTACTTGATTATATACTTCTACATTATTCTAATCTTCAAGATAGGGGCACCGTTGATTCTAGATTGAATGTCTCCTTGCAGCTCGACGCTGCATTAACATAGGCTACCACCCGATTTAAGAGTTTAGTTTTCAAGCTACAATTAATCACTAGCATATTATTATACAAATTCAGTTCTCGATTATTGTAATAATTCGATCGATCGTTCTGAGTTCTAGCGCTCCTTTTTTTTATTTGGTACTTCGAGTTGGTCTATTTGATGTTTTATGACTTGAGTGTGTGGTTGGTTTTGATTACCGGGAGGTTCAAGAGTTTCTTGGAAGGAGAATTCTCATATTGGAAGCTTAAAGTGGTTGGAGTTTACAAATATTTGACTTTTGTATAAATGACACCGGATTGGTGATTTGATGGTTTTGTTTACTTCATATGATGTTTGTACGTATGTTTGGTTTGGTTCTTGGGTGACCTGGCATCATTTTGGCGCTTTTAGTCGAAAGTTAGAAATTTTAGTTATGAACATTTGAAATTCTTGAGTTTTAATGCGTGATTCTTAATTTTGTACGTTTTGATGCTTTAAGATTACGAGCAAGTTTGTGTTAGGTTTATATACTTGTTTGGATGTTTAGATGGGGTCTTGAGGGGCTCAGGTGAGTTTCAAATGATTTTTAGAGTAGTCTGTTGCTGGTTCTACTATGTTTGCAATTTCCAACTACAATTTGCAAATGTTAGGTCTGCAGTAGGGTTATAAGGGAAAGGTTCCAAGACTAGCTCATTCTATTCTATTTTTTAGAGCTAGACTTTGTTAGGAAGCGATTTTTTGAGAGGATTTTCTTCCCAACTTCTTCCCAACTTCTATGGTTATTAACATTAACTAGGTTTTGATTGATTTCCATTATTTCACATAGATTTTCATCCCTAAATCTAGGATTTAGAAGTGTAGAAATTTGGTTTATGCGTTTGAAGTTTGAACTAAAGAGAGCTTATTTTTGGGATTTGGACCTCAATTTGAGGTCTGATCTTGAAACTAATTATATATTTGGACTAGTGGGTTATGGCTCATCGGAATTTGGTCTTTATTTCAGATTTACAGTATGTGGGCCCAAGTTAACCTTTTGTTGACTTTTGGGATTTCATCAAAGATTGAACCTTTCTTGATTGGAGATATTTCCATTAGTATTATTTGACTTTCTTTATGATATTTAACTAGGTTTTGGTTGTTCTAAGGAATATTTCTAAAGATAATGGTATTGGGTTGTTGAACTTGTTCCGAAATGAGGTAAGTATCTTACCTAGCTTTGATTTGAGGACTTTTTCCAAATAATGATATTATTTTCCATACACAGGAGTGATGCATATGCCAGCTGACAAGCGTATATGCATGTGTTAGGGTTAACCATGATCGAGGTTTATTATATACCTCTTTTTGCCTTGTCAAACTTTGTGTTCTTCTTGGCTTATGTTTCATTTGTTTCTAAAAATACATGAGTAAATATATCCATGCTAGAAATCATGTTTAGGCTTATGACATCATAAATGAGCATGATAGGCTAATCTCGCAATCCTCTATATACTTAAATAGATTGTAGTTATGTATTATAACTCGAAAAATATATCTATACCTTTTATTCTTGTGTTACTTAAGCTCTTTATTCATTGTAAAAAATAATGATTTGGGGCCTGAGGGTGATGTTTGGCACAATGGTATGATATTGAATTGATAGATGTTTTTGTACGGTTTGATAAGAGATTGGCACGTTGGTTGTCTCTGTGCAGAGAGGATTGGAGTTAGACTTTACATTATGGTTATTTATTTCTTAGACACATGCATGCATTCTACCTCTGTTTACATCTATGTTTCCTACTTGGTTTGTTACTATCATATTTATGTCCTTACCCTGTTTGTTACCGTACATCTACGCTCTCCACCTGATCTAATGCTTTTACATGCCTTTACTTATTACATGTATTTACTTATCATCTGCCTTTACTTGTTAAACGTCTTTAATTTACATGCCTTTACTTATTATATGCCTTTACTTGTTACATGCCTTAACTTGTTATATGCCTCCCGCCTTTACTTGTTATCTACCTTTATTTACTATATGTCCTTACTTTTTTCATGCCATATTCTTCTATGCTATGTCAGCTTGCGCGATTATTAGATTGTTCACGTGTTTATAATTTGTTGTAGCCATTGTCAATATATATATGTGAGCGTAGCCCTGTGATATTTGGTTGCCTGTTATGCTTTGTTCAAGTTCATATTTCCTTGTTGAATTATGCATATTCGTTTTGTTTGTGTATATGTCATAAATTTTGCCATACATGGTTGTTTGCTGGGTGTTTTCTTTTGATTTGATATTGGGATCGGGTTACACACTACAATGGTATTTATTACTAATATTGGGATAGGATTGCAAGCTGCAACGGTATTTATTATTGATACTGAGATTGGGTGTCATGCAACAATGGTATTTATTATTGATGGGGTTTCACGTCGCAATGGTATTATTAGTTATATTGGGATCAGGTTGTATGCTGCAACAGTAATTATTTTTGAATGACATTTGTACTGGGATCAGGTTGCTTGCTACAATGATATTATGTTTGGACATGATTCTTTGTGAATTTACTATCTACTATCATCTTGTTCATGGTAGTATAACACTTGAATTTGTTTTTATGTAACATTCAAACAAATCATGTATTTCTTCTTGCCAACGTTGTAAACTCATTCTTATTTTCTTGTACCACCAGTTCTTAGGATTAGTCGTGTAAATTTCCGTATTCTTACTTACTTTATTGAGACTATTCAGGTTCCATTATTATTTGTGTTACTTGGCTTACCTAGCGAGTCAGATTAGGTACCATCACGACCTGGTGAGATTTTGGGTTGTGACAAGTTGGTATTCAAAGCTCTAGGTTCATTGGTTCTGTGCATCACGAGCAAGTTTCTAGTAGAGTCTTGCGGATCGGTATGATGATACCCATACTTATGTTCGAGAGCCTATAAACCTTCTTTTTCTCCTTACTATGCGACCTTGATTCATCTTGACTAAACCTTGATTTCTCTTTATTGGTCGGATGGTTTATAATGATCACGTTATTTGATGAGCACCGATAGCTTGTGTTATTGTGGAAGAGCGCTAAGGCAGATATGTAACGACCCAGTCAGTCGTTTTGAGTATCTTATCCCTGTTACTCCAATTTGATGCTTTACATATGTGTATTTATCATTATGTGACTTGTGAGGGTTGTTGGTTTGTTTCGGGGAAGTTTTGGATTGAATTGGAACACTTACTTCCTAATTTAGAAGCTTAACTAGTGAGGGTTGACCGGAGTTTGACTTCTTTGTAGACGACCTTGAAATGGTGTTTTGATGGTTCTAATAGGTTCATATTGTGATTTTGGACTTAGACATATTTCCGGATTTGGATTTGCAGGTCCCTAGGTTGATTTGGTTCTACTTGGCAAAAGTTGAAAAGTTGAAGGTTTGGAAGGTTTATAGGTATGACCAAGAGTTGACTTTGTTGATATTGGGTTCGTATTGTTGTTCCGTTAGTTGGAATAGGTTCGTGATGTCATTTGGGACTTGTGCGCAAAATTTGAGGTCATTCGAGTTGGTTAGATGTGGCTTGGTATGAGTTTTGGGAGGTGCGATTCGTGGTTTTGATGTTATTTTTTGTGATTTGAGGCCTCGAGTAGGTCCGTGTTGTGTTCTGGGGCTGGTTGGTGTGTTTAGATGGAGTTCTGAGGGGCTCGGGTATGTTTTAGATGAGTTTCAGATCAATTTCGTGCTATTTGGCAGACCTGTTATTGTGGTACCGCACTTGCAAGGATCTCGCAACAGGTGCGAGTTTGCAGAAGCGGACTTAGGGACGCAGATGCGAAGTTGGGCCGGTTGAGGCAGAGTCCGCACACTCGAAAGGGGTTTGCAGGTGCGCTTCCGCATCTGTGAGGAAGTGATCGCGAAAGCGGAGGTCAGGGCGCAGATGCAGATGGTCGGAGAGTAAGTGAATGCACACAAGCAGAATTTTCTCTGCATAAGTGTTATTTTGTCCGCAAAAGCAGAAATAGCTGGGCATAATATTGAATTCAAGGGTTTGGTTATTTTCCGTTATTTAGAGTTGTGGAGCTCGGCTAAAGGCGCTTTTTGGATGCTTTTTCACTACAAATTTAAGGGTAAGTAATCTACTTGATTTTGATGATAGATCTTGTTTCCCCATGGATTACTGCACCTAGATTATGTGATTTAAGGTGAAATTTGGGGGTTTTGCTATGTTTTTGAAGAGTAAAAATTGGTGATTTGGTAGTTGATTTGAGGTAGAATTATGATGAAACACATATATTTGGACTTGTATTGGAGTGGGTCTTCGGGATTTATAAGTTTTTTCGGGTTCAGTGGTGTAGGCTCGGGTTGCATTTTTGGTTGACTTTGTGTATTTGTATCAAGATCATAGCTTTATTGTTTGGGGTGCTTCTCTCTTGTGGCTTTTGTTGGTGTTATTAAGTTACTTTTGGCTAGATTCGAGCCATTCGGAGGTCGATTTAGAGTATTGATTTGGTTTGCTTGAGGTAAGTATCTTACTTAAACTTGGTGGATGCACTAGATGTCTGTGTTATTAGTGACTGCTACGTGCTATGGGTGGCGCACATGTGAGGGGTTGAGCCCATGTGCATGTACGAGGTATTAGTCATGCTCGAGATAGTGCTTAGGCTATGATATGCCTTGAATTGATTGCTAAGCTTCATGCTATTATGCTTCTTATGTTTGCGCTCACTGCTATGATATGCCCTGAATTGATTGCTAAGCTTCATGCTATTATGCTTCTTATGTTTGCACCCCTTTGTGAGCTATTTGAATCATGTTTGAGATTATATATAGGTTAATCTCCCGATCAAACATGATAATTGCTACTTTCTTGATGCAATTGTTTAATTTGAGTTATGCACGCATCGCACATGCATAGACCTTAACATATCACTTATACCAATCTATGTAAATATTGTATATCTGCTTTCTGTGTGATATGGACTGGACTAGTAGCATGTGAGTTGATCGTACGATTGAGATATGATAGCACATGAATTGTCCGTGCGGATCCGAAATATGATAGCACGTGACTTGTTCCTGCGGTTGAGATATGATAACACATGAGCTATCCGTGCGGTTGATATATATGGCACATGAGTTGTCCGTGTGGTTGTTATTTATTGCACGTGTCTTGTGCGTACAACGTGTGGATAAGGATCCATCCCTCTGGGTTCACCTCCTCATGTTTCTCTCATGATCATGTACACGCGGTATGAGGAAAACTGATTAGTGTTTGTTTACTGTATTTCTTCTTTATTTGTAATTTCCTTAGATGTATTCTTATTTTTTGTGCATATCTTCTCTATATGCTGGATTGTTAACTCATAAAGAGGTTGGCACATTATCTCTTGTGCACCAAGCTGACTTTATCTGTGATCTGATGATATTATTGCTGTGTACTCTTGAAATCTATAAATTGTGCAGGTTTTTAGCGAGTATCATTGATAATTCTTGCCTTTATTACCTCGCTAAGGTTAGTTATGATACTTGTCGAGTACATGGGGTCATTTGTACTCATATTACATGTATACGGTCAAAATCAGGGAGCCCGATTTTGAGGTCTTAAATTGGCTATGAGTCTAACTCGAAATGGAGGTTGGACTGGCTGAGGGACACATACCTCGAGGAAGCTGATCGAAGGCCTGGCATGACCTACTTCGAGGGCAGCACAATCTCGAAGCCAATCAAGAAAGAGAGGAAATTTCTCAAGAACACGTGGACCAGGGCATAAATTAATGGATAAGATTTGTGCGAAATGGTACAGGTCCGTACTAGGTTATTATACACCTGTACCAATAGAATTTTATACCGCAATTGGGAATGTACTATATTGGGTTCTCTCCTCCTATATAAAGGGGACCGCAATTATTTTGTAAGCATCAACGCACATTACTCACTGCATTCGAACATTCTATTTTGCTTTCTTTGTTTAACGTGCTCAAATATTGTTCTTCAGCTTTATTGTCTTTACTCTATTGTTCATACTTCATTGTTCTTAGCGGACCTCGAGGTCCTTAGGATAACCAAGCTCGAGGCCCCTATTGCTTCAACAACGCTGATTTGGTTCACCATTTCTTCTTACTTAAGCTTAATATTACTTGTAGTAATAACTAGTATTAGAATATATCACATATCTTTAAAACCACAAATTATCTTTAATTGTTACTCACATTTTTCGAGGTAAACAGTTTGGCGTCCACCGTTGGGCTAAAGATAATAGTGATTATTTTAGTGCTAGTTTTCTGATAACACACGTTATTATTCACGCTCTTTCTTGTCAAAGATTTTTTGATTTCAGGCCAAAATGTCTAGCACACAAAACGCACCAGCTCATGACAGTGAGGACTCGGAGAAAACAGCGGTATAGGGGTCGGTGTACCACCCGTAAACCCTGAGGGAATGCCAAATTTGAAGCCCGTTGATATAAGTTCACATAACGCTCTAGACACGGACGCAGGCACATACCCCATGAGGAATGCACACACGGAAGCCCGAGCCGAAGGCCAGGAAACGCGAGGAATGGAAGGGGGAGTCAGCCTCCAAGTGATATTCGAGATGCTGCAAGCTCAGCAAGTCATCATTGCACAACTTCAAAGTCAAAACAGAACTCCAAACACTGCCGAACCAGCGGACGCCCGGCATACGGAACCTGCACCTGAAAGGCCCGATGAAAATGGCTCGGGGACTAATCCCACTATTATGAAAATGCTCGAAGAGCTAACCAAAAGAATCGAGTCCGGAGAAAAGAAAATTGAAGAAAATGACAAAGAGGTAGAGACATACAATTCAAGGGTCGACCAGATACCAGGAGCACCTCCGATTTTGAAAGGGCTAGACTCAAAAAAGCTCATACAAAAACCTTTCCTCCCAAGTACGGCTCCAATGCCCATTCCCAAGAAGTTTTGCATGCCCGATATACCGACATATAATGGAACAACTGACCCTAATGAACATATTACTTCATACACTTATGGAATCAAAGGAAATGACTTGAATGATAATGAAATTGAGTCAGTATTGTTGAAAATTTTTGGGGAAACACTATCAAAAGGAGCTATGATCTGGTATCACGACTTAGCTACTAACTCCATTGACTCATTTGCTATGTTGGAGGATGCCTTCGTGAAAGCACTCACCGGGGCCATAAAGGTGGCCACAAGAAAATCGAATGTCTTCAAAATAAAACAAAGGGACGTCAAGATGCTGAGGGAGTTCGTGTCCTAGTTTCAAATGGAAAGAATGGAATTCCCGCCAGTCTCCGATGACTGGGCAGTTCAGGCCTTTATGCAAGGTTTGAATGAAAGAAGCTCGATTGCATCTCGACAACTAAAGCAGAACTTGATTGAATATCCAGCTGCTACAAAGGATCGAAAGGTATTACAATAGAAGAATGAACTTTCGATATTTCAAAGTCGGGGACCTAGACCTAAGGAAAGTCACTCTCAACACTCGAGACCCAAAGGAAGGGAAGCTAGGTCCCAATTGGGAAGAAACGCATCGTGTCCTTGGAGTCATTGGAAAAGGATCCAACAAACTTAGCAAAATGGAAGGCGAGCAACCCAAACAATTGGAATGTATCGATGCTCAAGCGATATTACTGCTGAGGTATGACCCTCTCCCATTTCCCATTTCGTATTTAAAACTAACTCCTTGCAGACGTTCGATTGGAGAGATTGAGCCATCCTTCAGCTCGAAGGCCTTGGGTTTGAAATCATTCATTGCACTCTTTTTTCCTTAGATAGGGTTTTATCCCAAATGGGTTTTACCGGCAAGGTTTTTAACGAGGAAAACGCCATATGCTACCTAAGGAACATTCAACAAGTATTCAAGGCTTCTTTTCGATCAACCACGAATACTGGGGGGCATCACCCTCGGATGTTATATTTTTGAGAAAGATATTTCACGCCTAAGAGGGCTTCGATAGGAGAACTTTGTAATGGGCCAAACAGTCGAATGAACCATGTCCATATAGAATAGTCGAGCCCCAACGTCAAACATGTACACATGTATCAACTATTTAAAGAAGCATTCTGGTTATATCAGAAACACTTTGTATCTCATACGAGCTCTAAACATACAATCCTGCGGGAAGCGGCTCAAGGGCTAAGGCACCCCGAAATACCCGGGGACTGTCACTGACAATTAACACATCCGAGTCATCGAAAGTTCGGACTCATAAGACCTCAAAGAGGCACCCCCTCGAAAAAAAGGCCAAGGCCAATAAACTCGGGGACTAACTTTTCGAACAAGTTCGAAAAGTTATCGGGATACAAGTTCAAGTGACAAACCTAGAGGCTACGGCCATACCAAAGACTACGGTCACATAAAGGCTACGGCTAAAATAATGCGATTCGGAGACGCTCGATTTTTGCTATAAAATTAAAGGCCTTCAAACATTGAAAAACCGGTTAAGTCAGGCTACCCCCGGCAAAAGCAAAATATAAGGGGCTTCGATAAATTCGGCCCCCAAAAAATCTAAGGGCTTCGATAAATCAGCCCTCGAATAATCCAAAGGCTTCAATAACACCAGCCTTCAGAAAACCCTTAAGAAATATCCGATTATGTCTACACAAACGAAATGACTAATAAGTTTCTGATACATTGAGCCTTCGAAAAACCCAACAGGTACAAAAACACATGCTAAGGCATAACTAAAATTTCACTAAGTCTTTTAGCCGAAACTAGGGAAAAACTACATAGCCGTTTTAGAGACCGAAACGGCCCAATTTAAAGAGTCTAAGGGCCAATTTTAAAAACGAGCCTAAGGGCCAATTCCGAAAAAGAGCCTAAGGGCCAATTCTGAAAAAGAGCCTAAGGGTCGATATACAAGAACCTATGGGCCAACTTAAAAGAGATATAGGGCCAAAAGGCTTATGGGAGTCCGAGACTCTGTTCTCATTCAACTCGGACCCAAAGGCCCAGTTACCCCGAAGCTCACATTAAATTGGTTTTAAAATTGGCTCGGGTATCATCTAAAACCCTAAGGGGTATGACCTTGAGCAATAAAAGCCTAAGGGCCTATTACGAGTCTAAACTGATACTCGAGCTTCGTATTTGAATCATCGGAGTTTTCTCATAAACGGGGACAAAATAAAAGTTAACACAAATCAAAGATAGAGCAAAATTCGCTTTATATTCATTAAGGAAATTTACAAAACATGTTACAAAGCCCTTGCACAAAAAAGAAGCCTAATCTATTTTCGGGGCCACGCCCCCAGGAGTGTCGCCTTCGTCTTCGGTGGCTTTATCTTCAGGAGTCTCTTCCCCTTCGGGAGCATCTTCTTCACCTTGCTCGTCCCCAGAGCCACTCACCACATCCTCTTCATCGGAGGAGACAAGAAACCTAGCATTAGTTTCCCGCGCCTTTGCTTCGGCTATCTTCCCGGCGAGATCAAATCCTCGGGCATGGACTTCTTTAAGAGTCACCTTCCGGGCTTGGCACTTGGCCAATTCATTGCTCCATCTCCCCCGGTCGGAGGCCTCCCTCAACTCAGCTTGAACGACCGCGGCTTCCCTCCTGTATATAGCTATGGATTTATCAGCCGCAGCCTTCGTCTTCTCAGCTTTGGCCTTAGCCTGTACAGCTTCAGCCTTAGACTGTGCAGCTTCGGCCCGGGCTTTAGCCAGCTCGGCCTCCAACCCCTCGATTTTCTTGGCCTGAGCCAAGCCTTTAGCTTCAACACCTCGGAGCTGAGATTCAGCCGAGGCCAGTTGGGCCTTAACAACTTCCTTTTCGGCAGCAAGTTGATCCATGTTCTTCTTACACTGTTGGCAATCAGCCCAAACTTGATCAACCTCGCCCCAGAGCTGCCCAATCATGTTCAGCTATTGCTGCATCTGAGATATCGAAGTATTAGCCTCCGAAGTAGGGCCAAGAATGCCGAACTTTGTTGTAATCAAAGTTACCTGCTCATCCAGCTCGGACTCGCTTTTTTGAGCTTTGGCCTTAGCCGTTTGGAGGTCCTTAAGCTCCTCTTCTTTCTGGCTACAGAGGAGCCTCAAGGCCTTTTCTTTGCCAGAAACCTTCTTGAGCTTGGGCTCACATTGGCTCAGCTCAGATTTAAACTTTGCAACGGCATGTACATGGAATACAGACATATCAGTCGAAAGAAAATGAAGGAAGAAAAATTTGCAATAGAAAGGGCAGGTCCTTACCCGGTAAAGGAGACGGTGAGCCTCTTCAAAAATGGAGGATGCATCGTTAAGGTCGTTGGCTTCCTCAACCCCATCGTAGCAAGCCTGAAAAGGATCATCCTCAATAACCTTATTCGGGTCGGGCATATGCAAAGCGTTGGCTTCCTCGTTTGCCCCCCCCCCCCCAGAATAAGTTGGCAATCAAAGGGAGTGACCTGTTGTCGCGGCCCCGAGCTCTTCACTCGGGGCGTTCTCATTAGCATCGGGGGTCCCAAAATTAACCCCCACCGTTGTAGTTTTAGAAAGAGGAGGGACAATCTCGACCTCCAGGGATGCAGGGGCCTTGCCCGTCTCTTCCTCTAGGGCCTCCTCGCCACAGGATGAGGTTCCCAGTTCGGAAGGCATGGTGACCTCGACCGGTTTCCTAGTTTGAGCCACCCGCGCCGACCTTTCCCGTTTGAGCATAACTTTTCCGTAGCCTTCGAGCGGAGGTTTTCTTGTCCTGAGGGTCTTTGGGTTTCGAGACCCTTTTTCTCTTCTTGTCCTTCTCGGACTTCGGGTTTGAAGGTTTGTTTTCTTCCCCTGGCGGAGCCGTCCTCTTTTCGGATGCGTCTCCAAGGCCTGCACGGGCAAGCATGAGTAAGTAAAAACGCCGCCAAATGTATAGAAGGTGTTGAAACTACAGAAAAGCACTTACCGTGGTTCTTGGACTCCCACAGGCCCTTCGCTAATTCGTGCCATTTACGCTCGTCGTAGGAAGAAGTGGCAGCTAACTTTCTTACCCAATCCTCGAGGTCGAGCACTGCTAGGGGCGCCCAAGCATTGGCTTCCAAAAGAATGATAAGAGCATTATGGAATATAAATGAATATGAACAGGTAGAAGAAATACAGACTCTACTTATGGTTAACGTTCCACCTCTACGAGAACATCTTTTTTTCCTCAGGGATGATGTCCGAAGTCCTTACTCTAACAAATCGGCTCATCCAACCCCGATCTTTGGTTTCATCGGTGCTGGCAAAGAAGGATTTCGTTGTTCGACGTTGCAGCTTGATGAGCCCTCGAAATAATTGGGGCTGATATAGCCAAACCAGGTGGCTGAGGCTGAACTCCAAACCCTCGGCCTTTTTTAAGAATACCACAACATGATCACGATATGCCATAAGGAAGGGTGGATTTGACCAAGGGTGACTTTGTAAGTCTTGCAGAAGTCGATCACAACTGGATCGAGGGGGCCCAGTGTGAAGGGGTAAGTGTAAACGCTCAAAAACCACTCCTTGTGGGTAGCTATGCTTTCATCAGGCCTCGGGATCTGAACCTCGACCTCGTCCCCCCACCGACAATCCTTCTTTACTTCCTTGGTGAGTAGCTTCATAATCAGGCTAATGTATCCGGATATATGCTCGCATCGGCCTTTAACATCGGGAGGTTTCTCAATACCAAAGTCTTTCTTGATGATACAATCACCGGCACCACTGGTTTGGTCGGCCGGGAGGCAGAGGAAGACGATGCCTTGTCCTTTCTGGGGACCGGCTTGGAAGTTTTTCCATGGTTATAAGCTAAGTATTGCGGGTGCACAGGGATGTGGTGTTTTCAGGCAAGAGCTTGGTGTTTTTCTAATGCTTAAAGAGGCGGAGGAAATAAGTGATAGAAGAAAGAGATGAAGATGTCAAAGGGAAGAAGAAAGATTAAAGTTCTTTACTTGGAGGAATCGCCTCATATTTATAGACGGTCGATGACGGTTTGGCGACTTTAGTGGCCGACCAATGTTGGCATGCATTCAATATTTTTGGGAAGCGGACCGACGGGATATTTCGGTCGCTTCGAACGCTTGCATCACAGGGATGACGTCTTCTAAGGACTTCAGGAATACAAATCGTTTCATACCATTTGATTCTAAGAAACGCAGGCACTATCTGTATACGGTCAAAATCAGGGAGCCCGATTTTGAGGTCTTAAATTGGGCTATGAGTCCGAGTTCGGGCAACTCGAAATGGAGGTTGGACCCGGCAGAGGGACACATACCTCGAGGAAGCTGATCGAAGGCCTGGCACGACCTACATTGAGGGCAGCACAATCTCGTAGCCAATCAACAAAGAGCAGGAATTTCTCAAGGATACGTGGACCAGGGCATAAATTAAAGGATAAGATTTGTACGAAATGGTACAGGTCCGTACTAGGTTGTTTTACACCTATACCAATAGAAGTTTATACCGCACTTGGGAATGTACTAAATTGGGGTTTTCTCCTCCTATATAAAGGACACCCCAATCATTTTGTAAGCATCATTTCACATTATTCACTGCAATAGAACATTCTATTCTGCTTTCCTTGTTTAACGTGCTCAACAATTGTTCTTCAGCTTTATTGTCTTTACTTTATTGTTCTTACCGGACCTCGGGATCCCTGGTATAACCAACCTCGAGGCCCCTATTGCTTGAACAATGCTAATTTGGTTTGTCATTTCTTCTTACTTAAGCTTAATATTACTTGTATAATAACTAGTATTAGAATATATCACATATCTTTAAAACCACAAATTATCTTTAATTGTTACTCATATTTTTCGAGGTAAACACTACACTTTGCACTTAATTATGCAGATCTAGGTGTTGGACCGAACCATGAGCTGTTGTGATTGTTGCTGTGAGTTTCCTGAGAGATGAGGTAGAACTACATTTCGACCGCAATCTTTGACGTCTCTTTCTATTTCAGTTGCTAATATTATCATTCATATAGTATTTTTACTCTATATTTTCATACTTGAACTTATATTGTAGAGCTCATAACTCTGTATTACCAGCTCTGGGGGATTTAATCTATTGACGCACTTATTTATGTGAAGTTGCTTTGGATATTTATTATTTATGTTAATTCTATTATTGTGCTCCGCTTTTGTTATGTTTGGCTTTCCTAGCAAGTGAGTAGGCACCATCATGACCGGTTGGTGGTTTTGAGTCGTGACAAGTTAGTATTAGAGCGCTAGGTTCAGAGGTTCTAGGGGTCATGTGAAAGTTTAGTAGAGTCTTACAGATCAGTATAGAGACGTCTGTACTTATCTTGGAAAGGTTACCAACTGTTAGAAAAACATCACTTTCTTGCATTCTTGTCATGCAAATTTATTAATTCTGAAGTTTTAACCTTTCATTTTCTATTTTTGGTTGCATTACTGTAGTGGGATTTCAAAAAAATGGGCTTCATTTTTTTAATCTTCTATTCTCTCATAGGTTGTGAGGACACGTTAAACCTGATCAGACGAGCAGGAATCAGTGCCTCCAGTTAGGGCCGCGAGAGGCAGGGGTCGAGGTAGGGACCGAGGTGGGGCTCGCACCA
This sequence comes from Nicotiana attenuata, assembly GCF_001879085.1. Taxonomy (NCBI): domain Eukaryota; kingdom Viridiplantae; phylum Streptophyta; class Magnoliopsida; order Solanales; family Solanaceae; genus Nicotiana; species Nicotiana attenuata. The sequence continues at coordinate 79,276,655 of NC_031995.1, read as the reverse complement.
TAGCTATAGAAGCACCTATGGATCAGTTGCTCCAATGGAGTAGCAGGTTCTGGATATTGTTACCTATTCTTATACCTAGTCTTCAGGAGACTTTGGCCTAGATATTAAGTGTGTATACATGCTTGGATCAGGTAGGCATAATACCAGTTGCACCAGCTACCTCACAGGCCGGGGGAGGATCCCAAACTCTCACCGACTGTGCACAGGAGCAGCTAGCTCATGGTTATCAGAGATCGGGGGTTTAGCCAGTGCAGCTAGTTGTTGCAGCATAGGTCGGAGTTAGACCGTCTTTGACTGATGAGGAGTAAAAGAAGTTAGAGTAATCTCAAAGGCTTTGTCCTCCCCAGTTCAGTAGAGGAAGAGTCAAAGAATGCTCCGGATTTTCTTGATTAGTATCACCGGATTCTTCACATAGCAGGTCTGGTGGACTCCATTGGAGTTGACTTTACTACTTTTCAGTTGACAGCTAGCCTACAGGTGGTGGCAGACTTATATGTCAGATAGACCGGCTCGTTCAGTACCACTTACATGGCATCAGTTCTCAGTTTGATTTGAAGAGAAGTTTGTCCCACAGACTCGCGGAGAGGAGTTGCATAGGGTGTTTGAGCATCTACGACAAAAAGACATGATTATGACCAAATACGAGATGCGATTCACGGAGTTAGCACGTCATGTAGTATTTTTGGTCCCTACCAAGAGAGAGAGAGGATCAGGAATTTCATTGATGGGCTCAACTATGGTCTATGATATGGGTTGGCCCGAGAGACCGAGATGGATGCTAGATTTGACCAGGTGGATGAGATTGCCAGGCACTTAGAGCATGTTTTCAGGCTTGAGAGAGAGAAGAGGGAGGCCAAGAGGCCCCGTAGTTTAGGTAGTTTTGGTGGTTCCTCGTTTGGAGGCTAGTCTGATAAATGTGGATTTTAACCACTTGTTAGTACCTTCTTGCTTTAGTTTGTAGTCCGAAAGTAGTGATTTTTGATTCCAAATCTAATGAAAATGTGCGGATTGCAGGCATGCTGGAGGATGTGAGCACAATGAAGCAATCTAACTCAAAAAGGAGATGTCCCAGCTCAACTTGTCAAAGAGGATAAGTGCAAAGAGTTGTGCGGTCCTCAGATGCGGCTGCAGATTAACCCTTGAAGCTTCAGAGGATTTTAGCAGCAGTGCAGTCCTCATACCAAATTGTGTGGTCACAGAAGGTGTTCGCACTGACACTCTTGGAATGATCAGAGAAGATGCAAAAGACCAAGTCGGAAGCCTCCTTGAAGTGCGGTCTACAGCTAATTGTGCTACCGTAGAAGCTGAAGTGCGGCTGCAGAATGCTCTTACTGCAAGAGCAACAAATGAAAGTGCAGTCGACAAACAAATTGTGTGGCCGCAGAACCTCCTGAAGGGCATTTCTCTCAGCAAATTTTAGAGCACTATAAATAGACGAGAAACACATTTTAGGTCAACTTTTGTACTGTAGCAGCTGGTGGCGGTTAGATTTAGCTATTTTGGGAAACTTTTGACTACAATTAGAGAAGACCCATTACTTTTACTCTCTAATTTTAGTTTTACATCTTCAATTACTTCTTTTTTTGCATTTTCTATGTCAACCACTATGAGTAGCTACATTTTACCTAGGGTTATGACCCAACTATAGTGTGTAAAAACTTATGGGTATCTAATATTAATGCTTTTTATTGATTGGGTGTTTGTTATTTAGCCTTTTTTATGCTTATTGTCTAGAATATATGGTTGCAAACATTGATTAATGCCTATTTGACTTAGTTCATACTTGAGAAAAAGGAACCTAGTATAGGAAAACTTGGCTAACAAGAAATTCAACTAGTTGAAGTTTTGATTAGTTTGATTAAGGGATTTGAACTAGATATAGGGAAAATCCCGGTTGGACTCATATCAATTGTTTAGATTGATACCGATTTGGTCTTGAGAAAGCCAATTTGGTCATAATCACTCTTCGACCGAAGGTATTGAGTGAGTACTTGAGCATTGAGAGTCATAACGCACCCCGATCTACAAAATAAGCATAGATTCAATCTAACCATTAGGTTTACACCTAGATGAAGGTTACAACCCTAGGATTTTTCCTTATTTGATAAAAACAGTAAAAACATTTCACTCTCTATTGTCTTACTAATTAGTTAACCCTCTTAGAAGTTAATTTACATAACAATTAGCCATACTTATTTGAAGGTTAAATTTAGTTATTTCAAGTTCTTTTCATAAGTGTTTATCTTAGCACCAACTTAAACTCCTTGTGAATTCTAACCCAACTCGTGTTGGGATTTTTAGTTTCAATGACCGTTTCATACTCATTAATTGGGTGCGTATTGGACGTGGTCACTTTTTTATGCTGTTGCCGGGGAGTTTTACTATGTTAGCTATAAACTTGAGTGTGTTTCTTGAAATATCGTCTTTTACATTCGTGATTCTAATTTGTTCAAGTGATCGTAGGTCCCAAATGGTGAACAACAAACTTGGAAACTTGTCATTGGGAGAGGTGGATGGCGAAGAGGAACAACTTGATGAAATGCCTCAAGCCCCACAACAAAACTGCTGAGGCCGTGGTCAACAAGAAAATGGGCCTCCACCTCCCCCACCTCCACCACCACAACCACAATCGGCACAACATCAGATTTTTCCCAATGAAGGTTATGAAAGTGACATAGTCCCTTCTCGCATTAAGGCGGGAAACTTTAAATTACCAGTGTGATGCTTACTTTACTCGAGCCACAGGTTATTTCACTGGGGCACTGAGTCAAAATGCTTATAAGCATTTGAAAGGTTTTGTGGATACCTGTTGGGGGAGCAAACAAACAAATGTTTCGGAAGATGCTTTGTAGTTAAGACTTTTTCCCTTCTCACTATGGGGTTAAACTTTGGATTGGTTGGAACTCTTGCCTAATCATTCTATCCATACTTGCGATGAATTGCGGCGATGTTTATTTCAAAGTTTTTCTCTTCCGGGCACATGGCTACTCTACGCGATGAAATATTGGCTTTCAAGCAAGAGCCCAATTAACCTTCGATGAGATTTGGGAGTGATATCGAACAAAGGTGAAGGTGTGTCTGAACAATGATATGACCGACACCATGATCCAACAAACTTTCTACCATGGTATTACCACTATGAACCAATGTGTGGTCAATCAATTGGCTGGAGGAAATTTTATGACAACACCTTATGCGGAGGCATGTGAGATTACTGATGAGATGGCTGAAACTTCTTCGGCTTGGAAATACCGAGCTAATGTTCCCCAAGGTGACCCCAACATGATCCATATTTATAAAGAGTTGGAAGACCATGGGCAAGCTACTGCCGAATTGACCACAACCATGACTCGGCTTGCTACGGCCCAACATCATCAATCCCAAGCTCCTAAGTAAGTTCATGCTATAGAGGGAGTTAATGTCTTGGCCAATAATAGGAGGACTAAAGGTCCACATTTTCAATCCCAAGTTAAGAATTATGCACAAGATGATTGTAGCTATGACCAAGATGACTCTTATCAAGAGCAAGAAGACGAGGTACAATTTGTGAACAACTACCAAAGGCAACAAAGCAATTTTCAAGGCTCCAATCAAAATAAATGGGGTTCTCAAATAAACCAAGGCAATTAGAGTCCTAACAACCAATGGAATTGACATAACAACAATAATAACTAAGGGAATTAGGGAGGAAACAATCAATGAAATTGGGGAAACAATAACTATTATGCAAATCGAGGTTTTGGTTTTCAAAGGCCCTCAATGTACCAACAGCCAATCAACCGATCTCCTTATGCTTCCCGTTGTTCAAGTTCTTCAAACAATGAGATGGGCCGTATTGAGAACACGTTCAAGCAAATGATGGAGAAGATACGGATTCAGATGCCCAACTTGCTTCATATACCACGTCAATCGGTAATCCTCAAGTTCGAATGGGGCAAATCTCTCAAGCTCTTAATACTCGTCATAAGGGTGCAACACCAAGTGACACAGTGGTAAACCTAAAGGGTGGTAATAACATGGGGCTGCTATGGAATTTATCACATAAGTGAAAGAGGCAGGAGTGTACCCACCTCAAATGAAAGGCAACTAATGAATGATGACCAAGTGATCCAAGAGGAGGCAATCCCACTCAATTATGTTCAAGTACGTGATGAGGTTCGTATTGATATTGATGATAGTGTGGAAGAGACCCAAGAAGAGGTGAACCCGTCTAGGGTACACATTATTGACATACCGGAACCTATAGTGCAAAGGGCAAAGTCACCCATGCCAAAGCCCCCACCTCCTTATCCTTAGACGCTTGCTAGAAAAAATGGTGAGAATCAATTTAAGAAATTTATTCAAATGATGAAAGGTCTCCCTATCAATGTGCCATTGGTAGAAGCTTTGGAATAAATGCTCGGTTATTCCAAGTTTATGAAAGATCTTGTGACTAAGAAGAGGTCATGAATTTTGAAACAATCAAGGTCACTCATAAAGTGAGTAAAATTGTTCTTTCCATGGCTCCTATATTGTAGGATCCCGGTTCTTTCACGATTCCTTATATTATTGGAAGTGTAAATTTTGCCAAATTGTGATATGGGTACGAGTATCAATTTGATTCCCTACTCGATGTTCAAAACATTGGTGATTGGGAAACAAAGACCCACATCTATATGGCTGCAAATGGTCGATCGTACTATAAAGAAGCTGTTGGGAGTTATTGAGGTTGTTTTGGTCCGAGTTGATAAATTCATTCTTCAAGCGGACTTTGTGATCCTAGATTGTGAGATTGACAATGAAGTGGATATCATTCTTGGGAGGCCTTTCCTTGCTACATGTAAGGCCTTTGTGTTGTGGAAACCAGAGAACTCACATTCTGTGTTGGTGATGAATAAGTGGTATTCCATGTGTGGATATCTATGCTCCAACCAAATAGAAATGAAGTGTGCTCTTTTTTGGACTTGGTGACCAATGTCATTATTAATGACACAATTTCTACAATTAAAGTTTGTGATATGTTGGAATCCGTCTTGCTAAACTTCGATGATGATGAGATGGATGGTTTCATGAATGTGTGAACTCTTTGCAAGAAACGGGGTCTTACAATCTTTGGATCTTGAAAATAGGAAAACTCCTCTGACAAAGACTTCTATTGAAGAGCCACCTACTTTGGAGTTAAAACCATTGACGCCTCACCTTCGGTATGAATTTCTTGTCCCTTGTTCTACATTATCGGTTATTCTTTCCTCGTGTTTGGCTAACGTGCAGGTTGATTCCACATTGCTGGTGTTGCAAAAGAGGAAGAAAGCTATTGGGTGGACTTTGGCAGATATTCGGGGTATAAACCCCGTATTTTGCATACATAAGATCAAGTTGGAGGATGGTGCCAAAACATCTATTGAGCATTAAAGAAAAGAGGTGGTAAAAAGGAGATTATCAAGTGGTTAGATGTCAGGGTTGTCTACCCCATTTCCAATAGTTCATGGACTTCTCCGGTTCAATGTGTCCCAAAGAAGGGGGCATGGCGATTGACATCAATGATAAGAATGAGTTGATTCCTATAAGAATGGTCACCAGTTGGAGAGTTTGTATGGATTATCATGAGCTCAATAAAGTCACAAGGAGGATCACTTTCCTCTTTCTGTCATGGATCAAATGCTTGATATGTTGGCTGGCTGTGCTTTATATTGTTTTATTGATGGGTAATCGGGGTACAACCAAATTCTTTTTTCTCCAAAAGATCAAGCGAAAACCACATTTACATGTCTATATGGTACTTTCACTTTCAAACGGATGCCTTTTGGTTTATGAAATGCACCGCTGACTTTTCAACAGTGTATGATGGCTATTTTCACGAACATGGTGGAAGACTACCTTGTGGTCTTCATGGATGACTTTTCAGTGGTTGGAGATTTTTTTGATTATTGTGTTGCTAATTTGGACAAAGTGTTGGCTAGATGTGAGGAAACAAATTTGGTGCTCATTTGAGAGAAATGTCATTTCATGGTTGAGGAAGGCAGTGTCCTTGGCCTTAAGATTTCAAAGTATGCTATTGATGTGGGCAAGGCGAAGATTGAAGTTATTTCTGATCTTCCACCCCCACCTTGGTGAAGGGTGTGCGGAGTTTCTTAGGCCATGTGGGTTTCTACCAGTGATTTATCAAAGATTTCTCTAAAGTGGTGAACCGATTGTGCAAACTCATGTAGAAGGATGCCAAGTTTCATTTCAATGATGATTGTATGAGAGCTTTTGAACAATTGAAACTCAAGTTGACAATTACTCATATCATTACATCTCCAAATTGGAGTTTGTCGTTCGAGCTCATGTGTGATGCGGATCATGTAGCGGTTGGGGCTGTTTTGGGGCAATGTGTTAACAAAGTTTCTCATCCGGTTTACTATGCTAGTAAGGCCATGAAAAGTGCCTAAGTTAATTATGCCTTTACGAAGAAAGAGCTCTTTGCTATTGTGTTTGCTATTCAGAAGTTCCGCCCGTAATTGATGGGTGCCAAAGTTATTTTACACACAGATCATGTGGCATTTGCTATATTATTAGCAAAAAGAACCTAGAGCTTGGTTGATGAGATGGGTGCTTTTGTTTCAAGAATTCAATATTCACATCCAAGACAACAAGGGAAGTGAAAATCAAGTGGCGTACCACTTGTCTCGTTTGGAGGAGGAGGGGAGGCCACATGATGGCCTTGAAATCAATGATTCTTTCCCCGATGAGCAACTTTTTGAACACTCAATGAAAGAGGTATCGTGGTTTGCGGATTTGGAAAATTTCTTGTGAGTGGTATCATTCCGGATGAGTTCTCTCCAAACCAAAGGAAGAAGCTCAAGAGAGATTGTCAAGACTACTATTGGGATGAACCATACCTTTTCTAGATTTGCGCGGTGGGTTGATTCGGAGGTGTGTGCAGGAGGAAGAGCAAGGTGATATTCTTGGGGCTTGTCATTCTTTACAATATAGTGTTCATCATGGTGGTGCGAGAACAGCTGCTAAAGTCCTAAGTTGTAGTTTCTATTGGCCTACTCTCTAGAAGGATGCAAATGAGTTGGTGAATAGATTTGATGAATGTCAAGGGGCCAGTTGAATTTCAAAGAAACATGAGATGCCCCTTACAACCATCTTGGAGATTGATATGTTTGATGTTTGGGGTATCGACTCTATAGGCTCCTTTTTGAGTTCTTGTGGGAACACCTATATTTTGGTTGCAATGGATTATGTGTTTAAATGGGTTGAGGTTGTAGCCTTACCCAATAATGAGCCTAGAAGTGTGGTGGTGTTCTTGATTAGGAATATTTTTACAAGATTTGGTACTCTATGAGCAATGATAAGTGATAGAGGTCACATTTTTGCAACAAGGCTTTCGATACTTTACTTGGAAAGTATGGTGTTACTAACAAAGTGACAAATCCCTATCACCCACAATCTAGTGGTCAAGAGAAAGTCTCCAACCGGGAGATAAAGAGTATTTTGTCCAAGAAGCTTGATGATGCTCTATGGGCATATAGGACGTCTTAGAAAACACCTACTGGAATGTCTCCATACCGGTTGGGGTTCGGGAAAGCTTTTCATCTTCCAGTGGATAGAGCACAAGGCAATGTCGACCTTGAAGAAATTGAATCTTCATTGAGATGTAGCGATAACTTGCGGATTACACACTTGAATGAATCGGATGAGTTCCAATACCATGCATATGAAAGTTCATCCTTGTACAACGAAAAGATGAAATATCTTCATGACAAGTATATTTGGAACAAGAAGTTCAAGGCCGGTGATCTAGTACTATTGTTCTACTAAAGGTTTAGAATATTTCCTAGGAAGCTCAAGTCAAAATGGAGTGGTCCTTTTGAAATTGTTGGTGTGACATCCTTTGGTGCCTTGGACTTAAAGAACTAGAAAAGTGAAATATTGTGAGTCAATGGCCATCGGGGAAGTACTATTTGGGAAAAGTTGGAGAGAGCTACGTGGTGGAGGTTCTTTACTTTGGTTGAGGATACTATGACATTGCATCATCTCATGATGTTAAATAAGACGCTACTTTGGAGGAAACCGAAGTTCTTTTCCTTTTTCTCTTTTAGTTAGTTGTTATTTGTTTTTTAAACTTGATTTCAAGTGTGATGCAAGGATTAGCGTTAGTTTTGAAATTAGCTGAGGTTGTGTCTTCCAGGGCAAAATTGTGGACCACACTTTTTGTTTTAGTGCGGCCGCAGAAAAGAAATGTTGACCGCAAAAGATTTTGTGCGGCCGTCGATTTCATCTGCGGACCACACTTGCAGGAATAATTCTTAGGTGCAAAATAGAAGGTCCTCTGAACTTTTCTCCCCGTGGTGCGGTGTAAGTTTATGGACCATCACGAATTGTGTAGTCGTAAAATCTATCAGAGAAGTGGTTATACTGCAGTGTCAAGAGTGCGGCCGCACAACTATGTTCTTCACCGTTTGTCAGGTAACATAGTGCGGACCGCACTTGGAATTGTGCGGCGTCACTCTTCTCTAAGTATAAATAGATTAGTCCCTCCTCTTACACTTTTCACCCTCTTCACTCTCATACTGTTACTCAGAGAAGTTGCCTAATTACTTGCAATTTGGATCACAAAAAAACCATCACTCACTTGGATCTTAGTACAGTAGCTCTATCTTATATGCATCACTTCAATCTTGTTGATTTTATTCTTGAATTTATTTTGACTTTTTAACTTCTTTTTAGGAAATCTGTTATTGGATTACTTCAATGTATCCTTGTGGGTTAGTTTAGCAGTGGGTAATTGTTAAAGCATGGTTAGATAGGGTTGGGTTGTTATTTATCATGTCTATACCATGATACCTAGTAGGATTGAACACTATTTTGCAAAAACTAGGTTAAAAGACCTGTATCCATTACAATTCTTGATTGTGACGACTGCACATGTAATTGTGCGGTCCGTAAACTTCTATTTCGGTAACTTGAATGGCTAGATGTTCGTGCAGCTGCATTTTAATTATGTGGACCGCGTATTTAATTATGCGGTCGCAAAGTAGGGATGCACTGATAATCAGAGAACCTACTCTTTGAGCATCTCATGTATGGGCCGCGAATTTTTTGTGTGTAGATAACAGATGAATTCTGCGGCCGCAGCTGCAGTTGCACTGTCTATCGGGGAGCTGAACCTGAAAACCGAGCACAATTATGCTGAAGTGCGGCCCACATATGAAATTATGTGGTCCGTACTTCTACTCTACGGACCGCACTTCAAAATATATGGACCGCACTTGGTCCTTGTCCACTGCATGTTGCAATCTTGAAACCTCACTAGTTCTATGATGTCCTTACATGCTTATATGACTTTTCACTATTTACAACATGAATATCAACTAACAAATCTCTTTCTGTATATACAGATAATTGTGCGATCAAGTGGTCGAGGAGAATCTTCAAAAGGAGGGGAGAGTTAGCAAGAGGTAGAGGCAGAGGTGACATGCACTCAAGTGTACAAAGAGCTATTACAAAGAAAACTACTACAAGCAAGTGGAGATGTAGAAGTATCTCAAAGTCGAATTCTTATGCCCGATCTAGGGAGGACTCGGATGGGAATTATATGTCTCTACCTGAAAAGTACAACGAGGACCAATCTAGACCATAGGGTCAGTCTGAGCCCCTGGATGTACCTTCCATATCTCATAGTACCTCCTACGGCTCCACCGATGATAGTCATGAGTCCAACGTAGTAGCTCCGAACTCTGACTTTGTGATGCCTCATATGATGGGAGAGAGGGATCAAGTGCACAGGTAGGCATGGAACGATCTAATAAAAAGGTGGTATGGAAAGACCAATTTTTGAGCCTGCAAGCATACATAGATTTTCGAATTTGGTGGAAGGAGAGATCACCAACTCATGAATGACAATTCCTCCTCAAAGACTTAGACAAATACAACCTCGCAGTCCTAGAGCAATTTACAAAGTGAAAGGGGTGGATTCAGTTTACTGAAAAGCTGGTGAATGTGAAAGAGCATCTTGTCTGGGAATTCAATGCCTACACGGTGCTTATTCTCAAAGGGACAAAGATCACCAAGGCACGCAACCTAAAAGTAATGTTTGATTAACACACTCTTAATGCGTACCTTGGATTTGATGATGTGGAGTCAAAGGAATATTTGGAAAAGTTGGCTCAGAAAAAGGAGGTTAGACCCTAGCTTGCTGAGATTATTTCAGCTTGACATACTCCTCCTTGGATAGGTGGCAGGGTGACAATCTTTCGCAACATTTTGAGATTTGAAACAAAAGGGTGTCAACCCTTTGTGTGAAGCAGACTTGACCCATGCCCGAATAAGAACAACCTGCCTTTGTCGATAACTATTCTAGTAGCTTCTATCATGGAAGGGTACTCAATAAATGTGGGTACCTTGATGTCGGCCAAAATATCACTTGTGGCACAGCAGGGTAACAAATCTTACCCCTGCCCCAACACTATCAATGAGTATTTGAATGATAACATGGTGGAGCCCAAGCCATTTGACACTAAAATAAAGCCTACTGGCCCTTTGAGTGGTACAAGCTGCAAGATCTGAGGAACCCAAAAAAGATCATTCAGCCTGCTACTACTACTGGCCAGTCTGATGAGCCGGTAATTTTGGCCCTTTGTCCCTTTGACATTCCATCTACTTCAGCTGAGCCTTCCACCAGTGCTAGAGCTGTCATTCCTGAGACATCATCCTCATCTCCTACTACAGTGCATACTCTAGCTTCGAGGCTGGCAGTCATCTTCACAGGCACTACTGGATCCCTCTGACATGGATAAAAAGCTCAACAAGGTCTTGGACAACCAGAATGTCATCATGGATACACTAGTACAACATGATGTAGTGATTTAGCGATTGACCAAGCAAGTAAAGAAGATGAGAAAGACACAGGACAAAAAGATGTCAATTGATGCACTTTGAACTGAGTTGACGAAGATAGCTGAGGCTGGTGATTTGCCGTTTGACGTGCTACTAGGTCCCGCTAAACCTCACCAGATGCCTTCTCATGAGGACCCCACTACTTAGACTGAGGAGCCGTGCCTTGAATCCGACACTGTTGAGGCGGTGCGTGATATGTTTAGCTCTTAAGCTGCTCCCGCACACAATGATGACATCATTTGGTTAGCTGAGTCGGCTGGGACTGATGATGCCGGTGACACTCTGATGATTAAGGACACTTAGGGAGTTTCTTTGCCCTCGCTGCTCTTTGATGATGATTGGATATATTTGACAACATTGGGATGCAATAATTGGATGATTCTACTTTATTATTATTTTTAGTAGTTATTACATTTATCAGTATCTTTAATTGTGTTTATTTTTGTAGATTTTATGTTTTTCTTGTTATTGGTGATAATAAACCTTTGGTTTCGTAGTGCCATGGTTCTTTCCAAAGCTGGTCTTTTGTGTGAATCGGGTGACTCTTCCCGATGATGGATAGTGTAACAACTTTCTTAAGAGAATCATGTTTAGGTGATAGTAATAGCAAGTAGTGATGAATAAAATCCCTAACTAAGTCATTGTACAAAAGAGGGTTATTTATGCTTCATGTGGTACCAACATGCTTATGGTTTGAAACAAGATCTTTGGAAGAAATAGCTCTAGTATAGTGACTTTGAGATTCTTTAGTTGGCTTTTACAATCATTAGGTGGTTGCATGGACCATAGTAATCTTTAACTTGAATATGATCATTGTGGGTTTTAGACTCTATCCTCTTTTACGGTCTAGTTCCATGAGAGGTAAGATGACTTTTTATTTCTAGTCCAAGTACTTGAGTGAATAGTCTAGAAATTGTCCCGAATGTTTTTCAAGGCGAAATTCTAATTTTGCTTTGTTTGAAAAATGATTGTACGCTTTCCTTGGACAGTTTGAGCTTTCTATTTCCACCCTATGATCTTTATCCTTAGCCAACCCCTTTGAGCCTTTAGCCTTTCTTTATTGGTAACCATGCCACAAGCCTTTACCCGTTTGATCATAACCCTCTCTTGGCAAACAAACATTCCTTAGCACTCATATATAATATGTGGCTCAAAGCCTAAGTTTGGGGGGGGGGGGGAGTTGAGGAATCTAAAGAAGGTATCAAGGCACTGAAATGAGAGAAAAGAAATGATCTTCATGAAAGAGAAAGTAGAAAAATAAAGAACAAAAAGAAAGCACAAAAACAAAATAAAAAGTGGAGATTGATGAAAGTTACGAGAGGCAATTATCTCTAGTATGAGAATCAAGGGAGAAAAAAATAAAATGAACAATAAAGAGTGGTGGCAAGTCTCTCTAACCCCTAAGAAAAAGAAATGCCTCTAAGGGTTTTGGCAAGTGTGAGCCAAGAAATGAGATATGAAGTGCTTAAGGAAGGGTGTAACCACTTATATCCCATATGGTATCCTACCCTAACCCAAAAGCCTTCATTACAACCTGAAAGAAGTCCATTTTGATTTTGAACCAAGTAAGCTTACATTAATGGAGATTTACATGAGCGGTAAGCCTATGATACTTGAAGCTTTACTTGTGACATTCCTTTGTTAGAGAAGAGTGAAACCTTTATTGCTCTAGAAATTGAGTGTTAAATCTTGAAGTGAGCATGGTAAACAGAAGGTAGAAGAGGAAGAGTTTGGAGTCCACCATGATTTACATGAAAGAAAAAGAGTCCTTGATGAGTGACGTTAATTCTTGAAGAACAAATGTCACACTAGAGTTACATGCAAGTCACTTGTTTTCTGAAGAATTTGGCACCTTGTTGAGAATGCATGTGTATTGTGGGTAATTGTTTGAAATGAACTTTACTTAGGGGAGGTAGGAACTAATCTAGTTTCTTGAGGACAAGCAAAGACTTATGTTTGTGGGAGTTGATAAGTGTGGACTTTAACCACTTGTTAGTACCTTCTTGATTTAGTTTTTTGTCCGAAAGTAATGATTTTTGTTTCTGAATCTTATGAAAATGTGTGAATTGCAGGCATGCTGGAGGATGTGAGCTCAATGAAGAAATCCAACTCAAAAAGGAGATTTCCCAGCTCAACTAATCAAAGAGGAGAAGTGCAAAGAATTGTGCGGTTCACAAAACTTATTTTTGCGACTGCAGATGCAGAAGCGGCCCGCAGAATGACAAGTGCAGCCGCAGATTAACCCTTAAAGCTTCAGAGGATTTTAGTAGCAGCGCGGTCCGCATACCAAATTGTGTGGCCGCAGAAGCTGTTCGCACTGACAAGCTTGGAAAGATCAGAGAAGATGCAAAAGACCAAATCTGAAGCCTCCTTAAAGCGTGGTCCGTAGCCTAATTGTGCAGCCGCAGAAGCTAAAGTGCGGCCAAAGAAGTTATTGTGCGGACACATAATCCCTCCTACTACAAGAGCAATAGATGAAAGTGTCATCCACAACCAAATTGTGCGATTGCAGAACCTCGTAAAGGGCATTTTTGTCAGGGAATTTCAGAGCACCATAAATAGATGAGAAACACCTTTTAGGGAAACTTTTGTACTGTAGCAGCTGGTAGCGGTTTGGTTTAGCTATTTTGGGAAACTTGTGGCTACAATTGGAGAAGACCCATTACTTTTACTCTTTTATTTTAGTTTTATGTCTTCAATTACTTCTTCTTTTCCATTTACTATGTCTACCATTATGAGTAGCTAGATTTAATCTAGGGTTCTGACCTAACCCTAGTGTATAAAACTTATGAGTATCTAACATTAATGCTTGTTTTGATTGGGTGTATATTATTTATCCTTGTTTATGCTTATTGTCTAGAATTAATGGTTGCATATATTGATTCATGCATATATGACTTAGTTCTTACTTGAGAAAGTGAAACCTAGTCTAGGAAAACTTGGCTAACAAGAAATTGAATTCGTTGAAGTTTTGATTAAGGGATTTGAACTAGAGACAGGGAAAACCCCCTCTTGGAATCATATCAATTATTTAGATTGCTACCCATTTGGTCTTAAGTAAGCCAATTTGGGCATAATCACTCTTTGACCCAGAGGTATTGAATGAATACTCGAGCATTGAGAGTCATAAGACACCCGATCTACCAACAAGCATAGATTTAATCTACCCATTAGGTTTACACCTAGGTGAAGGTTACAATCCTAGGCTTTTTCCTTATTTGATAAGAAAACTAAAAAACATTTCACTCTGTATTTGCTTACTAATTAGTTAACCCTCTTAGAAGTTAATTTAGATAACAATTACCCACACTTGTTTGAAGGTTAAATTTAGTTATTTCAAGTTTATTTCTTAAGTGTTTACCTTAGCACCAACTTAAACTCCCTATGAATTCGACCCCTACTCGTGTCTGGATTTTAATTGCAACGACCGTTTCACACTCGTTAATTGGGGGTGAATTGGACGTGATCATAATCACATCACAGCAGAGGCTGTTCTTTTAGGCCCCCTAAGGTAGTTCGTCAGATTCCCATGGTTCATGATTTAACCAAAACTCATACAGTGCTCGCCCAGTTTAGTCATCATTCAGTGCGATGTCAACACAGAGTTCTTACTGCGCTCCATTTGCTCAGGGTTTCGCAGGCAGTTATTCGAGTTATCAGGGATAGTCATAGGTTCAAAAACCTTGTTAGAGGAAAGGGTTTTATTGACTTTGGATACTTGAATCATCTCAAGAGGCATTTCCCTATAGGGAGAGGTCAATCAATGAGCGGATAGGTCTGTATGCTATGCATTTCCTGCAAGGCCAGAGGAAGTTGCTTCCGACGACTTCATCACATGAATTATTTCAGTGTGCCACAGGGATGCTTCAGTATTATTTGACCCTTGTTCCACTTATTCTTATGTCTCATCATATTTTGCTCGTTATTTAGATATGCCATGTGATTCTCTTGATATTCCTTGAAGTATATGCACTGTAAGGTGATTCTATTTTGGTGGATCACGTATATCGATCTTGTGTGGTTACCATTGGGGGTTATAAGATTAGAGTTGGTCTTTTATTCCCGGGTGTGGTTGATTTTGAGGTTATTTTGGGCATGGATTGGTTATCTCCATACCACCCTATTCTTGATTGTCATGCTAAGATCGTGAAGTTGGCTATGCCGGGGTTGTTGAGGCTGGAGTGGAGAGTTTCTCTTGGTCACACTCCTAGCAGAGTGATTTTGTTTTTAAAGGCACTGTTAATGGTTGAGAAGGGCTTTTTGGTGTATTTGGCCTTCGTGAAAGATGTTAGTGCTGATACTCTTATGTTGAGTTAGTTCTAGTAGTGAGAGAGTTCTCAGATGCATTTCATAGAGACTTGCCAGGCATGCCATCCGACAGGAATATTGATTTTAGTATTGATTTGGTGTCAGGCACTCGCCCCATCTCTATTCCACCATATTGCATGTAAAAAGAGGAGTTGAAGGAATAGAAGGAATCGTTACATGAATTGTGTCACGCCCCAAGCCTAGGGGCGAGACAGGCACTCAGTGCCTCACCAATCCTTGCATATCACTTGCGACTAAGAGTCTCTGAACATGTAATATCATACTTTGTCCATGGGCCACATCACGAGATAATGTGCGATGCAAAATATAAAAACTGAATAGAGACTAACGCTGACTAAATGTCAACATAAGGCTGGGCCGGCAAGGCTGTCATAATTACTACAACTAACAAGCCAACAAAATATACATACAGGGCCTACAGGCCCAACATACTACACTAACTGACAGAATATGTCTACAAGGCTCTACTGATAGATGTACTATGATCGGAACAGGGCACCGACCTACCCATAACCTATCTACATATATACACAAGATATACACCACACTGCTAGACCCGGCAACTCCGAAAGAAGGGGAGCTTACCGATAAAGCTGGACTGGGGCAACACCTACTGAGGAGGTCTACTCGTCTGTCTGTCTCAACCTGCACGCATGAAATGCAACACCCCCAGAAAGGGACGTCAGTACGAAATAATATACCGAGTATGTAAGAAAATATACTGAAGGTGAAACTGAACTGATAATATAATAAATGAAAGCAACTGGGGATCAAAGATAATCTGAGGATATGCTCATCAGCTGATACTAACTCAACTCTCTCAATATGGTGAGTAAAATAGTTGTCCGGCCCTATAAGGCTCGGTATGTATATATATATTTGCTGCGCCGTAGTAGGCTCGCTCATACGCGCTCGGGCGTACTAGGCTCTGTATCTCGACCAACTGTGCTCGCTCATAGGTGCTCGGCCACAGCAGGCTCGATATATAACTTACCATCTGATCAGAGTTTGCCCAATAGGGTCCTGCCCATCGATTATAGCTCGATGGTAATGAAAATACTTTAATACTGTATATATAGACTCTCTGCTCTCTTGACTGCAAAAAGGAAATACTCAAATGAATATGAAGTCCCGGTAAGGAGAATATTGTAACTTACAAAACTAGGAAAATATACGTAACTTGCGAGACTAGAAAAATATACGTAAATTACGGGATATGAATTTTTCTCTATGCCTCTACTTTACCCATTATTAATGTTGACGCCTACAGTACACTATTATGTCCAATAGTTTCATGGGATTAATTGCTCGCCATCTATTTAACACGTAAGAACTACAAGTAATACTTTAACTAGCTTAAGGATCTGACTGATTATATAATATATAATAATAACCTCTCTAATTATGTTAGTGGCATACGAAAAAGCTTCCATTTACCCTAAGCTGCGGCTAGCACTGAACCTTTCATTAACCTTAGAAGTTGAACACTGCCTTATATGTCTTGTACAACATAAAACGGGTAGTACGATGTATTGTTATCAAACTCAAGTAATTATGGGGTCATGCCAAAATGAAGGAAGAGCTTAGCCCTAAAATACCTGGAGTAGAGAAAACTCCGTATAATATTCCGTTGGAAAACCTTCGTTGACTGAACCAAAATTTTCCCCTACTTCTTAAAAATTCACAGTAGAAATTGCTTCTGGTTGTAATTTTGGAATGAAGAAAACGTTTCTGGGTTCCTTGAATTTTTGAGAGGAAAACCTTTCTTTTTGGTTCCTTGAGAATTTGAAAGGACTAACGCTTCTGTTCTTTGAAGTTTTTGGAAAGAACAACCTTGTTTTGGATTCATTTTGAATCTTAGCATACTTAGTTAGTCATCATTTTCATTTATGCCTAGGTTGCCACCTAGGCATAAGTGACTTCTTAGTCATATTCTTGGCATGGTGGATTCTTGCCACGTGATTGGGGGATAATTATTAAGTTTTTATCCACTTATTAGTTAATCGGGTAATGTACCGTTACCCGATAATTAATCAATTACTCGCATAATTTAAAAATTGCCCCAAATTACTTAAATTCTACTTATTTTTAATATACTTTATACCTTATATTATCGTAGTCATATGGTACCTTGCATGGTACTAGTTTATAATTATCGGGTATTATAACTTGATCCGTATTTCATCCCAAATTGGCCATTTTCAACGAAACTCGTTTTCTCTAATTCGTGCATCCTTTATCCTTTATGACACTTATTTATCGCTTCTTATAAATAGCGTAACTACATTAACGTCAAGATGATCTCACCCCCGAGTTTACGTCAATTAACCGAAGACGAAATTTTAACGTACTAAAAACGCGAGATGTAACATCCTTCCCTCCTTAGAAACATTCATCCTCGAATGTCTATTCTAATACTTTGGGAAAATTTTTGCCGGAGCCTCTTTCGTACATTGGACTAAAACCAACATATACGCAGCCAGAAAACTTACTGTACATGCCACACATGACGACTGTCTATAAATAGCAACACTTGGCTCCATACAACTGTCCATTATAAATTCTAAGAGTTAAAAAAAATGAGAGCTTACCTGATGACCTACTGGCCTGAGAGTTTATACCTTCGATTCATATCTTCAGTTTGAAATAGGTGGGGGTATTTAGACTTTATTTCTTCCTCTGCTTCCCACGTTATCTCTTCCACCTTCTTACTTCTCCATAAAACCTTCACAGATGTTATCTCCTTATTTTGTAGCTTGCGAATTTGTCGGTCTAGGATGGCAACCGGAATTTCTTCGTATGACAACTCCTCTGTAATCTGTACATTATCTGTGGGCACCACTTGGGTAGGATCGCCAATGCACTTTCGTAACATAGATACGTGAAAAACTGCATGGACAGACTCAAATTCCGAGGGCAATTCTAACTCATAAGCTACTTGGCCCACTTTTCGAATGATCCTATAAGGCCCAATATACCGTGGGCTAAGTTTGCCTTTCTTTCCAAACCTCATCACACCCTTCATAGGCGACACCTTTAAGAATACCCAATCATCAACCCTGAACTCTAAATCTCGACGCCGCATGTCAGAATATGACTTCTACGACTCTGAGCTGTCAATAGTCGATCCCGAATTAACTTTACTTTTTCTGTGGCTTGCTAAACCAGGTCTGGCCCGTGTAATCCAGATTCTCCAACATCAAACCACCCTATAGGCGACCTACACTTCCGTCCGAATGGAGCCATCTGAATACTAGAATGATAACCATTATTATATGCGAACTCAATAAGCGGCAGATGATCATCCCTGCTACCTTTGAGTCTATTACACAAGCTAGTAACATATCCTCCAGTGTTTGAATAGTACGCTCAGCCTGTCCATCTGTCTGGGGATGAAATGCGGTACTGAGACTTACTTGAGTCCCCAATCCTTTTTGGAAGGACCTCCAAAAGTTAGCTGTAAACTGAGCTCCTATATCCGAGATGATAGACCCAGGGACACCATGCGGTCATACTATCTCCTTGATATAAAGCCTCGCATAATCCTATAAGGAATATGTAGTTCTAACCGGCAGAAAATGGGCTGACTTTATAAGCCTATCCTTTAAGTATAAATCTCAGTCCTTCAATGCTCCTTCATTACTGTTCGTCTTAAGAATCATGGCCTAATCTCATGTCGTACTTTGTAACTTGTATCTAACCATTGTTGATTCTCCTCGATGTTGATCTATGCTCCTCTACTTGAAGACTTGAAATTTCTTACGTAATACATTACCGCTAGGGCTTACGTTGCATTGAGGAATATTTGAAGTGATTTCCATAATCATATTTCATAGTGCCTCAATGTGATTCACCTTCTCGGGGTATCCTAATTTCGTGCCGCCAGCGAAATCTTTTCTCCTTCTCTTCTTCTATTTTCCTTTTTTTTAATCATTATTCAAATGAATGCCCAAACGTCATCCTTTATCTGTCACAATTATACCCTCATTTTATTTCTAGGTCAGCATTTCATTCTTTCTAAATGCTATTAATCTTAGATTCCTTTGAGTTCATTCAGGCTATACTGAACTTTTAATAACTTAGAGAAACCATTATCTCTCTTGTTTTCATGGACTTAATCCTGAGGACTTATCCATTCTCGTCACCCTTTTTACTTGCCTTTCCTCATCCTTACTCATGTTTTCTTAAAACATTGTCGCTCTACCATACTTTAGCTTGCGACCTATAAATATCCATTTATAATACTCGCACCTCTGGTACATACACAATCCGGTGGGAGCTTTGTACTGACTTTCTATGACGACGGTACTTCTTTTAATTGGATTCCTTGTAGAGCCATTATAGATTATGGTGGTTGTGTTATTTTTCTTGAACATCTGATATTAAGAGTGATTCTGTCATATTCTCAAGCACAACTTCTATAAATTTTCTAGGTCAATAATCAGACTCCTGATTTACTTGGGTGATGTAATTCTTTGGTTTCCTCTTCCTTCTGATCAGCCTTTACGTAGGCTTAAGCTATCTTCCGACCTGTGGCTCATGGTATCAGTTATTACCTTAGCCTTTCATGGGCGTTAGGGAATATCCATGATATAATATTCTAACAATTCAATCCTTTGTCTATGCCCTGGGCTCAATTCTTTCTTTTAACTTATACCAGAGTCTTCTATGGTTGTATGATTGTCAACAAATATGTTGCCTGGATAATGCTCCAAAATCTTGAGTGTATCCATAACGTACTAACTCAGGATCATTGATCAAATAATTCTTTCGTTCCATCTTAGCTTTCTTTCAACGTAAGCTATTACTTTTCCTGGTCTTTTTGCCCCTTGTTACGTCCACACTTAGCTTATCTTAGTGCCCACACTTGCTAGAGTTTTCATACAACTCATATGATCTCGAATATTATTTTTAATTCTTACTTCCCGTTCATTAGCCACGATAGGTGCCACTTTCCTTTGGAATGCTTACAATGTTGTTGCGAAATTGTTGTTACACGACCATTTCCTCTTTAGGTCGTTGTGCTTAGGTTAAAGCCTTCTTTCTTATCTTCTCGGCTAGTCTTTCGTTGTAGTACTTAGGGAGAACCCTTGACTCTCGTAAAGCTATGAGCTAATTGCGGACCTTTTTTATGTCCTTACTTGCCTCTAATCATCCGTAGTTGCTTAATTCCATGACCTTGTGCTTGTATGGTTGCTTCTGAACTGATATTTTGACTGCCTTCCTAGTGGCACTTTCTTTTATCCCCATAAAACTCATACAGTACCTCTAAATACCCCGACTCTTGTTTCAATATATCTCAAGTATTATAATGATATTCTTCGTGGCTGAATTCTCCATGTTGGATTCTACTATGCTTATCTTGTTTACCAGCCCATACTGATTTCTATTTCTCTGGGGATTAACTCTCCCTTCTGGTAATCGCGTTGGAGTCACGAACTTATTTCTCGAAATAAGGATATAACCTTATGGCCTATACTCTTTTGTTGTCTTAAGGCCCATCACCTTTTGTCTCTTTCTTCATTTGACTATAGGTTCTGTAATACTCTACCATTTCCATCCATGTATCACACCTTATTCATAATGCTTCCTTATCTCTCTTCTCATTACTCTGCTAATATTTTTGCATATCCCTTTTCTTGTGAAAACTTCAATACGAAATTCTTTCGCTTTTAGCTTTCCTTTTCTCCATCCAGTGGCTCTTCAAGTTGCTTAACGTTTTCGCTTTACTAGGGACGCGAGCCACACTAAGGTAATATTTATCCCTTCAAGGCTTATAGCGCATGTCTTTGTACTACTCATATCTGGCTGCACTATTTTAGAGTGCCCCATCTAGGTGTCTCATAAAGAGATCTATTAGCACATTTGCAATATCCTTCGGAAATCTCAACTGACACAATCAATTCATTCATCATATTTTCTTATACTACTTTTGTTAACCCCCATAGGGCATATCTAGAATGGGTGCGACCAGTTGTATATAGCTCTGTTACTATTGAATATAACTCAGAAAGCGTATGTCCCTCTGCCTCAATTATAAACGCTGTTAACTTTCATTAACTGGGTACCTCGTACCCTTTTAAACCTTGCTCCGTTTACTTGCTGAAACTTATACTTATCTTCTTAATCTCTCATTGTCCTTCACCATAAAGATGGATAGGCACTCTTGCCTTAACGCTTCTTATCAGGAAGCTTACACCTTTCAGTACACCCATGATCTGCTAAAGACCTTATATTTACTTATCGTAGGCATCATACAAAAATTTAATTCCTCTGACTCAGCTCTTCCACAACTATCTCTCTTCTCAACCTTCTGTTCGGATGTAGGCATCTTCTTATTACGAATAAAATAGAATTTCAAAATTTGAATTCTTATAAGTGAGCTCTACCACACGATCTAGAGTAAGAAGAAAGAGTGATAATCCTAAATGCCCTGTAGCCTCCTGCTAATAAGTGTGGTGCACGACACACCCATAAACAAGACTCTACTAGATACGGCTTGTAGATTCCCTAGGACAGAACTGCTCTGGTATCACTTTTGTTACGCCCCAAGCCTAGGGGCGAGACCGGCACTCAGTGCCTCACCTATCCTTGCATATCACTTGCGACTAAAAGTCTCTAAACATGTAATGTCATACTTTGGCCATGGGCCACATTACAAGATAATGTGCGATGCAAAATATAAAAACTGAATAGAGACTAACGCTGACTAAATATCAACATAAGGCTGGGCCGGCAAGGCCGTCATAATTACTACAACTGACAAGCCAACAAAATATACATACAGGGCCTATAGGCCCAAGATACTGTACTAACTGACAGGATATGTCTACAAGCCTCTACTGATAGATGTACTGTGATCGGAACAGGGCCCGGCCTACCCATAACCTATCTACATATATTCACAAGATATACACCACACTGCTAGACCCGGCAACTCCGAAAGAAGGGGAGCTTACCGAAGCTGAACTCGGGCAACACCTACTGAGGAGGTCTACTCGTCTGTCTATCCTAACCTGCACGCATGAAATGCAGTGCCCCTAGAAAGGGACGTCAGTACGAAATAATGTACCGAGTATGTAAGGCAATATACTGAAGCTGAAACTTAAATGATAATATAATAACTGAAAGCAACTGGGGATCAAAGATAATTAGAGGATATGTTCGTCAGCTGATACTGACTCAACTCTCTCAATATAGTAGTAAAATAGTTATCCGGCCCTATAAGGCTCGGTATGTATATATATATATCTGCTCTGCCGTAGTAGGCTCGCTCGTACGCGCTCGGCCGTACTAGGCTCTGTATCTCCACCAACTAGGCTCACTCATAGGCGCTTGGCCACAGCAGGCTCGGTATATAACTTACCATCTTATCAGAGGTTGCCCAATAGGGGCCTGCCCATCGATTATAGCTCGATGGTAATGAAAATACTTTAATACTGTATATGTAGACTCTCTGCTCTCTTGACTGGAAGAAGGAAATACTCAAATGAATATGAAGTCCCGGTAAGGAGAATATTATAACTTACAAAACTAGGAAAATATACGTAACTTGCGAGACTAGAAAAATATACGTAAATTCCGAGATATGAATTTTTCTCCATGCCTCTACATTACCCATTATTAATGTTGACGCCTACAGTACATTATTATGTCCTATAATTTCATGGGATTAATTGCTCGCAAACTATTTAACACGTAAGAACTACAAGTAATACTTTAACTAGCTTAAGGATCTGATTGATTATATAATATATAATAATAACATCTCTAATTAGGTTAGTGGCATACGAAAAAGCTTCCATTTACCCTAAGTTGCTGCTAGTACTGGACCTTTCATTAAGGTTAGAAGTTGAACACTGTCTTATATGTCTTGTACAACATAAAACGGGTAGTACGATGTATTGTTATCAAACTCAAGTAATTATGGGGTCATGCCAAAATGAAGGAAGAGGTTAGCCCTAACATACCTGGAGTAGGGAAAACTCCGTATAATATTCCGTTGGAATACCTTCGTTGACTGAACGAAATTTGCCCCTGCTTCTTAAAAATTCACAGAAGAAATTGCTTCTGGTTCTAATTTTGGAATGAAGAAACGTTTCTGGGTTCCTTGAATTTTTGAGAGGAAAACGTTTCTTTTTAGTTCCTTGAGAATTTGAAAGGACTAACGTTTCTATTCTTTGAAGTTTTTGGAAAGAACAACCTTGTTTTGGATTCATTTTGAATCTTAGCATACTTAGTTATCATTTTCATTTATGCCTAGGTTTCCACCTAGCCATAAGTGACTTCTTAGTCACATTCTTGACATGGTGGATTCTTGCCACGTGATTGGGGGATAATTATTAAATTTTTATCCATTTATTAGTTAATCGGGTAATGTTCCATTACCCGATAATTAACCAAATACCCGTATAATTTAAAAATTGCCCCAAATTACTTAAAGTTCTAATTATTTTTAATATACTTTATACCTTATATTACCGTGGTCATATGGTACCTTGCATGGTACTAGTTTATAATTATCGGGTGTTATTACTTGATCCATATTTCATCCCAAATTGACCATTTTCAACGAAACTCGTTTTCTCTAATTCGTGCATCTTTTATCCTTTATGACACTTATTTATCACTTGTTATAAATAGCGTAACTGTAAGGCCCCGGAAGATTTCGCTAAGTAACCTGGGATCTCGTGGTGCCACGTAGGCTTATTATAATACATTTTTTATATGCTATTAACATAGTGTACATCAATTGGATTTGGTAAATATGTGTATAAGTCTTATGGTAAGTAATTTGGGGTCCAACGAAAGGCCTAAGTCTAAGAAAAATTGGAAAAGTTCTTAATAGGCTAAAATTCCAAATGAGCTTGCACTAGTCCATACTTTGAACGATCATATCTAAATATGTATAAGGTTTTATGTGATGAATAACCTATCAAATGAAAGGTCATTGATTCAAGTTTCCAATTCTTCAAACCGTTCGTCATTTGTACAATCCTACGCAAAGTTATGATCAAATTACAAAAGGCTGGAAAATGCGATCCTGTGTCAAATCTGCGACCGCAAAACTTTTCGCATTTCTGACTTTGCGGTCGCATTTCTGTCGCAAACTGGGGCAATGTAGCCCAATTTTGGGCGCCAATTTTGCGGTGCATTATGCGGCCAGCATTCTCGTTTTGCGGTCCATTCTGCTATAGCAGACCCAACATCGGAGAGTTAATTTTTTAATTTTTATAACCCGACCCCATTTCAATATATAGGCTTTGGGATTCATTTTGGGGTCATTTCTTACTGATTTTAGAGAGAGATGAGGGCATATAGAGAGAGAAAGGAGAGGTATAGCTTCATAATCATCCAAACCTTGCATCAACCTTCAAGAATCAAAGAGCCCATTCATAAGTTCTTCATCCAAGAGGTAAAATTCTATACATTAGGCTTTAATTTCGAGTTTGGGGTATGACATGGGATATTGAGGTATGATTCTTGGGTGTAATACTATTATGTATACATGTATATACAAATTAGGTTTGTGGAAAGATTGTTTAACATTAATAAGTAAAGATTTGGTTGGGGAATGAAGGTGAAACCTTGAAAAAGAAATTTGAAACTAAGATGCTCAACTAGCATTTGATAAAATGCTCAAATGAGCTGAAACCATGAATACCTTTCTAATTTATGTTCAATTTTGGTATGTCTCATATTAGACTGGAATTGCTAGAATTTTCGGAACGTTGTAGTAAATTAAGGAAAGCTTAAACGAGGTATGTGTGGCTAACTTTGACCTTTGTAAAATCACCTTGTTTGGTGTTTGAGTGCTTGGTATGTGATTTCTACGTGGATTGTCTGTGAAATTCTTGTGATTGATACGGTTGAGTGTTTGTGGTTATGTTTTTTGATAAGATGGTGTAAGTAATTGTCAATGAACTAGGTATGTGATTGTGAATCTGCTATGTGGTAAGAATTGTGAAACAAATGATGAAAGGAAATAGTAATTGATGCAATTGGAACGACTGTGGTAATAACATATATGGCTTGTCGGGGGAAACTCTCGTTGTAATATAAAAAGCATATGAGATGTGGAATACGATGGAAATGGTATTGATGGCTATGGAAGTTCTTGTAAAATTGTTGTTGTTGCTCGTTGAGAATTGTTGTTGTTATTCCTTGAGAATTATTGTTGTTATTCCTTGAGAATTGTTTTTGTAGTCCTTGAGAATTGTTGTTGTTGTTCTTTGTGAATTGTTGTTGTTGTTGTTGTGTTGTTTGTGAATTGTGATTGTTCGGTGGGATCGGGTTGCGCGCCGCAACACGAAGTAATAAGGTGTGGGTTGTGGTGATAAGGGTGGCCGAGATAATAAGGGTGGCCGAGGTAATAAGGGTGGAAAGTGATCGAAATCACTAATTAAATGAAAAATATGAGAAAGTTATGAAATCATTGAATTGAAATTGTTCAAGGGGAAATGGAGAGATTGTAAACTTGTTTGGCTTGATTGTTTCCTTTCATGTGTATTTGATTGTTGATTCCATTACTACTTGTTACTTGTGTAATGTTTGAGTTTGCTTAGGGCAAGGTTTGTTCATACATACCATTACAATTCAAATGTACTGACGTGCCTTTTGCCGGGGGCGCTACATTCGTGTTATGATTGTAGGTGGATCCATAGCAGGTACTCCAGTCCACCGACAGTAGCTCCCCTCCACTTTTCGTCAGCTGTATTGGTGAGCCCCTTTCCTCTCGGGGCCCTGCGTGGCTCATGCCGCTTTTATTTCGGAGTCATGTTTTGGGTAATTGTGTAAGGTATAGCCGGAGCCTTTTTACCGGCAAGTATTGTATTATCCTTTGTATCCTTAGAGGCTCCATAGACAGTAAATGTGGGTTACGAACTTATGTAAATATGTATTTTGTATGTTGGACGATGTAAGTTGTAAACCTCATTAAGTAACCATGTATGTTTTGTAAAAATGCATTTCAATTATAAATGGCTAATTCCTTGATTAATGAGCAATGAAAATACGGGGTAACACGTGGGATAGGAAAGGCACCCAGGCCCGCTTGACTGGGGCTACCCGGTCGAGTGCCGGTCATGTCCCTCGGTTTTGGGGTGTGACAAACTTGGTATCAGAGCCTAAGGTTTTAAAGTGTCCTAGGATGTCAGCCGTGTCTAGTAGAGTCCTTCTTATCGGTGTGTTGTCGACCACATCTATAAGTTGGAGGCTATTCAAACATTTAGGAATTTCACCCTTCTTTGATACTCCAATCGTGCGATAGAGCTCAAGTTAGGGAGCTGATTTCCTCTCTAAGTCTTATTCTCAAGATTGGTGACCTTGATACCATAATCCGCGAATTGGAACCATGTAAGGAGGGATTGATCCCACCATTGAGTCCGAGTGGATTGCCCAAGGACTTGTTAGGAGAATGTATTGAGCTGTGGATGGATTGGTAAAACATATCGCTAAGAGGGGAGTGTCCTTGTCCCTATTGATACCTACGTACATTAGGGATGTGGAGTCGAGGAGTATCGATTATGCTATTGCCCTACCAACCCAAAGTCAGTAAGGGAGTCAAATGAAAATTTCTACTCATTGTATATGTACATCCATATTGAAGAGTTCTCATAAACATGGTCTTAACAAGGTGTTGAATAACAAAGCATTGCGTGTATCGACTCTTTGAACGAGATGCACTATTTGTGAATCTACTCTATTGTGGATTCTCTCATTTACATTCTTGTGGAATTAAGTTCTATGATTATGCCCTTGAATTGAGTTATAACTCTAGGATTAATACTTCCCACTTGCTCTTCCTAAATTCTCACCAAGGGACTATATCCGATGAATTTCTTACAGAAACTTTTTATTTAATTGGACAAAATCTACTCGCTTGTGCCTATACATGCACCATCGTAAAAATTTACCTGTGTGGTGTCAAGTTCCATGCAACGCATCCCAGCGTTGCGATCCTTCTCGAGTCACTCTTTTACTCAGTTGTGTAGATGGCTTATATGGTTTGAACAGTCAATCTACTCTCTTGCGAATATCATCATGAAATCTTCTCACTGCCTAGTAACATAAGAGAATACCTTAACACCTATCACATGAGTGCATGCCAATCGAAATGGTCACCATGTGCATAAAGTCTCTCTGAAAATTGGGATCCTCACATCCCCGTCATAGGAAAATATTGTGTTGCCATAACTTTCATATCCACTTAGGACATCCCGCAGCAAGTAGCTCACTTTGTCCTAGCATTGTGGTTGCTCGTGGCATGGTCATATATTGCAATTGGGAGTTAATATAGCAGAAGCATGTCCAGCTCATAACAAATGTTTACTTTCTCTTTCCACCTCCATAACATGTGTTCATTGTGTTCTTTAGTTAGTGAATCCATTGTGGCAATTTCCCCACACTTGTTCGATAACCATGAGAGAAAATATCCTTCCATGAGTCATGGTAACACTTCCTTTCTCGTAAGAACCCCTACTAGGCTCTCCATCAAGACCAAGCACACCTTTGGGGGTTAGTATAACACAACGCCTGTTTCTCATATTCTTCTGTATTTCATTAGCATCTGGGTAGTTCTCAAGTTGAAATCCATGAAGAACTCAATATGAACATCTGCAAACCCTCCATGATTATTCTATACTATCTCATTGGGTTCTTATATCACTTCAAGTTCGTCAAGGGTTGATAGTATGCCGCAATTACTGAAATTGAATGATCTCTTTCCGATAATAGATTATCTATACTTGTGCTAGTCCAACGATCTGCTTATCAGTCTAACTCTCGCCCTTAGGTTTTGGGTTGACAAAGTAGAAATACACCTAGTAACACATTCATATGTCAAAGCCTTTCTCTCCGTTAAGTCTTATAGCATCTCCCAATGTGGTTTGCAATAGCTGGTTGTGTAGAAGTGTGTTGTAGTTCTTTATTATGAATTAGAGTTGCTAAACATAATTGGGTTTTAGAAATTCTGGAGTTATACATCACGTGACATTATACAGAGATCTTCTTTCAAAAAAAAGGGGTTAACTTCTCGTTATCGCTTTATATTACCACCCTTCCTAGTGGATACAATGTAAAGGTTACTTCCATAAGGATCTTTCACTTTCTTTTCATTCGTTTTGCATGGTGTGTTGTTTGCCCGTAATCTTCAATGCGATATTATCTCAATGTCTTGACTAGTCATCCAACTATATGATCCAATTAAATTCACCTCATTTTTATACTCTACAAGTACCCTTTTCTAAAAGGACACTGAAAGTGGGTAAATCCCCCTTTACTATGGACTTCTAATATCTTCGGCTTAGTTTAAGCTTGTTGGTTCCAAGTGGTGCTTATTAGTTTTTCTACACTACTATCTATTTCATCTGATAACTCTCATTGCAAAATTCATTTACGTTTCATGGCATCAAAGAGGAAGTCTTGTAGCATTAAGGAAGGGGACATATTCCTTTTGTTAAAATAAATATATATTGCGGGTATTCTTTGTAGATGTTCTTCTAACAACCATTTACCTGCTCTGCTTATCGATGTGACTAGATAACCCAGGTTACTTCTCCTCGATAAATACATTAAGACGTCTCATTCTTTCGAACTTATCCATGGGAGCACTTTGAGGTCTTGTTTTATACCAACTCGTAATGGTTTTAAGTATTTTCTCGTCATTGTTAATGATTTTCTAGGACCACGAGGGCATATCTATTGGGTTTCAAAAAGTAATGATTTTTCCTTAAGGCTCAAGATCTAATTACCCTGATTTCAAACCAAAGTGTATGTCCTTTTTAAAAGTCTTAAATGGGTCGGATTGAATGGGTTACATGGCCTCCTTCTCACTCGACTTCTAGAATAATTGACTATATCATTTTCATGTGAGGGGTGTTTTGCTACCCTTGGTATTCCATCTCTTTGGGTGGATAGGAGTGTCATTTGTCTTTCTCCCCGGAACATCATGTTAACAATTAGAACGCCTCTAACCAATACATGATTTCATCCCAACATTTAGATGTCCGAGCTATGTGGTTTTACTCGTGAAAGGGGTGAGATTAGATGCCTTCAGAATTTTTGCACATATCATGAGCATATTGATTTGAAAGACAAGTGTCCGTATCTTTAGTTATCTCATATATGATCAACTATCAGGAAGGGTTAAGCTGTCTGAAATGTGATAATCTCATAATTGTTCAACTTCTTTTCATCCTCATGGGCTTACGGCATAGATTCCTTGTGTCAGCTAACGTCAGGAGTGTAATTCCACTTCATGTATTTTGAATCCCATATCGCATTCAAGTTACCAGAGCATGAATTGATTTTACCTTCACCCTAGGGAACGACTGGGTCATGTACTTGAATATTCCTCTTGGCAATATACTACTTACCCCTATGCCTCATTTGTGTAATAATTGACGCCGTCACGGTGATTAACCATGTCAGCATTGTTAGTTGTAACTTTTGTGTCCCTTAGCATATAACCTCAGAAAGTACTCTACTCTGCGCATTAATGGATTCCTAAATAACTCCAGCCTGATCTTGAACTCTGTTGTTCCTCATTGTATTAGATCCATTGGGTATTGTAAGTTCAGACGAGTTAAAGATGAAGCTTCACAGTGTGATCACATGTATATTTGATAGGTAATTTTATGGTCAGTGTATGATAGCACATCTTAGAGTAATTGTTGAAGGTTATCAAGGGTTTAGTGTGAGTGTTCGCTTAGAGATTTTGAGTTTGGAGGGTGAGCAGGCTATTCTCAATATGTTCCTCTGAAGATGTTATGTGAGTTGATAATAAAGGTTGCATAAGTGTATTCCACATTAGGCCGCACTAGGAGTATGAAGTATCCCCGTAGTTGTTCGCCATATATTTTGTGGATTCACATGTCTATGTCTAAGAAAGTAGGTGGATATCAATTGTGTATAATTTCGGTGGAAATCATTGAAGGTGAAGTTAGTGGATAGTTAGCTTATGCGAAATATCTACTTGTTATCCTTGTTAAGTAAGTTTAGGGGTCGAAATTGCTCCGATGAATGTGTTCTGGCGAAGTCTGTAGATATAAGAGGCCATTGAAGGCCCAGAGTGTTGTGGAAATAAAATATTTTCTCTTGATTGCATAGCAGTTGGTTCTGATTTGAAAGGTACCTTCTAGGTGATATGATTTAAATATGTGCAGTCCATGCCCAGGTATCATCGTGATAAAGTGGTGTTTGTAATGCTGAGGTTCTTGTCATTGATATATAAATATTGTGGTGCCTTATCGAGTTGAGGAAGCCACATGGGAGGCGGAAGATGAAATGAAAGAAAAATATCCCCATCTGTTTGAACAAGTGGTGTAGTGATCGTGCGAACTCTTATCTCTAAGAAAACTAATGTTGTGTTCCATTTGGTGCAAAGACACCCCATATCTCCCCTAAATGCTTTACTATTGTAACTCCTCAAGTTGTGCAAGGATTGTATGTGTTATGATTATTTGAGTCATGTGCAAACCCTTTTTGGTAAATGAATGTTTTGTAAGAACTCTTGTGATAAGTGAATGATTAATTGATATGCGTATAGTGTATTGGTTGAACTGTATGGGACTCATTGAAGTGACCAAACTATGTGCAAAAATGTGTCCAGTGATTGAATATGTGCAAGTGTTGAGGAAATGAATTGTATACCAGTTGTGGGGATAATAGGAGTTGTGTAGTGGTGCTTGGAAATATGTTTCGGGGGCTCTCTGACAGGTAGATATGTCCAAATTACAAAGGAAACTCTGGAGAAATTTTCTAAAAGTAGGGGAGTTGGTGAAAAAAAAATTACCAACCGATTTTAAAAATCCTCATTCGAGGATGAATGATCCTAAGGGGGGGAGAATGTAAGGCCCCGGAAAATTTCGCTAAGTAACCTGGGATCTCGTGGTGCCACGTAGGCTTATTATAATATATTTTTTATATGCTATTAACATGGTGTACATCAATTGGATTTGGTAAATATGTGTATAAGTCTTATGGTAAGTAATTTGGGGTCCAAGGAAAGGCCTAAGTCTAAGAAAAATTGGAAAAGTTCATAATAGGCTAAAATTCCAAATGAGCTTGCACTAGTCCATACTTTGAACGATCATATCTAAATATGTATAAGGTTTTATGTGATGAATAACCTATCAGATGAAACGTCTTCAGTCTAAGCTTCAAACCGTTCGTCATTTGGACATTCCTACGCAAAGTTATGTTCAAATTACCAAAGGCTGGAAAATGCGATCATGTGTCAAATCTGCGACCGCAAAACCTGTCGCATTTCTGACTTTGCGGTCGCATTTCTGTCACAGACTGGGCCAGTATAGCCCAATTTAGGGAGCTAATTTTGCGGTGCATTATGCGGCCAACATTCTCGATTTGCGGTCCGTTCTGCTATAGCAGACTCGACATCGGAGGTTAATTTTCTAATTTTTATAACCCGACCCCATTTCGATATATAGGCTTTGGGGTTCATTTTGGGGTCATTTCTTACTGCTTTTAGAGAGAGATGAGGGCATATAGAGAGAGAAAGGAGAGGTCTAGCTTCATAATCATCCAAACCTTGCATCAACCTTCAAGAATCAAAGAGCCCATTCATAAGTTCTTCATCTAAGAGGTAAGATTCTATACATTAGGCTTTAATTTCGAGTTTGGGGTATGACATGGGATATTGAGGTATGATTCTTGGGTGTAATACTATTATGTATACATGTATGTACAAATTAGGTTTGTGGGAAGATTGTTTAACATTAATAAGTAAAGATTTGGTTGGGGAATGAAGGAAAAACCTTGAAAAAGAGATTTGAAACTAAGATGCTCAACTAGTATTTGATAAAATGCTCAAATGAGCTGAAACCATGAATACCTTTCTAATTTGTGTTCAATTTTGTTATGTCTCATATTAGATTGGAATTGCTAGAATTTCTGGAACGTTGTAGTAAATTAAGGAAAGCTTAAACGAGGTATGTGTGGCTAACTTTGACCTTTGTAAAATCACCTTGTTTGGTGTTTGAGTGCTTGGTATGTGATTTCTACGTGGATTGTCTATGAAATTCTTGTGATTGATACGGTTGAGTGTTTGTGGTTATGTTTTTCGATAAGATGGTGTAAGTAATTGGCTATGAACCAGGTATGTGATTGTGAATCTGCTATGTGGTAAGAATTGTGAAACAAATGATGGAAGGAAATAGTAATTGATGCAATTGGAACGACTGTGGTAATAACATATGTGGCTTGTCGGGGGAAACTCTCGTTGTAATATAAAAAGCATATGAGATGTGGAATACGATGGAAATGGTATTGATGGCTATGGAAGTTCTTGTAAAATTGTTGTTGTTGCTCTTTGAGTATTGTTGTTGTTATTCCTTGAGAATTATTGTTGTTATTCCTTGAGAATTGTTGTTGTAGTCCTTGAGAATTGTTGTTGTTGTTCTTTGTGAATTGTTGTTGTTGTTGTGTTGTTTGTGAATTGTGATTGTTCGGTGGGATCGGGTTGCGCGCCGCAACATGAAGTAATAAGGTGTGGTTGTGGTGATAAAGGTGGCCGAGGTAATAAGGGTGGCCGAGGTAATAAGGGTGGAAAGTGATCAAAATCACTATTGAAATGAAAAATATGAGAAAGTTTTGAAATCATTGATGTGAAATTGTTGATGGGGAAATGGAGAGATTGTAAACTTGTTTGGCTTGATTGTTTCCTTTCATGTGTATTTGATTGTTGATTCCATTTCTACTTGTTACTTGTGTATTGTTTTAGTTTGCTTAGGGCAAGGTTTGTTCATACATACCAGTACAATTCAAATGTACTGACGTCCCTTTTGTCGGGGGCGCTACATTCGTGTTATGATTGTAGGTGGATCCATAGCAGGTACTCCAGTCCACCGACAGTAGCTCCCCTCCACTTTCCGTCAGCTGTATTGGTGAGCCCCTTTCCTCTCGGGGCCCTGCGTGGCTCATGCCGCTTTTATTCCGGAGTCATGTTTTGGATAATTGTGTAAGGTATAGCCGGAGCCATGTTACCGGCAAGTATTTATTATCCTTTGTATCCTTAGAGGCTCCGTAGACAGTAAATGTGGGTTACGAACTTATGTAAATATGTATTTTGTATGTTGGGCGATGTAAGTTGTAAACCTCATTAAGTAACCATGTATGTTTTGTAAAAAGGTGTTTCAATTATAAATGGCTAATTCCTTGATTAATGAGCAATGAAAATACGGGGTAACACGTGGGATAGGAAAGGCACCCAGGTCCGCTTGACTGGGGCTACCCGGTCGAGTGCCGGTCATGTCCCTCGGTTTTAGGGCATGACAGTAACTACATTAACGTCAAGATGATCTCTCCCCCGAGTCTACGTCAATTAACTGAAGACGAAATTTTAACGTACGGAAAACACGAGATGTAACAAATTGCTTGATAAGGCTTTCGTAAGGCCTAATATGTCACCATGGGGTGCACCACTATTTTTTAAGAAGAAAGATGGTTCGATGAGAATGTGCATTGACTACAGGTAGTTCAACAGGCAGTTGAACAAGGTCAGCATCAAGATCAATTATCCACTGCCAAATACATATGACTTATTTGATCAGCTTTAGGTGCTAGGGTATTCTCAAATATTGACTTGAGATCAGGGTACCATCAGTTAAATATGATGGCTTCAGATATTCCTAAGATAGCTTTCAGGACCCGTTATGGGCTTTCTGACATCTTAGTGACGTTTTTTGGGCTAACTAATGCCCCAATAGATTTCATTCACTTTATGAACAACGTATTTCAGCCTTATCTGGATTTCATCGTTGTTGTATTCATTGATGATATATTGGTATATTCTCGCAGCCGGGAGGAGCATGAGTAGCATTTGAGGATCGTGCTCCAGATTTTGAGGGAGAAAAATCTATATGGAAAATTCTCCAAGTGCGAGTTCTGGTTAGACTCGGTGGCATTCTTGGGTCACGTGGTATACAGTAAGGAGATTAAGGTTGATCCGAAGAAGATTGAGGCAGTTAAGAGTTGGCCCAAACCGTTAGTGCTATAGAGATTTAGAATTTCCTAGGGTTGGCTGGGTATTATAGCCATTTTGTAAAGAGGTTTTCATCTATCGCGGCCTTATTGACTCGATTGAGGTAGAAGGGTGCCCATTCATGTGGTCTGATTAGTGTGAGGAGAGCTTTCAGAAGCTCAAGACTGCTTTGACTATAACTCCAGTTCTGGTTTTGCCTTCGAAATTAGATTGTTGTACATTCTATTGTGATGTTTCACAGTTTGGGTCATTTGAGTTTTGATGTAGGAAGGTAGAGTGATTTCTTTAGTTGAAGTCCCATGAGAAGGACTACCGAGTACACAATTTGGAGTTAGTAGCAAATGTTCACGCCCTCAAGATATGGAGATTATCTTTACAACGTGTCTTGTGAGGTGTTCACGGATCACCAGGGTCTCCAACATCTATTCAGGCAAACATATTTGAATTTGAGGCAACAAAGGTGGTTGGAGCTGTTGAAAGACTATGATATCACCATTTTTTATCATCTAGGGAGGGCTAATGGTGGCAAAGCCTTGAATAGGAAGGCGGAGAGCACGAGGATTCTTGCTTTTATTTTGGTTTGGGAGAGACTGGTAGCTTTGGATGTTCAGGATTTGGCCAGCAAGTTTGTGAGGTTAGATATTTTAGCTCCTATCAGGGTTCTTACTTGTGTTGTATCACGGTCTTTCTTGTTTGAGCGCATCAAGGCATGTCAGTATAATGATCCCCACTTGCTTGTCCTTAAGGACACGGTGCAGTACTATGATACTAAGGAGGTGAGTATTGGTGATTATGGTGTGTTGTGGCTTTAGGGCTAGATTTGTGTGCCTAATATGGATGGGCTGCGGGAGCTGAAATTTGAGGAGGCTCATAGCTTGTAGTATTCTATTCATATGGGTGCCGCGAAGATGTACCGTGATCTGAGGCAGCATTATTGTTGGCGGAGGATGAAGAAGGATATTGTTAAGTATGTTTCTCGGTGTTTGAAGTGTCAACAGATTAAATATTAGCAACAGAGACTCGATGGTTTTCTTCAGAGGCTAGATATACCGATCGGAAGTTAGACTGTATCATTAGGCATTTTGTGTTTAGGCTGCCACAGAACTCGAAGAGATTTGATTTTGTGTTGTTCATTGTGGATAGACTATTCATGTTTTCTCACTTCATTCCAGTCATGACTACGTACACTTAAGAGAAATTGGCTCTGATTTATCTTACAAAGATTGTTCGCCTTCATGGTGTGCCTGTGTCTATTATCTTGGATCGAGGCACTCAGTTTACATAGCATTTTTAAGAGCATTGCAACGTGAGTACACTCGGTTCACATAGCATTTTTTGAGAGCCGTATAGCGTGAGTTGGGCACACAGGTCAAGTTGAGTATGGCATTCCATCCTAGACAGACGGGCAACCCGAGCCTACTATCCAGGTCTTGGAAGAGATGTTATGAGCCTGTGCCATTGATTTTGGGGGCTAGTGGGATCAGTTCCTACCGTTAGCTGAGTTTGCCTACAACAGCAACTACTAGTCGAGTATCCAGATGGCTCTGTATGAGGCCGTGTATGGGAGGTGATGCCATTCTCTAGTTGGTTTGTTTAAGCCTAGGGAGGCTAGGTTGCTGGGCACTAATATAATTCGTGATGCTTTGGAGAAGGTGAAGCTGGAGAAAAGTTATGCTGATAAGAAGGTTCATGATGTGTCATTCATGGTAGGTGAGAAGGTTGTACTTAGAGTTTCACTCATGAAGGGTGTAATGAGGCTCAGGAAGAAGGGAAAGTTGAGCCCTCCATATATTGGTCATTTCCAGGTATCATTCATGGTAGGTGAGAAGGTTGTACTTAGACTTTTGCTCATGAAGGGTGTAATGAGGCTCGTGAAGAAGGGAATGTTGAGCCCTCTATATATTGGTCCTTTTAAGGTATTGGAGAGAGTTGGGACGCGACATACATAATTATCTTGCCATCTGGTATATTGGGAGTTCACCTAGTGTTTCATGTTTCCATGCTCTAGAAGTATAATGAGGATCCGTCATGTGTTGGATTTCAGCTCGGTGCAGTTGGGCAAGGATTTAACTTATGATAAGGAGACAATAGCCATGTTGGATAGGCATGTTCGCAAGCTGAGGTCGAAAAATATTGCTTCGGTGAAGATTCAGTGGAGGGGTCAATGGGTTAATGAGGGGACTTGGGAGACTAAGCATGATATGCAGAGCAGATATTCTCACCTTTTTGGCATTCCAAGTATGACTCTAAACTCATTCGAGGATGAACGTTTGTTCTGGAAGGGAGAATGTAACGTTCTGACCGGTCGTTATGAATATTTATCCATGTTACCCCTATTTGATGCTTTATATAATTTTATTTCTCGTTATGTGACTTGCGAGGGCGATTAATTTGGTTTCGGCGACGTTTTGGATTGAATTCAAACACTTAGTTCCCAGTTTGGAAACTTAAATTGTAAGGGTTAACCGGAGTTTGACTTTTGTGAAGATGATCCCATAATGGTGTTTTGATGGTATTGATAGGTTCATATGGTGATTTTGGACTTAGGCGTATGTCTGGATTTTGATTTGGAGGTCCCTAGGTTGATTTGGTTCTATTTGGTGAAAGTTAGAAAGTTGAAGGTTTGGAAGATTCATAGGTTTGACCGGTAGTTGACTTTGTTGATATTGGGTTTGTATTGTTGTTCCAGAAGTTGTAATAGGTTCTTTATGTTATTTAAGACTTTTGCGCAAAATTTTAGGTCATTCTACTTTGGTTAGATGTGGTTCGGCATGAGTTTTGGAAGGTTGTAAGTTGATTAGTTCCTTAGGCTTGCATCTTTGTGATTCGTGGTTTTGATGTTATTCTGTGTGATTTGAGGCTCGAGTAGGTCTGTAATATGTTTTGGACTGGTTGGTGTGTTTGGACGGGGTCCCAAGGGGCTCAAGTGTGTCTCGGATCATTTTCATGTAACTTGGTAGACCTGTTCTAGTGTTATCGCACCTGGGAGGGTCTGGCTGCAGATGCGAGTCCGCAGAAGTGGACCTGGGACTGCAGATGCGCAGTTGGGTCGGATGAGGCATAGTCCGCAGATGCAGAAGGGGTTGCACAGGTGTGCTGGCGCATCTGCGAGGAAGTGATCGCAGAAGCGATTCCGCTATAATGGAGGTCAGGGCGCAGTTGCGGATGGTCGAAGAGTAAGTGAATGCGCAGAAGCGGAGCCGTAGAAGCGGTATTTTTTTCCGCAAATGCGGAAATTGCTGGGCATAATATTTATTTCGAGGCTTTTGTTCTTTTTCATTAATTGGAGTTGTGGAGCTCGAGTAGAGGCAATTTTTGGAGGGTTTTTCACTACAAATTGAAGGGTAAGTACTCTCTACTTGATTTTGGTGTTTGATCTTGTTTCCCTATGGATTTTTACACCTAGATTATGTGATGTAAAAGGTGAAATTTAGGGGGTTTGCTATGGTTTTTGGAGAGTGAAAATTGGTGATTTGGGGGCTGATTGAGGTTGGATTTCGATGAAACACGTATATTTGGACTCATATTTGAGTGGGTGTTCCGGAATTGTTAGTTTTGTAAATTTTGGTTGACTTTGTTTATTTGTATCATAATCATAGCTTTACTGATTGGGGTTGTTTTCTATGGCTTTTATTGATGTTATTAAGTTATTTTTGGCTAGATTCGAGTAGTTTGGAGGTCGATTCCGGCGGGAAGGGATTTCTAGAGTGTTGATTTGGTTTGCTTGAGATAAGTAGCTTACCTAACTTGGTTGAGGCACTAGTTGCGTGAGTTATTAGTGATGGCTACGTGTTATGGGTGGCGCATATGTGAAGGGTTGAGCCCATGTGCGTGTACCGAGGTATTATTCATGCTCAAGGTAGTGTTTATGCTATGACATGCATTGAATTGATTGCTAAGCTTCATGCTATTATGCTTATTATGTTTGTACACCCTTTGTGAGCGATTTGAATCATGTTCGAGGTTACACATAGGTTAATCTCCTGATCGAACAAGATAATTTCTACTTTCGTGATTTAACTGCCTGTCGTGGCACACTTTGTACATGCATACACATTAACATGTCACTTATACCAGTCCACAACAACAACAACCTAGTGAAATCTCACTAGTGGGATCTAGGGATGGTAGTGTGTACGCAAACCTTATCCTACCTCGAAGGATAGGGACGTTATTTTCGATAGACCCTCCGCTCAAGAAGACGAAAAGAGGCAATATATCAGTTCCATCGATAAAAATCATAGAAAAAAAATAACAGCATCATAAGAACCAGGAAATAGATCGAAAGCACAACCACTACTAAAAAATCAGGTTTTAGCGACAGACAAATTCTGTAGCTAAACAAAAAACTCCGCCGCTAATCTCATTTAGCGACGGATTAGCAACGGATTAGCAAGAAATTCTGCTAACTACGAGCCTTTTAGCGACAGATTAGTGATGACGTTCGTAGCTAATTCCAGTTTTTTTTGTAGTGAACAATAACCAGTAGATAAAGCCTGGCACTAAGATGAACGAAAGAGTAATGAGAACTCAACACTAACCACTAGCAGTCAAAGACTAAATCCTAACAGACTAGCCTCAACTGGTGTTCCACAGAAATATGCACAACTACCTCCTAACCTACAACCTTAATGCTCGACCTCCACAACTTCCTATGTAGGGTCATGTCCTCGGTAATATGAAGCCACACCATGTCCTGCCTGATCACCTATCTCTAATACTTCTTAGGCTACCCTTTACCTTTTCTCATACCCACCAAAGCCAGCCGCTCACACCTCCTCACCGGGGCATTTGGGCTTCTCCTCTGAACGTGCCCGAACCATCTGAGCCTTGCTTCCCGCAGCTTCTCGTCCATGGGGGCCACACACACTTTCTCCCGAATATCTTCATTCCTAATCTTATCCATCTTTGTGTGCCCGCACATCCACCTCAACATCCTCATCTCTGCCACTTCAATCTTCTGGACATGTAAATTCTTAACTGGCCAACACTCAGCCCCATACAACATGGCCGGTCTAACCACCGCTCTATAAAACTTACCTTTGGGTATCGGTGGAACTTTCTTGTTACACATGACTCCATACACTAACCTCCTCTTCATACACTCCACCCCTATACGGTGTGTGATATCATTGTCGATCTCCCTATTCCCCTGTATAACCAACCTAAGGTACTTGAAACTGCCCCTCTTGGGTATGACCTGAGACTCAACCCTCGCGTCCAATCCCGCTTACATGAGTATGTAATCTGATATCCGTTGTTCGTGTACATGTAAATATTGTCTATCTTCTTCTTGTGTCATATGGACTGGACCGGTAGCACGTGAGTTGTCCGTGAGGTTGAGATATTATAGCATGCGAGTTGTCCGTGCGGATCCAAGATATGATACTATGTGAGTTGTCCGTGCGGTTGAGATATGATTGCACGTCAGTTGTCCGTGCGGTTGATATATTTGGCACGTAAGTAGTCCACGCGGTTGTTGTTTTTGGCACGTGAGTTGTCCGTACAGCATGTGAATAAGGATCCATCCCCCTAGGGTCACCGTCTCATGTTTCTCTCTTGATGGTGTACACGCAGTATGAGGAAACCTTATCAGTGTTTGATTATTGCATTTCTTCTTTACTTGCAATTTCTTTAGATGTATACATGTTTTTATTTTTGCATATCTTCTATATATGCTAGATTGTTAACTGATATAGAACTTGGCACATTATCTTTTTAGCACCAAGGTGACTTTATCTGTGATTTCATGATTTGATGATATTATTGTTGTGTACTTGTGAAATTTATAGACTGTGCATGTTTTTAGCCAATATCATTGATAATCCTTGCCTCTACTATCTTGCCGAGGTTAGTTATGATGCTTGCTGAGTACATGGGATCGATTGTACTTATACTACACTCTGAACTTAATTGTGTAGATCCAGGTGTTGGATCGAGCAGTGAGCTGATGTGATAGTTGTTGTCAAACTTGTACTTATATTGTAGAGCTCATGACTCTGACTCTGCATTACTAGTTCTAGGGGATTTTATGTATTAATGCAGTTATTTATATCAGTTGTCTTTGGATTTATATTATTTCCATTAGTTATGTTATTATGTTGTTGTTACACCCCGTATTTTCATCTTAAAATGCATCGGATGTGAATCAATATGAGTCGGAGAGGTTAAGTACCTTTACGAAGATAGTTTATGCCTAATATCTTTGAATGAATGAAGAAACATGAACAAAAGCTAGAATATTTCTCATGTTTTAATTGTTTCCCAATTTATAAAATAAAAGAAAGAATAAATCTTATGATTGTCTTGAAAGAATCATCATCCAGTGAACTACCATCCTTACATTTTTTATGAATTAATATGAAAATTTCTGCTCGTGTAGGCTCTATCCCATTTACAACCGAATACAATAATAAGGCTTATAAATCTATTGATCTCTCACTGTCCTCCTTTTATGGCTTATGAAGATGCGTGGTCAGGCATGATTTAACTTTATAAGAGATGCAGTGCTGGTGCAAAGGGTCAAATGGTATCATAATATGATTGAAGATGTTCTTTTCCTTTATTGTAACAAATGATTATTTTTCTTTCCAATCATTGTCTTGTAACTAGGTATTGATTGTTCCGAGGAATATTTCTATGCAAAACTGTATTGGGTTGTTGAACTTGTTCCGAAATGAGATAAATTTTTTACCTAGCTTTGGTTTGAGGAATTTTTTTTAATAAATAATATGGTTTACTACATGCGTGGGTAATGCATATGCGAGGTGCCGAGATAATATGCATGTACTAGGATTATTCATACTTGAGGTTGATATATATTTCTTTGTGACTTGTCGAACCTTATGATCTTCTTGAATTGTGTTTCATTTGTTTCTAAAACTATAGGAGTACAATTATCCATGATA
The DNA here is from genome assembly GCF_001879085.1 of Nicotiana attenuata. NCBI lineage: Eukaryota > Viridiplantae > Streptophyta > Magnoliopsida > Solanales > Solanaceae > Nicotiana > Nicotiana attenuata. The sequence continues at coordinate 79,235,552 of NC_031995.1, read as the reverse complement.
GAAATTACGTTTAGGCTTATGACTTCTTAAATTAGCATAACCGGCTAATCCTGCAATTTTTGATATACTTGAATTGATCGTAGTCGTGTATTATACCACAATCATATATTATACATGTTATTCTCGTTACTTGAGCTTCTTTATTCATAATAAGAGATAATGATTTGAGGCCTTAATGCATTTGGCACGATGGGGCATTTTTGTGCGGTCGATATGATATTGGCACGATAGATGTTTTTATGCGGTTAGATATAGTATTGACACATACATGCATTCTACCTTAGTTTATATTTATTTTTCTTACTTGGTTTGTTACTATCACATTTATGTCCTTACCTTGTATGTTACCTTACATCTACACTTTCCACTTGGTTTACTACTGTTACATGCTTTTACTTATTTTATGTTTTTACTTGTTATATGTCATTAGTTATCGCATGCATTTACTTATTATCTGTCTATACTTATCATATGTCTTTACTTATTACAAGCCTTTACTTATTATATGCCTTTATTTGTCACCTTCCTTTACTTGCTATCTGCCTTTAGTAGCTACTTGCCCTTACTTGTTTCATGCCTTATTCTTCTACACTTTATCGGATTGCGTGATTATTAGATTGTTCACGTGTTTATAAATTATTGGATCCCTTGTCAATATATATGTGTGAGGCTAGCCCTCGGATATTGAGTTGCCTGTTATGATTTGTTCGAGTTCATATTTCCTTGTTGAATTATGCGTATTTGTTCTTTTTATGTTGTGTTATAAATTTTGTCATACTTGGATGTTTGTCGGGTGTTTCCTTATAATTTCTACTGTAATTGATTTTCACACTACAATAGTATTTATTATTGATATTGTAATCGGGTTACACGCTGCAATGATATTTATTATTGATATTGAGATCGGGTTGCATGCCATGACGTTTATTATTGGTATTGGAATAGGGTTGCACGCTGCAACAATTTTTTCAATTGATAATTGGATAAGGTTGCACGCTGAAATGGTAATTATTATTGTTGATATTTAGATTGGATCAGATTGTACGCCGCAATAATGATTGCTGATATTGTGTGAATCCGATTGCACGCTACAACGGTATTATGTTTGGACATGATTCCTTCTGCATATTTTATGTCTATAAGTTTTCCTTCGTGGAAATGATTCATAAGGTTATATCATTGTTTGCCATGTCTATTGATTTTCTCATTAGTTCTCCATTTGATGCCCTTACTATTATTCGTCATATCTCTTGTCTTGTTTCCTGCTTATTACATGCACATGTATTGTAAGTGAGTATCTTTAATTTAAAATATCGCCACTACTTCACAGAGGTTAGTTGAGATACTTACTGAGTACATGATGTCGATTTTACTCATACTATACTTCCACACCTTGTTATTTGGAGCTAAGCAGTTGCGGAGTTCAGGATCGAGCATTGAAGACCTACAACATTCCAGCCATCTACTATCATCTTGTTCATTGTCGTATAGGACTTGATTTTCTGTTTATGCAACTTTCAAACAGATGATGTATTTCTTCTTGCCAATGTTGTAAACTCATTCTTAATTGTTCATGTAATGTACCACCAGTTCTTGGTATTAGTTGTGTAAATTTTCACATTCTTATTCACTTTACTAAGAGTCTTCAGTTTTTGTGGTTATTTGTGTTACTTGGCTATCTAACAGATTGGGCTAAATATAATCATCACACGATGGAATTTTGGATCGTGACAATTATATAATGTTACATTATTTTTGGTTGAGTTGTAGCAATGTTCGATTGTGTTCGCCTCCAACTCTACCCGGTTTGATATAGTAAAAACCTCAACCTGGCTCAGGCTGGGCTCGACTAGGTACTATCGCAAACTCGATTGAGCTCAATTTAAGTCGATGCTCAAGTTAGACGTTTGGTATATTTTTAAGTTTGTATCTTATAGGGGTGGCACTTAAACTCATCAAAAATAGGAGCGCAATGTTAACCAAATGGTTTTTGAGGAACATAAATTCAATGTTTAATTAAGTCTATATTCCTAAATGTCTTCAAGATAATACAAAAATGGGAGATAATTATAATTAGATTTTCAGCATGATATTCAATAGTTAAGAAGTCACAATTTGAACTGTAATTTTACAATAAAAAAGGAGATAGTTGTATCTTCTCATATGAGCCTTTTAATGTCCTTAAGATCCCTCAATCCGCAAACCGTATTTGCGTTGACTATAAAGGATCTGATTGGGGATGAGAAAATATCCAAGAGATATATTGATATGTGGCTCACATGTACACCCGCCCATTGTGGCCTTCATTACGTTAACCAATTCCCTTTATCTTAATCAAGTTGATCAAATAATCGATCATCCTATAGTAAAATTCACAGTATAAAACTATTTGTAGAATTAAATTACTCGTAAATAATTTACAAGTAAATTTATATGATAAATTAATAAGAAATTTTACAAACCTCCAATAACAAACTAAAAGATACTGATAAAAATTAAAATATACTAAGAAGATAAAAATCTTTATACTATAGGTGCATATAACTTAAATCATTTCCTATATTATATGATCTATCTAGAAACGGTTGATGAATGCAGCATATACGATGTAAACTATTATGAAAACAGTTACGACTACATTATAATTTAATAAAAAGGCATAAAATTTCCGTTGCGATCTTAGTTTGCAGATTTGCTTAAAGAAAAAGAGACAAAATTGTTTGCTGCCCTACCTTCCGGCAATAAACCAGCTCTAGTTACATGCACTTTATTATGCATATGTACCATAATATTTTAAACTTATTTATGGATCAACTTTAATTAAATATATAAAAATTGGAGATAATTTGGGGAACCAACGGCTACTAAGTGATTCTAAAGCCATGACCAAATTGAGTATAAAAATTTGGAATATGAGTTTCTTCCAACATGACGTATATTATCACATGAGATATTCCAGATTGTGAAAACAATATATATAAATAAAAAAGCGGATTAGCTGTAGGAAATGTTAATTACAAATCATCAAATTCTTCTATTATTTTTTTTTCTTCCCTAAAACTATTAAAAATTATAAAATGCTTGGGGAAGTTGTATGGAGTGGAAATTCTATTTTCATAATTACCATATTCTTAACCATTTTCCACTCAGTAGCATCCATTTTAACCGTTAACCATTGTTATCAAATATATATGACACGAAGTATTATTATTTTCGCGGACAGAACTATCCAAACCAAATAAAAATAAAATAAAGGTACTTTCGCGCCTAAAATTCAACTATAGAAGGAAGTGCCGACTGAATAAAAACAAGAGAGTACAAGTAAAACTACTTTTTAATAAAAGTACTAACTTTTAATTCAATTTTTCTAAGGAAAATAAAAAAGAGAAAAAAGGAAAAAGTAGAGACAGAAATAAGGGAAGAAGGAGAAAAATGACGTCATGTAACCTGGAATGATTAGCTATTGAAGAAAAACCAATTTGTGTTAAATCCTGCCACCTAAGTCTTATCCTCCACCGAATAATGGAAATAAAATTGCAGGGTCCTTTGGTCTGATTTCTTTAGTTCATTTTCTTTGATAAGATTTTAATCAAGAATCCCAATAATGCCTAGAATTATTCTTTTCAATTGTTCATATCTGTTTCTTTTAAAGAAGATAATGATGGTATAATCACTATTAGGGAGAGAGACAACAATGCTACCCAACAACAACAATCCAGTAAAATCCCACAAGTGAGTATGGAGAGGGTAGTTTGTACATAGACCTACCCCTACCGGAGAGAGAGATAATATTTCTCATAGACCCTAACTCAAGAAGACGAAAAGAGACAATAGATCAGTAACAACAATAGAGGCCAGAAAGATACTACCAGCATCGTAAGAACCAGAAAATAGAGGGAAAAAGCAATAACAATAATCAGTAACAATGGCAAGGTACTATGAAAATAGAGAGATAGTGTGAACACAACATGAACTACTAGCAGTCTAAAACAAAACATTAATAGCCTAGCCTTACACCCAGTAGTAAGTAGAAAAATGCTCAACTACCTCCTAATCTTCAATCCTAATGATCAACCTCCACACCTTCCTATCAATGGTCATGTCCTTAGAAAGTTGAAGTCGCGCCATGTCCTGCCTGATCATCTCTCTCCAATACTTCATAGGCTACCATCTTCCTCTTCTCGTACCTACTAAAGCCAACCACTCACACCTCCTTACCGAGGCATCTAAGCTTCTCCTCTACTCGAACCATCTGAGCACGCTTCCCACATCTTATCTTCCATGGGAGCCAAGCCCACCTTCACCCAATTATCATCATTCCTAATCTTATCCAACCTAGTCTGGTCGGATATCTATTTCAACATCCTCATTTCGGCTATTTTCATCTTCTAGATATGTGAGTTATTTGCTGGCCAACACTCTGCCACATACAACATGGTCGGTCTAATCACCGTCCTATAAAACTTACTTTTATGTATCAGTGGTACATTCTTGTCATATAAGACTCCAGATGCTAACCTCCATTTCACCCATCCCACTCCTATACGGTGCGTGACATCCTCTTCAATCTCCCCATCCCCCTAGATAAGTGAGCCAAAGTACTTGAAACTTCCTCCCTTGTGGATGATTTGCGAGTCAATCCTCACGTCCATGTCCGCTTCCCCCGTTACGTTGTTGAACTTGCCATCCAAGTATTTTGTTTTACTCCTACTCAACTTGAAACCTTTAGGCTCAAGGTGTCACCAAACCTCCAACCTCTCGTTAACACGACTTCGCGTCTCATTAGTCAAAACTATATCATCAGCAAATAACATACATCATGGCACCTCTCCTTGAATATGGTGCGTCAGTGCGTCCATCGCTAGGGATAATAGGCTGAGCGCAGATCATTGGTGTAACCCCATAACCACCGAAAGATGCTTAGAGTCTCCTCCTACTGTACTAACCAGAGTCTTAGATCCATCACACATATCCTTAATCACTCTAATGCATGCTACCAGAACACCTTGTACTTTCGGGCATCTCCAAAGAATCTCCCATGGACCTTGTCATATGCTTTCTCTATGTCAATAAACACCATGTGCAAATCCTTCTTCCTATTCGTGTACTATTCCACCAACCTCCGAATAAGGTGGATAGCTTCTGTAGATGAACAACCAGGTATGAATTCGAACTGGTTCTCAGATATAGACACTGACCTCTTTACCCTTACTTCTACCACCCTCTCCCAAAGTTTCATGGTATGACTTAGTAACTTGGTACCTCTATCGTGCTTACAATTCTTGATATCACCTTTATTCTTGCACAACGGTATCATCGTACTCCACCTCCATTCATCTGGCATCTTTTTTGTCATAAAAATAACATTAAATAGCTTTGTCACCCACTCAAAGCCTGCTCTACCCACATACCTCTAAAATTCTACCAGAATTTCGTCAGGCTCGATCGCTCTGACCCTGCTCATCTTGTGAATAGCCCCCAAGACCTCTTCAACCTTAATGCACCTACAACACCTAAAATCTTGGTGACTCTCGGAGCGCCTCAAATCACCCATAACAATGTCAGTGTCCTTCTAATCTTTCAAAAGTTTATGAAAGCAAATATGCCATTTTTGCTTAATCTGATCATCTTCAATCAAAACTTTGCCTTCCTCGTCTTTGATGCACCTCAGTTGGTCCAGATCACGGGCCTTCCTATCTCTCGCCTTGGCCAGCCGAAATAACTTTTTCTCCCCGCCTTTATCCTCCAGATCATCATACAAACGAACAAACGATGTAGACTTAGCCTCCGTGACCGCTAACTTTTCCTCTTTCCTACCTTTATTATACCTTTCTTTATTCGCTCTCCTCTCTTCCTCGTCTGTTCTCACCACTAAATTCAGGTGCGCTTTCTTTTCTTTCACTTTTCCTTGCACCTCGTCATTCCACCACCAGTCACCTTTGTGACTGCCAGAGTAATCCTTTGAGATCCCTAACACCTCTCTTGTAGCCTCCCCTATATAGTTCGCCATCATTGTCCACACAGTGCTTGTGTCCCCACCACTTATCCAGGCCCCCATAGCCATCAAACTCCGCTCCATCTCCTGAGCTCCTTAGTCAAGGCTCCTCACTTGATTCTCGGTCGACCCCTCACAACCTTGTTCTTTCTCTTTATCATGATATCGATGTCCATCACCAAGAGCCTATTGTTGTGTCGTGAGGGTCTCACTCGGAATAACCTTGCAATCCTTCCACAACCCTTTATCACACCTCCTAAGTAAGAGATAATCAATCTGATTCTTAGCTACTATACTATAGAAGGTAACCAAATGCTCATCCCTCTTCAGAAAACTAGAGTTTGCAATTACCTACTCAAAAGCCTTAGCGAATTCCAAGAGTGAAATACCTCCTCCGTTCTTATCCCCAAAGCTAAAGCCGACATGAACCTCATCATAGCCACTAGCAATCCTCCCAATAAGCCCATTGAAATCCCCTCCTATAATAACTTCTCAGTTGGTAGAATACCACGTACAACCTCATCCAAACCCTCCATAAACGCCTTTTAACCTCCTCATCCAAGCCTGCTTAAGGTGCATAAGCACTAGTGACATTTAGAGTAAGCCCTCCAACCACTAACTTAATAGCCATTAATCTATCATTCACCTGCCTAACCTCTACCATTGACTCTCTCAGTTCCCTATCCATCAAAATACCCACTCTGTTCTTACCTTTCATGCCTCCTGAGTACCACAATTTAAACCCATTCGTATCCCTCACCTTCGATCCTACCCACCTAGTCTCCTGGGCATATGCTATACTGACCTTCCTCTTCTAAAGAATCATCACCAACTCTATAGAGTTACCTATCAATGTGTATATGTTCCACGACCCAATTCTCAACCTATAGGATCCTTTGTTCCCCTTACCCCCTTTGCCCCTACCTCACACCTTGTCCCGTGCCCCACCTCCCGCCCCATCCGAGGACATGACCTTACTCTCACATCATACCACAACCACTATACCTATGGTAGAGTAGGATAAACGCTAAAACAAAACAAGTAATGGACCCAACTTGAAGAAAATAAGTTGTAACTACAAGCTCGCTTAGTTGTGTGACTAAGCTTGTGCGAACGAATATGGGAACAATTTAAGTGACACAAGAGAAACGGAATTAGGAAGGCAGGAGGTACCAACTCCCGCAAAAAGAACCTGGAATTTAAACTTTGTGTACACCCGCTCGGAACCTGATGCACCCCCTTCCAACTTCCCACCGGACCTTGGTAATGCTAAACGGAGACGTTCTGCACTGCCTTTATGCGCGCCTCCCACTCGTCTCCACCAGTCGTAGCTAGCAACCTAAAAATTACAACAGAACAACTGCCAAACAAATAGTGGGGGTTATCACTGCTACACTGGTGACAATTACTAAATGGCAGCACTGGCTGTCCACTTAAACAATGCCGAAACAGGTCGTCGGCGAGGGTAGCAGAGAGGGCCGAAGCATAAACACAAAGAAGAAGAAAGGGGGGAGAGGAGGCCACGCAGGAAGAAAGATAAGGGAGGAGGGGGTTAGGGTCGACACAACGAATGAATGGGAGAAGTGGTCACTGGCTGGATCTGTCGCTAGCGGAAGACAACCCCTACTAGGGTTTCTAAAAGCAGGGGAGAAAAAAATCGGGAAAAAAGAGAAGAAAGAAGAGAGTGAAAGTATGAGGGAGGGAAGAGAGATGAGAGAGGGAGAGGGGAGGGATGGGCCTACCTGGGCGGCTAATCGACGCCGTTGCTGGAACGCTCGCCGGGGTGGGTGTACAGTTGTTCGAAGAGAGAGAATAAAGAAGGAGTCAAAGAGAGAGAGAAAGAATCGTTGAATGATTCTTAAATTCCAGGGAATAATTCTTAAAGCAACTCCTCTATCACATATCCATCAGTTCTCATCCTCCCTAACTCTTTATTATTTTTCCTAGTGAAGGCCCAATACAACAACAATCCTCTAAATTTAGTCCGATCTTTCGTATTAATTCTAGATTTAACCTGGTAAACACGTTATGTTTGGATATATGTCTATTAAACACATATGATAGTGAATACATATCAAAGAGCAAGAATATTAGACGTTTGATAGAGTTAATTAAAGCAATGAAAATATACCTATCGACCAAAAGAACAAAAAAAGACATGTTAGAAATCTTATTAAGTAAAAGAAATTTTATGCTTATATACAAAATTATAAACCTAATTACTATTATTAGGGAGGTTCTCATTTGATTGCCTAACATAACTATATTCATCAATTGTATACAAAGTAATAGAACATGCTCCAATCATTTCCATTTTACGCTCTAGTCTTCCCCATATATTTTCTCTCCCCTCTCTTGAAAATCAAAATTCTAAGTTAAGCTGGGATAATATATGGTATTTTCCGTGCTAAAGAGTGAGAAATCATAGAATTCGATCCTATATCATTTTTTCTCACCAACTTATTTGTCTTAGTTAATAGCTTTATTCGTAGTATGCCTCTTTTAGCATCTCTTATTTATCTAAACTTAAATGGATATTACACAGAATTGAAATATCCCCTTTGCACTTGTAGTTTTTAGCTAGAAAGTATCATGAGGTTATAAAACTTATGCAAATGACTAAAACATCCGCATGTCATTCTGTATTGTTTGATAATGATTTATCTAACAATTTTGAGAAAACAACTAAGTAATTAAAATTTCTCAATTTTGTAAAAATAGATGTAAGAAACGATTACAAAGTTGTAAGCTCCATTAAAATTTCATTGATATCCATTAAAAAGTTCTGAATTTGGAAATCGATTTTTGTGAAATTATTATGTGTTTAGATTATACTCCCCCCGTTCCAATTTATATGAACATGTTTGACTGGGCACGAAGTTTAAGAAAAAATGAAGACTTTTGAAATTTGTGGTCCTAAACAGGTTAAAAAGGGGCCCAGAGTATTTGTGTGGTTATAAAAGCTTCTCATTAGGGTTAGAATTGTAAGTTTAAGCTAAATTGTTTCCAAATTTAGAAAGGGGTCATTCTTTTTGGAACAGACAAAAAAGGAAATAGGTTCACATAAAATGGAACGGAGGGAGTATGTTATTGCAAGCGATTGAGAATATTCTTCGGAGTTTATATCTCAATTTTGGGGTGTGACGACCCGGTAGGTCATTTTGAGTACTAGCCTTTATTTCTGTTTCGCGAGACCTCTTATAGCTTCATTTGATGTTATTTAATTTACGTGCGTGGTCCATGTCATGTTTTAGAAAGCTTTTATGCGAAATTTTGATGAAAATATTATTTTTTTGGCTTTTAATGTGAAAAAGACCTCGGATCGGTGTTTTGACGATTTCGGTAGGTTTGTATGATGTTTTTGGACTTGTACGCATGTTTGTTGGGGTCCCGGGAGAACCAATTGTCTTTTAGTGCGTTGTGTGAAAAGTTTGAAAATGAGTTTTAAACTTTGAAAAATCTTGATCTTAACAATTTATTCTTGATATTTGATGTTATTTTGATATTTTGAGCGAGCGAGCAAGTTTATATGATGTTATTACGCTTGAATGAATGTTCGGATTCGAGCCTAGGGGGCTCGATGAGTTTTCGATTGATTTTGGACCATTTCTGGCCTTGTTAAGTTAGCTGGGTTTTGCTGATATGTCACAATGCTTCGCGATAGCAGAGCTACTACCGTGATCGTGAAGGGGAAACATGGGACTGGGGTAGGTTGTTCTACGGGAACGAGAAGGCTTGGGGGGGGGGGGGGGTCTGACCTTCGCGAACGCGGCAAACCTCATGCAAATGCGTAGGCTTAGGGATGTCTAGGGAGGGGAAGATCGGGTCTACATCGTGAACGTGACATACTGTATGCAGACGTGGAAGCTTGGCTGGAGTGATGCCTTCACGAACACGATAAGGACCTCGCGAATGCGAAGGCCAATGGCATGTGTACTTCACGAACGCGACAGGTGCTCCGGGAACACAAAGAGCACCTGACGCCCAGTTAAATTAAAAGCTGAAAACGGAATTTAATTATCTTCCACTATTTTTGACACCTAGATCACGGGTTGGAGAGATTTTTTAAGTGATTTTCTTTCCAACTTCATTGGTTAGTGCTTTTCAACTAGTTTTGATATATTTTCATAAACACCCATTGATTTTTATCTTTAAAATTAGTAGTTTAATGATAGAAATTATGGGTTTTTGGTAGAATTTTAGGATTTAGACCTCGAATTAAGGTCAGATTTCGAAACAAATCACCTATCCAAGCTCGTGGATGTATGAGTAATCGATATTTGGTCCGAATCTCAGATTTTGGCCAAGCGTGCCCGGGGTTGACTTTTTCAATTTCATTAAACATTGAACCTTTTTCATTCGTGGATAGTTTCTTATGCTTGTTTTGAATTGTTTGAACTATATTTGGTTAGATTCGATTGGTTTGCAGGCTTGTTCTAAAGGAAAAGTCACGATTGATAATTGATTTGATTCCAGAAAGAGGCAAGTGTCGTGGTTAACTTTGACTTGAGGGAATTAGGACTTAATTGGTCTATTTTCTACGTGAACTAAGTGTGGGGACGACATAAATGCAAGGTGACGAGTATATATGCGCTATCATGGGTTAAAGAATACAGGTGGAATTTGCCTTATTTGTACCATGTTGTTTCATTTATTATGCCTTCCATGTCATAGATAAATCGTTTATTCTTTAAGTATTCGTATTTGTTTTTACTACTTATGTTGAATTATTATGATATTGAAAGTTGAATTTTCTTATTACAACACTATGTTGAAGTTAAAATTGCTTCCCACATAATTTGGTACTTTAGGTTGTTGTTGTTGCTTGGTGAGGAAGAGTGAAAAGCACGACGGGTATTGCAGTGCCATATTTATATATTGATATAATTGATTGAGTGATTGTGAGGATAAAATCATGAAGGGTGATTCCTTGCACATGCTTATTTATCATGAAAGGTTAAAGTTCGAAGGGTGTTGCCGTGCATATGCATTTTTATTATGATCACGTGAGGAGGAGAATAAAAGCATGAAGGGTGATGCCGTGCACTTGAATTTATCTAATATGGTGGGGCTGAGAGTAAAAGCATGAAGGGTGATGATGTGCACTTGCCTTTATCCAATATGGTGTGGATGAGAGTAAAAGCGCAAAGGATAATGCGCGCGAGTTTATTGATTTCATTATTTTACATGATATTTGATAATGTGAATTTTGACTTGGCGGTTTCGTTGCCCCTTTTGGAAAGAGGTTTACTTTATGATTATTTAGTGTATCTGTCTATTGTCCCCTATAACTGCCCCTACTCCATTGTTTAGAACTAGCCTAAACCAGCTTCAGCTACAGAGATACGGAGCTTGTTGGGTTTGGCGGGTTATTATCACCGGTTCATGGAAGGGTTCTCATCTATCTCAGCCCCATTGACCAAATCGATGCAGAAAGATACCCTTTTCAGATGGTCCGACGAGTGTGATCCCTAGTGTTGGTGTTGCCTACAGGTTCGGGATCTTACAAGGTGTATTATGATTCATCACATATTGGGATTGGCACGGTGTTGATGCAGGACGCTAGGGTGATTGTCTATGCCTCTTATCAGCTAAAGGTTTGTGAAAAGAATTCACTTGTGCGCGATTTAGAGTTGGCAGCCATTGTTCACGCGCTGAAGATTTGGTGACGCTTTCTATATGACATACCATGTGAGGTCTATGCCGACCATCGGAGTCTCCAACACATGTTCAAGCAGAAGACCTTAATTTGCGGCAATGGAGATGGTTAGAGTTGTCGAAAGATTATAATATCACCATATTATACCATCTGGGGAAGGCCAATATAGTGGCCAATGCATTGAGTAGGAAGACTGAGAGCATAGGCAATTTGGCATATTTACCGGCAGTGGAGAGGCCAGTAGCCATGGATGTTCGGGCTTTGGCCAATCGGTTCGTGAGGTTGGATGTTTCGGAGCCTAGATCGCGTCTTGCTTGTGTTGTGGCACAATCATCATTATTGGAGGGAATCAAGGCTCACTAGTTTGATGATCCTCACTTGTTGATGTTGAAAGACACGGTGCAACGGGGTGGTACTAAGGAGGTTGTGATTGGAGATGATGGTGATATGCAGCTTCAAGTCCGGATTTGTGTTCCAAATGTTGATGGGTTGAGAGACTTGATCCTTGAGGAAGCTCACAGTTCGCACTATTCCATTCACCCAAGCGTCACGAAGATGTACTGTGACTTCAAACTGCACTATTAATGGCTGAGAATGAAGAAACTATTGTCAGTCATGTCTCTAGGTGTTTGAATTGTCAACATGTGAATTATGAGCATCAGAAACTGGGTTAGCTGACTCAGATATTGGAGATATCGGAGTGGAAGTGGGAGCGCATCACCATGGATTTTGTTACACCCCATGTTTTCGTACGTATGAGTACGTCGTAAGTCAATTGATGTAAGGTCAGAAATGAGATCATCTTTGAAAGTACATAAAGAAAGTGAATCATGTTAACTTGGAGGTTACAAATATTTAAGATCATGAATAGCAAATACCAAGAGGGTTGGAAGTCTTAGAAGCTAACGAACTGAATAAAATATGTTTCGTCGAAAGTCGACAAGTTAGAAATGTTATAACATGTACTTTTGTGGTGAGACTAGGGTGCATAACATGATAAGGAGGTTATGTCATGACTTATTTTAGTTGTATGATAGTTGTGTATTATGTTTTGAAGTCAAGAGATTTGTAGAACAAAAGTTGGCAAAGGTCATCACAAGTTACATTCACAAATGTGCTAAAAATTAGGTCAAATGTAGCAGAATTTTCTCTCAATGTAATAAGAATTACGAGGTTATCTACCTATCAAATTGAAAATCTACAAGTCTAGTTTTCAGCACATTAAACCCTCCCATCAATACAACATCGGAATAGATAAATTCACATCTCCACAACACTGCACAGGCAGCCCCTATGGGACCCACTTAGGCGGTGGATGATTCTCCAACCATTAAAGATCGGGGCAAGGATCATTTGGGTTCATTATTTTAGACCCAAACAGACCCTACACTCTCCCAAAACACTCTCAAAGTAGTCACCATGATTCTAGAGTGAATACTAAATATAAAAACATGAATCCAACGCTAGAAATCTCGTGTTGCTTGCTAGATCGTAGTTCTTCATCTTATGGTTGTTTTGGAGGATTCTTCGAAGTGAAGTAACCTCAGATTTCGTGTTGTTCATGTTTATTAAGGTAAAAATCAGTCCCTCCTTCATATGTATTAGAGTTTCAAGGCAAAATATAAGTGTTTACACACCAACTTGAACACAGAAGTTCATGGAAACATAATTGGATTCAAATCATATTTTGTTAATCGCAAATCGAGCTTGCCGCTCAAAATGGTTGTTGAAGTATTCGAAGAGCTTATTGTGAATTATATTGTTGTTGTTTGGGATGTTTGGTGACCTTTAGTAACTTATGGGATGTAGTAAAAATAGGGGAGGTTCAGTCTATTTTCTTGTAGAATATTAGTTTCAAAATATGGGAGTTACAACGCTTATATGATAACGACAAAGTCGGTTTACTCATTGTAGAAGTAAGAAGATCTTACTTAGCTTGGTTGACGATTGGAGAGAAGATTGCAAATGTATGTTAAGGTACATCCTTCTTTATTTTGGCATGATCCTAAGTGAAATGTACGTATATGATACGTTATATCATAACAGATCTATTCCTAGCAACTAAGGTTCTCCATGTTGTTTTTTCCTTATAAAGTTATTCTAAGAAAGTATGTATGATCGTTGAATCCTATTGAGGTTCAAATTAATTGTATGGATGTCCATAATGTTAATTGAAGGTGCGACGAACTTATGTCACTCCAAAAGGTTTAGAACGTGATTCCATGAGTCCAGCATGCGTTATATATATGTATCTATTTTACTCTACCTAGCCACGCTATAGTCGGCCACGTACGACACTTATTGTGCAAGTACTGATCAGTTTGCTTTTACCGAGCTCCAGGTGGCCGGGTACGATTATATCGAGCCTTATGATGGCCGCATGTATTTTTACTAAGCCTATTACATCTGGGTATGATATGATGATGATGATGCTCATAGAGGCGTATGATTTTAAAGTTTATGTGTGTGTGTGTGTGTGTGTATATATATATCATGCATTTTATGTGAGTCTCAGAGGCACTCAAATGTTACATGTTGTATCTTCTCTATCTCTCTTTATATTTCTATTCTTATTTATGCTTTCCAGCCTTGCATACTCGGTACTTTATTCGTACTAACGTCCTTTTGCTTGGGGTTGTCACGTTTCATGCACGCAGGCCTCGATAGACAGATTGACAGTCCTCCTAGTAGGCTATCAGCTCAGTGGAAGGTGTTGGTGCACTTCACTTGCTCCGAGTTGTCTATTTGGTGAGTATGCTTTGGACATGTATTGATTGGTATGGCAGGGCCTTGTCCCGACCTTTATGATGTTTATGTACTCTTAGAGACTTCTAGACAGATGTCATGTATATGGATGATTGTATGGCCTTGTCGGCCTATGTTTTGAGTGTACAAATGATTATTTTAGCCTTACAGGCCCATATGTCACATGTATAAGTTTGTATAACATGTTGGATCGTCCTATGTTGAGTATTACCTTTTGTTTTGTTCTAGTTATCTAATGATGACCTTTTTAGCTCATTTACCCATGATAGTATGATAAGAAAGATACATTACGTTGGTACTCTGTTGAGTAAGGCACCAGGTGCCAATCGCGGCCATTCGGTTTGGGTCGTGACAAACTTGTTATCAGAGAAATTCTATCCTAGGGAGTCTACAAGCCTTGTTTATAGATGTGTTGTGCACCACAGTATATAAATAGGAATCTACAAGGCATTTAAGAGTCTATTACCCTTCATTCAAATCCAAATCGTGCTATAGTGCTGAGTCATAAGAACTTGAGCCAGGACTTATGTTTGCTAATGATATAGAGATGCTTGAAATTAGACAAATTACAACTGGCCAGAAGGCTAATACAGCAACAGGTAAGGGCACTAATAGCCAGAAAGTGTTCTTGACGACGTGGCCCTGTTTGAGGCCCTATCAGGTCGTGCGTACCAGATGTGCAAATTTCCAGCTTAAGACCCTAAGATGGGAATATCAAACACACCCCGTTAATAGTAGGCCATGGGAGTACCAGAAGGTAAAAGTATAAGTTTCAACAGGTAACAGAAGCAAGGTGAAGGAGGGTACAAGGTATCCAGTTAGTGAATATTATCAATATTTACAATTCAGGTAGAGAAATAAAAGCATTCTGAGTTACCTTCAACAGTAACAGATGTATGTATAATTGGCCACACCCATCTCAATTATGCCCTATGGGAGCTCACATATGTAGTTTAAGAGAAGGATGGGATATCAGGATCCAACTGGGGTTAGAGTAACCCAAAATGGTGGACGAATTGTTAGTGTTAGCTAATATGAACGTGGTAATAGTTCTCCTTGTAAGAGACCGAGATGGCACATCTAGAATAGTAAAGTTATGAATACTAGAATGTTCAAAAAATTCAGAAGATAAGCATTAGAAGCCTAGAAGGGATAAATATTTACCTTAGTATGACTCCCATCCCTAGTAAAGAGAGAATGTTAGGCGACCCGAAGAGCCGGTAAATGGAGCAAGGGGAGCTAAAAGTGAAAGAATGTCTTGTTGAAGTTTTCAGAATCAGGTAATAGACAGAAATATTAGCGGGAGAATTAGAAGAGAGTAAATAAAACATTATGAGTAAGATGTGATAAATAGGTGATAGCGGTAAATCAAAATATGGCATGATGATAGACTCTATCGTCAAGTGAGGGAAAATACAAGAGGTGACAGTCCTTGAGACAATAAAAGAGTATAAGCCATAAAGTCATATCCTCATTTCGAGAAATGAGTTGGTGACTCCAACGTGATTACCATAAGGAAAAGTTAGACCCCCTAGAGTGATTGAAATTAGTATGGGATAGTAAACAAGATAAAAATCTAACATGAATTAGGACCGAAGGATTTGATATAGTCGGCATTGTGAGAATTTTAGAGATCGCATTTCGATAATAACAGAATGGACAATAGGAGAATAACCTTTTAAGGTCATTCAGGAAGACGCTTCCCTAAAGCAAGCACTACGAGCAGAGTTAAGCTTAAGGAACTTGAGTGCCAGTTACACTAAGTGTCACCCTCGTGCGTAAGGAGTTCAGTTATCTCTGGTACAGAAGGGTTACAGCAAGGCGAGTAAGAGTCAGTGAAGATGTGAAAAGACGCCAAAGATGAAGAGGTAACTATGAAATAGTAAGGAAGAATGCGGTAAAAAGGCAAAAGGGATGAGATTCTATTTAATTAGATCCTACAGATATGTTACGACTGCAGAAAATTATGCAAGCACGATGTATGGGAGAGCCAGCAAGGGTTCCTACCCAGGATGTTATTGATAAATAAGTGCGAATGAACACTTGATACATAAGGAGCCAGTGCAAGAGGTAAGTTAAGACAAAGAAAATAATCAAAGAGAGATTATGCGGAATATAGATATGAAAATGGACCAACGAGAAGTTAGTAGTTGATTCGAGAAGAGTCTAGTTATGGCTAGGCAAGAGGATACAGATAAATTAGCAGATCGTGCAAGATAAACTTAGTAAACCCTAATATAGGAAATTTAGTCTCACAGATATGACATCGTAATCTTTGAGAATATTCAGATAAAAGTTGGGGTAGTTAAAATTACCACATAAGTGTTATGGAATTAAAAGGGAGTGCCAATAGGGAGACAGTCAAAATTTTAGTTCAAAAGCAATTGTACGAACACAAGGGCACATAGGTAAGTAACTAAGGATAATTATAGGAGAGTAAGAACATCAAAAATTCTGCGGGGTATACGATGTAATAAGCTCACAGCTTTACAAGAGTTAGAGGGTCTCCCCTAAGTACTACAACGAAAGACTAGCTGAGGAAATAAGGAAGAAGGCTTCAACCTAGGCATAATGATCTAAAGAAGAAATGACCTTGTAATAACAGTCTCACTATTGTATTGTATGCACTCTATAAGAAAGCGACACCTATTGTGAATAATGACGTGAAGTAAAATAAAAAGTAATGTTCGAGTTTATATGGGTTGCATGAAATTCTAATATGTGTGGGCACTAAGATAAGCAGAGTATACATGAAACAAGAGGCAGAACGGCCAGGAAAATTAATTTCTTGCATTTAAGATAATTGGGAAGGTACGGAACGACATCTATAGCACTAGCAAGTTAAAGGAAGATTGCGAGTAGTACAAATAGATATATGTAGGTTGCATGCTAAAGTATGGTAGAGAAACAAGGTTTTAGGTAGATAGGAGTAAGGATAAGAAAAGGTGAGTGAGAAGGTGACAAGAATAGGTAAGGCCCCAGGATTAAGACCATCAAAATAAGAGAGCTGATGGTTTCCGTAAGTTATAGAAAGCTTAATATAGCCTGAACGAACTCGGAGGAGCCTAAGACTAGGAGCATTTAGAAGAGATGAAATGATGCCCTGGTAGTAGAATGATGGTGTAATTGTGATAGATAAGAGGATGATATTTAGGCCTTTGATTGGGTAATGATTCAAATAAAAAGGATTTCATGAATTTCACAGGATTGTAATACCCCCATAAGATGATCACGTTGGGATACTATGAAACACGGTCACTGAAGTATAGTATCGTCCCTAGGTGGATCAAGCATAGTATCGTCCCTAGGTGGATCAGGCAAATCACTTCAAATATTCATGGATGAGATGTGAGTCGTAGTGACAATGTATTACGTAAGAGGTTTCAAGTTATCAGTGGTAGATTATAGATAAACATTAAGTTGAACCAATAATGGATGGATAAAAGTTCCAAAGTATGAGAGGAGATTAGGATGTCATTCTTTAGATGAACAATAATAAGGAAGCATTAAAGGATTTAGATTTATACATATAGGATAAGTAGTGAGAGAGTAACATGGAGTTGTATAGCAGACCTCGGTAATAATAAATTGAATTAAGAGTTACTGTATAGTATGACCTACATAGATGTAGTAAAGACATAAGCATAGATAACCGAGGCTATGAAACAAGGTATAGCAATAGTCATAATTTCAACAAAGTACCAAGAGAAAAACTTCAGTACACCTATAGATGCCCAGAGGGACAGCTTGTCATAGTTCTGTATATGTTTGCAAAGTGAGGCAAGAGATTGGCTAAAGGCTGGAGGAAAAATGATATAAGAGTCGCATAGGTGCACATGCAAGGACAGAGTCATACATGTTGCATGACAGAATGTAGCAATAGTTACGAGATTGGAAGAATTCTGAACACAAGTCGTGGTGTGAGAATGAGACCTAAAGAGGGGAATGCCCTGGCCTTTGAATTTATTCACAGAACAATTTCCTAGAAGGCAAGGAAAGTATTAAAGTATTCATAAGAGCTATAGTTATGAGATTGATAGGCGCATTAGTCAATGTTCGAGGATGAATATTCCAAAACGGGGAATGATGTTACACCGCATGTTTTTCAACGTAAGAGTGCATCGTAAGTCAATTGATGTAAGCTTTGAAATGAACTTATCTTTGAAAGTGCAAAATGTAAGTTAATTGTGTTACCTTGGAGGTTAAAAATATTTAAGATAATGTATAACAAGTACCAAAAGGGTTGGAAGTCTTAGAACCTAAAAGAATTGAAGAAAATAGGTTTCGTCAAAAGATGACAAGTTGGGAATGTAATAACATGTACATTTAGGGTGAGAATAGGGTGCTTAACATGATAAGGATGTTATGTTATGAGTTATTTTTGTCGTATTATAGTCGTGTGTTATATTTTTAATGTCAAGAGAGTTGTGGAATAAAAGTTCGCAAAGGTAATCATATGTTTACATTCATAAATATGCTGAAAATCAGGTTAAATATAGCAGGGCTTTTCTCTCCATATAATAAGAATTACGGGGTGATTTACCCATCCGATTGAATTTCTGCGAGTCTAGTTTTCAATGCATTAAACCGTTCACCAATACGATATTGGAATAGAGAGATATTTGCATCTTCACGAGACTACGCAGGCAGCCCCTATGGGACCCACTTAGGCGGTGGATGGTTCTCCAACCTTTAAAAGTCGGGTCAAGGCTCATTTAGGTTCATTGTTTTCGAACTACCCAGACCCTATACTCTCCCAAAACACTCTCAAAGCAATCTACATGATTCTAGAGTGAAGATCAAAGATATAAACATGAATCCAACGTTAGAAATCTCGTGCTGCTTGCTAGATCGTAGTTCTTCACCTTGGTTGTTTTGGAGGATTCTTCAAAGTGAGGTAACCTCAAATTTCGTTTTGTTCCTATTGATTAAGGCAATAATCAGTCACTCCTTCATATTTATTAGAGTTACAAGGCGAAATACAAGTGTTTACACACCAACTTGAACACAAAAATTAATTCAAAAAGAGAATACAACTCCTATAATGTTGTGGTATGATTAAGAGTTGTTGTGAGCTACACCGGCTTGGGATTTAAAGTTGTATCTACTTCCCAAGGTAAGTAAATCATGTTATTGGTTGTCTTAAGGGTAATCATGTGTTTGTTGAGTTGTTTGAGTGAAAATCTACAAGATTGTAATTGATATGGCATAAAGAATCGTTATCTTTTTTTGTTTGCTGCGTTGAGGCTAAATATATAGTTTGTTGTGGCTATAAATTGTAATACATAGTTTGATTATGTTATCGATGCTTTTTTAAAGCTTATCTATATGATAATTAAGTTGATTGAAGAAGATAACATGAAAAACAAGAGGTAGACGATAAAGGTTAAGGTGCTAGGCGAGTGGACCATTATTGAAGATTATTCTTATGATGTTTTGGGCTGAAAATTATACGTTAAGCATAAGTATGATGTTATCTATGTTGGAAGATTCATGGAAAACAAACTAGTTTCAACCATGTTTTGTTAGCCGTAAATCGAGCTTGCCGCTCAAAATGGTTGTTGAAGCAATCAGAGAGCTTATTTTGAATTATATATAAGGGATGTTTGGTGACTTTTAGTAACTTATGGGATGAAGTACAAATAGGGGAGGTTCAGACCGTTTTCTTGTAGATATTGGTTTCAAAATATGATATTTGCAACGCTTATATGATGATGACGAAGTCGGTTAACTCATTGTAAACGTAAGAAGATCTTATTGGTCTTGGTTGAGGATTGGAAAGAAGATTGCAAAGATATGTTAAGGGACTTCCTTCTTTCTTTTGGCATGATCCTAAGTTAAATGTACGTAAACGATACGTTATATCATAACGGATATACTCCTAGCAACTAAGACTCTCCATGTTGTACTTTCCATATAAAGTTATTCTAATAAATTACGTATGATCCTTGAATCCTGTTGATGTTCATATTAAAGGTATGGATTTCCATAATGTTAACCGAAGGCGAAGACCTTACGTCACTCAGAAAGGCTTATAACATGATTCTATGTGTCCAACATGCATTATATATATGTATCTATTTTACTCTACCAAGCCACGCTATAGTCAGTCGGGTACGACACCTATTGTGCAACCAATGATCAGTTGGGTTTTAACGAGCTCTACGTGGCTGGGTATGATTCTACCGAGCCATAAGATGGCCGAGTACATTTTTACCAAGCCTATTATGGCTGGGTACGATATGATGATTATGATTCCCATAGAGGCGTATGTTTTTAAAAGTTTATGTGTGTGTGTGTTTATATATATATATATATCATGCATTTTATGTCAGTGGCCCTCAGAGGCAGTAAGATGTTACAGAATGTATCTTGTCTATCTCTCTCTACATTACTATTTTTATTTATTCTTTCATGCCTTGCATACTCGATACTTTATTCGTACTGACATCCTTTTTGCCTGGGAATGCTGGGTTTCATGCTCGGAGGTCCCGATAGACATGTTGACATCCCTCCTAGTAGGCTATCAGTTCAGTGGAAGGTATTGGTGCACTCCACTTGCTCCGGAGTTGCCTATTTGGTCAGCTTGCCTTGGACCTGTATTTAATGGTATGGTTGGGCCATGTCCCGACTTTTATGATATTTATGTACTCTTAGAGACTTGTAGAAAGATGTCATGTATATGGATTATTGTGTGGACTTGTTAGCCTATGTTTTGAGTGTACAAATGATCATTTCGGTCTTATAGGCCCATATGTCACATGTATAAGTTTGTATATCATGTTGGGTTATCCTATTTCGAGTATTCCATTATTTTTTATTTCATGATTGCCTTTCTGGATCATTACCCTTGATAGTATGATAATAAAGATATGTTACGTTGGTACTCGGTCGAGTAAGGCATCGAGTGCCAACCGCTACCCTGTGGTTTGGGTCGTGACGGATTTTGTGGTAGGCTTACCACAAACCTTGAGAAATATGACATGGTCTAGGTTAGTGTGGACCGGTTGAGTAAGTCCGCACACTTTATTTTGGTGACGACTTCTTATTCTTCAGAGGTTTGGCTCAGATTTACATCCGGGAGATTACCTTCCTATGCGTCGTGCCCATTTCCTTCATTTCTAACTGGGACACGCAGTTCACTTTGCATTTTTGGAGAGTCGTGCAGCATGAGTTGGGCACGTGGGTCGATTTGAGCATAATGTTCATCCTCAAACAGATGGACTATCCGAGCCCCACTATTCAAATGTTAGAGGAATTGTTGGGGGCATGCTCTATGGATTTCGAGGGTCAGTGGGACTAGTTTTACGTTAAGCAGATTTCGCCTAAAACAACAACCATCAATCGAGAATCCAGATGGCTCCATACGAGGCCTTATATGGGAGGCGATATCATTGGCTGGTTGGTTGGGTTGAGCCCTATGACGCTAGATAATTAGGGACTGATTTGGTTCGTGATACTTTGGAAAAGGTTAAGGTGATTTAGGAGAGACTTCGTACAGCTCAGTCCAGGCAAAAGAGTTATGTGGACCGGAAGGATTGAGATGTGGCCTACGTGGGGGGAGAGAAGGTTCTTCTTTGAGTGTCGCCTATGAAGGTGTGATGCGGTTTGGCAAGAAGGTTAAGTTTAGCCCAAGGTTCATTGGCCGTTTAAGATCTTGGAGAGAGTTGGGGAGGTGTCTTATAAGCTTGTAGTGCCTCCTATCCTAGCAGGGTTACATCCGGTATTTCACGTTTCTATGCTTTGGAAGTACCATAAGGATAGATTTTAAGTATTGGACTTCACCACAGTGCATATTGATAAGAATTTTACCAATGGGGAATAGCAGATAGCTATTCTTGATCGGCAAGTTCGTAAGTTGAGGTTTAAGAGTTTTCCTTCAGTGAAAGTGCATTGGAGGGGTCAGCCAATTGAGGAGGCTGCGTGGGATTTTGAGTCCGATATGCGGTGTAGATACTCACACCTTTTACCAGTACATGTACATTTCTATGTCCGTTCGAGGACAAAACATTTCTTTTAGGGGTGGAGAATGTGAGGACCCAATACATCGTTTTGAGTACTAGCCTTTATTTTTGTGTTCCGAGGCCTCTCATAGCTTCATTTGATGCTATATGACTTGCGTCTATGGTCCGTGTAATTTTTTTTGAAGAAAATGTGATTTTTTGGCTTTAAAAATAACTAGAGTTGACCATTGTCAAAGTTCTTAGTAAACGACCTCGGATCGATGTTTTTACAATTCTGGTAGGTTCGTATGATGTTTTTGGCGTTGTACGCCTGTTTGGTTGGGGTCCCGAGACACCCGAGGGCGTTTCGGTGCGTTGTGTGGAAAGTTGGAAAATGAGTTTCAAACTTTTGGAAAATCTTGATTTTTAATGATTGATTCTTGATATATGATGTTATTTTGATGATGTGAGCGAGGGAGCAAGTTTGTTTGATGTTATTACACTTGGGTGAATGTTCGGATTAAGCCCGGGGGGATAGGGCTCGGGTGAGTTTTGGATTGATTTTGGGCCATTCTTGGCCGGAAATAGTTAGTTGGTTTTTGCTGGTGTAACACTAGGCTTCACAATCGCGGACCCACAACAACGATAGCAAAGGGGAAACATGGGAGTGGAATAGGTTATTTTCCGCGAACACGGGGGAAACTTAGGGAACACGAAGTCTTGGGGGGAGGGGGGACTGAGCTTCACGAATGCGGCAGAACTCACGCAAAAGCGTAGGCTTGGGGATGTCTAGGGAGAGCAGAATGGGTCTAAATCGCAAATGCGACCTACTGGACGCAAACATAGAGGCTTGGCTGGGGCGATGCCTTAGCAAACTTAATGAGGACCTCACAAACACGAAGGCCAATTGGCCTGTCTACTTCGTGAATGCGATAGGTGCTCCGCGAACGCGAAGAGCACTAACGCCCAGTTAACTTAAAAAGGCTGAAAATGGGATTTTCATTATCTTTCACCATTTTTTAGACCTAGAGCACGGATTGGAGAGATTTTCATCCCAACTTCATTAGCTAGTGCTTTTCAACTGGTCTTAATGTAATTCTATAAACACCCAATGATTTTTATCTTTAAATTTAGTAGTTTAAAGGTAGAAAGTGGTTTTGTGTAGAATTTAGGAATTCGGTAAAATTCAGATTTAGACCTCAAATTGAGGTCAGGTTTTGAAACAAATCACGTACCCGGGCTTGGGGGTGAATGGGTAATCGGGATTTGGTTCGAATCTCAAATTTTGACAAACAGGGTTGGGGGTTTGACTTTTTGAATTTCACTAAAGATTAAATCTTTTTCACTCATGGGTAGTTTCTCAAGATGTTTTGAAATGTTTGAACTATATTTGGCTAGATTCTATTAGTTTGGAGGCTTGTTCTAAAGAAAATACCACGGTTGATTATTGATTTTACTCCGGAATGAGGTAAGTGTTGTGTTAACTATTACTTGAGGGAATTAGTTGATTGGTCTATTGTCGCGCACCCTTTTTTCCTCGCGGATGTCCGGGTTTCGGCATTCATTGGGAGCAACTCGTTTCCTTTTAGGAATTGGGTATTGAAGAGTCGCCACCTAACGGATTAAGGTGCGTTAGGGCACCTAGAGCAATTAACTCATATAACTAGTTTGCATTACCAGAGATGAGGGTAAGGGCTCGAAATAACCTTGAGGAGAAGGTGTTAGGCACCCCTCGCGGTCCACAACGGTGGGTCCCGGCCGAACTCAATTATGTGAATTAGCCATTTAACAGATAAGCAGTCTAAGCACACATTTGCAAATAAAGGGAGTTTAGGATAGGTAGTCTAAGCACACATATGTAAATAAAGGAAGTTTAGGATAGGTAGTCTAAGCACACATATGTAAATAAAGGAAAAGAAGTCCTAAGTGGTTAGCCTATAGGATCACATCTGTGCAATACCCGGTAAGCCTTCCTCAAATAGAGGGGTTACACGTGGCATTAGAGCATAGGTCATCATATCCTTTACTACCCAGTTACCCTCCCCTTAGCGGTTATATAAGCGATTTTAATAAACGAAGTCTAAGCGTGCTTTACCCGTTCCTCCTTTGTGGCCCTGGAGGTGTTTAGGACCTCTAATCATAGGCAGTTCTAGATCCTCCTAAGGTGTTTAAAAAGGGAAAATCTAAGCGACAACAAAGAACATATAGGACTGTCAAATAAGAAAACAATTAAGGGGCTCATGTTTACCTCCACACATAAACAAATAAGTAGCACGTCTTAAACAGCAGATTTTAAAGAATTTCAGAAGGTCCTAGAACAGGATATCTAGGTGAGCATCACAAACATAGAATATGCAGCATTGTTTTAAAGCAACGTAGCATATACATAATCAGTTTGCTTACTGATTTTTGAACCTGTTAAGCCTAGAGAATTTTACAAACACAACACCATTTCGCAGTTTTTTATGAAACCCTTAGTTACCTAAGGCTTGCCTAGGTGTGAATCTGTTATACCCCTGTAAACATGCAGTCTAAAGCAGAATATCGGGAATTAGTCAAATAGCTCGAGTTCATTAAATCCTATAGGCATGATGTGTGATGACCCAAACGATCATCACTTATTTAAAATTAAATTCTATGGCTCCGAGGCCTTGAAAACCTAATTTAGAGTTACCTCGATTTGCGTGCGCAGTCAGGGCGCGTAGCCGGAAAGCTTAAATGAGAAACTGTGTAAAAAGTGATAAGTTTTGACTATAAAATGAATTAATTTGACCTTGGTCAACGTTTTGGGTAAACGTACCCGGACCCGTGATTTGACGGTCCCGGAGGGTACGTAGGAAAATATGGGACTTGGACGTATGCCCGAAATCAAATTCCGAGGTCCCAAGCCCGAGAAATGAATTTTTGAAATAAATTGTTTTCTGAAATTATTTATATGGTTTTGAATTGAAACTTGATTAGAACCTGATGGTATCGGGCCCGTATTTTGGTTCCGGCGCCTGGTACAGGTCTTATATATGATTTAAGACGTTTTTGTGAAATTTGGTGAAAAACGGACGTCGTTTGACGTGATTCGGACCTAAACTGGAAAATTTGATGTTTTATGAAGTTTGAAAGAATTCATGGATTTTGAGGTCTAATTCGATGTTTATGATGTTATTTTGGCAATTTGATCGCACGAATAAGTCCGTAGGATATTTTTGAGGTTGTGTGTATATTTGGTTTGGAGCCCCGAGGGCTCGGGTGAGTTTTGGATAGGCCACGGGTGCATTTTTGAACTTGAAAAAATATCAGGTATTTCTGATCTGCAGACTTCGCATTTTCGAAGCAGGTCTCGCAAATGCGAGCTCGCAAATGTGAAGCCCGGGATTTTTTAAAGTTTTCGCAAATGCGAACATTATCTCGCAATTCCCACATCAGCAGGTCAGGGTTCGCAATTGCGAACCCCTGTTCGCATTTCCCACAACTGAGACCTGCATTTTTCTATACCTAGCCGATTTTAAGTCATTTTTCACATCTTTTTCAAAACACAACTCCTTTGGGCGATTTTTCACAACAAGTCTTCTTCCATATCGATTGTAAGTTAGTTTTTACTCATTTCTTTCAATCATTAACATCTTTTAACATGATTTCAACCTAAAATCAAAGATTTTCATGGGGGAAATTGGGTGTTTTGGGTAGAACCTAGGTTTTTCAAAAATTGGGGATTTGGACCTCAATTTGAGGTCCGATTTCAAAACAAATTATATATTTGAGTTCGTGGGGGAATGGGTAATTGGGTTTTGGTTCGAACCTCGGGTTTTGACCATGTGGGCCCGAGGGCAATTTTTTGACTTTTTGGGAAAAACTTTTGAAAAACTCATTTTCATGCATTGGGGTTGATTCATTTAGCACTTATTGATGTAATAAAGTAATTTATGATTAGATACGAGCGAATTGGCGGTGGAATCAAGGGGTAAAGCTATAATTGAGACTTGAGTTGTGTTCAAGGCATCGAGGTAAGTGTTTGGTCTAACCTTAGCTTGGGGGATTAGGAGTTGAGTCATATTTGCTATGTGGTATTAGTCGTGTATGACGTATAGGCATGGTGACGAATATCTATACATTGGTGTCTAGCATGACTGTGAGTCTGTATATTGTGAATATCTTGATTTCATTGTATTCTTCATGCTTTGGTGATGATTTCTAGTTGTTGTGAAAAGCTTGTGGAAGGAATTGAGACCTTTGAACATCTTGGAGCATTGGCTCGAGTTATATTATGAATTGTGAAAGTATATGAGATGATTGAACCCTTTGGAGCATTGGCTCAAGTGGTAAAGCGAGTTATGAAGTATAAGTGAAAGATAGAGAAAGAGTTATTGAAATGTTCCCTTGCCGGGATTTAATTATTTAATTATTGTTCCCTTGCCGTGATTTAATTATTTAATTGTTGCTCCCTTGCCGGGATTTAATTGTTTAATTGTTGTTCCCTTGCCGGGATTCCTATATGTTCTTGTTTATTTCCCTTGCCCTTGTTTGTGATTGTTGTTTTGGTGAGGAAGAGTGTTAAAGCACGAAGGGTGATGCCGTGCATTGTTGATATTGTGAGGAAAGAGTGTAAAGCACGAAGGGTGATGTCGTGCCGCACGATGTACCATTCCGTGCTGATTCTATTTATTATATGTGAGGAAAGAGAGTAAAAGCACGAAGGGTGATGTCGTGCACATTTTATCATATAATTGCTTTGGTGAAGAAAGAGAGTAAAAGCACGAAAGGTGATGCCGTACACTTTTTATTATATCATTGCTTGGTGAGGACGAGAGTAAAAGCACGAAGGGTGATGCCGTGCACTTATTGATTTCCGATTATTTATCGATGTTTGAGTTATGTTGCTTCCTTCGTTACTTGGTGACTTTTACTCGAAATTGTTATCTTCCCCACAGCACGCTCCCCCTCCCATATTGATTGGTTATCTCTGTATCTCTATTTCGCTGTAAATATATATATATATATATATATATATATATAACTGCATAGGTTTATGTGGTAGTATAGTCTAGCCTCGTCACCACTTCGCCGAGGTTAGGCTAGGCACGTACCAGCACATAGGGTCGGTTGTGCTGATACTACACTCTGCACTGTGTGCAGATCCCGGAGCAGCATTTGGTCATCAGCAGTAGATTGGCAGTTATCCTTCAGTCCGAGACCCCGAGGTAGCCCTGCTGGCGTCCGCAGGCCCAGCGTCTCTTCTATCAGTTTTTATGTTCTGTTGTCATTTGTACTCGAGACAGACCATGTTCCTTTCTTTTACACACTTATTTGTAGTAAATCCTAGATAGTCTGTGGATGTTGTGACACCAGGTTCTGGTTAAAGGCATGTGTTGGTCTTCAGGATGATTCGGTTTTATATTTATTTAAGACTTCCGCTAATCTTCATATTCCACTGTTATGTAATTGTTTTTTTTCTATTAATTTAACTGGTTAAAGACGAATTAAAAACAAAAGAGTTTAAAGATTTTTAAGTTCGTGGCTTGCCTAGCCTATACGAGTAGGCGCCATCACGACTCCCGAGGGTGGGAAATCCGGGTCGTGACAAGTTTGTATTAGAGCTCTAGGTTACATAGGTCTCACAATTCACGGACAAGCTTAGTAGAGTCTGAGGGATCGGTACGGAGACGTCTGTATTTATCTCCCAGAGGCTACAGAGTTAGGAAAAGTTTCACATTTGTTTTTTCTTGTCGTGCGGTTTGGTTTCTCAATGCTAATTGAATTTCTACTCTGTTCTTTCGCAGATGGCGAGAAAACGCACTTCCTCATCTACCGATCAGCAGTCCGAGCCCCCAGCAGCTCCCACAAGGGGCGGAGGGTGAGGCCGAGGCCGTGCCAGAGGTCGAGGTAGGGGTAGGGCTCAGCCCAGGGCAGCAGCACCCGTAGAGGAGCCTCAGGTCGATTTTGATGACGAGATTCCAGCCCCAGCAGTTCCGGTGGGCCCAACTCAGGTCCCAGAGGGGTTTATTGCCACCCCAGTTCTTCAGGATGCTCTGGTCCGTCTAGTGGGCCTTATGGAGAGCGTCACCGGAGTAGGTTTACTTCCTGTAGCACCAGCCGTATCTCAGGCTGGAGGAGGAGTCCAGACTCCTGCTACTCGCACTCCGAAGCAGGTAGCTCCTCAGATTCAGACTCCAGCAATTCAGCCAGTTGGAGCAGCTCAGTCGGGTGTGGTAGCCCAGGCCGGTGATGGAGCAGCTATTGTCGACGCCCCCTTTTTCCTCGCGGAATCGGGTTCACGACATTTGGGAAGACAACTCTTTTCCCACTTTGGGAATTGGGTTTTTTGAGAGTTTGGAGACTCGCCACCTAATGATTATAGTGCATTAGGACACTTTTAGAAGAATTAAAGATGCAGACCAGAGTTTTGGGTAAGGGCTTGAAATTATTTCGAGGGGAAGGTGTTAGGCACCCTTCAAGATCCACTAGTGTGGTTCCCGGCCATGCTACAATTGTGACTTTAGATGTAAAAAATAAACAAGTACAAGAAGCACAGAAGGTTAAAAGAAGTGCTGAATTTTAAAGGAGCAATTTTGTAAAAAACGTGCAAGTGGAGAAAAAGGTCAAGTACTTAGTGCAAATAATCCAAAAAGATCATGCGAGAAGCAGGAATTAAAAATGCAATAGCTTTAAAGATTCAGAAATTTTTATTAAACTAATAAAGAAGGAGAAAGGGGTCCTAGGTTTATACATTACATGGATCATTCGCACAACACTGGTACTCAATTGTACGCGGAGTGTTAACGTGTAATCATCATCTCCCTGTCTACCCTTCCCACCCTGTTAAGGTATTAAAGCGCGGAACGGTATCGTTTACTTATCGCATTCTACTACCCGTCCCAATCTTATTAGTCCCGGGGTATTAGGACTTCTAATCCTAAAGGGGAAGAAAGGGATGGGGGCCTTTGTAGAGTTTAAAGGATAAAATTCTAGCTCGACATTCAAAACAAGTATCAAGTAAAAGGGGAGGACAAGCAAGCATACAAGGCTCAAATTAACCCAGAAGTCAAACAATCATTTAGTTTAGCATGCCTTGACAAATACTGATTTCGGGGGAGTGCAGATTGGCTATAGGAAAAAGGTTTACCAATTTTAGCGGGCTTCAGAAGTAGAAAATTACCAGTTTTAATAAAGACACTAGTTCCAGCAAGCGATACTGTTTAAGAACAAATGTTGCGATTAACGACGAGGTTTCTATAGGAATGCTTTCTGTATGTTTACTGATTTTAACACCCTTTCCTGATATCAATAAGAGTCTTATACACATGATGTCTATATGCAACTTTGTTATTAAGCCTATAAAAGGTTTTCCTAATGACATTTATATATGCAGAAATGCAAGAGCCTATAGACATGATCTCTATATGTGTCATTACAGAACATGAATGTTAAATCCTATAGACATGCTTTCTAGGTGATTTTTGCGGTAAAGTTAAGCGTTAAATCCTATAGGCATGGTCTCTATGTGATTGAATCGGTATTAAAGACCCTATATGCAGGATTTCTAGTTTGAATAAAATCCTAATTCATGATTTCTACCCCTTGGATACAAGAAAAGTAAAGACCCCTCCCACACCCTTTTACTATACCCCTCGAGTTTCATACAAAATTATTACAACCCAATGAATCAAACTGGAAATTAAAGGATACATCAAAAGCTAACAGCTAGATCCGAGTAGCCTAATTCAACCTTAATGTCTAATAACATGCGATTGAGCTACTTCCGGGATCCAGATTTCCAAAGCCTTCTCTTTATCCAAGGTGCTTCAAAGTTCCAAGGAATCTCAGGGATTCTAGGCATTGCTTACACCCAGGATACTACCAGAATTAGAATAGTGCAGTGTGGAAGAGCCGGCTCTCATGCATCCAAGTTCAGAGGGAGCTCGGGGGTCCCAAAGCATGGCTTGCAAGAGAGGGGCAGAAATTATAGCTAAGAGTAAGTGCAAAGTGAAAGGGAATTGGGGGGGCCATGACAGGTGGTGGTCATACCTAGCTACAAAGTAGGCTGGCACACCCCTGACCACCTGCTTGGTCAAACACATTAAGAGCAGACCCTTGAGGGTCAGACCAGAGTCTGGACAGTGATTAGGACACTGCCAGACCCAAGTCTAAAGCTCAACAACACATAAAGGGGGAAAAGGAATGGGAACTGATTGAGTTTGGGATTCAAAGAATCCAATCCAGAATCATGGACAACAATATTAGAGTGTTGTCATGCCCCAAACCATAACTCACCTATAAAGGGGTATGAGGGTTTGGGATTCATAAAGTATCAAATTCATGACAAACAACTGACAGGATGCATACATAATTTAAATACTGAATTACAAAGAAAAGGGGGGGGGGGAACATGTTACAATATGCTAGAAACAAATGTCAACTAAAAGAATTGGACAGAAGTGGGCAGAAGTAAACACATTGTGGTGGAGACATGTAAACTAACTAAGATATACCAATAGAGAAGCAAAAGAGCGCAGGAGAAAGTAGAGTAAACAAAGTCCACAGCAGCACAAGTAAAAGAGAAAGAGTTTTTAAGTGAGAGTGACTTGTGGACTCCGATTGCGTTCTGTGTTCGTTTGTTCA
Organism: Nicotiana attenuata; assembly: GCF_001879085.1. Lineage (NCBI taxonomy): Eukaryota > Viridiplantae > Streptophyta > Magnoliopsida > Solanales > Solanaceae > Nicotiana > Nicotiana attenuata. The sequence continues at coordinate 79,204,579 of NC_031995.1, read as the reverse complement.
AAGAAAAGGGAGGAGATATTTATAGCTTTGAAAACATGTAGAGAAATAAGGTAACAAGTACAAGTCTAATACAAAAATGGCATGGTCACAAATCAGAATCAATTAGTATAAGACTCCCCTTTAATCAGCGAATTCTTATTCAAACGGATACTAACCGTATCCAAATAAGGAAAGGAGAACTAGACTTGCAAGCAGAATGGCTGTTGCCATAAAAGAAATAGTAAAGTCATACAATAGGTAATTAAGTCTAAGTACAGGATTTGAAATTATTTTTGGAAAGATTGAGTGGGGCCAATCAAAGGAAAAGGAATCAATTAGACTTTGACAGGCTAGTAAAATTAGGATCTCAAGGAAGGAAAAGTTTTTTGAAATCAATTTCGAGTTAAATAAATCAAATAAGGTACTTAGTATATAATGCATGCACAAATAGCAGGCATGTGAGGCTAAGTTATGGCAAAAGAAACATCATACAGCAATAGCATAGAGCAAACATTCAAAGCATGTTAGTTAGGCTTCAAGGTGTAATAGAGAGAGAAGGAGTCGAAAACATGCAGAGAGTCGAGTGAGAATCACAAGCGTAGAACATATAGAGAAAAGAAATGTTGAAACAAGGCATCAAGTTGAATAATTTCAAACATACAAGCATGCACAAACAACCTCACAGGACTTTGAATAGCCTCCCAAAGAGACTGGGGTTTTCAAATCAGTTGAGTTTAGAGACGACAAACAGGTGAAACAACAAGCAATTTCAGAGTCCCAAGTGAAACCCTTAATAATTAGGGTTTTCAGTAAACCAAACAGATAGGCTCATGAACTCGAATAAATTCCCAAAATTAGGGTTTTTAACATCAAACAAACCTAGAGATGATCAGCGTATGAATCGAATGAAACCTTAACAAACAAACTCAAACAATCACAAAATTAGGGTTTTCAACATGCTTACTCAGATAAGGAAAACAAACAAACAAAGTCAGAAACATGCCATGAATAAGAGAGGAACTTCAAAATAACTTAACCTAAAACCGTAGTTAAAAGAACATAGAGTTTTGAACGCAAAAAATTGGGGAAACTTTGAGAAACATGCTCATAACGTTCAAACACATATAGATCTTGGAGCAAATCTAAGAAATAAATAGAAGGAACCTTAGAGCTAGGGTTTCATAAGAAACCCAGGCGACGAGAAAGGCTTTGGAAACTCCAGATCCAGGCAGGATAGTCGAAGATCGAGCTCGAATGGCCATAGCTAGCCGGACAGAGGTTGAAGGCGACCGGAGAACAGCCATTGAGCAACGGCTTGGTCGAGACCCCTTCAAGATCTGGTCATAGGACCTCAGAGATGAGCGCATAGAAGCCATGGGAGGCCGGTATAGGCCTCCGATGAGTCTGGGGAAGCCATGGATTAGGGTTTCAGTGAGAGGCGGCGGCTAGGGTTTGAGGTGAGTTGAGAGAGAGTTGAGAAAAGAGGAGGATTCAGAGGCGGCGTATTGTGAGGAATGGGGTAGGGTTTGGGGTCGTTTGAAATTAAAAAAGGAAAGGGGAGGTCTGGGCCGTTGATCAAAAATGATCAACGGCTCAGATTAAAAGAAAGCGGGCAGGTTTCATTTAATGGGTACTGGGTCGGGTTGATTGGGTAATTGGGCTGGGGTGATTTGGGCTCAAATTGGGGCTAAATTGGGTTATCAATTTGGCTATAATTGAAATGCATTGGGGCTAAATCGTAAATAGCCAATTTTCCCTTTTTAATTTTGTTTATAAAATAGTAACACAATTTTAAAAGTAAATTAAGAGTACTGGGTAAATAAATATTGTATAAATATTAATTTAAAAATGCTGGGATTAATTTTATAATTATAAAATGCTAAAAATTACAAGATAGGCTATGATTGCAATTATATGCAATTTAGCTTTAAAAATGCCAAATGAATTTGTAAAAAATATGCAAAAATTATCTTACTTATATTTTGGTGTAAACATGAGAATGAAATAAGTTACTCACCAAAAATGATAATTTGGGAATAATTTTGGATTTTTGTGGTATTAAAACAGGCAATAAATTGGTTTAAAAATCATGAAAGATACCAAAACTCATGGGTGTGCTTATATATGCACACATATGCTATTTAGGAAGTATTTTGGGTACAAAAATACATAGTGAAAAATTGGGTATCAACAGCTATGTCTGCCGATGCTTTGTGGAGATTGGACAGGTTCACCAAGCTCTTCACTACTACCTTCAGCGGTGCATCTACCGAGGATCCCCAGGATTATCTGGACAGCTGCCATGAGGTTCTTCGGAACATGGGTATTGTTGAGACCAATGGGGTTGATTTCGCTACATTTCGCTTGTCTGGATCCGCCAAGACTTGGTGGAGGGATTATTGCTTAGCTAGACCAGTAGGATCGCCAGCTTTGACCTGGGAGCAGTTCACGCAACTATTTCTGGAGAAGTTTCTCCCTATTACACAGCGAGAGGCCTATCGAAGTTAGTTCGAGCGTCTCCAGCAGGGATCCATCACAGTCACCCAGTACGAGACCAGGTTCATTGATTTGGCTCGCCATACTCTTATTATACTTCCCACTGAGAGGGAGAGAGTGAGACGGTTTATTGATGGAATCATCCAGCCGATTCGTCTTCAGATGGCCAGAGAGGCTGGGAGTGAGATATCCTTCCAGGAGGCAGCCAATGTGGCCCGGAGGGTTGAGATGGTATTATCGCAGTGGGGTGGTCATAGGGCAGACAAGAGACCCCGTCAGTCAGGCAGATTCAGTGGCGCCTCGTCTGGAGGCAGAGATTCGTATGATAGAGGTCATTCTCCTAGGCCCTTTCAGTTAGCACTCCAGGTTTCTCACGGTGCTTCAGGTGGCCGTGGTTCTCACACGCACTATTCTGATCAGCAGCCCTTCATTGCACTGCCAGCTCCTATCAGTGCACCGCCAGCTCCTATCAGTGCACCGCCGCTTCAGAGTTTCCGGGGTGGTCATTCAGGTCGACCGGGTCAGCAGTCTCAGCAGCTGAGGGCTTGTTACACTTGTGGTGACACGGGTCACATTGCTAGGTTTTGCCCTCGAGCACCGAGTAGCTCTCAGCAGTAGGGTTCCCGTGCCCTAGTTCAGGCACCAGGTGTTCCACAGCCCGCCCAGCCAGCTAGAGGTGGGGGTAGAGGTACTAGAGGTGGAGGTATAGGTACTAGACGTGGAGCTCAGGCCGCTAGAGGTGGAGGCCAGCGAGCTACAGGCTGTCCCAGAGAGGTAGATCAGAGTAGTGGGGCCCAGTCCCGATGTTATGCTCTTCAGAACAGGACCGAGGCTGAGGCTTCAGATGCAGTTATTACAGGTACGGTTCTGGTTTGTGATAGAGATGCTTCAGTGTTATTTGATCCGGGGTCTACGTATTCGTATGTGTTATCTTATTTTTCCCCGTACTTGGTCATGCCTAGTGATGCATTGAGTATTCCTGTTTATGTTCTACACCGGTGGGTTATTCTATTGTGGTCGATCGAGTCCATCATTCTTGTATTGTGGTTATTAGGGGTCTTGAGACTCGTGTAGATTTGTTGCTTTTAGACATGGTTGACTTCAAAATTATATTGGGGATGGACTGGTTATCACCTTACCACGCTATCTTGGACTGTCATGCCAAGACTATGACCTTAGCCTTACCGGGTATGCCTCGTTTAGAGTGGAGAGGGACTTCTGGTCATTCTACCCGTAGTGTTATCTCTTATGTGAAGGCTCGACGTATGGTCGAGAAGGGGTGTTTGGCCTATTTGGCGTATGTTCGTGATTCTAGTGATGAGGTTCCCTCTATTGATTCTGTGCCCGTTGTTCGAGAGTTCCCTGAGGTTTTCCTTTCAGACCTGCCGGGTATGCCACCCGATAGGGATATTGACTTCTGCATTGATCTGGTTCCGGGCACTCAGCCCATTATCCCGCCGTATCGTATGGCGCCACCTGAGTTGAAAGAGTTAAAGGAGCAGTTGCAAGACTTGCTTGAGAAGGGTTTCATTAGACCCAGTGTTTCACCTTGGGGTGCGCCGGTGTTATTTGTTAAGAAGAAGGATGGGTCAATAAGAATGTGTATTGATTACCGGGAATTGAACAAGGTTACAGTGTAGAATAAGTATCCGCTGCCGAGGATTGATGATTTGTTCGATCAGCTTCAGGGTGCCAAGGTATTTTCCAAGATTGACTTGCGATCTGGCTACCATCAGTTGAGGATTAGGGCATCCGATGTCCCTAAGACAGCTTTCCGCACTCGGTACGGGCATTATGAGTTCTTGGTTATGTCATTTGAGTTGACAAATGCCCCAGCAGCTTCTATGGACTTGATGAACCGAGTGTTCAGGCCTTATTTGGACTCGTTCATGATAGTCTTCATTGATGATATATTGATATATTCTCGCAGCCAGGAGGAGCACGAGCAGCACCTTAGAGTGGTTCTTTAGACTCTGAGGGATAGTCGGTTATATGCTAAGTTCTCGAAGTGTGAATTCTGGTTGAGTTCAGTTGCATTTCTGGGTCATGGTTTATCAGCGGAGGGTATTCAGGTGGACCCAAAGAAGATTGAGGCAGTCAAGAACTGGCCTAGACCAGCATCAGCTACAGAGATTCGGAGTTTCTTGGGATTGATAGGCTACTATCGTCAGTTTGTGGAGGGGTTTTCATCTATTGCTGCCCCGATGACCAGATTGACCCAGAAGGGTGCCCAATTCAGGTGGTCGGATGAGTGTGAGGCGAGCTTTCAGAAGCTCAAGACAGCTCTGACTACGACACCGGTGTTGGTTTTGCCCACAGGTTCAGGGCCTTATACAGTTTATTGTAACGCTTCCCGTGTTGGGCTTGGGGCAGTGTTGATGCAGGATGGCAAAGTCATTGCCTATACTTCGAGGCAGTTGAAGATTCATGAGAAGAACTATCCGGTTCATGATTTGGAGTTGGCAGCCATAGTTCACGCATTGAAGATTTGGAGGCATTATCTATATCACTACAACAAAAAGGGTGCTTAGCGGCAATACAAAACGATTTTAGCGGCAATAACAATAGCCGCTATATCTTTTACCGGCCATTGGTGTTTAGCCGCTGATGTTGGGGTCGCTAAAGCCTTTAGCGGCTATTGTCACAAAAGCTGGTAAAAGGTATTGTTTATTGCCGCTAAAGATTATTATCTTTAACGGCAATTGTTTGCGGCAATTATAATGGCTGCTAAATCTAATCCATAACGGCTAATTATACTGCTTTTGCAACCATTTTGTATAGCTGCTAAATTCAAAATAATTGCCGCTAAAAGTTCACATCATTAACGGCAATTATTATGGCTACTAAATCCAATCCATAATGGCTAATTATTCTCCTTTAGCATCCATTTTTATAGCCGCTAAATTCAAAATAATTGCCGCTAAATGTTCGCATCTTTAACGGCAATTATTTTGTGGCAATTAAAATGGCCATAGTATCCCTTCTGAAAACATCTTAGTTTGCCCTTTTAGCTTCCATTCTAATGGCTAATATGATTAACTAAATTACCGCTAAAAGTCAATATCTTTAACGGCATTTTGTTTTACATCAATTATAAATAGTTTAGCCACAATTAATGACAGTTACTACATTCGTACATAATATGACTCAAATAATAAAATATATTAATATTAATTCAAAAAAAATATAATGTATCTCATTAATCTTAACAAACAAAAGGAAGTACTAATCAAAAATATTAATATCACAGTAACTTAAAACATAAAAATATATTGCTTAGACTAAATAGCTAATGTCATTATATAACTAATCCAAATGATGGTCTTCAAATGATTTCCGCAACTTTTCATTATTTTGAAATCTTTCACCCGCTAAATTATCCAACATCAGACGGTATGACCTGAAATTATAAAATAATTGTGTCAAAAGAATATCGAAAGAACAAAAATGTTCCAATAATCTATCACCAAGTGCCTGTATAACACATACATGTGCGCATAAGATAAGAAAACTGAAGCAATGACAACGATGCAGCACAACTGGAAGGAAGATACCAGCACTAGCACATGAAATTCAGATAATTAACAACAATAACTGGAAAAAGAACCGCCATCAGAAAGGGTGAACTCAGAATCATTTCAAAGTTTCATCTTTCGTGTATCAACAGCATGGAACTCAAAGCTCTTAATGACCCAAACGTCATATGGCAGTACAAAGAGCCAAAACAAAAGAAGCCAAAACATATAGACAAGAGGGAAACAATTATCACCAATAATGAATCAAGATGGGGAACTCTAGGTTAACTCCATTCAGTACTTTGTTCCACATCATCTAGAACTTCATCAAAGCGGAAGTTAGCAAAAGTCTCTTATCTCTAAATGGATAACATCACTATTTCCATCCCAAATTAATAATTGGATCGTGAGGACATTACATGTAAAATCAAGGTAAGGACGTTCCTTGAACGATCTCACTATTAGAATGAATCAATGTGAGCAGAAATTTACCCTATGCTGGGAAAATAGGAAAAGGAACAGTAACAAGGGAAAATGGTAGTGAAAGTAGAGGAGAAAGTTAAGCAGAATTATCTTCTTCTATGCTTGGTTTGGGTTGAAAACAAGAATGAAAAGGCAAATAGTTTGACTTTTCATTATCACTGATTTAAGTTTTTGGGCAAAGGAGAAAATGATACTCTCTTATTTTAATCCCCTAATTGTTACAACACCAAAGCAAGAGGCCTGAAAAGACAGAGCAACCTCCATCCTTTGCTTGGTTTGGGTTGAAACGAGAAGACAGAGCAGTGTGGAGGAGTGATGTATTTAATCATAACCAATGTCCAACAGAAGAGCGCTTGAATATGAAGAAGGGAGGTGACAAGTACATAAGCGAAACACGTTTAGGTAAGTTAAAATAACCAGTGCTTCTTTCACTTTAAACAGAATACTTTCTTTAAACAGGAAATATGGAAGTTAGTGTAGAGAAATAAAAGATTGTGTTTTATTTCTCTACACTAAATGGTGTAAGACAAAGACCATCTGGAAGATGGGTTGCTGAGATCAAGGACCCATCCTAACGTGTAAGATTATGGCTAGGAACATATGATACTCCTGAAGAAGCTGCTCGTGCCTACGATGAAGCTGCTCGAGCCATACGTGGGGAAAATGCACGAACAAATTTTGCTTGTACTCTCTGAAATCCCAACTCAGATCATGATCAATCAATAAATATGTTGCAATCAAATGATAGCAAACATGGTCTCAGTTTTTCTTCACTAAAAGCTACTAAGCAAGAATTTACAAAGCATCATGGCTAGCTAGGAACTCAGAAAATAAGTCGTCATCATCCAAGAATAGAGTAAGTGACCATTTCACATTTGCTAGAATTTTCCACTTCAAGAACAATTATCACCAATACCAAAGTCATCATATGGACATGAAAAAAATAGATAAAGTTGTGCAGCCAAGTATTAGAGTACTTCCACATGTAACTGATAAAACAATAATAATGATCTATCATCTTGGAAAAATTCAAGTGTGTCGGATTGTAGCAGTGAATGGACTGCTTTTAGACAACTTGGGCTGGACTCAGATAATGGATCATCAGATCCAGTGAATATTTTCTTGGATCAGATCAGATAATGGTTAGCAGTCCAGATATTATGAGTGGTGGAAGCAGCAGCAGTAGCAGTACAGAAGGATCAAGAAGCAAGAGGTTTAAGGTTTCTTCTTTTGTAATGGTTCCTCCTACTTTTAGTGAATCTCCCTTACATAGTTCTATCCTTTGTGTATCAGTGGCATGGATTTGGTCTCATCCAAAACCTTCATCGATTTACAACTGGAGGTCACACGAATTTTGGAGCAAACAATGCAAGGCCAACGTGCAAAAGTGTAGGACATAGAACTAAAAACCTATTAAAATAGAAAAACTTAAATAGCACATAGCTAATATATTTAAATTTGTCTGCTACTTTCTTTCCTTGTTTACAAGAAGGAAACTCCTAGGCAGGCTATAATCGAAATGTTCAACACATGCTAGTATGTCTTGTACTTCTAAAAATTCTCACAACCAATGCGACGTCAACAACAGTGAGGGAAATATAAAAGCAAGAAGCATCCAAGGTAAGCCTAAATACAACAACAAATTAATGAAAATCGAAGGAGAAAAACTCAAATAATAGCGACGAAAGGACAAAGATGAGTAGTACCATGAGAAGGTTGAGCATTTTCAGCAAAACTAGGCATCCTTGATGTTTGTGGTACTCGTTCATGTCCACTATTGGCATCAGGGATCTAATAAATATTAACATGTTAGATAACAATACTTTTATATGATTAGAATTTCATTAAAAATGGCTAAAGTTTATGAAATGGAGTTACCTGTTCACCTGAGGTGCCATTGCTACTTTGAGGCATAGATGCATCAGGAGCATATTTGCACATGAGTTGTCTCATTTGGAGTAATTTTGATTGCATCATCTCCTGATTTTGTTTCATCATATTCATTTCTTCATTTTGTTTCTCCTTTAACTCGATTATCTTCTGTTCTAACCTTTGTATAACCTCATTAGAAGAATCATCTGCAATGATATTTCCTAAGGAAGACCTACTACCCCATAGAACAGAAGGAGTTGGACCAAGTCCTAAACCACGAACGTACCCACTTTTTTTATTTCCTAACACCTGAGAATACACATCACCTTCCCAAGCAACACTACGAGGAGGTTGCTCAGTAGATCTCTCACTATTGCTTATCCCTTCATTTATCATTTCCTGACCATAGAATACACAATAAATCAATTTTGGAATTCATGAGCAGGAAAAAATGCACATTGTTTGACGGAGTCATCAAACCAACAAAATAAAAGCATGAATAAATCTTACGATTGTCTTGACAGAATCATCATCCAGTGGCCTACCATCCTTACGCTTTTTATGAGTTAATAAGAAAATTTCTGCTCGTGTAGGCTCAATCCCATTTACAGCCTAATACAATAAAAATGGTATCAGATATGCGTGACAAAAAAGGTTTAAAATATTATAGTTTGTAATTTTCAAAAGTTTACCTGCTCATTCATCAAAATAGCAATACTTTTGGATCCTCCTGTGTGAGGCATCGTTTGCTTGGCCCTATTGTTTCTATTTGCTTGGGTACGTCTCTGTCATTGAAATATTAAAAATATATCTTATAAATCATAAAAAAAAATTGAGCATAACTAAAATAAAAACGCTATGAAAATGAGCAGACTAGGAGAATTTTCAAGGTTCATACCTTGGCTTTATCAGAAAGCCAATAAGAGACAAGACCACTCCATTGATCCCTCGGTATGCGACTTGGTCTATTTTTTAGTAATGCGTCTTTAGTCTTATATTTTGGCGTATACTCACCCTTCAAATCACACTTGCAATCTTTTCATTTCTTTCCTAGTGACTTTAAGACCCACGCTTCTCCACGTTTTGGGATAGAGAACTTCTTCTGAAAAAATAAAATCCAACATTTAGAAGATAACATCATGTATCAAAAGATAAGGTGACTATTGGTGTGGCTAAAACTGGCAAGGAAATTGTACCAGCTGATCAACAAAATGATGTGGTGCTTTACTTGCTATAAGGCAGACAAAATGCATGCTTAAGTTCGACAATTCTGTGTGGGTCAGATAAAACTAAACTTTGGTCCTGAGGAAGCTGGATGCACTATTTTCAGCAGAATAGCACATGAAATTGATAGAACATATAGTCGGGACAGAGCATTTGTGGTTAACAGAATAAATCTCCATGTTGCTAGGTCGTTGCAGCCAATAACATAAAGACTAGTCACTAGTATACTCTTAGCCAATCTTCTTAACCAATACATGCACACACACTGTCATCCAATCTTGATTCAAAAGAAGTTCTTGTCCAACTTTGGTCCTGAGGAAGCTGGATGCACTATTTTCAGCAGAATAGCACATGAAATTGATAGAACATATAGTCGGGACAGAGCATTTGTGGCTAACAGAATAAATCTCCATGTTGCTAGGTCGTTGCAGCCAATAACATAAAGACTAGTCACTAGTATACTAGTAGCCAATCTTATTAACCAATACATGCGCACACACAAACACACACTGTCATCCAATCTTGATTCACAAGAAGCTCTTGTCCAACTTTGGTCCTGAGGAAGCTGGATGCACTATTTTCAGCAGAATAGCACATGAAATTGATAGAACATATAGTGAAGGTAATGAGAATAATCAGTTGGTTTTGGTTGATGAGAATCTTGGGCAAAGAGGCAGCCCTATTCAAAAGGAAAATACAACTCTGAATCCTGCAGCACCAGTATTTAATCCAGCAAAGGCACCAGTTCTTGACAAACAAAACAAGGGAGCTAATACGAATACAAATGAAGCAAATAAAGGTCAAAATTCAGTATACTGTTAGCCAAAAAACATCTAGTCCAGCAAGAAATAGCAACAACAATGGTGAAGAGGCAAGAAACAAAGAAAAAAGAACTCAGGATCAGCAGAATAAGGAAACGACTTCACAATGGGTAAAAAGAGCTTTCAATGGTCTAATTCCTGATGAGATGCAAAGTGAGGAGGAAATTAGAGGTGATCCAGCAGATGATGAAGAGCAAAGTGTAAATAGGGCAGCAAATACAAAACAGACTACAAGTAATAATAATAATAATTACATACCCTCGCAAAATCCACTAATTTCTTCTTTTCCTCTTTGTCAAAATTTCTCCAATCATCTACATGTAGAGGTGTTAGCTCGGGAGTTCTGGCAATAATTCCTAGAAAGCTAGCAAGCTTTTGACCCTCTTTCCCAATAGCTTGGTTACGATTATTAAACGGCACATCAATTGTCTTCCCCGGCGGAAGTTTCCAAATATCTTTTAGTAAAGTAGGCTCACGAACCTTTCTTGGCTCCGAATTACCTAGAATGTAAAACTCGAAGGTCATCAAATGACAAAAACTTATATGGATAAGCACCTGAGAGATGCTCTGAAATCTTAAATAACAGTATCATGATAAAATAACAGAAAGCAAAAAAAATATATGTTTCAATGGACAATGCCAGCTCTAGCAAGAAGTGGTGTTGGAGAAGGATGGAACAATTCTTACAGTAAAAACAACTGTACCATCCAACAATTCTTACAACAAACAGATGGCTAGGGAAGCATAACTAGTTATACAATATAAACTGGTTAGGGTAACCAAAGTTTTCACATAACTATGATTGAAAACAATCACAAAGAAAAGTATTACCTGATTCATCATCATTATGTTGATACTCAGTGCCACCAGCAGAACTATTCAACTCATTAGATCGATCATCATGTGCTTGATCTTCAGAGCAGTTCCGATTATCCATCAACTGCTCAATATAAGGCTGGGTTGCAGAGTGGTTTTGACCATCTTGTTCAATAGCTTGGTTACGATTTCAATTATCAATTGATTGCGACCTCTAGTTCGGATAGTTCCTTCTCCAAAATGAATAAATTATTTAGATGTATTAAGTTATACTAGTACCAATTAACTCCAACAAATCAGTAGATCAAATGCAAAACAGGAGGAAGCATCAACCTAATCTAGAGATAAGAGTTATTGATGCATTAGGAAAAACAATTATACAGTGATAATACCACCTTAGAATATAATAATTAAATAGATACAATAAGCAAAATATAAGTAAAAAATAGCACAACAAATCAACTCAAACACCAATATTCAAATTTCTGAATTAAAAAAATAACAAAACCTTAGAAGTTCTTAAATAACACTTGCAAGAAAAATATTCTATAAGTTTCACCTATTCTATTCAGAATCACATTCGTTTTTAATGTCATTTCCTCCCTCAACATTAGCTTCACCGTCATTTTCAATATCAATTACTATCCCATCGACACCACTTATTACCCAATCATTGTACTCATCTTCCATAACACGAGCATTTTCTAAAAGAGCCAAGTCAGTGGCATCACTTTGCATTGATGACTCAAACTGCACACTATTTTCCTCTCCCATATTAAAAATATCTCGAGGTTTAATTAACCTAGGGACAAACCATTCATGATCTTCAGGATCTTGTACAAATATAACTTGTTGAGCTTGTTCTGCAAAAATAAAGGGCTCATGACGTTCTCGATCGCCAGAGTCTGTTAGGCGTGAGAAATTCACAAGTGTGAACCCCAAGTCGTCTTCCTTAACTCCTCTACCTTTGGTTACATCAACTCAATCACACTTAAATAAGACGACTTTAAATTCTTCCTAGTAATTTAACTCCACAATATCATTCAATCTGCCATAATATGTGATATTTGCAGACTTTGGAGCATTGTCACTTGTACTTGCATAACTTTCAGTCTTTGAAACGACCATAACACCACTATTTTGTGTCACCTTAAATTCTTCACTTTGTTTCGTTCGGAATCGATACTCGTTATTTACATCGAACGCACTGAATCTTTTGGCAATGTAACTCGGCCCTTGTGCAAGGACTTTAACATCCTTTAAGATGTTAGATGTGGCTTCCAACTCCTTTATCTAACCAAATAAAAGATACAACTATAAATATGGATATATGTACAAGGAAAATAATTTAACGTAACCATCGACTTAGTCCTACTACTTACTTGCTCCTTGAACCACTCGTGAAATGTATCGAAATGCACAAGGTCAAGTTGATGTTGTGTCAAACGACACTTATGATGTGATCTCTTGATTTCAGCAATATGTTCCCTATTCATGTAACTCGAATATATCAATTTTGTTCTCAAATAAGTAATATACATATAATAAATAATATATATATATATAACACTTACTTTTTATAATTCTCAACCACCTCTGACTCGCAATTAAAATTTACATGCCGATGTTCTTGCAACCATATTTTTGCATCCAACTCAAATACACCTACTCCACCGTACGACTCCCCACTATTTGGAAAAAGACATTCTTCTTTACTAGTCTCCTGCCCAATCTCATTGGCGCATTTTCTTGAACAATAAGACCTTGAATCTCCACCCTCCAAATATCGTGAGCAAAATGCCATACACTTATTTGCTATGTATGCTTCTGCTATGGAACCTTCTGGACATGCACGATTACGAACATATGATTTTAAAGTACCCAAATACCTATGGAGTAAAATAATGGTATTAGTTTGATATTATAATATTTAATAACAAAAAAATATATAATAAAGATTTAGTGATATTCTTCATACCTCTCAATAGGGTATATCCAGCGACAATGTACTGGCCCCGCATATTTAGCCTCAGTTGCCAAGTGAATAACCAAGTGTATCATAACAGTAAAGAATCCTGGGAGGAAAAGTTTCTCCATAGTAGATAATGTTTCTGGAATTTTTTCTTCAAATAACTTTAAATCTTCTAGTTTTAGTTCTTTTCTACATAGAACACGAAAGAATGTGCATAATTCAATTAAAATGGACCTAACTCTTTTATCTACTGATCTCCGCAAGGCAAGAGGAAGAAGTTCTTGCATTATAACATGACAATCATGAGTTTTTAGCCCAAATATCTTTCGTTTGCGAATGCAACGTGAGATATTAGACGCATAGCCATATGGAAACTTGGCATTTAGTAGTACTTCATAAAATAACTCTTTTTCCTTCTGAGACATTGTGAAGAAAGTAGGAGGAAGATATGCTTTCCCAATAGCTCGATATTGAGGCCATAAACTTGGTCTTATTTTCATCTCCTTCAAGTCCAATCGAGCTTCTAAGTTGTCTTTTGACTTTTTACCAAGATCCAATAATGTATAAAGTAAGTTATCACACACATTCTTTTCTATGTGCATCACATCAAGATTATGGCGCACCAAGTTAGACTTACAATAAGGAAGATTGAAGAAAATACTCCTCTTTTTCCATGTATTTTTCATCACACCACTTACCCCTTCACTCGACTGGCCGAGAGTAAATTCTATATCTTTAACTTGATTCAACACTAGTGACCCAGATACTGGACAAGGTGAATGTCTTGTTTCTTTAGTCCCATCAAACGATTTTGCATCATTTCGATATTTGTGTCCCGACTTCAAGAAGCGTCGATGCCCCATATAACAAAACTTTCTACCATGTTTGAGCCGTCTAGATTGAGTATTTATGTTACAAGAAGGGCAGGCAAACCGACCATAAGTGGACCATCCAGAGAGATTACCATATGCTGGAAAATCATTTATAGTCCACATGAGAGCAGCTCGCATTTGAAATATCTCCTTAGTCGAGGCATCATATGTTTCTACCCCGACATCCCACAATTCATTTAACTCTTCGATTAAAGGTTGCAAAAAGACATCAATATTATAGCCAGGTGCTTTTGGTCCAGGAATAAGTAAGGACAATATGAAGAACTCTTGTTTCATGCACATCCATGGTGGAAGATTATATGGCATTAAAATCACTGGCCATGTACTGTGAACAGTTCGCATTGTGCCAAATGGATTAAACCCATCAGAAGCTAATCCTAGGCGCACATTGCGAGGGTCTCCAGCAAATTCGGGATATTTACCATCGAAATTTTTCCAAGCTTCAGAATCTGCAGGATGTCGTAAAACTCCATCTTTGGTGCGCTCATCATGATGCCATCGCATTGCTTTAGAAGTTTCTGAAGACATAAACAATCTCTGTAGCCTTGGTTTTAAAGGAAAATACCTTAAGACCTTGGCTGGAATTTTTCTGGCATCATTTTTCCATCTAGAAGCCCCACATACTTTGCATTCATTAACATTCTTATTAGCAAACTCTTTCCTAAAAAGCATGCAATCGTTGGGACAAGCATGGATTTTTTCATACTTTAAGCCCAAGCCTTCAACTATCTTTTTGGTCTCATAGAAAGAAGGAGGTAATTTTTCTCCTTCAGGCAATGCATCTTTCAATAGTCCAAGCAAAGAACTAAAAGATTCACTTGACCACTTGAACATGCATTTTGTACAATACAAATGCAGCAAAAAGGAGAGTTTGCTAAACTTCGTACATCCAGGATATAATTCTTCATTTGCCTCCTTCATGAGCCGTTCAAACTTATCCACCTCTGGATGAGGTTGATTTCCAGATGGATGAGCAGTATTCTCTTGTAAGTCTTGCTCTATGCCACCTAATTCACTAACGTCAAAAGTATCCATGAACTGTGTAACACCTGCAAATACATCATGTATCATTCCTCTCATATCATCGCCCCTTTGAGTTGACTGACTGCGATTATTTGCTTCAGCATTGTTTGATCCCTTTAGAGATTCACCATGACAAAAGCAAGTATCATATGATGGTATAATACCATTAACCACAAGATGATCATATGTTGTAGCCCGATTAACTTGATGGATAAGCACACACTCCGTACAAGGACATGCAATTTTTTCTCCATCTTGTTTTTCAGAAAAGGCATGATTTAAAAAATCCTCTACTCTATCCAAATATTCTTTGCTAACTCTTTCACAATACATCCATCTTTTATTTGTAGGATTGTCCATGACGTTCAAGATAGTCTTTTCTTTTCTATAATTACTGAAAGAGCTAAAAATACGTTAGTGAAAAGGTGAAATTAATGAAAAATGTAGTTAAAATAAAATAACCATCCTATTAGCAGGTAATTCCATGGCTCAAAAAATCATTTTAACAATTAAAACTACTAAACGGAAATTTATTAAAACTATCATTTAAACAATTAAAACCATCAAACAGTTAAACTAATTTGCTCGGCGTGCCTCACCTTCAAATTGGCGACTGGCTGAGTCTTCAATTTTGAAGAGAATATGTTTTCCTATTATTTTCTAATCGGAGGGAATGGAATTTTTTGTCCAAAAAAATTGCAGGGAAATATTTTATTTTTGTACGAGGGAAAGTTAAAATAATAAAAAAGTTGATTTCAATTAGTGTTTTTAGCGGTAATTTTGTTTTATTGTCGGTAAAGGGACATCTTTTAGTGGCTATTGATCATGTGCCGCTAATATTTCAGCTTAAATAATTCATTAGCGACAATTACCTTATTTCCGCTAAATAATTATCGCCAAAGACCTATTTTGTAGTAGACAGCCAAAACTATGACTGTGAGATTTATATTGAGAGTCCAAGATTTGTTATTTATGAATAGTAAAGGGAAAACGAGTTTCGAGCTAATGAGGCCAAGCAATAGCAGCATTGCACTTTCTGTATTTTATGTCAAACTATTGACTACAGAGGATTTGACACCGATATGCATCGACGACAATGAAATGTTTTGAACAATGACAAGAATAACAGAAAATATACAAAGGAACAAATGCAGTTGACTACTGTCATAGTAGAGGTGTATTCCACAGAGACGTCAAGGTAAGAAAATATAAAGATTTGACACCACTATGCATCGACGACAATGAAAATTACACACAACATCTCGACTAGTGGTAGATTGAATGCATCGACGACACTTAGAAATTTCTGAATAATCACAAGAATAGCAGAAAACAGAGGAACAAAATCAAAAAAATAGTCAAGGAACAGAGGAGGAATAAACCCAATCATCCCACGTCTATTTAACAGCAGTCGGATATCACAAACAACTGGCATATGCAGAAAAAACTGTACTTTCGCAAATCTCAAATCCCAACAGTTGAAGGCACAAATTTGTACATGGTAAGAAGATTGTTTTGCCAATAAAGACAAGAAACTAAAGGAGAAGAATGAGTTCTGAAACAATCTTGAAACCTACACAAAAAGAGAAGTGAGAAACGGATAAAATAGAGAATACTAACAACGACGATAGAGCCTAATCGAGCAGCACAATCCAAAACTCAACTGTTAATCGCATCGGCTGGGTAAAAAGAGAAGATACCTGGGAAAGAATTGCAGTTATCTGGGAAAAGGCTGGCCGGAGACCTATATATATGTCCGATTTTGTTAATAGATCGTCTCTTCCGTATCCATTTCAATGAAGGAATAGGTTTTCGTATGATTTTCTGATTGGAGTCAATGAAGTAATAGGTTTTCCTATTATTTTCTGATTGGAGGGAATCATCGATCTTGTCCTAAAAATATGGAGAGAAAGATTAATTATTTGGGCAGGGAGGGAAATTTAAAAAAAAAAAAACCTATGCGCTAAAAGTTAATTAGTAATTTCTAATGGCAATTTATTTTTATTGTTGCTAAAAGGTTATTTTTTAGTGGCTAATGGTCATTTGCCGCATATATTTTAGCTTATAGAATATATTAGCGGCAATTGACTTATTGCCGCCAAATGCTCTTTTTGTAGTAGTGTATGGCGTGGCATGTGAGGTGTTCACGGATCACAAGAGTCTTCAGTATTTGTTCAAGCAAGAGGAGTTGAATTTGAGGCAGAGGAGGTGGTTGGAGTTGTTGAAGGATTATGATATAACCATTTTATATCATCTGGGAAAGGCCAATGTGGTGGCCGATGCTTTGAGTAGGAAGTCAGCCAGTATGGGCAGTCTTGCTTATATTCCGGTCAGTGAGAGGCCGCTTGCTTTGGATGTTCAGGCTTTAGCCAATCAGTTCGTGAGACTGGATGTTTCTGAGCCCAATCGTGTGTTAGCTTGCACAATCGCTCGATCTTCATTATTGGAGCGTATCCGTGATCGACAGTATGATGATCCCCATTTGTGTGTCCTTAGAGACATGGTGCAGCGCGGAGATGCCAGGCAGGTTACCTTAGATGATGAGGGAGTTTTGAGATTGCAGGGTCGAGTATGTGTGCCTAATGTGGATGGGCTCCGAGAGTTGATTTTGGAGGAGGCCCATAGCTCCCGGTACTCTATTCATCCGGGCACCGCGAAGATGTATCAGGATTTGCGGCAGCATTATTGGTGGCGTAAAATGAAGAAGGATATCGTAGCATATGTGGCTCGTTTTTTGAATTGTCAGCAGGTTAAGTACGAGCATCAGAGGCCTGGTGGTTTATTTCAGAGGATTGAGCTTCCCGAGTGGAAGTGGGAGCGGATCACTATGGACTTTGTTACTGGACTTCCGCTGACTCGGAAGAAGTTCGACGCTGTATGGGTCATTATTGATAGGCTGACCAAGTCAGCGCATTTCATTCCTATGGCAGTTTCCTATTCTTCTGAGAGGTTAGTTGAGATCTACATTCGGGAGATTGTTCGCCTTCATGGTGTGCCCGTATCTATCATTTCAGATCGGGGTACGCAGTTTACCTCGCGTTTCTGGAGAGCAATTCAGCGAGAGTTGGGCACACGGGTTGAGTTGAGCACAGCATTTCATCCCCAAACGGACGGGCAGTCGGAGCGGACTATTCAGATTTTGGGGGATATGCTCCGAGCTTGTGTCATTGACTTTGGAGGTTCGTGGGATCAGTTCTTGCCTTTAGCGGAGTTTGCCTACAACAACAGCTACCAGTCGAGCATCCAGATGGCTCCTTATGAGGCTTTATATGGTAGGCGGTGTCGGTCTCCGGTTGGATGGTTTGAGCCGGGAGAGGCTCGGTTGTTGGGTACGGATCTGGTTCAAGAGGCCTTGGACAAGGTCAGGATCATTCAGGATAGGCTTCGTTCAGCTCAGTCCAGGCAAAAGAGTTATGCGGACCGCAAGGTTCAAGATCTGGCTTTTATGGTCGGTGAGCGGGTATTGCTCCGAGTGTCGCCTATGAAGGGCGTGATGAGATTTGGGAAGAAGGGCAAGCTTAGCCCTAGATTCATTGGTCCATTTGAGATTCTTGATCGAGTGGGAGAGGTGGCTTATAGACTTGCATTGCCGCTGAGCTTATCAGTCGTGCATCCAGTGTTTCATGTGTCCATGCTTCGGAGGTATCACGGCGATCCATCTCACGTGTTAGATTTCAGCACTGTCCAGTTGGACAAGGACTTTCCTTATGAGGAGGAGCCGGTGGCTATTCTAGACCGGCAGGTTCGTCAGTTGAGGTCGAAGAGTTTTCCTTCTGTTCGTGTTCAGTGGAGAGGTCAGCCTCCTGAGGCATCGACCTGGGAGTCCGAGTCTGATATGCGGAGCCGTTATCCCCATCTTTTTCCCGACTCAGGTACTTCCTTCTTATGTCCGTTCGAGGACGAACGGTTATTTTAGAGGTGGAGAATGTGATGACCCAAATGGTCATCACTTGTTTTAAATTAAATTCTATGACTCCAAGGCCTTTAAAACCTCATTTAGAGTCACCTCGATTTGCGTGCGTAGTCTGGTCGCGTACCCGGAAAGCTTAAATGAGAAACTGTGTGAAAAATGATAAGTTTTGACTATAAAATGAATTAATTTGACGTTGGTCAATGTTTTGGATAAACGGACCGGGACCCGTGATATAGAAAAATATGGGACTTGGGCGTATGCCCAGAATCGAATTTCGAGGTCCAAAGCCCGAGAGATGAATTTTTGAAATAAATTGTTTTTTATTTATAAGGTTTTGAAATGAACCTTGATTAGAACCTGATGGTATCGGGCCCGTATTTTGGTTCCGGCGCCCGGTACAGGTCTTATATATGATTTAAGACGTTTCTGTGAAATTTGGTGAAAAACGGACGTCGTTTGACGTGATTCGGACCTAAATTGGTAAATTTGATGTTTTATTAAGTTTGAAAGAATTCATGGATTTTGAGGTCTAATTCGATGTTTACGATGTTATTTTGGCGATTTGATCGCACGAATAAGTCTGTAGGATGTTTTTGAGGTTGTGTGTATATTTTGTTTGGAGCCCCGAGGGCTCGGGTGAGTTTTGGATAGGCCACGGATGCATTTTTTAACTTGAAAAAAAATCTGGTATTTCTGATCTGCAGGCTTCGCATTTTCGAAGCAGGTCTCGCAAATGCGAGCCTTGCATTGCAAATGCGAGAAGGGGGACTGTGCAGCTTGATCGTAAATGCGACCAAGTGGTCCGCAAATGCGAATAAGGGCCAGCCGCAAATGCGACATTATTGATCGCAAATGCGAAGCCCGGGATTTTTTAAAGTGTTCGCAAATGCGAACATTATCTCGCAATTCCCACATCAGCAGGTCGAGGTTCGCAATTGCGAACCCCTGTTCGCATTTCCCACAACTGAGACCTGCATTTTTCTATACTTAGCCGATTTTAAGTCATTTTTCACATCTTTTTCAAAACACAACTCCTTTGGGCTATTTTCCAAGAACAAATCTTCTTCCAAATCGATTGTAAGTTAGTTTTTACTCATTTCTTTCAATCATTAACATCTTTTATCATGATTTCAACCTAAAATTAAAGATTTTGATGGGGGAAATTGGGTGTTTTGGGTTGAACCTAGGTTTTTCAAAAATTGGGGATTTGGACCCCAATTTGAGGTCCGATTTCAAAACAAATTATATATTTGAGTTCGTGGGGGAACGGGTAATTGGGTTTTGGTTCGAACCTCGGGTTTTGACCACGTGGGCCTGGTGGCTATTTTTGACTTTTTGGGGAAAACTTTGGAAAAACTCATTTTCATGCATTGGGGTTGATTCACTTAGCACTTATTGTTGTAATTAAGTAATTTGTGATTAGATACGAGCGAATTGGCGGTGAAATCAAGGGGTAAAGCTATAATTGAGACTTGAGTTGTGTTCAAGGCATCGAGGTAAGTGTTTGGTCTAACCTTAGCTTGAGGGATTAGGAGTTGAGTCCTATTTGCTATGTGGCATTAGTCGTGTACGACGTATAGGCATGGTGCCGAGTATCTATACGTTGGTGTCTAGCATGACCGTGAGTCTTTATATTGCGAATATCTTGATTTCATTGTATTCTTCATGCTTTGGTGATGATTTCTAGTTGTTGTGAAAAGCTCGTGGAAGGAATTGAGACCTTTGAACATCTTAGAGCATTGGCTCGAGTTATATTATGAATTGTGAAAGTATATGAGATGATTGAACCCTTTGGAGCATTGGCTCAAGTGGTAAAGCGAGTTATGAAGTATAAGTGAAAGATAGAGAAAGAGTTATTGAAATGTTCCCTTGCCGGGATTTAATTATTTAATTGTTGTTCCCTTGCTGGAATTTAATTATATAATTGTGTTTCCCTTGCCGGGATTTAATTGTTTAACTGTTGTTCCCTTGCCGGGATTCCTATATGTTCTTGTTTATTTCCCTTGCCCTTGTTTGTGATTGTTGTTTGGGTGAGGAAGAGTGTTAAAGCACGAAGGGTGATGTCGTGCATTGTTGATATTGTGAGGAAAGAGTGTAAAGCACGAAGGGTGATACCATGCCGCACGATGTACCATTCCGTGCCGATTCTATTGATTATATGTGAGGAAAGAGAGTAATAGCATGAAGGGTAATGCCGTGCACATTTTATCATATAATTGCTTTGGTGAGGAAAGAGAGTAAAAGCACGAAAGGTGATGCCGTGCACTTTTTATTATATCATTGCTTGGTGAGGACGAGAGTAAAAGCACGAAGGGTGATGTCGTGCACTTATTGATTTCTGATTCTTTATCGATGTTTGAGTTATGTTGCTTCCTTCGTTACTTGATGACTTTTACTAGGAATTGTTATCTTCCCCACAGCACGCTCCCCCTCCCATATTGATTGGTTATCTCTGTTCCGCTGTATATATATATATATATATATATATATATAGGTTTATGTGGTAGTCTGGTCTAGCCTCGTCACTACTTCGCCGAGGTTAGGCTAGGCACTTACCAGCACATGGGGTCGGTTGTGCTGATACTACACTCTGCACTGTGTGCAGATCCCGGAGCAGCATTTGGTCATCAGCAGTAGATTGGGAGTTATTCTTCAGTCCGAGACCCTGAGGTAGCCCTGCTGGCGTCTGCAGGCCCGGCGTCTCTTCTATCAGTTTTTATGTTCTGTTGTCATTTGTACTCGAGACAGACCATGTTCCTTTCTTTCACACACTTATTTGTATTAAATCCTAGATAGTCTGTGGATGTTGTGACACCAGGTTCTAGTTAAAGGCATGTGTTGATTTTCAGGATGATTAGATTTTACATTTATTTAAGACTTCCGCTAATCTTCATATTCCGCTGTTATTTAATTGTTTATTTTATGTTAATTTAATTGGTTAAAGAGGAATTAAAAACAAAAGAGTTTAAACATTTTTAAGTTCGTGGCGTGCCTAGCCTCTACGAGTAGGCGCCATCACGACTCCCGAGGGTTGGAAATTCGGGTCGTGACAGTCTAGGTGCTGAATGTTACAAAAAGCTGATTTCGTGCATATTTATACTAGGACATGATATCTATGTGTTGGGGTTGTATTTAAACCTCTTTATAGATAATTATTCATTTAAGCGACATAGATACGATTTAAAGCAAATGCAAACAGAGTCCTAAGACAGGATTTCTAATGCATAGAGAGAGATGGTCATTTTATTAGGCATGATTACAGCGGTGACTTTAATAACAGATTTCCGGGTGATTACAACTTGTGCAGATATAGAGTTTTCGTGATAATAGAATGATGAGCCAATAACATGTTTTCTAATAGGCAAAATCAGTAAACATGATTATCCTAAGGCACAATATCTAATGCACAGATTTATGGCATGGTTTTTAATACAAATAGGCATAGCAAACCTAGAGGCATGATATCTATTGCATAATATAAACCTAAAGCATGATTTCTATTTCAAATCAACATAATATAAACCTAAAGCATGGTTTCTACTGCAAATCAATATATATATATAAACCTAAAGCATGACTTCTACCCGGTTTCCCCACAAAATCGTATAGGAACCCTCCCCTTTTTACTAATTACCCCAATATCTGTTTACAAAAAATATTATTACAGACCAGGATCGAATGAATTACATAAATAGATGTAAACTATACTATAGGGAGCCTGAATTAGGCCCAAAGTAAACCTGGGGATGCCAGGACTTCAATAACAGTCTCAGAGGCCAAGAGTCTCATAGCCAATGATATGTCCTGGTGTGTCAGAGTTCCCTAGGACCTCAGGGATCCCGGGCAGTGCTCACACCAAGACTATTTTCTTAAAATAGAGAACTGGTTATGTGCAGTGTGGAAGGGCCAGCCCTGGTGTGCCAGAGTTCAGAGGAATCTCAAGGATTCCTAAGCAGTACACACCAGTGGGGCATAACTTAATAGTCTAAGAGTAAAGTGAGAGTGCTTGACACAGTTTTGAAAGACTTAGTAAAACAGTGTAGAGACAATTTTAGAAGTAGAAAGATTTTCAGGAACAAAAACAGTTTA
>NC_031995.1:79162775-79179779 GCF_001879085.1 Nicotiana attenuata | reverse complement strand
GAGAATGAGAGGGTTTGGAGGGGGGGGGAGGGGGGGTTGTTTTGTTTAGGATTAATTATGGTAAGTGGGTTTGTGGACCGTTGATCAAAATGATCAACGGCCACGATTAAATGGGCTATTGGGTTGGGCAGGTGTAGCTTTCGGCCTAAGGGAATTTTGGGCTAATATTAAAAGGGTTTTGGGCTGGTTTGAGGGTTTAGGTCCGGAAAATATTAGGAATCAAATAAGGCTATTTGTTAAATACCCAAACAATTTATAAAAAAATATTTTATAAAATAATTAACAGATTATAAAAATAATTTTCATGCACAGAAATATTTCTACATATTTAGAAATACAATGAGCCATTTTCTGGTAAAATAATGTGATAATGTGTACATGGGCTATAATTGCAAAGCTATTGCAATTGTAACCCAAATGTGTAAATCTGGCCATTTGTGAAATAATTTGAAATTAATCTAACTATAAATAGAAATATTAAGTCATGAAATGTTATAAAGTCATTTGTGATGCGATTTCGTAATTATTTATATAAATAAAATACTAGGAAAAATTAATTTAAATGTAGAATTTATGAAAAAAATATCAATCGATATTAATGCATAGTTTTGAAGGTATGTATGCACTTAAAAAGTATTATAGGGAAAATTGGGTATCAACATCTATTTGCTACGTGAATTATGTGTGGGGACAACGTATATGAAAGGTAACAAGTATATATGTGTTGTTATGCGTTAAAGCATGCGAGTGGAATTTTCCTTATTTGTACCATGTTTTTTCATTTACTATGCCTTCTATGCCTTAGATAGATCATTTATTTTTTAACTATTCGTTTTCTTGTTTATTGCTTAATGTTTAAATTGTTGTCATTTTGAAAGTTGAATTTGCTTATTCTAGCATTATGGTTGTAGTTGAAATTGCTTCCCAACTTGCTTGATACTTTGGGTTCTTGCTGCTGCTTGGTGAGGAAGAGTGAAAAGCACGAGGGGTGTTGTCTTGCCATAGTATCATATTGATATCATTGATTGAGTGAATATGAGGATAAAAGCACGAAGGGTGATGCCATGCACATGCTTATTTATCATAAGAGGTTAAAGCACGAAGGGTTGCCGTGCATATGAATTTTTATTATGATCAGTGAGGATAAGAGTAAAAGCACGAAGGGTGATGTTGTGCACTTTTATTTATCTGATATGGTGAGGACGAGAGTAAAAGTTCAAAGGGTGATGTCGTACGAGTTTAATGATTTCATTATTTTACTTGATATTTGGTAATGTAAATTTTGCACTTCTTGTGCAGATCGTGACATCGATACTAGCGGAGTCTCGAGAGATGCTTGGCAGATACTACACTGGTGATTCGAGGTAGAGCTACATCCTATCTGCAGGCCTTAAGTCATTATCTTACCTCTATTGTACTATTTACCCTTTATTCAGATAGTGTTGCATTTCTTTCAGAACCTTGTATTTAGTTGGATCTAGAAGCTCATGTACTTGTGACACCAAATCTTGGGGTGGCTTATGCTAGTTATTGGTTTTAGAACTTTATCTCTGTTATTACAGAGTTGTTTTATGTTATATTACTGATCAATCATCAAATACTTAATGCTTTACTTTTCTTGTTATCCGATGTGTTGGCTTGCCTAGCGAGCAATGTTAGGCATCATCATGACCCTGATTGGTTGGGATTTGGGGTCGTGACATGGGGAGTTTGAATAAGAACAAATAAGTTGAAAGAAAATTTTATGCAAGTTGTATACAAATTAGATGTAAGTTGTATGTTTTAACCAGATTTATATACAACATAAATATTTGTATGCAAATGATATGTAAATTGTATATTTGGATTGAATTTTATACACTAAAACTTTATATACAAGTTATATATAAGTTGTACGTTTTGACAAAATTTATTTACTACGGTGCTCGTACATGGGCTCAAACCCCACACATATGCGTACACATAGTACGTAGCTATCACAAATAACTCAGGCAACTAATGCCTCAATCAAGTTATGATGAGATACATACCTTAAGCAAGCTAAAACAAATATCGAGCAAACCAAACAATACTCTAGAAACACCATCCCGCGCAAATCAACCTCTGAACGGCCCGAAACTAGCCAAAAGAAACTCAAAACATCAAACAAACCCAAGAGATAAAGGTCAAATCTTTAATCAAAAATACAATGTCAACCAAAAAGTCAAACTCGAGCTCGCACCTTGGAACCCGACAAAACTTATAAATTCGGACAACCCATTCGAATACGTGACCAACCACACTAAGTTCACTCAAATAGGACTCCGAATCGATGTTCAAAACTCAATAATTCACTTTAGAAAAGATTAGATAAAAATGTCCAATTTCTCTTTTGAAATCGTCAAATGCCAAAATCAAAGAAGGAATCACAGAATATAATCAAAACCAAGTAGAAAACACTTACCCCAATCCATGTGGTGAAAATTATCTCTAAAATGGCCCAAAATCGAGCTCTAGATCCCAAAATATGATGAAATAACCAAGCCCTCGATATATATATGCTTCTGCCCAGCACATCCTCATTTGCGGATAAAATACCGCACATGCGGCGTCGCTTTTGCCACCTGAATCTCGCTTCTTCGAGAAACACACATAATCCCGACCTCCCGCACCTGCGGAAGAAACTGCGACATCGCAGGTGTGAGGAAATATGCCACATCTACGCTAAAGTTACCGCATCTTCGAAGATGCGATGAAATCTCCGCATTTGCGGATTCCTGCCCCCAGCTCCAAATTGCGCTTATGACTACATGTGCCGCATTTGCGGCTCCGCACCTGCGTCAAAGGCTCCGCATGTGCGGTCACATCAAAACCACGAATCGTCGATCAAGATCAAAATCTTAAGTTCATAAACTTCAAACTTTGAACCAAGCGACCGATTCAATCCTAACCAATCCAAAATCAAACCAAACTTTGCACACAAGTCCCAAATAACAAAACAAACATATTCCAACTTCCGAAGCAACAATCCGAAGTCGATATTATCGAAGTCCCAGTCAAACCTATGAACTTTTCAAACCTTCAAATTGCCAACTTTCGCTAAATAGTGCCGAAACCTTCTAGAAATATCCAAATGCAAATCCGAGCATACGCCCAAGTTCAAAATTACCATCCGGGCCTAACGAAACCATCAAAAGTCCCATCCGAGGTCAAAAACACAAAATTCAAACTTGGTCAACTCTTCCAAGTTAAAGCTTCCTTGTTAGGAGTCCTTCTTCCAAATCAATCCGGAATCACTCGAAAACAAAAAACCAACGAGACACACAAGTCATATTTCACTATATGAATCTACTCATGACCTCAAACAACCGAACCAAATGCAAATGCTCAAAACGACCGGTTGGATCGTTATATTCTCCCCCACTTAAACATACGTTCATCCTCAAACGTGCCAAGAGTCATTACAAAATAATCAAATCACCGTATAATCTCCCCGTACACATACATGTGGGTGATCCAACATCACCCCGATCCATATAAGCCTGACAACACAACCTAACTGAAGATCCTTATTTCAACCTTAGGCCATAAACCTTTGAATCAAATCCCCAATCTCTGGAATCCATTAGAAGACCCGATTCTCACATTTATGCACACTATAAGTTTTAACAAGCCGAATACCATAACCACAACCCAAAAGGTAATTACATGATATACCACATAGCTAAGATACTCCTAGCATAACTCCCGACCACAATACATAGCTAAGATACTCCTAGCATAACTCCCGACCACAATTGCTGCTCAATTACAAATCCGGTACCAATAACAAACTTCATATCAAATAAAACCTTGTTCTAACCCTTTGCACATTGGCAATGATGAAAGAAACACGTAGAAACTCATAACCACTCATCAGATCAACAAGTCATGTAGCTCTGTCGTCTGACAAAAATCATAGCCAAATTCTAAGTTGATTAGTGACATTATTCTTCCGAATGTACCGTAATCAAATATGATAGCACCCATTCTTGGTCCAATGACTTCTTCTCATCAAACATAGCTACTCTACTGACACGCCACACTAATACAACCTAAAGCCACAAACCGTGCAATCTGCGCACCAATAAGAAACAACTTAAATGTACTCAAAATGAAAAATGACTCAAATGAGAGGAGAGTCCCGCAAACTCAACAGGTACCCCTACAAGTGCAATGTTATAAACCCATCACACAGGGAGAACCAAAACACACGAAATCAGCACAAAGGATCATAACCCAACATGACTCTGGTGTGACGCTTGACCCATCCAAACACCGGTCCACATGAAATACCTCAAGCCATGATGATTAAAATAACCAACCACATGCAAATCAACAATGAGCACACGAAGTGCATGACCATAATCATGGAGAAACTGGTAGCACGATATACCCCAAACAGAAAAAGATCATAACCAGGGCGCAATCAACCATTCAACACCCTAAGATCCTTCTTACTCAAACTCCGCCACAAGGCCCAAACATAACCACATTATGTATGCGAATAGTCAACAGTATCACATCCCCTCGTAGCATAAAAGAGTAACACATAGAACATATCAGAACGGACAAGCTCAACTCTAACCGAATGGTATATCCCTGAACAGTAGCAGTGCTGAGTTAATAATTTCGACGCTGTGTAGAATACACATCCTCATTGGGCCTACCAATGGGCCCCCAAATCAACTCCTACCATCCAGAAATAGGTAAATAACCCTACAAAGTCCACAATACCCTAACCATAACACATACTATTAGCTGTCTATCTTTGGCCATACCTTCATAGCTCGCAACCAAGGAACAATCTATATCTGAAAACTCCCAATCTCCAAATCCCTAAATACCAAAATCACCATATTCGATCCCAACTCGACCACTCATCTGACTAACAGATCCTTCATATACAATCATTTCACGAGAAATACTTCCAAAATTCTTCTGTGCCATATAGAAAAATCTGAACATCAGCAGTCGATTAATCAAGCGAGTACCACTATACCAATGAAACATCTGTAAGTCAAAACATAGTGCGCCTTCTGAAATGCGCACCCTTCTCAAGTAATTCCAATTAGTACTAGCATTCGTCTAAACATCTGAGACCGTCTATGATCTCTAAAATTCATAATCGTTCCTTCAAATTGAATCACAGCCTTGTACAAACTTCAATCCCACACGTCACACCGCATCTATCTTGCAGTCATATGAAAAGTACGAGAACCTCATTAACAACTTTGAAGCACTAGTAACCTACCACTAGACCCTATCCGCGAGAATCACAACACTCAACACACTCCAAGTACCTGTAGAAAATATCCATCTCAAGCCGATGTCGACACCGTCGAGAACTCTTCGCAACCCATATGCACATAACCAAGCCATCAGAATTGAATCCCTCTAACTCAACAGGTCGCAAACCCAAGAATATTGCCATAGAACACCATCAAAGCCTCACCACATCATAAGAACCAAAAGTACCGATCATATCTATTACCATGTTGATCCAACCTACTACCAAGCTATCCTATTTCTCAGAGTTCCTTTAGAACTACCCTCAAGTTGACACTTCCTCTTACCAGAATACCACGATCCTTACCTAAAGCTCACCACAAGAGATCCTATGAAACCACATCGTACTAAATCCCATAAGCCACTATATTCACTTTTAAACATTCAAAATACCGCATCAGAGATACCCACTTGAAGTGACTGTTTGTGAATCTAGAGTTGTTTCTTTAAACTCTTAAATGCTCAAATGTAGAATCAATAATGATACAGAAATACCGTAAGTCTCGGCAACATCCAATGTAAATCTTAGATCTTAGCATATACAAATCCAGAAAAAGTCCTCCAATTCCATATATGAATCTTCAACTCATTAGAAGCATGCTCGAGAGTCATCTACCATATTCTAATCTCAAATGCACCGCCCAGGCAAACCAAACGATCTGTGCTCCATCATCACACCAACACCCAAAGAAGTAACCCCATCTTAATGCAACCTAGTAAATCCCTATTCCATGCACACTACATCCCTCACAAATAACAAATTCAAATCATTCTATGATTTCCATTTGCCCATAAAGTGTAACATATCTTGTATCCAGAAATTTCCTTACTCGAGTCATCCTCGATATCAGCCTCTGCAAGTCATAATGGATCCACAAGTAATGCCTTATACCGAAACCAAGACAACACATGGCCATGCAACTGGATCGCCGATAGCAAGCTCCCCCACTTGACTCGAAGCCATAGTACATAATATTCAATAACCCATAATACTGGAAAGCAGATAGATCTTCAAGGCCAGCTCTCGCTATGCATAGTAGCATCAGCTCCAAGATCTACACGCAAGGTGCAGAAGTGTAGTATGAGTAAAATCGACCACATGTAATCAATAAGTATCCTAACTAACCTCGGCGAGATAATAGAAGCAGAACTATAAATGACACTTGTTGTCCCCGTACAGTTCATAAATTCAAAAAGCATAGAACAAATAAATGATCATATCAAGAAATCACAGGTAAATACCGCCTTGGTGCTCACAATTCTTAGTTTTAAAATGCTCTACTCAATCAACAATCCAGCATATAAAGAAGGTATGCAAGTAAATAAGGTAAAGAGTCAAGGAAATTGCAAGTAAGACTAAAATGCAATAACCAAATATCAGTCTATTGCGGTGTACAATCGGATCCAGATAACAATAAGCCAATAAGGTCGGTTGCGGCGTGCAACCCGATCCAAATAACAATAACCAGCTCTCCAAAGCTCGCATCAACAAGAAACCCATCAGTTTCTCACAATCCGCATATACACCATCAAGAGAGAAACATGAGAGGGTACACCTAGGGGGGAAGGATCCGTATCCACACACAAGCACAGCCACTTCAACGTGCTACACGGACAACTGACGTGCTAATAATAACAACTGCACAGACAACTCACATACTGAACGGACAACTCACGTGCCATAATATAAGTATCTAGATCTGCACGAACAACTCACGTGCCAATAATCACAATCTGACGTGGTCACAGGCTCAATATCACAATCCAGGCCGGCGTGGTCACATGCATAATAACACAATCCGCCTGGCGTGGTCACAGGTATCACACACAATCTGCCCGGTGTGGTCACAGGAATAACAACACAATTCGCAAGCGTAGTCACTGGCATAATAAAAAAATTCGTCCGGCGTGGTCACAAGCATAAACACAAAATCCATCTGGCATAGTCACACGCATTACAACACAATTCGCCCAATGCGGTCACTGGCATCCGGTCCAAATCATATCACACATAAGCAAGTATACAAGAATACATGTATAGGATGGGTGAATTTCAGATTTCTTCATGCTCCTGAACTAGTATAAATGACATGATATAGTGTATGCATGTGCAAAGTCTGCTATCAAAGCTCAAATCAGCAATTTCATCATGAAAATAGCAATTTTCATGTTTATTCAAGGAATTAGCCTCTATATAAACTCAAACATGGATCAAATAGTTCACAACATTATAAATATGAGAAACATCACAACTTAAAGCTTAACAGTTAATTTAAGTCATATCATAGCCTAAACACTACCCCATGCATAGATGAACACCCCGGTGCTTGCACATGGGCTCAAACCCCACACATACGCGCACTCATAGCACGTAGCTATCACAAATAACTCAGGCAACTAGTGCCTCAACTAAGATTAGATAAGCTACTTATCTCAAGCAAGCCAAAACAAATACCGAGAAAGCCAAACAATACTCTAGAAACGGCATCTTACGCAAATCAACCTCCGAACGGCCCAAACTAGCCAAAAGCAAATTAAAACATCAAATAATGACTTAGGAAACAAATCCAAGCGATAAAGGTCGAATCTTTATATAAAAAACTCAATGTCGGCCAAAACATCAAAATCGGCCAGCACCTTGAAACCCGACAAAACTCACAAATTCTGATAACCTATTTGAATACGAGTCCAACCACACTAATTTCACTCAAATTCGACTCCAATCAATATTCAAAACTCAATAATTCACTTTAGAAAAGTTTAGACAAAAAACCCCAACTTCTTTTCTAAATCATAAATCAAATGACAAAATCGAAAATGGAATCACGGAATATAATCAAAATCGAGTAGAAAACACTTATCCCAATCCATGTGGTGAAAATCCTCTCCAAAATCACCCAAAACTTAGCTCTTGATCAGAAAATATTATGGAATAACCAAGCCCTCGATATATATGCTTCTGCCCAGCACATTCGCCTTTGCGGATAAAATACTACACCTGCGGCGTCGCTTTTACGACCTGAGCCTCGCTTCTGCGAGAAACACACATAATACCGACCTCCCGTACCTACAGAAGAAAATCCGCATCTGCGACATCACGGTGCGAGGAAATGCGCTGCATCTGCGCCTAGTCCACTTCTGCGCCAAAGCTACAGCATCTGCGTCTTCGCAGATGCGATGGAATCTCCGCATTTGTGGAATCCTATCCCCAGCTCCAAATTGTGCTTCTATGCCACCTGTGCCTTATCTGCGGCTCCGCACCTACGCTCAAGGCTCTGCAGGTGCGTTCACACCAGGTCTCTACCCAAACCAGCATCAACCAACATGTTCCCAAATGATCCGAACTATGTCTGAAACCCACCTGAGCCCCTCGGGACCCCGTCCAAAAGTACCAACAAGTCCCAAAACATAACACGGACCTACTGAAGGCCTCACATCACACATAAGAACATCAAAACCATAAATTGTCAATCAATATCAATCTCTTAAGTTCATAAACTTCAAACTTCGAATCAAACACCTGATTCAAGCCTAACCAATTCGGAATCCAACTAAACTTTGCACACAAGTCCCAAATGACCAATCAGACATATTCTAACTTCTAAAACAACAATCTAAACCCGATAACATCGAAGTCAACTCCCGATCAAACCTATAAACATTCCAAACCCTCAAATTGCCAACTTTCTCCAAATAGTGCCGATAGAAAGATCCAAATGCAAATTCGGACATACTCTCATGCCCAAAATCACCATCTGGACCTAACAGAACCATCAAAACTCTGATCCGAGGTCAAATACACAAAAATAAAAATTGGTCAACTTTTCTAACTTAAAGCTTCCTAGTTAGGAGTTCTTCTTCCAAATCAATCCGGAATAACTCGAAAACAAAAAACCAACGATATACGCAAGTCATAATTAATCATATGAGGCTACTCATGACCTCAAACCACCGAACCGCATGCAAATGCTCAAAACGACTGGTCGGGTCGTGACATCAACCCACTT
Source organism: Nicotiana attenuata (assembly GCF_001879085.1). Taxonomy (NCBI): domain Eukaryota; kingdom Viridiplantae; phylum Streptophyta; class Magnoliopsida; order Solanales; family Solanaceae; genus Nicotiana; species Nicotiana attenuata. Next base: position 79,170,465 of record NC_031995.1, on the reverse strand, counting down.
AAAATATTTACACTCTTCCTATAAAACAGTAAGAAAGGTCGATAAAATTGGAGTCTTGGCAACCAATTTTGAAAAAAATATATATAACTTAAAAAATGTCTTTCCGACCATATTGTAATCCAAGATACATGCAACCTGGGTTATTTAGTGACCATGAAATCGTAAATTTTGCTTTTTACCACAATGACAATACAAGGTGCCCTCCATTTTTAATAATGCTTTGAAAGAAAGAAAAGGGGAAGATAGAAGTAGAAAAGGGTCGGGGAAGAAAGGGGATTTAGGTTTAGGAATTTGAGAATTGGGATAAATATAAAAGGAATTCATTAAGGGTATAATTGTAATTTATTGTGTTTTAATCGTTAGAACCAAGAAAAATATAACCTAACATGTTGCTAGCATTTTTAACTCACTCGTGTTTCCATGTCAGATACACGTGTTTATGAGACACATTAAAACTAATATAAAACGTTTATATGGTTACCTGGTAAGTTGGAGTATGAGATAGACAACTGAGGTCAAATTTAGGTGCCTCATTATATTATTTAACTGATGAAGTTTTCAAATGACATTGAACTTTAGATTATTATTTATATTCAATATTTTTAGAAAAGATCTTCTTTATTTTTCTATTACTATAATGTGCATGCAAACTATTGTCGCCAAAAATATGCAACACTTTATCTCAGGCATTAACATATTTTCAGGTAACTGAATAACCCAAATACCTGTCAAGTAGAAACCCAGACATGCACCCAGAGATGCCGTCTTCTAGCTTTTCTACGTAACCAAATAACAAAATTTCATGTCTCATTAGATATTAATATTATAAATTTAAGAATATTATTTTATTTTAAAGAATTTCCAAAATTTTAATTATAAAAGTTCCCGTGTCTCCAATTGTTTGTTTGATCAGCTTGTTCGCTCCTTTACGAACATTATTTTATTTTCAAGAATTTCCAAAATTTTAAATACAGAAGTTTCCGTGTCTCCAACTATTTTCTTGGTAGCTTGTTCGCTCATCTCAAATTCCCTTTTTGATAATGGTTCGAAAGAGAGAAAGGGGGAAGATAGAAGTAAAAAAAGATCGGGGAAGAAGGGGGATTTAGGTTTAGGAATTTGAGAATTGGGATAAATATAAAAGGAATTCATTAAGCGTATAATTGTAATCTTATAGTTTATTATCGTTAGAACAAAAAAATATTTAATTTAACATACTGTTGGTTTTTTTATCTCACACATGTTGCCATGTCGGATACGTGTGTTTATGAGTCGCACTAAAACTACATAAAATATTTATGTGGTTATCTGGTAAGTTGGAGTATGAGATTGACATATGAAGCCAACTTTAAGTGTCTATTTATGTATTTTAACTGATGAAGATTTCAAATGACATTGAACTTTAGATTATTATTTATATTCAATCTTTTTAGAAGAGTTCATCTTTATTTTTCAGTTACTACCACATGCATGCAAACTATTGTCGCCATAAACATGCAACAGCTTATCTCGAGCATTAACATATTTTCAGGTAATTGAATAACCGAAATAAGTGTCAAGTAGAAACCCGGACATGCCGTATTCTAGCTTTTCTACATGCCCAAATATTTAAATTTCATGTCTCATTAGATATTAATATCACAAATTTATGAACATTATCTTATTTTCAAGAATTTATAAAATTTTAATTACAAAAGTTCTCAGTGTCTCCAACTATTTTCTTGGTAGCTTGGTTGCTTATTTTGAAAATTGATCTTGAGAAAGCCTTTGATCGTATTGAGTGGTTCTTTGTTTATTGCGCCTTATTATTCTTCAAATTCCCTCCAAAGATACAAATCTCATTATGAACTGTATTAGCACTAGTAACATTGTTATTCTTGTTAATGGTACTAAGACTAACTATTTTTCATCCCGGGGTATTTATCAAGGAGATTCAATATCCCCATACATCTTCATCTTGGGCATGGACCTCCTTTCCATACATTAGTCATCAAGTGGATCTACAAAAATGGGACCCAGTTGTTCTTATTAAAAATGGCCCTCAATTTTCGTATTTATTTTTCGCGGATGACCTTACCCTGATGTCCAAAGCAAACAAAAAATCAATACACTCTATTCATCATTGCCTGAGCTATTTTCACAATTTATCAAGGCAAAAAATTAATCCAAACATGTCCAAAGTAATCTTCTCTAATTATTGCCAAAATAGTATCCGAGATTTAGTTCAACATCTTTTAAATATAAAGTCTATGAATACTTTTGGTAAATACCTTGGATTTTCTATCCTCAACATAAACCAAAACCTTCGATTTTAAGTACATTCTTGATCAATCCTCAAAACGAATGAACTCTTAAAGTGAAACTCAAGAACACTAGAAATACATTTAAGTGCCCGAATCAGGTCAAATCAATTCCGAATTGAATAAAATTTTGCAGACAAGTTTCAAATAGCAATACAGCTATTCCATATTTTAACATCAAAATCTGAACCTGTTAGATAAGAAGTCAACTTACGGTCAAACTTAGTAATTTTCAACTTTCAAAAATGCTAGTTCTCACCAAAATGAGTCAAAACAAGTTAAGGACTTCCGAATTCAATTCTGGGCATATGCCCAAGTCCCAAATCACGATACAAACCCATCGGGATCGCCAAAATATCGATCTGGGTACGTCTACATAAAATGGTAACTGTAGTCAACTCAAACTTTTTTTAAGGCAAGAATTCATATATTTCTTTAATTTTTCACATAAATGCTTTTTGGAATGAGACACGAACTGCATACGTAAATCAAAAAAAAACTAAACGAAAGTAATCGAGATCTCAAAATACGGAAATAGAGGCTAAATCTTAAAATAACTTATCGGATCATTACATGAGGAGAGCTAGGTTTTTGTCATGGTCTTTACGTAGTCCCAAGCCACCTTGGTCCTTAGGAAGTGAGTGTATCCCAACTTAAATAATGGATTTTTTTTCTTTTGGGAAGTGGTGCCCATATAAAGTCTCATTGAATTTTGTCAATGTTTCGACAAGTTTTTTGGGGTAGATGAAAATATTGCAGGGCATATGATGGAAGAATTGAGAGTAGATTCCGCAAGAGTTAGACGACCAGCAAGCATTAGAAAGTTTAATATCCAGCTTGTGAGCTTACTTTTAATATTTCATAAATTTAGATATTATTTTGGTGATTTGATTACGCAAGCAAGTTTGTATGATGTTATTACACTTGTGTGTATGTTTGTTTGGAGCCCGAGGGTCTCGGGTGAGTTTCGAACGTGTTATGGATGAGTTTGATTAAGGTTGGAATAGCTGGTGCACTTCAGGTGCTGGTACTCTGCTGCAGATCTCGCATTTGCGAGGTCTGGCTCGAATTGCGAGCCTCGTTTTTGCGAACAAGCACTCTCATTTGCGAGCATATGCTGGACTGGGTTGCCTCCCATTTGCGAGGAAAATGTTCGTAATTGTGAATAAATAGTGATTGTATTTGCGGTGACGGAGTCGCATTTTACAAATGTGTTCTTGTATTACCTTCACATTTGTGAAGGAATGGTCCACATTTGCGAAGGTTGGGAGTTTGCATTTGCGAACCAAATGTCACATTTGCGATTTCTATTGCTCTGAGACAGGGTTTGCATCTGCGACCGTTGTCTCGCATTTGCGATGTTCGCAATTGCGAACAAGACAACGCAATTGCAACATCCGTAGCTGGGTAAAGGAGGGGCGAAATGGGACTTAGCTCATTTCTCACAACTTCTCAACCCTAAACACCCTAGAGGTGATTTTCCGAGAGACGTTTCTTCCAAAATTCATTGGTAAGTGACTAATCCATTTCTTTTCAATTACCCATTACATTTCTGTAACAACCCGGTCGGTCGTTTTAAGAATTTACGCCCCGATTCCCTATTAACTGCTTCCCCCGTGTTCATTTCTGCTATTGTGGGTTGCCGGGAAGATTCGTTTTGAGTTTCGGAGTGTTTTGGGACACTTAGTCCCTAAATGAGAGCTTAAGCTTTAGATTTTGGACCGTAGTCAAAACAGTATGATGACGGCCTCGGAATGGAATTCCGTTGATTCCGTTAGCTCCATTGAGTTATTTCGGGCTTAGGGGCGTGTTCGGATTGTGTTTTGGAGGTCTGTAGCTTATTTAGGCTTGAAATGCCGAAAGTTAAATTTTTAAAGTTTCCGGATCGTTAGTGAAATTTTGATTTCGGGTTCGGAATCCGATTTTGAAAGTTGAAATAGTTCCATAAGTTGAATGTGACTTGTGTGCGAAATTTGGGGTCAATCGGACTTGGTTTGATTGGTTTTGTCATTGGATGTAGATTTCTTAAGATTTCAAGTTCATTAGGCTTGGATTGGAGGGCGAATCGTGGTTTTAGCATTGTTTGATGTGATTGGAGGATTGGACTATGTTTGTATGATGTTTTAGGATTGGTTGTCATGTTTGGTTGAGGTCCCGGAGGCCTCGGGTGTGTTTCGGATGCTCAACGGGTCATTTTTGGAATTAGGAATGCAGCAGATTTTGCTGGTTTTTCTGTTGTGGACAATTGGCCTTCGCGTTCGCGAAGGGGAGTCGCGTTCGCGAAGGCTATCTTGTTGAAGCATCGCGAACGCGAGGTGCTAAGTGCGTTCGCAAAGAGGAAAGGCGGAGTAGTTGGGGACCCTAGGAAATTGCTCTACGCGTTCGCGAGTATAGGGTCGCGTTCGTGAAGGCCCTGGAGCTGAAGCTACGCGTTCGCAAGTGGACCCTCACGTTCGCGGAGAAGCAAAATTGGCTAGAGCATTTTTGTGCATCGCATTCGCGAAGAAGAACACGTTTGGGCAGAACTTAAATTCCTAAATCGAGGGTTTGAGTTCATAACTCAAAAATTGGATTGAGAGCTCGGTAGGAGACGAAATTTGGAGAGATTTTCAAAGGAAGTTTGTGGGTAATGATTCCTAACTCCTTTTTTATTATATCCCATTACTCTAAACATGAATTCATCATCTAATTTCGGATTTAGGGTGAAAATTGAGAAAAGTTCTTAGGCCTAATTTTGGGATTTTGATCGAGATTTTGGTATCGAATTTGAGTGAATTTGGTATGGTTAGACTCGTGAGTGAATGGGTGTTCATAATTTGTGACTTTTACCCGATTCCGAGACTTGGGCCCTGGGAGGATTTTGGGCGTTCTTGTATTTTCTTGCCTTAGCTTCGATTTCTTTAGCTAAATTAGTTGTTTGTAGTTGTATTTACGTTACGATATTGATTTGATTAGATTTGGGCCACTCGGAGTTGGATACTCGTGGCAAGAGCGTGATTTCGGATTGATTTTGAGCTGGTTCGAGGTAAGTGGCTTGCCTAACCTTGTGTGGGGGAAACTCCCCTTAGTATTTTGGTACTGTGATTATATGAATGCCGTGTACGTGAGGTGACGAGTGCGTACACGCGCTAATTGTTGAAAAATCCTGTTTTCATTAAATACTTATCTATGTTTCTCCTTTAATTGAACAAGACTAGTGTATGAAACCTTCTGTTTAGCTTAGGAAAGCACGCTTATGTGACTTAACTATCTTACCTGCTTTAACTGCTTCCTTGGATTTTCTGTAGCATGTTTAGCGTAGAAATTCCCTATTTTCCTGCTACGAACTTTAATAGAATGGTAGGATTCTTTCTTGAGACTATTGTGTATTCACTTTGGGACTACGGATCGGTATTCCGGGAGATCCCCCTGCATGTTTACTTTGGGACTACGGATCGGTATTCCGGAAAATCCCCCAGCACATTTATAATTGGGACTACGGGGCGATATCCCGGGAGATCCCCCTGTATTGGATATTACTTTTGGACTACGGGACGACATCTCGGGAGATCCTCTGTACATTTATGTTTGGGACTACGGGACGATATCCCGGGAGATCCCCGGTTGCTATCACTGTGTATTGAATTATATTCTTTCTGTGATTTTGTTCTTTATCGACTGTTTGTATTTTAATGATACTGTCACATTTCGTACTATTTTACCTTGTTTTATATATATAATTAGTAGGGCCCTGACCTTCCTCGTCACTACTCGACCGAGGTTAGGCTTGGCACTTACTGGGTACCGCTGTGGTGTACTCATGCCCTTTCCTGCACATGTTTTTCGTGTGCAGATCCATGTCATTCTGCTCAGCCGTTCTATCAGTGAGGCAGGCGATATCAGAACTTCAAGGTATACCTGCCGCGTCCGCAGACCTAGAAGTCCCTCTCTATTCTTCCCTTTAGCTTTAGACCTCCTGTATTTTTTGTTGATTATACACTATGTAGTTTTCTCTAGCTTGTGATTTTATGAGATTCCAGGTTTTGGGAGTTTCGATTTAGTTTTTGAGAGTGTGTATTGTATATGCCGAGCAACATTCTAAACTCTTTTATTATGTTTTATTTGTAACTTGCTAGTTTCGTATTTTATTTTCCTTTTCCGCAATTTGCTAGGCTTACCTAGTCGTATAGACTAGGTGCCGTCACGATAGTTCATGGAGGAAGAACTTGGGTTGTGACAAGTTGGTATCAGCGCTCTAGGTTCATAGGAGTCATGAATCACAAGCCGGTTTATTAGAGTCTCACGAATCGGTACGGAGAAGTCTGTACTTATCTATGAGAGGCTATGTAACTGTTAGGAAAATTCCACTTCATTTGATTTCGTTGTTTGCGAGATTTTGATATCAAGATTCTGAACCTCTGTCTTCTATTCTCTCACAGATGGTGAGGACACATGCTACCGGAGATGACCAGGCACCCACGCCCCCTGCTAGAGCCGTTAGAGGTCGGGGCCGGGGTAGAGGAGGAGCAGAGGAGGCTTAAGAGGTTCAAGAAGTACCAGCCTCCTACATTCAGTGGTCTAGCTCAGATGATGCTTTATGATTTTTGGAGGATTGCTACCGTATCCTCCGCACTATGGGTATATCAGGATCGAATGGGGTTTCAATCAATGCCTTCCAGCTTCGAGGAGCAGCCTATCAGTGGTGGCGTACTTATGAGTTGGATAGTCCAGCTAAGGCAGCTTCCCTTACATGGACCCAGTTTTCAGATATGTTTTTTAGGGTGTATGTTCCTCAGGGACGCATGGCGCGCAGAGTTTGAGCATTTGTGCCAGGGTACTATGACTATTTCGGAGTATGCTGTCCCTTTCACTGACTTCGCTATGCATGCATCGACCTTGGTTTCTACAGTTCGTGAGGGAGTTTGCCGGTTTATTAAGGGGCTCATTCCCAGCATCAGGTCCAGCATGGCCCGGGAGTTGGAGATGGATATCTCTTATCAGCAGGTGGCGAGCATTGCTAGCAGAGTAGAGGGCATGCATGCTCGGGATAGAGAGGAGAGAGAGGACAAGAGATCTCGAGAGTCGGGCCATTACTCGGGTGCCCGTGCCCCAGTTGCAGTTCATCACGGTAGGGGTTATATGAGTCACCCCGTTCATTCAGCTCTTCCAGTAGCCAGTGGTATTCCAGCTCCTCCTAGATCTTATGAGCCTTATTATGCACCTCCAGTATCTAGTACGCCTCCTGCACGGGGTGATTTCAGTGGTCAGTCCATCAGACCTGGCTCGAGCCAGTCACAGTCGCCACGCCTCCCAGAGCTTGTTTGAGTGTGGCGACACACGGCCAGTACTGGTGAGGGATTCGTCCTAGACCTTAGAACGGGGTGCACCGTCCATAGCCTTCTCAGCCACAGCGT
>NC_031995.1:79134593-79158793 GCF_001879085.1 Nicotiana attenuata | reverse complement strand
GTTCATGGAGGGAGAACGTTGGGTCGTGACTAAGTTTCGTGAGTATTTACAACTATACTAAAGTTTAGGTAGTTTTCAGTGGTAAGTAAAGTAGGTAGTTGGGTAGAATTGGGGGGGGGGTTGTAAAATTGGGATTTAGACCTCGAATTGGGGTCGGATTTAGAAACAAATCACATAACCGGGCTCGGGAGTGAATGGGTAATCGGGTTTTGGTCCGAATCTCGATTTTGACCAAGCATGTTGGGGGTTGACTTTTGTTGACTTTTTAAAAAATGATCTACATTGAACCTCTTCCCTTTGTGGGTAGTTTCTAAAGCTTATTTTGAATCATTTGGTCAATAAATTGCTAGATTTCATTTGGAGGCTTGTTCAAAAGGCAAGGTTGTGGTAGATGATTGCTTGAGTGGCAGAGTAAGGTAAGTGCTTGGTCTAACCTCGATTTGAGAAAATTAGGAACCTTGAACTACATATTATGTGAATTACTTGTGAAACAACGTATATGCGAGGTGACGAATGTATATGTGCCGTTATATTATTTGCTTCCATGTTCTCGTTACTTCTTAGTATATCTTGTTACATGCATTAATTTCTATATGCTTATTCAATTGTTCATCCCTTCCATAATTTCATGCTTATTTGCTACTTCTATCTATTTGCTTTTCTTCCATATCTAAATTGTCCTATGTCTTGCTTGTCTTATAGTGTTGTAAAAGTTGTTGCCTTCTATAATGTAGATTCATGTCTATGAATTGTTAATTGGTAGTTATCGATGAGTTGGTAAAGAGTTGAGATATTCGAGTTATTTGAGATTCCTGGAGTATAATGTGATCCTTCATTGTCTCGTATATTTGCTCTCTTGATGTAGAACTTCTTGTAAATTTTGGTTGTTGGTTTGCTATTGTTGATTGAAATTGTTTGGGGAGCCGGTTGCACGCCGCAACGGAAATTGAAAGGTATTGGATTGAAATGGCGGAATAAGAAGGGATTACGATATTGACAGATGATGATATGGCGGGATCGGGTTGCGCTCCACAACGGATTGTATAAAGTTGTATTGATTGTGACAATTGGATTGACCTTGGTATTTGAGATGAGTTTATATGACTTGTTATTAACGCTGTATTGTGGTCCGGTCCCGGGCCTAAATGGGCTAAACGGGCCGGGCCAAACGGGCCCGGGCTCTGGCGGGCTGGGCTCAAGCGGTCCCGGGCCAAACGGTCCCAGGCTTAACAGTCCTGGAGGGTAGAACTGGCCCACTGTGGTCCTAAGCCCACATGGTCCCGGGCTAAATGGGTCGGTCCCACGGGCCTAAGTGTTTCGGGCATTTTTTTTAAAATTTTTTTTATCTAAGGCAATTTCTTGTAAATTATATTATATAATTGTGACTTAAATCTTCTAATTCAAATTTAAACACAAAAAAATTGTAAAGAAATATTCAAAGGAAATGCCTTATAATTTTTATTATTACGACATTAACAAAAAATGGCAATATCTTTCTTAGTCTTCCTCCCCCCCAATGGAATGAGCACAACAAGGTGCTAATACCACCATTAAAAGGAAAAAAAACTAATGAAGATGTGCCAAAATACAAGCTACATATTAGTCTACATATTATCTCTAACAAATTTCATAAATCCTTCAAGGTTCGGAGGAATTTCCGTTGGTGGTGGCAGATAAGAAGCTTGTTCATCACCGCTTCCGGGCGAAGCAGCATCCTCCGCAAGTTCCGCTAGCATTTCTTCATAAGCATCGTCTATCTCCGGTTGTGATTCAGCAAGTCCAAAATTTCTTCTTTCCGAACGGATCCAATCTCTGAAGAGTACTGATTTTTCCAAGATCTCCCTCATAGACGCTCTATGATCACCGATTTGAAGTCTTGCTTGACTGAAAGCGCTCTCCGATGCCACTGTTGAAGCTTGAACACTTAAAATATCTCGAGCCATCCTTGAAAGAACCGGATAGTATTTTTCTTTGTCCTTCCACCATTCCANATGCAGAAGTAATAGTCGGGGAATCTCCCAGGACACCGTCCTGTAGTTCCCAAATGTAAATATCCAGTGGATCTCCCGGGCGCAGTCCCGTAGTCCAACTCATAAATGCGCGGGGATCTACCTGAATACCACATCCGTAGTCCCAAATATAAATACTCAGTACTGGGGAATCTACCGGGTGCAATCCCGTAGTTCCAATGTAAAAGTGCAGGAGGATCTACCGAAATACAAATCCGTAGTCCCAAAGTAAATATGCAGGGGGATCTACCGGGATACTGTCCCGTAGTCCCAAAGTAAACACACAGCAACAACACGAAGAAATACACAATTCAATTCAAATTCCATACTAAGGTAAAACAGGTACTTCTAACCTAGCATGTTACACATAATCCAAACAAGGCAGTTTGGGCAAGTAAAGCAATTAAGTCAATTGGACATGCTTCCCTAAGCTAACAACAGGCTTAAATTGCAAGTAGTATAAACAGGGAAAGGAAGGAGGACCTCCTAATTTCATGGTAGGATTTAACATGGCAGCAACACCATAAATAGGGGGATAGGGAAAAATTATTTTTTAAGCTTATCTTTCATAAAATTAATAGCAAGTTGATAAATTACCCCACCCTCTGAAAATTGAGTAAACAAATCTGCAAGTGCTGCAATATAAACTAAACAGTTAGAAATAGTAGGATAATATTGCCCAGATAATTCATTTGTAGCAACATTAAATTATTCTAAAAAATCTACAAGAAATTTAACATTAGTCCAATCCTGATTTGTAAGGTGCTCATCATCATCATCACCATCACCACCAACACGAGCATTAAATGTTGCGTTTATTGGGTTTCTATATCCATATGCAACAACTAAACTTTCATACATGTAACTCCATCTAGTCGGACAAGCTTTAGGAACCTTTCTTTCTCTAAGGTCAAATTCATCATATTTTTTAAAATATTCTCTAAGTCTACTTCTACGGTTTGAATAAAAAAGCAAATTAAGAGCCATTTTAACCTTTTCAATATCCACATTTAAAATTTTCATACCATCACCGACGATTAAATGGTAAATATGACAAATACATCTAACATGGAAAATATCACTAAATACAGGATTTAGTGTAGTTGTAAGCAAGCCTATAGCATTAGTGTTACTAGAAGCATCATCCATTGAAACTGATATTATTTTATCTGTAATGCAAAAATATCTACAAATATCTGCAACTGTGTTAGCAATAAACTTACATGTGTGACGTGAATTGATTATTCTATAAGCAATAATGCACTTTTGTATTTTACATTCCTCATCAATCCAATGAGTGGTTACAGTAATATAATCACAGTCATTACCACTTCTACCAATATCAGTAATAATAGCAATGCGACAATCTATATGAGTAAATAAATAGCGCAAATATTGTTCATATTCATGTTTATATTTATAAATATCGCTCTTTCGCGAGGCCATCCTTTATAAGTAGGATTAAAAACTTTTCTAATATAATGCACAAAGTGAGGGTTAGAGGGAAAACAATAGGGTAAGCACATAACAGTAACTATTTTTGCCAATTCTTCACGATCTTTATTTGGATCGTAATATAAAATGTCACCGGTAACAGTGTTAATTCCCGGTTGAACTAGATTTGACCCGGTACTAGAGTTAACCTGAGTACCTACACTTGTCCCCTCTTGCGCAGCTTTCATTTGTAAAAATCTAGCTTTATCTTTAGGGTGTGTCTTTATGTGTCTAGTCAAAGTACCCGTACCGCTACGGTCTCCAGTAAATTTATGAGACATCAAAGTCCCACAAGTTTTACACTTAGCCTTATTTTGATTTCTTAGTTGAGTACAAAAGTGCCAAACAAGAGATGTTTCTTGCCGTTTAGAAGGTTGTCTATTAAAAGTAGGGGTTACTACATGAGGGTCAGGCGGGGCATCATTTGGATTATTATCAGTTGGGTTAACAACAGGACTAGTAGGTGTATCATCTAAATCCGGTTATGTTTCATCTAAATTATCATTTTCCTCATCATTTTCATCGATAGTTGTATTATTATAAAGAGCATTCATATATTCATCATTTAATTGTTGACCTGGTGCAATATCATGGCAAAATTGACTATTGGTAAATTGAAAATAAGGGTTATCACTATCAAGAATAATAGGTGGAGGAAAATGGGTAACAGGTCTGGGTCGGGGAGCCGGGGGAGGAGTAGTAGCTTGGCCACTAGATTCACCAATTTTAGATTTTCCCTTACCACCAAATATTTTTTTTCAAAGAAAAGGCCATATTAATTATAATTATACAAACTAAAACAAACAAAACTATAATATTAAAACTTAAGAGTTGGAACGAGTTTACCGAATTGACGAACAACTTCTTGAAAATTGTATATCGTTGAAGACTTGAATACTTCAATTCACCAACTTCACAATTTTTCACAAATTGCAATAATAAAGTAAGCAATTATAGAAGAAAATTAGAGAGAGATTGATGATTTTGTGAGTAAAAATGAAAGAATGAGGGGGTATTTATAGTTGAGAACAGAGAAAAAGTATAATTATAAAAAGTTTGGGGTTAAAATAAAGTTTGGGGGCCAAATGGCTATTTTTTAAAAAGCCAAACGGCTAAATTGGCAGGCCAACGGCTAGTTTTTAAACTTCCAACCGTTGGCCAATTTAAAAAAAAAAAATTTTTTTTTTGAAAAATAGTCGTTGGGCCCGTTAGGCCCGGTTGAACCAGCCCGCCAGCCGGTCCTGGGCAAAACGGTCCCGGGCTCGCGCTCTCATCATGGAGGACCGGCCCACAGTGGGCTCCTAGGACCGCTTGGGACCAGACCATTTGGACCGGCCCGTTTAGCCTGTTTAGCCCATGGTCTCGCGGTCCCGGGCTGGGCCCGGACCACAATACAACCTTACTTGTTATTATGGGTTCTCTGGTAGTTGGATTTTGAGTTCGTTGTTTGGAACAAAACACCCTACTTATCAAAGTGTTATTGACTCTTGCAAGTACCACTTGAGGAGGTGTGTTATTGACTCTCGCAAGTACCACTTGAGGAGGTTGGGGAGTCTAGTGATCCGGCCTAGCTTCCGCCAAGGAAACAAAGTAGCTCACGTTTTGGCCAAGGAAGAAAACAAGCAAGCCGAGAAATTTTATTTTGGGAGAGACTCACCCAATAATAGTTGTATGAGGCTACCTTCTACATTTGACAAGTGTAGTTGTGGGCCCATTTAGTGACATAGAGTAATAGATAAAGAAAAAAGGTGAATTAATGGAATGTGGGCCACAACTAAAGGATTAGATATAAATAAAAATAAAAGTATATTATACTATGTACTCCTAGGTAAAAGCCACGGTCTCCATTTGAATTGAATTGAAGAGTTTTGAGCCTTTCGTTTTTTCCACTTGAAACAACTCCCAAAACAAAAACAAAAAATCCTTAAACACTATTCTCATGGAGTCATGGGTATTAATCTAAAAACCATTCTGAATTACTTAGTTATTCAAATAAGCTACAGTAATAATTATTTGACTTTACTTTGTAACTAAAATGCTTAACTAGAGCAAAAATTTGATATAATTAAGAAAATAATTGTTGATTTCCAAGTATACATCCAAGTCCTTAGCACGCCTTCAACTTCAAGTTGCGAAATATGTTTTGGTAACAACACATATACTAGCTCGGTTATAATTATCTCTTTGAATTGTAATTATGCTAGTTTACCCAAAATATTATTTTTATGTAAACTGAATTTCATTAAAGAACGGCACAATCTTAGAATAATTTATTCAGGCACATGGCGTTAAGGGAAATATGCATGAAAATTCGAATTGCGAAAACTAAAAACTAAAATTTATTAAGAAAACCTAAAACGAAACAATAAACAAATAGAGAAGCAATTAGTGTATACCAATTTCGACCCTCTATAATCAATAGAAATGGCTGGCTTTAGCCTTCACGAGTTTTACATGGAGGTAATATCTTAATTAGGGTAAAAAGTTAAATTATTTGGGCAAATCGCAAATGCTTTTAAGCAAAAAAGTAATAAGTTGAAATGACCAAATTATAAATTTTAGCTTGTTTTAAGTTATTTTAGCTTAAAAACATTTGACTCAAAATTATTTTTTAAGTTTATCAAACACTAAAATAAGCCATAAAGTGCTTTAAGTTGAATTGATAAGCTTTTAAGTCAATTCAAATATCCTCTTAGTGATAAAAATTTATATTAATCTTATTTTAATTTTATAGTAAACAATATTTTGATAATGACAGGTTAAATATGGTAGTAAATGAATCAATATGCAAAAGTACTCAATGCTAGTGACCACATTTTTGTATTTTTGTACCAAATGAGGAGAATTTTATTAACAAATTATGTATATTATATTTTATATTTATATCAACGAACAACTTCTAAAGGCTCATTTTTAAAGCGTTGGTAACTTAAGATGATTTTGAAAAGATACAAACTTTTAGAATGAAAACGAAGAAGACATATATATACAAAAATATAAATATTACGTTTGGTGGTGAGCAAATTATGGTAATTAAAGAGGGAAATGGCTTTCACGTTTTCCTTCCATTTCTCTGGTACAATATCTATTTAGCTACATGTTTATGGAATACTCCATATGAGTGAAAGTGGGATCCGCATCAATAAGAAAATTACTTTTTCTTCTTTGTTTATTCAAATTAAACCAATATCAGAAAATGGGCCCCACAACTACACTTGTCAAATGAAGAAGGTGGCCTCATACAACTATTGTTGGGTGAGTCTCACCCAAAATAAAATTTCTCAAGCAAGCCACAAGTGTTACCTATCAGTCATAGCATCTCCCTAGAAGTCTGTGTTAGCAACAGTTCAAACACACAAAGAGGTCTACGTCTATGTGTATCAAGTTGGCAAATCTTGGAAACCTTTGTGTACTCGCTATCTATGATAGTGATTATGTAGCTAATAGTTCTACTGTAACGCCTTAGTGTTATCAAAAAAAAAATTCCCTTTAACCAGAAAAAAAAAAAATTGTTTCTTCTATTCAAGCTTATAAATACCACTAGAGAGAACTTTGCCTTTCCGGTCTTTTTTTTTTTTTTTGTATAAGCATGTTAGTGGAATACATTCAAAGTAAGTCATTGGCTCTCCGAAAAGGGACACACCAATAAACATAGACGAAATCATAATGCTTGAACAAACATGACCTAGCTACTACAGATCCACAAAAGAAAAAGAAAACTAATATTTCCTTCCTTTTTCTTTTTACTTCTTCAAAATATGTATATTGCAACTCTGAGTCATTTCTAAGAGCATTGGATCAACATCAACCCCCACAAAAAACATTCTACTGCGACAAACCTACGGCAACATCACCGTATATACTGTATATATACTGAAATTCCTAAATTCCAAAGAAAAGCATATTTTACGAAGGAACCCCAGATTCAGTCGGTGTGTAATTAAATCTTTGAACTTCTTCTTCCCAGATCAACTTTGATGTGATTTCGTCGGTCTCTGGTACATGTTCCTGTGAGAAGAGGAATTAAATTAAAAAAATATGTTAGAACAAATTCCTACACTAAAATCTTTCTTTATCCAAGTACTATTTTGAATATTAAAAAATGAAAATGTCAGCCGACATTAAAGTGATCAAAGCTGAACAAATCAACCAAAAAAAATGTTTCCTTTTGTCCAGTCATGTTTGATCAAAGCAATATAAATATTTAAGACAAAACTGAAAAGGGCAACTCTAAGTGTGGAGCCCTTTTGCAGGTTTGAACTGCATAAATTCCAAAATCTAAACGAGTTTTAAATTTGTAGTATACGAAAAAAATGAGAATGTTACAAATGCTTATTTTACTAGAAACTATGAAGAAAAATTAGTGTTATATGAAAAAACATACTCCGTCTTTAATTACCTCAAGTTCTCTGACCAACTGTTGGGCTGTCGGAGCAGACACGATTATGCGACGTGCTGTTGGAGAGATGAAGCCTTCATCCACGGCCTTATCAAGGAAAGATAATAAGGAATTATAGTAACCCTCAACATTCAACAGGCCCACCTGCATTATTATTACATTAGATTATTAAATTACTAGTTAGAGATTACTTATAATATCAAAACAAAAAATACCTTCTTTTGACTAAGATTTCCTACTTTTTCTAATGGCTTTATAAGCTCTTTCTTGTCATGATTAGAGATCAGAACTCAAAGACCTTGTATTATCTTTCCATGTGAACCAAATATTAAGGATCACGTGCATCGATACCTCTCCTAATCTCATTCTTACTATATTTGATAAGGAATGTTGACTTGAAAGGAAAATCCCAGCTGAAAGATTTAATTATTTTATAAAAAGTACTTAAGAATGTGAAGAGAAGGTATCTTGAGAAACAAGGTGACAAATAATGTCAAGATGTGGACGATTTTCTTTTACTTGGTTTAAGATTTCTCCATCTGATTTAATACTAAAGACATATAGGAGTTGAAATTCTCAAAGATAGATGAAAATGACTACACATTTGTTGAAAAGAAAAAAAATTCCCTTTAGAGTTCTTTGGATAATGATTGCATGGACGAATGATTTTTTGGTCAAAAGAGATAATTTTCATGCTATAACATCGTTACAAAGCAAGTTTTCATCAAAACCTTGATTACTTTTACACACTTATTTGCCGAATATTTCGCGTCATGGCATGAGCATGACGCTAGGGCTGCATCAATATGCTTACATAAAAGAATTTTTCAATCTACACCTATCAATAAGCCTATTTCCATTACTTAAGAGTTATGCATGGAACATATATTCTATGTACTGGTTTCTAATGAAAATTTCATGTAAAGTAGTATGAACTAAGGACAGATTTCTCACTGGTTTACGGTGGATTCCAAGCTGAGCCCATGTGATGACTTCAAGAAGTTCTTCAAGTGTTCCATAACCACCTGGAAATTTAGAAAAACTAGAAATTAGGATATGCAGAATCAGATTTTGCAGCATGCTAAAACATTAATTACATTCAGATAAAAGACGTAAGTGTTATTAATCATGTACCGGGGAGGGCAATGAAGGCATCAGCTTGCCTGGCCATTTCAGCTTTTCTTTGATGCATGCCAGAAACTGCTCTCACTTCTCCGATCGTTTCACCAGTTATCTGTTAGCAAATGCAGTATATACTTAGACATGAATGACTCAAGATTAATGTTTGAAAAGAAAGAAAAACAGATATTCCTTTGTGCATATATAAACTGAAGTACTTTTTGGATGACAGGAATATATAGAGCAAGAAGCTCAATTATAATTGTTCAAGTTGAAAACATGTCTCATAAGAATCAAATTGGTGGGAATAATTAGCTGATAAGTCATGTATTAATCCTGCAAAACAAAAGATGATACTATGATTTCAGAGTTCAGTATGAGTAGTACCTCTCTAGGCATGAGGGTCCTTGGAATCACTCTGCAAGTTCCAAAAATCCATAAACATAGATTAAAGATAGTAAGAATATGACAAAATGAAAGCAATAGTATTATCTTGCCCAAAAAGAAAGCTCTGCACATGTTCACTGTGGGGTAAAAATATGAGGTAGAAAGCACAAGTCCAGAAAACTGTCTACAGTAGAACACAATTCAAACGTTGTCTTTATAAAGATTTGGAAATGCTTCAATCAGTGCGTAAAAGGCTTTTAACTTTATACACTCCCTTTTTTCATTTGCTTTCTGACTAGAGGTTCCAGTGTGACTGACATTTCCACGGACCAAAATGGATTTTTGCATTTTTTTTTATATTTACTGATAACTGCCCAAAAAGCTCTAAGGCCATACCACAAAAGACACTTTTGGAAGATTTCTATTATACTATAAAAACATATTAGAGTACCTTTCACGTGTTAAGAAGCTGTTCACTATCAGTGGAACAAGGGGAGATTAGTGTTTGTTTCTTCAATGGGAACCCTTTTTTACTTATACTGTGTGCAAAAAGGCCTAAAAATGCAACAGCACAACACTACTTTAATTATCAAGAAAGCAGCATTTGATCCAATGATGTCTGCCTTTGGGTAGTTTTGAAGAAGACATTTCATTAAATAAGCATTTTATTATTTTCAATAACCCCCTTAGCTAAGATTATTTTCAAACATCACAACCTTTTTCCTCTGTATGTGTGTTAGAGAGAGAAACAGAGAGAGAGGAATTACCCTAGAACATGGCGCCCACCATCATGAACTGCCTGAGAAACAAGACCCATCAGACCCACGCTTCCACCTCCATACACCAAATCAATCCCTCTCTCCACCTTCAAATACACATTGATAAAATCAAAACCATGAACACGTGTCAGAAACCCATTTCAATAGCCCATCATCATCACAAAAAAAAAAGTTACTGCTACTACTAGCACAAAATTTACACACAACACAACCAAGAAATAAGCATGAAACTTAGAATCAGCTGAACATATGCGCCAAAAGTATACTTTTTCTAGAAAAAAAAAACCCCACATGCAAATGTTAATATCAGAAATTTTATGCATATTTCACTTAAACCACCAAAAAACATAAAAATCATGAAAAAGGATGAGTTGGGTTAAATTTAGCCTAAAGAAGAGAACACGCTTGAAAGGGGGTCATGATACCAAGGTGGCACGTTTGGTTCCTCATCGAAAGGCAGAAACTCTTCTTTTTTTCTTTTTTTTTTTAAATTAAAGGAGTGCCCCCATAAACTAAGATCATGCAAGAATGCTGCTCAACTGACAGCCAGGTTACAGCTTGCAATTCTTCCTCCATTCTTTCTCCACCACTACACACACACACACACGCCCATTTCTTTCTCTTTCTCATGCCAAAACAAAAGTAAAAAAGTTCTGTTCTTTGAGAAAAAATCAAAGAAAAACTGATCAATATGAACATAAAACAGAATGAATAGAAAACCCCATGTTGAAAATTTTGTCAGAATAGTGACAGAAAAAGGAAGAGAAACTCAAAACACGAAACGGGTTCGTAATTTCAGCCATTTTCAGCTTACATTTAATAACAATATAGTACTACTACTACTTATTTAAAAAGACAATGGATAACAGACTTTATCCATGAAAAGAACAAAACTTTCTGCTTCTGAAGAAGAAGAAGAAGAGAGAAAGAATGGGGAAACTATGATTTTTTACCAGTTGTTTTCCCAATTCAATAGCAGCTTCTTGATATGTAGGTTTCTTCCCAGAACTGCTACCACAGTAAACACAAATCCTCTTAAACTTTGACGATCTTCTCTCTTCCTCCATTTTTTTTTTTTCTTTGTTTTATTTCTCCTCTCTCTCTATATATATATATATGTATATATCTGTGAATATATTTATATATGAATAATGATTGATTGGACCAAAAGGAATGAAAGGAAGAAGCAGAAGAAGAAGGATTTTGGGAATGAATGAGAACAGACAAGGCAAAGTCTCTTTTTAGCCTTTATAAAGAGAGTAATAGAGAGTATTTATAGGCCCATGTTCAAAATATTTTACTACCATCTTTTTTATTTAATTTATAAATTCCTTACCACTGTTCGGTTACTAGCTAACCAATGTAATTTAGGAGATCTAGTTCCTTTTTAAAATGTTTAATTATATAATATTATGTTATTTGTACTACATACATTCGGTATAAAACAATTATTTAAAGAGTGTTCATAAAAGTATATACTGCTATACTGTTTGTACCTATGTCTTATAGTCCTTTGGCTCTTCTTGAATTTCTTGGAATATTAAATTCTATACCTTAAACAACTTGAATTTCCAGATGTTACCTTTTGAAATTATTTTTCTATGTAAAAAGTACGTTTAGACATTACATGTATCCCTTGTGAACTCTACAATAGTCAGACTTATACCAATTTTTTGATGTAAAGTTTTGGAATTTAGTAAGTTTATAGTATACAATAGTTCACACTGATATTCTTCAATTTCTAATAGTAGCGATAGAAAAGAAAATGCTTCATTTTCCCACTTTATGCTATGCGGCGAAATGTTTAATTATAATATTGTGGCTATAACGTACATTTCTCTCCGAAACCTTACTAATCTATGTGTTTTGTGGGATAAGAGGGCTTTCTTTTAGTTATTAGTAATAAAATCAAATGTTTTATCTGGCGGACGCAAAAAGTGCAAAAGTAATCTAGGCTTAAGCAGCTGGTCTAACATACATACATATATATATATATATATATATATATATATATATATATATATATATTGGTAGGTAAAAAATTTTATTCACCAATTTGTGCGGGACAATGCGGTGCGGGTTCTATCTTAACCCACAAAAGTTCAGTCCACTGCGCCCCATATTGCTTTTCACCCACATCCACCCCGCCCCGCCCTGCAAAAGTTTCATCTTTTTTTACTTCTTCCAATTTGTCTTTTTTTTACTTCTTCCAATTTGTCTTATTTTATTTTAATTTATTTTTGTCTTTTCAATTATATTTATATATGTCAATGCTAATCTAAAAATTTCCATTTTCCAATTTGGCAAACCAAGGAAGTCAAATTTTGAATAGCTCTAGGTTTAACCAAAAAAAAGAATAGCATAACCAGGGTATAACTACAAATCCTACCAAATGCTATTAGTATGTCATTCTAATAATTCAGATCGTACAATGTAATGAGATCATATAATGAACTTGGCTAAAAATAAATTATACATAGTTAAAAGTGAGACTTTGAAGCAGTAAGCAAAATATAAAACAAATTTTTGTTCCCAGTGATGCAAGTAGCAGAAGCATTTGTATTTACAATCGACTGAATAGACATCCACTATAAATCAATTTTATAAACTAGTAAATCATTTTGAGACTACAATGATCCAATTCATAGGAGAACGGAATTACAAGTCCAAAACTGAAAAACAAATATTTCTTGGTTGAATATTAGTGATCAATAGCTGAAAAGTTGTAACTGTTTGAAAATTTTAAATCTTAACCCGCGCTCGCACTATATTCGCAAAATATTAAATTTGTTTTTATGCTGATCCGCCCCTCCTCAACCCGCACTCGAATATGTTTACACCTGCAATATCCTGTATATGTATAAACATGCATTGCCCCCACCCCACCGTTCCATTGACATTCCTAAACACCAAATATCAGCAGCAAAACAACAAAAAACCAACCTCAGCAACTAAAGCACTCAGGGCGAGCTATGCATAGCCAAGTCGGGCGGCTTAACAAGCTCATAGGCCTAAAGCTAAATTTTAAGAGGTCTTAAACTTATTTGATGAAATTCTTAAGTATTTTTATTAACGGTTCATTCTTTTAGCTTTTTGAGTTGCAAATGAAATCGTGAAAAATCGTATGTGTTGACAGTTGATATGCATTTTTATTTGCAGTTTATTTTATAGATTATTCAGGCAAATCATGTTAAAATTGGAAAATGAAATGGTAATTAAAATAAAGTTACGTGGAGGAGAAATAAAAAACAAATGGGAGATAAACGTATAGTAATTAATAAAAGATAAAACTTACTATAATATGCTAATTTATTTGAACACCCATAATCAAATTCAAGATAGGTAGCCCAGCAGTGAAGGCTGGTCAAATTAACTTTGAAGTTTGTAGTCATAAGTTCGATACCTGCTCTCCACAATTTCTAACTATGTTTTTCATATCTAGCCCAAGCGGCCTTCCACATTCGCTAACTTTACTTTTCATGGCAGGTTTATGATAAAGGGTGAAAAGTGTATATTTTCAGTGTGTTTGAGTATTAATTCTTTTGTGAGTTACGGGAGTTCACACTACTTTTGAAGTAAAAATATGTTCATTAGGGAGGTTCGCTTCGCCAGACCGGGACCGAAGCAGAAAAAATCAGCTTCTCCAATCCGAATTAGGAGAAGCAAAATTCGCCCCAACTGAACCCTAAACCATATAAATATGATAGTTAGCCACTTTTTGAAGGGAGAGAAGACCTTTGGGTGGCAAGAACACACTTGGAAGCAGAGAAAAGCCATAATAAAGTTCGAAAATCGTGGAATTCATCTTGAGTTCTTCTTTTCCCCTTCGATTATTGATTTTTATGTATTCTTGGGAATTAATTGAGATTGCTACCATGACTATGCGTGGCTAAACTCCTTTATTCTAGGATTATGGTTTTACATGAATGTTGATATTCGGATATTGATTTGACGATTTAATTTATTAGATTGAGTTATTTATT
The DNA here is from genome assembly GCF_001879085.1 of Nicotiana attenuata. Taxonomy (NCBI): domain Eukaryota; kingdom Viridiplantae; phylum Streptophyta; class Magnoliopsida; order Solanales; family Solanaceae; genus Nicotiana; species Nicotiana attenuata. The sequence continues at coordinate 79,144,623 of NC_031995.1, read as the reverse complement.
TATATCTTGAACCTAATTATTTTACTGCATAGCTAAAAGTGAATACTATATATGAATCTTGATTTGAACTTGAAAGAGGTAATTCTTGATTGCAATAGGATTGAACAAAGTGCGATCTTGAACCTAGTCATTAGGGAATTAATTTGCGAATACAGATAGAAATATACCTATTTGCCGTGATTAGCCAATTGTGCAAGAGATTATTGATGCGTTCTTATCTCTAATCTCCTAGGAATATAGTGTTTAGAATAAATTGAATAGGCGAGTAGACGTTGTCAAATTTCTGCGAGTATTATTGTCCTTGCACGTTAATAACCCAGATAAATTAATAAGTCAAGTTAATTGAAGAATTCGACAGGACTGTTACATAACCATAACCCCGGAATATTATTCTCACTGAATTCAACCTTTCGTGCTAAGTGTGCTAGTTAATTGGTTCTTCTTTTAATCATAACTTTAGTTTGTAGAACTAATCAAACAAAAATCACCTTGAAATTGTTCTTGACTCGATAAATTCGAATTTGCTTGATTTAGTTGATAATTGATCATAACTTCTCGTGAAAACGATAATCTACTCACTCTTTATTACTTGATTGACCGCGTATACTTGCATGCGCGATTTAGGGCAACAATTTAGCTTCATTTTTTTTCTTTTTCTTTCTTTCACTTTATTACTAACACCGTGTTGCAAGTTAATATAACTAGAAATTAGTACTCACAATTAAATAAGTCCAAATACCTTCTTTTCTTTTACTAGTTATGTTATTTGTGGCTTGAATTATTTCCTTATATCTTTAGGAAACCCATAATCCCTATAGGTTTAGGAAAACTCATTGTCCTAATAGATTTGGGAAAGGAAATGCTATTGTCCTTGTCAAATTGGGAAACCTTTCTCTTATAGGTTTGGGACCTTTTAGGATCTATATATAGGGGTTGTAGTTGGGGATCCTAGAGATTATACTGTGCTTTTCTTCTCATTCATAGTGAAAAACTCTCTCTGCTTTTGCCTCAAGGATTAGGCTTGGCACAACCTCGTTAAATCCTTGTGTTGATTTTTCTCCTCTATTTGCTTTGTATGTGATTGTGTGCTAGTTAACCCATGATATTCGTAATAATTGGTATCAGAGCAATGTTCGAGTTTCTACATATAATCTAGGGTTAAGATGTCTTCATCTTCTTCAACAAAGTACGAAATAGCAAAATTTGATGGGGGTTCTAATTTCAGTCTATGGAAGATTAGGATGAAATCGTCCTTGGTGTTACAAGGGTTATGGAAGGCAATTGATGAAGATTTTCTTGAAGAGATGAAAGAGATAGAAAAGGCAGACCTGAAGGAGAGGGCTTTGAGTGCGATCTTCATGAACTTTAAAGATAACGTTCTTCGGAAAATTGCTGAAGAAACTTCTGCAGCAACAACATGGAAGAAGCTAGAAGATCTATATTCTAAGAATCACTAACAAACCGCCTCTACCTTAAAAAAGGTCGTACAATCTCCGTATGAATGAAGGCACACCTGTTAAAACTCACATTAATGAGTTTAATTCAATTATAATGGACCTGAAGAATGCAAATATCAAAATTGAGAGCGAGGATCAGTCCTTGATTGTGTTATGTTCTTTACTACCGTCTTATGATATTTTTGCTGATATGTTGCTATATGTGAAAGACAGCATTTCACTGGAAGATGTTAGTAATGCACTAAAATCTAAAGAGTTAAAAAGGAGCTTTCCAGGCAGCAGAATTGAGGGCGAGGATCTTGTGATTACAGGAAGAACACAACAAAAGGACTTTAACAGGAAAAAGTCAACTGCTAGATCAAATGTAGATGAAGGAAGCAACACTGTTATGAGTGGAGGGAGCAAGGTCACTACAAGAGAGATCGTCCTAAGCTGAAGGAGAAAAGAGGGAAGCAAAAAATAGATAATTCGGCAAATATTGTTGACACTGGCAATAACTCTAATGATAGTGACTATGTAGGCGAAGTCTATGCTGTGAGTTCTAGTCATGAGCAGAATTCTTGGGTTCTTGATTCTGGTACTACTTTCCACATATATCCACACAAGAATTAGTTTGCAACTTACAAGAAAATGAGTGGGACTGTTTACACGGGAGATGATAATCCATTACCAGTAAAGGGGGTGGTAACATCAAATTGAGAATGTTCGACGGAATTATCTAAAACATTAAGTGTTAGCATATTCCTTGGATAAAGAGAAATTTGATTTCTCTTTCGACTTTGGATGATCAAGGGTATAAATTTCACGCCGAGAATGGAATACTTAAAGTGTGTAAAGGCTCCATGGTACTCATGAAGGGTAAACTACATTCTAAATTATATCATCTTCAGGCAAGAGTAGTTGAAGGGGAAACTGTTGTAGCTTCTGGGAAAAGTGATCTGAATCAGTCTCAGTTGTGGCACTTGCGACTTGGCCATATGAGTGATAATGGATTGTCTTTGTTGAGTAAGAAGAAGTTGCTGAATGGGTACAAAGATCAAGTTTTGCATTTTTGTGAGCATTGTGTGTTTGGTAAACAGATTGTTACATCTCGCGTTTCGTACGTTAAAGTTTCGTCTTCAGTTAATCGACATAGATGCGGGGGATGAGGTTATCTTAAGGTTAACGTATTTATGCTATTTATAACAAGCGATAAGTAAGTGACATAGAGGATAAAGGGTACACGAATCAAAGAAAATAACTTTTGTAGAAGGTTGTCAATTTGGGATAAAATACGGTCCGAGATATAATACTCGATATTTATGGACTAGTACCATACAAGGTACCATATGACCGTGATAGTATGATGTATAAAGTATATTAAAAATGAGTAGTATTTTAAGTAATTTAAAATAATTCTTAATTATGCGGGTAATTGGTTAATTATCGGGTAACGAGATATTACCTAGTTAATTAATAAATTAAAAGATAAGACTAACCCCCTCCCCAAAATATGGCAGCAATGAGCTAACCAAACAAATGACTAAGGGTCCTATTAGCTTAGGTGGCTATCTAGGATAACAAGACTTTAACGTGTAAAGACATGCAAGTTTGGTGTCATTTTATACAAAGTTTGGTTCGTTTGGACATAGTATTCTATAAGCTAAACTCTTGCAACGTATAATGTTCTTGAAATTCTATAAGCTATTCTACAAGTTTGGTTCTCATGCATCTTTCTTCCTAATTCAAAGTATTTCAAGAATAGAAGCTAAACTCAATCCAAAAAAAAGCTTCCAATGAAATTCTTGCAACCAAACTATTCCAACGAGAATTCTTAGAACCGTAGCAACGTAAAATTTTGCGGTTTTAAAAGAGTGCGGTGCAATCTATTCCAAGAATATTATACGGATTTTTTCCTACTCCAGGTATGTTAAGGATATCCCTTCTTTCTTTTTGGCATGATCCAAATTATACAGAAGAAACGAGCAAACACACAGTTTTCATAAACGACTCTATTCATAGAAATACTAGGGGTCTCTATGTTCTTGATTCCCCATGTGACATATATTGTATCTTCTGTTCATGGGTCTCAGAATAATAAGCAGTTGATAAAGTTTATCCGAAGGGAATGTTGAGATTATTAACATATTTTCATGCATTTCATTCATTTATTCATGTACATTGACCCATGAGCAGATGGCTTTATATACGCGTATTTATATGTATATATATGTATATGGGATATGGAAAAAGGTTACGGTGTTATATACGCACCACCACCTGATCAGTTGGTATATGTTGATGATTTTGCCCACAGTGGCGTAGGATGCCCTCAGTGGCTTGATGATGTTATGTACACCTATAGCTATGCATGACACGACATGTATATGCACGTGCATGACATTATAAATGTTTCAGAATTTACAAAGTTATTCAGATTTACAAATGGACCTCTTTATTCCATGTTTCATCTATGTCTTTTATGTACTGATTTTCATGCCTTACATACTCAGTACATTATTCGTAGTGACGCCCTATTTCCCGGGGCCTGCATTTCATGCCCGCAGGTGCAGGTAGGCAAGCCGATGGTCCCCCTTCTTATGATCCTTGATCAGCGAGAAATATCATGCTCCACTTGATTCGTAGCTGCTTTTGATTTTGGTATGATATGCTTGTATATATATATATGGGTATGACGTGGCTCAGTCCGGTCTTTGTATAGTGTATTTCTATTGGAGGTCTGTAGACAGTTATGTATAGTTGGATAGTATGTGGCCTCGTCGGCTTTCAGTTTTGGGTATATAGTTGTCTATAGCAGCCTTGCCGGCTCGCCCACTGTATTTCGCATGTATATGTACATATATCTTTTGGATAGATTTCCTTCACATATGTTATTCACATTTATATCATAAATGCATGCTTAAGGATGTTTGACATGTAGGATTCGAGCACCCGTCGCGGCCCTTCGGTTTGGGTCGTGACAAAAGTGGTATCAGAGCAGTTCTATCCTAGGGTTGTCTACAGACCGTGTCTAGTAGAGTCTTGTTTATGGGTGTGTTGTGCACCACACTTATAGGCAGGAGGCTACAGGACATATAGGATGTTATCCTCTCTTTTTATCTTAGATCGTGCGATATAAGAATTCATGTTCCTAACAATATGTTACGTTTTTAGCGATGCCTCCGAAGACTACAGCCGCCCAGAAGGGAAGTCCGTGGCTGGTGAGAGTACTAGTCGAGCACCAGGAGTACTAGGGCTCGAGTAGAGTCTCATAGTGACATTCTATCTCAGACTTCACATACCCCACCCTCTCCAGAAGAGTTCCGAGGGGCACCAGCTCTAGCACCCGCTCCTGTGCGTTCAGACTCTCAGCCAGATACACCGGGTCAGGAGATGAGAGATGGTATTCGGCTATTAACTCGATTAGTAGCCGCGCAGGCTCGGCGTCAGGAAGTAGGTATTGGTCATGCAGATAGGTCCGTCAGTGTGAAGGTTCATGATTTCGTTAATTTGGACCCTCTGATATTCACTAGGGCAGATCCAAATGAAGACCCTCGGGTATTTATCGATAGAATGCAGAGGACTTTGAGGGTAATAAAGTCCACTACGACTAAGTCAGTTGAGCTAGCTTCCTATAGACTTCAGGATGTTGCAGTTAATTGGTACTAGTCTTGGGAGTTGTTCAGAGGTGAGAATGCCCCTCCAGCAGTATGGCAGGAGTTTACAAAAGCTTTCCTTCGTTATTATCTGCCACCGGAGCTTAGATGGGCTATAGTTGATAGGTTTTTGACCCTTCGGCAGGGTAACATAAGTGTTCGGGAGTATAATCTTCAGTTTGATTTGTTGGCTAGGTCTGCTCCCGCTATTGTATCTATGATGGAAGATCGGGTTCACCGGTTAGTGATGGGGTTAGAGCCGCACTTGCTTAACGATTGTATGTCGGTCTCACTTCAGTCAGACATGGATATTTCTCATATTCAGGCATACACTCAGGGTGTAGACGAGCATAAGCAGAAACAGAGGGCCGACCGTGAGCATAATAGGGCCTAGAATAAGAGAGCGAGGTCTTCGGGTCCTTCTGGTGAGTTTCGAGGTGGTCAAAGGCAACAGTAACCAAGGTATCCAGCCCAGCCATCGGCTAGCGCACCCCCTCAGTTTGGCGGTAAGAGATTTGATCGTTCCACATATTCAGGGCCTGGTCAGAATTCTAGGGCCTCAGGTTCTCAGTATAGGGGTAAGTCAAGTCAGATGAGGCCGCCCTTGCCACTACGTGCTCAGTGTGGTAAGCAGTATGCCGGGCAGTGCCATTTGGGGTTGGGTGTTTGTTATACTTGTGGTTATCCGGGCCACGTTATGAGGGATAGACCGACGAGAGGTGATGCAAGCATAGCTCAGCCAGCGGGATCTGTAGCTGGTTCGTCCTCATCAGTACGCCCCCCGGGCAAGGTTCACAAGCACCAATGAGTCGTGGTAGATGTAGAGGCAAAGCATCTAGCTCGAGCGATCCTCAGAACCGCAATTATGCATTGGCAGGACGACAGGACCAGGAGTCATCGCCAGATGTTGTTATAGGTATATTATTAGTCTCCTTATATGATGTATATGCACTGATTGACCCAGGTTCCACCTTATCATATATTACTCCGTTGGTTGCTAGTAAGTTTGGAATAAAACTTGAATTGGTTAAACCTTTTGAGGTGTCTACACCTGTTGGGGACTCAGTAACTGCTAAGCGAGTATATAGGGGCTGTATAATAGTAGTTCATTGTCGATCTACCGTAGCGGACCTAATCGAGTTAGATATGGTAGAATTTGATGTTATAATAGGTATCGATTGGTTGGCTTCTTGTCATGCCAACGTTTATTGTAGATCAAAGATAGTCCGATTTCAATTTCCAGGGGAGCCTGTTTTGGAATGGAAAGGAAATACGGCATCCCTGAAAGGTAGATTTATTTCCTATCTCAAGGCAAGGAAGATGATCAGAAAGGGCTGTATTTGTCACTTAGTTTGGGTTCAGGATGTAGAAGTAGAGTCACCAACCATTCAGTCCATCCCTGTGGTTAATGAGTTTCCCAATGTTTTTCCCGATGAGCTTCCGGGTCTTCTGCCATAGCGTGAAATTGATTTTGCTATTGACCTACTACCAGATACTCGTCCAATATCTATTCCTCCCTATAGAATGGCCCCCGCAGAGCTAAAAGAGTTGAAGGAACAACTAAAGGACTTGCTTGAAAAAGGTTTATCATACCTAGTATATCACCGTGGGGAGAACCTGTGATACTTGTGAGGAAGAAAGATTGTTCCTTACAGATGTGTATTGATTATAGATAGTTGAATAAGGTGACGATCAAGAATAAGTACCCGTTCCCGAGGATTGATGATTTATTTGATCAGTTGCAAGGTGCCAAGTGTGTTAAAAGATAGGCTTGAGGCCCGGGCACCATCAGGTAAGGGTTAAGGAGGAAGATATTCCGAAGTCAGCATTCAGGACCATATACGGGCACTTTGAGTTTTGTGTTATGTCGTTTGGTTTGACCAATGCCCCAGTAGTACTCATTGATTTGATGAACCGTGTGTTCAGGCCTTTTTAAGATCTGTTTTCAATTGTATTTATCAACGATATATTGGTGTATTATCGTTCAGAGGCTGAGCATGCAGATCATTTGCGTACTGTGCTCATAGTTCTACAAAAAGGGAAGTTGTATGCAAAATTCTCTAAATGTGAATTCTAGTTCAACTCTGTATCTTTCCTTGGGCATATCATTTCGGGTGAAGGCATCCGGTGGATACACAAAAGATTGAGGCAGTAAAGACTTGGCCTAGACCCACAACACTGACGGAGGTTCGTAGCTTTCTTGGTTTGGTAGGCTATTATAGGAGATTTGTAGAGGCATTTTCTTCACTTTCAGCACCTTTGACAAAGTTGACTCAGAAGGGAGCAAACTTTCAATGGAATGACGCTTGCGAATAGAGTTTCCAGGCATTGAAGGACAGATTAACTTCAGCACTAGTTCTAACGCTCCCAGAAGGGACCGATGGTTACGTTATCTATTGTGACACTTTAGGCGTTGGATTGGGTTGTGTGCTGATGCAGAATGGTAAGGTTGTAGCTTATGCTTCTAGACAACTAAGAAAGAACGAGAAGAACAACCCACACCACGATTTAGAGTTCACCGCGGTGATTCATGCACTAAAGATGTGGAGGCACTACTTGTATGGCATTCATGTTGATATCTATACGGATCAGAAGAGCCTCCAGTATATCTTCAAGCAAAAGGAATCGAATTTACGTCAAAGGAGATGGTTGGAGCTACTTAAAGACTATGACGTTGATATTTTATACCATCCGGGGAAGGTGAACGTAGTGGTCGACGCCCTCAGCCGTAGATCTATGGGTAGCCTGTCGTATTTACACCCAGAAAAGAGGGGAATAGCCCATGAGGTTCATCAGCTAGCTAGTCTTGGTGTTCGATTACTGGACTCGGGTGATATTGAAATTACTATTCAGGATACGGCAACATCCTTTTTAATAATTGAAGTAGCGGAACGCCAGTACGAGGATCCTGTGTTAGTTCATTATAGGGATACCACCCCTCAGAAGGAGAAGACACCGTTTGAAATTACAGAAGATGGGGTCCTCAGATATCGAGGACTATTATGTGTCCCTAATGTTGCAGGGCTGTGTCGGCAGGTTATCGGGGAAACTCACTATTCTCATTATTCTATCCATCCAGGAGCGACAAAGATGTATCATGATATCAGGGAAGTATATTGGTGGGACGGAATATAAAAGGATATATCAGAGTTTGTTGCTCAATGTCCTAACTATCAGCCGGTTAAGATTGAGCATCAGAAACCCGATGGATTATTGCAGGCTATGGAGATTCAGACTTGGAAATGGGAAGTAATCAATACGGATTTCATCGTAGGCTTACCTTGTACCCAGCGTAAGTTCGATTCGATATGGGTGATTGTTGATAGGCTTACAAAGTCAGCCCATTTTCTTCCCGTTAGGACTACATTTTCCGTAGAGTATTATGCAAGGCTTTATATTAAGGAGATAGTACAACTACAAGGTATTCCTGTATCTATTATCTCGGATAGAGGAGATCAATTTATAGCTAACTTCTGGAGGTCCTTCCAAAAAGGATTGGGGACTGAGGTAAGTCTTAGTACAGCATTTCATCCCCAGTCAGACGGACAGGCAGAGCGTACTATTCAGACACTTCAGGATATGTTACGATCTTGTGTGATAGACTTCAAAGGTAGCTAGGATGATCATCTGCCGCTTATTGAGTTCACATATAATAATAGTTATCATTCCAGTATTTAGATGGCTCCATACGAAGCTCTTTACGGATGGAAGTGTTGGTTGCCTATAGGGTGGTTCGATGTTGGGGAAAGTACATTAGTAGGACCAGAATTGGTACAACATGCAATCAAGAAAATTAAGCTTATACAGGAAAGGCTATTAGCAGTTCAAAGCCGTCAGAAGTCTTATGCGGATAATCGACAGAGAGACTTGGAATTTCAGGTTGACAACTAGGTATTCCTAAAGGTATCACCGATGAAAGGTGTTATGAGGTTCGGTAAGAAAGGAAAACTTAGCCCTCAGTACATTGGACCATATAGGATCACACGCAAGGTAGGCTAGGTTGCATATGAGTTAGACTTGCCTTCGGACTTGAAGTCTGTACATCCAGTCTTTCACGTGTCTATGCTCCGTAAATGTATCGGAGATCCTTCCAGAATCGTGTCAGTTGACGACGTTTAGGTGACAAAGCAGCTATCATATGAAGAAACTCCCATTGCTATATTAGACAGACGGGTTCGGAGATTGAGAACTAAAGATGTAGCTTCGGTGAAAGTACTTTGGAGAAACAACAATATGGAAGAAATGACTTGGGAGGCCGAGGAAGACATGAAGTCTAGATATCTCTATTTATTTCCTCCTCCAGACAAGGGTCCGACTAAGACGTCATAACCTTAAGGTACATGTATAATTTCTTGTGTTAGTTATTGTCATTGGTCGTGTGAGGCCATTGTCGTTATTGATGATTGTGGTACTATGTGGCGTTGAATTATTGAGTTTCTACAGGAAGAGTTGGTAGTAGTGTTGTTACAAAGGCGACTCTGCCAAAGTTATATAGATCCAGGGGAGTTAAACATTCGAGGACAAACGTTTCTAAGGGGGGAAGGATGATACATCTCGCATTTCGTACGTTAAAGTTTCCTCTTCAGTTAATCGACGTAGACAGGGGGATGAGGTTATCTTGAGGTTAACGTATTAATGCTATTTATAACAAGCGATAAGTAAGTGACATTAAGGATAAAGGGTACACGAATCAAAGAAAATGAGTTTCGTTGAAGGTTGTCGATTTGGGATAAAATATGGTCCGGGCTATAATACTCGATATTTATGGACTAGTACCATATGACCGTGATAGTATGATGTATAAAGTATATTAAAAATGAGTAGTATTTTAAGTAATTTGAGATAATTCTTAATTATGCGGGTAATTGATTAATTATTGGGTAATGAGACATTACCTAGTTAATTAATAAATTAGGAGATAAGACTAACCCCCCCCCC
>NC_031995.1:79033612-79133611 GCF_001879085.1 Nicotiana attenuata | reverse complement strand
GTTTTTGATTTTGGTATGATATGCCCTTATATATATATATATATATATATATATATATATATATATATATATATATATATATATATATGGGTATGAAGTGGCTCAGTCCCGTCTTTTTACAGACAGTTATGTATAGTTGGATAGTATGTGGCCTTGTCGGCTTTCAGTTTTGGGTATATAGTTGTCTATAGCAGCCTTGCCGGCTCGCCCACTCTATTCTGCATTTATATGTTCATATGTCTTTTGGATAGATTTCCCTCACATATGTTATTCACGTTTATATCTTAAATACATGCTTAAGGATGTTCGACATGTAGGATTCGGGCACCCGTCGCGGTCCATCGGTTTGGGTCGTGACACAGACAAGGGTAAAGTTCAGCAAGAAGGCCGAGCACAAGACCTCAGACAAGTTAGATTATATACACTCTTACTTGTGGGGTCCAAATAGAGTTCCCTCCAAGAGTGGTGCCAGGTATTTTATGACTTTGATTGATGATTACTCAAGGATGGTGTGGGTGTATTTTATGGAAAAAAAGATGAGGCATTTTCAATATTTGTTAAATGGAAGACGATGGTTGAGAGGCAGAAGAAAAGAAAAGTTAAGCATTTTCGAACTTACAATAGGTTAGAATTTTGCAATTCTGAGTTCGATAATTTCTGCAGCAGAGAGGGCATAGTGACCGCACTTGTGTCCGAACACCACAACAAAATGGTATTGCAGAACGTATAAATAGAACGCTTTGTAATAGGGCACGAAGCATACTTTAACACTCATGTGTTAGCAAAGATTTTTGGGTTGAAGTAATCAATACAGCTTGTTATTTAGTCAACTGATCTCCATCCATAGCTATTGAGTTCAAAACTCCTTTTGAGGTATGGTTTCGCTTGCTGATTATTCAAATCTAAGGATATTTAGTTGTCCTACTTATGCTCTTGTGAGGGATGAAAAACTTGAGCCGAGGACAAAGAAGTGCATATTTCTAGGGTAACTGAGTGATAGGTTATAGGTTGTGGCGCACAGATCAAAAGACTCCAGGGCTAATTATCAGTAGGGATGTACATTTAATGAATCTGCCTCATTGGACAGTCAGAGGGAGAAGGCAATAGCAGAAACAGATCGTGGTGTCTGTGACCGCATAGATCTAGAAATTGAATCTCCATTAGCTCAGCCAAGTAGTCCTAAAGTAGAGGAAGTGGAGGAGGTGCAAAATATTGATCAAGATGATAATGTTGATGCACCTGCGCAAACACCCTATAGCATTGCAACAGGCAGAGAGAAGAGAGTGATCAACCGACCGCAAAGGTTTGCAAACGTAGTTGATGGAAATCTTCTTGGATATACGAGTCCAATGGGATTTGCTTTGGCAGTTGCAGAGACCGTTGATGCATTTGAGTGTTATAGCTACTCAGAAGTTATTCAAAGTACAGAACCAAATCGACGGATTAGTGCTACGGCTAAGGAGATTGAGTCTCTTAACAAGTTTAGGCATTGCTTAGACTTGGTTGATGTGTGCGGCAATGGATAGAGCCCTTACGAGGGCTGAGGGCAAGGTAGAGAGTCGTTGTTCCTGTTGATGAAGAGAATTCAAGCCAAGGGGAATATTTGTTATTTGTGGCTTGAATTATTTCCTTGTATCTTTAGGAAACCCATAATCCCTATAGGTTTAGGAAAATTCATTGTCCTAATAGATTTGGGAAAGGAAAAGCTATTGTCCTTATCAAATTGGGAAACCTTTCTCTTATAGGTTTGAGACCTTTTGGGATCTATATATAGGGGTTGTAGTTGGGGATCCTTGAGATTGTACTGTGCTTTTCTTCTCATTCATAGTGAAAAACTCTCTCTGCTTTGCCCCGAGGATTAGGCTTAGCAGAATCTCGTTAAACCCTTATGTTGATTTTTCTTCTCTATTTTCTTTGTGTATGATTGTGTGCTAGTTAACCCACGATATTCCGCCACAAATTACTTGGTTCAGACTTGATTCACTAGATCTGTTTTTAATTTAAATTTTTGGTTTGGATTCTCATTTTGTATTGTGTGATTATTTTTCCAATTAAAATACCTATACATTAGTTTAAAGTTTCGGTGGATTTTTTTTCTGAAGTACCAAAAACGAGTTCAGCTTTCAAAATCAACCTGAGAGAAAAGAAGACGACCAATCCGAATATCTTTTGACTTCTTTAGGTTAGTTTTAACTTATACAATTGTTAGTTCTATTACCAGTATTTACCACTATTTTTAGGATTTAGTTAAATAATACCTAGTTTGATTTATAATTTTTGGTGCACCCATTCATTCATTTTTTTAAATTTTCTTCTTTGCAATTTGTACATCTTAGCAAAATTCTTGGCTTCACCACTCCTCAGTCACTAGCCTAAGGATAAAAGTTCATGCAATTCAATACTATCGCTGAATGACTAGTTCCTCTACAACAAACTTGTTGGATAAAAATAAAATCAGTCATCTATCTTATAAGCATATGTGGGATTCCTCTGTTTCTGTTGAAAGCATCTCCAATTTCTTTCTTTCCACAAATGGTTAACACATTCTATCAGCAACATTCTATATATGCAGACTCGTGCACTCTGTGCCTTTACTTTAGAGGATGTCCATCTGAGTTCCTCCTGCCAATTATAACGTGTCTTACAATATTTTGCCATTAAAGAAGCTTAGGACCAGACGCTTGGGGAGAAAAGGCACCTGAAGAATAAGTGAGTTAGTTTTTCATCCTCGTAGTTGTACAAAGTGTTATTTATCTGTATTGCTGTAAATTAAATAATAATCTTTCTGAAAACAGAAACAGAAAGTTAGTAGAAATTAAATTTCGAAAACAGTAAACTTCTTCAAAATAAATTCTGGAAAAACGTTATAGGAACAAATCGAGCCCACTGAATACACAGTGTGTCCTTAAGGAAATTATTCCCCTTAAGTACCCGAGGTTTTGGAATATATCCTCCCAGGATAGAACAATTTAACTCACCAGTGTATCGGTACCTAAAACTCTGGTGATCGGCGAACCACTCGATGATCGTAAAACACACTGGAATGTTTTGTGCAGAAGAAGAAGAAGAAGATTCAGAAAATTTCGTAAGTAAATATTCTGGGATTTGAAGGTCTATTTATAGCCAACTTGGTGATGTTTCTGAAGAGGTTTGCAACCTTTCAGCACAGTCATGACTGTTGGAACATGTGTGACCCTCTGAAGAGGTTTGCAACTGTTCAGAATAGTCATGGCTGTTGGAACAGGTGTGACCCTCTGAAGAGGTTTGCAACCTTTCAGAACAGTCATGGCTGTTGGAAATTTTTGCGAAAAATTTAAAAAGAATTTATATTAATTCGGGAAAGAAAAACGGGCTAGACCGGACCGGGTCGCGGGTCATCCCTCCATTTCTTTTCCCACCATTTTCCATTCACACCTCTTTTGTTATTATTTATTAAATAACAAACCTAACAATCCCCCACATGAATGGAGAATGGCTATAAACTTAAAGGAATGCACGGACGTGTGTGTGTTTTACAAACAAGAATTAATTGCATCTGGATAAGTAGGTTTCCCTTTTACCTTTCCGTAGTGAACTTATATCGGATATACTCGGTCAATCGGTAGATTTGATATCTTTGAACCGTCGAGTTTTTTGTATACCTAGACAACATAAGTCACACAATCAATCCTTAACCATCTATGGTTCTCACGGTTGTGTTCGTTTCAGCCATGATCACCGCCTGATTTCATGAGTGCTTAGAGAATGGGCCTTTACTTTCATTCTCCTTGAAGCGGCTTACACTTCACACTCACATAGGTGATTCCTAAACATGTAATCCTAAAGACACACTATCTGGTCATATCCTGCCAGACTTAGCAAATCATTAAAAAACTTTAAGCTTTATTGACTCATCAAAAAGCCTTAATGCTTTACCTCGTTTTTGAACATTGTCTTCATCACGAGAATGGGTTGAGTTAGTTGACAATGTTAAACCGTCATTCATAACTTTGTTTGATCTCTTTGAACCTAGCTCTTGGGATCTCCAGTCTGCTAGGTAGAGTTACCGCCATGATGACTGGTCCTAGGCCTTTAACCCCATTCCCTTTGATGATCTTTCAACCGCCTCTCTAGATAGGCCTTTTGTAAGTGGATCCGACACGTTATCTCTTGACTTTACGTAGTCAATTGTGATAACACCACTAGAGAGTAGTCGTCTAACGGTATTGTGTCTCCGTCGAATATGACGAGATTTCCCGTTATACATAACGCTCCCTGCCCTACCTATTGCCGCTTGACTATCACAGTGTATACATATAGGTGCCAAAGGTTTGGGCCAAAATGGAATATCTTCCAAGAAATTCCGGAGCCATTCAGCTTCTTCACCGGCCTTGTCTAAGGCTATAAACTCAGCCTCCACTGTAGAGTGGTCAATGCACATTTGTTTGGACGATTTCCAAGACATCGCTCATCCACTGACTGTTTAGAATCGGTTGAACCGGTGATCTAATTTGCATCACTATACCCCTCTATTATCGTGGGATACTTATTGTAGTGCAAAGCATAATTTGGAGTATATTTCAAATGAACGTTCAATGCAAACTTCCTTATGTCGTAGACTAATACGTCTCGATTTTCGATTGCTTATCAGATTATTGACTACACTTAATGTAGTAATTATAACAACAACTGGAATGATTGGCATCAGTTGTGGCCACAACCTTTTAATATATAACACATTTCATAATCATTCCGCCATTTTCAAGCATTTGTATGCTATTCATTCATATGTCTATATGATATGCAAATTATAGCACCTCCATTCATGAAACAAATCCAACTTGCAATGGATTTTGGTCATGTTCATCGGTTAGTTCACCTCATTATAGACCAACATATTAATATATTCGTTCATGAACGGTCATGTCTATACAGACGTATCTTTCTATGAAAAGTCACAACCTTCAAAGTGACATCATTTCATAAAAGAACTAAACAATATAAATTTTCATTAAAGAAAATGACCTTTCGAGAAAGGCATGTGACCAACTTCCGAATTAGTAGTTTCATCAACTAGTCTTTATTAAGACTAAACAACATATGATTTTACCAACTACTATATCAATGGAGTTCAAAAATTATATAATTTAGACATTACGTCTAACATTGGCTTTTGTCATGCATAAGCTAAAAGCCCCCACACTTTAAATATTTCATCAACATATCATATATAATCAAATAATGACTATCGGATTTGAAGTATTCTTAATGTAAACACATTTGTTTTCACTCATTAATTTTTGAAACCATTTGACAATATTATTTGGTCAAATCTCGCATGTCATTGTTTACTAAACAATTTATCCAAACGTTATGACTTTCCCGATTTCTCGGCCGGAGGAACAGCAGTGCGGCTTGACGAGGCTATCGTCGTTTGCACCAACAGTCGCAGAAGGAATTCCATTCTCATTTGCCATTTCTTACAGTGAACAACAGAAGAGATCAATAAATGGCAAAACCAAAACAGTAAATAATACTGTAATTAACAAACAGTACGTAATAAAAACACCTGAAGTTTTTATATACTGTTTTACAGAAAAAACGATGAAGTTTTTATGTTCTTCAAATCGTTTTCTGAAATTCAATACCCTGATGAAGTTTTTATATCTTCAAATCAGAATAATAAAATTCAGACAGAATACAGAATATAATTTAAATATAATTTCCTTAAGATTGTTATTTATCTGTATTGCTGTAAATTAAATAATAATCTTTCTGAAAACAGAAACAGAAAGTTAGTAGAAATTAAATTCCGAAAATAGTAAACTTCTTCAAAATAAATTCTGGAAAAACATTATAGGAACAAATCGAGCCCACTGAATACATAGTGTGTCCTTAAGGAAATTATTCCCCTCAAGTACCCGAGGTTTTGGAATATATCCTCCCAGGATAGAACGATTTAACTCACCAGTGTATTGGTACCTAAAACTCTGGTGATCGGCGAACCACTTGATGGTCGTAAAACACACTGGAATATTTTGTGCAGAAGAAGAAGAAGAAGATTCAGAAAATTTCGTAAGTAAATATTCTGGGATTTGAAGGTCTATTTATATCCAACTTGGTGATGTTTCTGAAGAGGTTTGCAACCTTTCAGAATAGTCATGACTGTTGGAACAGGTGTGACCCTCTGAAGAGGTTTGCAACCTTTCAAAACAGTCATGGCTGTTGGAAATTTTTGCGGAAAATTTAAAACAAATTTAAATTAATCCGGGAAAGAAAAATGGGCTAGACCGGACCGGGTCGCAGATCATCCCTTTATTTCTTTTCCCACCATTTTCCATTCATACCTCTTTTGTTATTATTTATTAAATAACAAATCCAACACAAAGAACATGCCCGATCAACAACTAAATCCCATTTAGCCAAATTAATTTTAGCGTATAATTAATTTCTCATGAGCATTAGCAAAATAAAGGTCCACCTAGGTGACCCCTGGTTATTACAAGTAATCCTTTTATGCGACATCTTTTGGAACTCACCCGTTAATTGTAGGTATACCTTCTTAGTAAAAACTATCTTCATATTCTACAAATAAGTGTCTGAGTGATTCATCTCCTACACAACTTCCCTTGCCTTTATTATGTTTAGCTTGTTTTGCTTCAAACGGTAATGATCCGGCCGGTTATTTTGTGTATTTGAGCTTCATTTTCCCTTTTGAAACTTTTCGTATATGTATTTATTGTTATGTGACTTGCGTGGTTGGTTGATTTGGTATATGGGAGGTTCTGCGTTGATTTGGAATACGTGGTTCCTAGTTTGGAAGCTTAAGCTGGAAAAGTTGACCAATATTTGACTTTTGTGAAAACGATTGTAGAATAGTGTTTTGATGGTTCCAATACGTTCGTATGGTGATTTTAGAATTATGCATATGTCCGCAATTGAATTCGGAGGTTCCTAGAATGAATTGGCTCTTTTTTGCCGAAAGTTGGCAATTTGAAAAGGTTTAAAATTTCCCTAAGATTGACCATGGGTTGACTTTGTGGCTATGAGGTCCATATTTTTGTTTCAGGGCTTGGAATAGGTCCGTTTTATCATTTAAAACTTGTGTGTGAAGTTTGGTATCATTCCGAGTTGGTTTGGTAGGAATCAGACGCTTGATTGTTATTTTTGAAGTTCTTGAGTTTCATTGTGAAATCGACGCATTTTGGTGTTCGATTCGTGGTTTCGGACATTCTTTTGGTATTTTGAGTATGCGAGCGAGTTCGTGTGATGTTTCTATACTAGTGTGGATGTTTATTGTGGTATCCCCAGGGCTCGAGTGAATTTTAGACGTGTTTCGGAATGTTTTGGACTTATTTAGTGTTGCTGGTTTGTTGGTGCTGCAGGTATGCGAGAACCTGGTCGTATTTGCGAATCTCGCATCTTGCGAGTTGCAAGTCGCAATTCCAATGGTGGGCTGCGGTGACAAGCTTCGCAATTGCGATGGAGGCTTGGGGTCTAGGCAGGTCGCTTTCGCGACCATTTTGTCGCTTTTGCGACGCTGACTGACAGTGTGGGACTTCGTATTTGCAAAGTCAATGGATGGCTTTTGCGACATTTCCTAGGCTTAGTAGACTTTGCATTTGTGATCCATTGATCGCATTTGCGGAGGTCGCATTTGCGAACCCCATGTCGCAAATATGATTTCTACAACTGACCATATAGTTGGGATTTCGGGACTTAGTCTCATTTTAATCACATTTTGAGATTGAGAGCTCGGTTTGAGGCAATTTTTGAGGCATTTTTCACCCACTTGAATTGAGTAAGTAATTTTAACTTAGATTTGATTAATTTTCATCGATTTCATCTTTGATTTAACATTTAATTGATGAATCCATGGGTGAAAATCGGCGGTTTTGACAAAACTACTCTAAAAATAAAAATGTGAGATTTGACAGTCGATTTGGACTCTGTTTTGAAAACTAATCATATATTTGGACTTGTAGAGTTATGGGTAGTCGAGATCTATCCCTCGACTTGGTTTTTGACCTGATGGGGTCGGGTTTGACTTTTGTTGCCAATTTGGGAATTTGGGAAAGATCTCTACTTTATTAATTGAAATTGATTTTCCTTGCATTTTTGGATAGTATTGAGTTATTTTTGGCTAGCTTTGAGCCGGAAAGAGGTGAATTTTAAAGGAAAAACATTTTTAGAATATTGATTTGGCCTAATTGAGGTAAGTATCTGGCCTAACTTTGTGTGGAGAAAATGCCCTTTAGGATTTGGTCTAATTTGCATATCTGTGTTATGTAAAATGACATGTACATGAAGTGACGAGTATGTACATGGGCGTATATATGGTTTGTGATTGTATTAGACCTTAGGCTATTAATATTCCTTGAATTGGGGTTGTTTGCTATATGAAATATGGTTTATCGATGAATACTTCCCGCACTCTTATGTTATTGTAATGTCATGTGCATGTTGTTGTTGAGTGGTGAGCCAATATTTTGATGTGACTTTGGGTTTTGCTATTTTGTGATATTGTGGCAGATGTGGACATTTTGTGTATCTTGGTTGATGTTGTGTGGAGTATAAGGATGGCGAGATACGCATGTGGCGACATAAGAGAGGCGTTTCATTGTGATGCGCATGCGGCAAGATAAGGGTGGCTTATGTGCGTGGGGCGGCATAAGGGGAGAAATTCATTATGATGCGCACGCGACGACATGAGGGGGCATTGTCGATGATGTTATGTGATAATTCGAGGTATTCCTTTCATGTTCTTCATATGTTCGAATGAGGTTGATATCTTGCTCATATACTTGTTTCAAAAATATTTTTGTCTTGCATTTTGTAAGTTGTTGGTTTAGTTTGACATGCTATCAAATGCCCCACTCCTATTTGATATGTTGGCAAAGATGAGTTATTTTACATTGAGTTTATGTAACAGGCTCAATGAGGTTGTTGATATTTGTTCTGTTATGCACTTGTTGTCAGTTTTCTTTCGATATCTTGTACATGTTATTTGACTTGTGAGTATCATGACTTGAACCTCGTCACTAATCACCGAGGTTAGCTTGATCGTTACTAGGTACCGACTGTGGTATACTCATAATATGCTTCCTCACATTCTTTGTGCATATCCAGGTACTTCGGATCGAGCTGATCGTTAGGAGGTGCTAGAGCTATTGGAGACTTTAAGATATCCACGTTGTTCCGTTAGCAGGCATCAAAGTCACCCTCTTTACTTTCTTTTCTACTATTTATGTATTCCAAATAGTGATGTATGCTTGACACTTGTTATGCATTCATTGTAGAGCTTATGACTCAGTATTATCGGGTTTTGGGATGATGACTGTTGTGTCTCCTTTTGGCTGTGTTATGACATTTCTCCATTTTTTTAATTTGATTTTGAAGTTGTTATATTTTGATTGCTATCGTTATGTGATATGCTTACATAGTCTTAGAAACTAGGTGCCATCACGACCTTTGTGGTGGGATTTGGGTCGTGACAAGGTTATATCAGAGCTCTAGGTTCATAGTCTCTATGAGTCATAAGCTTGTTTAGTAGAGTCCCATGTATCGGTGTAGAGAAGTCTGTACTTATCTTCGAGAGGCTACGAAACTATTAGGAAATTTCATTTCCTTCATTCCTTATAGTGCAGATGTGTTGAAATTTGATTTGAGCCTTTATCATTCTATTTTCTCACATATGGTAAGGACACGAGCTTCAGTTACTGATGATGTTTCCCTAGGGATGGTGTTGCTAGAGGTCGGGGCAGAGGCAGAGAGAAAGCACGTGCCACAACATGGGGCCGTGCTAAGGGCACGACTGAGGAGCCACCAGTAGTTCCTGTTGGGGAGCAGGCATCCGAGGCGCTTATTGCTACCCTTGACTTAAGGAGACCTTGGCGCACTTTCTGATCATGTTCGGGACTTTGGCTCAAGTAGGGTTGATCCCGGTTGCACTAGCTACTTCACAGGCTTGGGAGGGGTCTATACTCCCACTACACATACTCCAACGCAATGGGCTCATGTGCAGCCCGTAGTTGCGGTTCAGCCCGAGGTCGGGCCAGTTGCATCGATTGAGGAGAAAAAGAGCTTAGGCAGGTTCTAGAAGTATCATCCTCCTGTTTTCAGCGGTGGGGCTTCTTAGGATGCACAAGGTTTCTTAGACTAGTATCACTGTAACTTGCATGCTATGGGTTTGGTAGAGTAGAGCGGGGTCTACCTTACTACTTTCTAGTGGACAAGGCCAACATATAGGTGGTGGCCGACTTATGAGGCGAGTAGGCCAACTGGCGCAACACAACTTACTTGGTCCCAATTCACTGATCTCTTCTTAAAAGAGTTTATTCCATAAACCCGCTGGGATAAGTTGCCCACCGAGTTCGAGCAGTTGCGCCAGGGGATATGAGTGTGTCCGAGTATGTTATGAGGTTTACAGAGTTGTCTCGTCATGCATATATTTTGGCTTCTACTACCAGAGAGAGAGAGTCCGCAGATTTATTGTGGGATCCCATTATAGCCTAAGATTTGGGATGGCACGAGAGTTGGAGACTAAGACGCCATTCCATTAGGTTGTGGAGATTGCTAGGAGGTTGGAGCGTATCTCCGGGCAGGAGAAGGGGGATAGGGAGGCTAAGAATCTGCGGGCAGGAGATGGAGGATAGGGAGGCTAAAAGGCCTCGAGATCTTTGAGGGTTTAGTGGTTCCTGCTCTACGGTTTTGGCCCGTCATGGCAGAGGCTTTGTCAGTCGATCGGTTTAGTCTACGTTTTAGGTTACTCGTAGTGCACTAGCTAGTCAAGGACCTCAGGGTACTGATATCGTGCAACCATCATTCAGTGCACCTTTTGCACGGGTTTCCTATATCGGTTATTCAAATTTTATGGGGAAAACTCATTACCATATGCCACGCTGCAGATGGGTTTCTTTGAGTTTGGTGATGCTAGGCACATCGTAAGAGATTGTCCCAGACTTCGTAAGGGTGGACCTCAGCAGGGTACTCAGGCTATGGTTTCCGTTCTAGTTGCCACTCCACCTAGACGGCCAGCTATATGTGGAGGAGAGTCGGGTAGAGGACGTCCTAGAAGGGGAGGACATGCCCGTTGTTATGCTTTCCCTGGTAGGACACAGACACTTGCATCAGATGTCATCATTACAGGTATTGTTCAGGTCTGTCATATGGATACATTAGTTTTATTTGAGATGGGCTATACTTATTCGTATGTGTCATCCCATTTTTCTTCACATTTGGATATGTCTCGTAATTATTTGGATGCTCCTATATATATGTTTTCTATTATGGTAGGCCGTGTCTATGCACATCGTGAGAGACTATCCCAGGCTTCGTAGGGGTGGACCACAACAGGGTACTCAGGCTATGGTTTCCGTTTTGGTTGCCAATCCACCTGCACAACCAGATATAGGTGGAGGACAGGCGGGTAGAGGACATCATAGAAGGGGAGGCCAAGCCTATTCTTATGCTTTCCCTGGTAGGACAGAGACAGTTGCATCAGATGCCGTCATTACAGGTATTGTTGAAGTCTGTCATATGGATGCATTAGTTTTATTTGATTCGGGTTATACTTGTTCGTATGTTTCATCCTATTTATCTTCATATTTGGATATGTCTCGTAATTATTTGGATGCTCCTTTTTATATGTCTGTAAGGCCCCGTAAAACTTCACTTAAAACTCCGGATTTCGTGGTGTTGAGGTAGGGTTATGTGTTAATAATTGTAGAGATTTTTCGGTGCGAGCTTGCTCGCCGCGGTACAGACTTTTTGGTTTGAACAGTACGCTAGTGAGTTAAAGGAAATGTTTGGCAGAATTAGGCGTTCCGCGGCCCATTATGCGGCCGTAAAATCGCTTGCGGGCCATTTTTTATGTCATTTTCGCAGAATTTGACATTTTGGGCCATTTTTATGTCATTTTCGCGGCCCATTATGTGACCGCAAAACCATTCCGCTGGCCGCACTCTGATCGCATATCAAGGCTGAAAATTTTTCGGAGGGAGGTTCTGCGGCGCGTTATGCTACCGCAGAACAGGTCTGTAGACCACAGACTGGTCGCAAAGTGAAGCAGAAAATGTCAATTCCGGAGGACCAATTATACGACCCATTTTGCGGATCACAGAAGCATTATGCGGCCCATTTTGCGGACCGCAGAAGCATTAGGCGATCGCATATGCAACCACAGATCCTGTTCCGGGGCTTCGTTTTGGGTTTTTATAACCCGACCCTACTCCGATAAAATAAAGGCAATGGACCATTTTTGAGCTAAAATCCGATATTTTGAGAGTGAGAGAGTGCCTAGAGTGGGAGAGTGATCTTCAACCTATTGTCCACCAATTCTTGCTCAAACATTGGCAGATTATCAAGCAAAACTCACTAGGTCTTCATCCTAAAGGTAAGATTCTACACCTTAGCCCTTAATTCCGAAATTTAACTAAAAATGGATAATTAGCATGTTAATTCTTGGGCATGGGAGTTGTTTATTTTGCATGCATGTATTAACAACGGGTGAAGGAAGATTGTGAGCTAAAAATGATATAGAATGGATTGTGAGATGATGGGATCCTCCCTAGAAAGGGTCTTGAAATAATCTTAATGAATACCTAGTGATTGATAAAATGCTCAAATGAGCTAGAACCATGACCATCTTCCTAATTTTGATGGAATTTGTTATATTTCTAAAATAGATTGAAGTTGCTAAGAATTCCGGAATATTTTAGAGTTTAAGGAAGCTCAATTGAGGTATGTTGGCTAAATCCCCTCTTCTTAGAATTGATTCCCACGGTGTTCATGTAATTGGTATAAGTCCCAATTTGATCATTATTAAATTGTCTATTCCGAATAAATTTGTGGTGAAAGATATGTGTTCAATATGTGTTCCAAAATGCTTTTATCATGCTATGTTAACATTTGAGAATTTGTTCAAAGTATGGACTGTGTGTTATAAATATTACAACTCTAAGTCAAGTTTGAATGAAGGTTGTTATGCCAAATTATGTGAAAAGCTCTATATGCCTAAGACTCCTAATTGCTCACATGTGTACTTAATGTCTTGAATTGAACGGCTTTGTTGTTGACAATAATGATGATGATGTTTGAAAATGAATAAGGTGAGTACGAAATATAAAATACGGCCAAGTGCCAAGGATGACATTATAATTGTGGCCACTAGTGCCTATGAATCGAAAAGACGTGAAAGAGGTATAATGTGAGATGATTGATAAAAAGGTAATGTCTCGGGTGAGACGGCTTAGCTATTTGGGCCGTGATTGGACGCCATACGGCACAAATGGTGGTCACTGTGCTGGAAATTGAAATTGGAAATTGTGGTGGACGTCTCAAATGAGACGACCTAGCCGATCGGGTCGTTATTGAACTCCGTGTAAAAGTACAGTGGTATTGTGAATGATGGCATATCGTTGCTAAAGATCTCCCAACCTAAAAGCATGGAAATTTACTTGAACACTTATGTGGTTCCTACCTTGATGATTTGGTATTGTTTGAGGCTTCTATTGATTTCATGATTGTTTCCCCCTTGTATTATTATTATTATTAATTCTATTGAGATGGTGTTTAGTTATACATACTAGTACTATTCGATAGTACAAACGTCCCTTTTGCCGGGGGCACTACATCTTTAAATGGGTGCAGGTGGTTCCATAGTAGGCGCTGTTTATCAATGATAGTGGTACACCCTCTTTCCAGTGGACTTGGTGAGCCCCACTTCATCCTGTGGTCATGTATTGTATCTTTTGTTCATATTATTACCACGTTTTGAGGTATATCTGGAGCCTTGTTGCCGGCACTATCGTAATACCCATTTGTATCTTTTAGAGGCTCCGTAGACAAAGTGTGGGTTGTATGCCGGTGTTGGGGAAAGTCAAAAAATCCATGTTATGTTTGAATCACTTGTTCCACTTTAAACTATGAAAGTGTGTGTATTTTGAGACATTAAAAGAATGGAGTAACTAATTGGAATGATTTGGTATTATATACATGATCTCCCTACCGTCTAATTAATGAAAATATGTCTTCTCTTTATTTGAGTGAGTTGGGGTAGAAAGAATCTAATAGGCTTGCTCAGCCAGGTTCACTCGGTTGAGCGCCGGTCGCGCTCCCCGAGTTTGGGGCATGACAAACATGGTAACTGTCATGCCCCAAAATCCGAGGAGCGCAACCGGCGCTCAACCGAGTAAACCCGACTGAGCAAGCCTGTTAGCTTTCATTCTACCCGAACTAATTCATGAATAAATAGGAGATGGACTCCATTAATCATACTTAGTAAGTGTTTCATTAACAACTTCCATTTCATTTCCATTAGCAACTTAAATCACAATTATCAAAATATTACAAATTTTATAAATCTTTGCCAAACCTAAATATTTCTACTTTAATTCCAATACCCGACACTACCCATAACCTGTCTACGGAGCCTCTAAACATAACAGAAGAGTAATTTAATATAGTTTGCCGGTAATAAGGCTCCGGCTATACCTCAAATACAAAGTACATGATAAACAAATCATACAGGACCCCGAAACGAAGTGGGGCTCACCAAGTCAGCTGAAAGGATGATGCGGCACTAGCTGCGACCAACACTGCCTGCTATAGAAATACCTACATCCATTTAAAGACGTAGCGCCCCCGGCAAAAGGGACGTTAGTGCCATCGAATAGCACTAGTATGTATAACTAAACACCATCTAGTTAGAAAGAACTTTCATACAAGAATAAGAATTCACAAGTATAACTCAAAAGCTTTAAACGATCACCACATTATCAAATAAAGGAATCATACAACTTTTACATCATTATCCATAGTTTTTAGTTTGGGGCCTTTCACATTATTTATCATTGCTCACAATACCACCGCTATCTTGAGCGGAGTCCGATCTCGACCGATTCGGCTAGGTTGCCTCATATGATGCATATGCTTCAATCACAATCTCATTTCTTCTTTTTTTTTCCGGAATTCATTCACAAGACCACCGCTATCTTGAGTGGAGTCCGATCTCGGCCCGATCGGTTAGGCCGCCTTGCCAAGGCGTTGTTCCCTTCTCATTAATCATTTCATTTCATATATATTATTTCATAGGAACTTGGGGCCACAACTTATCATATTATTCTAGGCACTAGGCCGCATTTCACAACTCACATTCCACATCACCTTCACTTTCAACAACAACTTACAATTTTAACATAATGGGCATACACAAGAGAAATTCAAGTTACAAGCATAGAGGGGAATTCTCATGTTTCGGCACAATAATCACAATTTAAAATTGACTTGAAATCTAGGCAATTTGGCATATACTTCACATTCTTTAATCTCAATTTATTGTCTAAGCATTTCAATACACGATTCACATTCCTTGCACCTTTTCAAATTAACAAGAATAGCATATTGATCATATTGGAATACATCTTTCACAAATATAAGGAAGCAACCCCAAACAATTCAACTTTAATCTTACCGTATTCACACAAACACCGACGAAGCTCAATTTCTAAAAGACGGGGTTTTAGCCATACATACCTTGTTTAAGCTTTCCTTAAGTTACTACAACATTCCGGAAATTCTAGCAATTCCAATCTACTTTGAGACATAACAAAATTGAACATAAATTAGAAAGGTGTTCATGGTTTCAGCTCATTTGAGCATTTTATCAAATACTAGTTAAGCATCTTATGTTCAAATCTCTTTTTCAAGGTTTTTCTTCATTCCCCAACCAAATCTTTACTTGTTTATGTTTAACAATCTTTCCACAACCCTAATTTATACATGCATGTATATATAATAGTATCACACCCAAGAATCATACCTCAATACCCCATCTTATACCCCAAACTCGAAATTAAAGCCTGATGTATAGAATCTTACCTTTTAGATGAAGAACTTATGATTGGGTTCTTTGATTCTTGAAGGTTGATGCAAGGTTGGATGATTGAATGTTGGGTTCCTTCTTCTCTCTCTAAAATGCTCTCAACTCTCTCTAAAATTAGTGGAAAAATGACCCCAAATGAAGCCCCAAAGATTATATATGAAAATGGGGTCGGGTTATAAAAATAGGAAGATTTACCCTCCGTATGCGGGTCTGCGATCGCATAATGGACCGCAGAATGGGTATGCTGGCCGCAAACGCGTTGCAAAACTCGGTGCACAAAACTGGGCTACACTGGTCCAGTTTGCGGCCAGATTTTCGATAGCAAATCAAGTATGCAGACCGCATAATGACTTTTGCGATCGCATATTTAAGACAGGATCGAATTTTTCCAGCCTTTGGTAATTTGATCATAACTTTGCGAAGGAATGTCCAAATGACGAACGGTATGAAGCGTTGGAAACTAGAATTGAAGACCTTTCATTTGATAGGTTATTCATCACATAAAACATTATACATATTTAGATATGCTCGTTCAAAGTATGGACTAGTGCAAGATCATTTGGAATTTTAGCCTATTATGAACTTTTTCAATTTTTTTCTTAGACTTAGGCCTTTCCTTGGACCCCAAATTACTTACCATAAGACTTATTCACATATTTACCAAATTCAATTGATGTACACCATGTTAATAGCATATAAAAATATTATAATGCCTACGTGGCACCACGAGATCCTAGGTTACTTAGCGAAATTTTCCGGGGCCTTACATTCTCCCCCCCTTAGGATCATTCGTCCTCGAATGAGGAGTAGAGTCCAACTTAAACGCTTAATATAATAAGTCTCTTTTCTCACCCACCTCAAGTCCCTAGATTTTGACTAACTCCTAAATTTTTCAGAAATTTTGGCAGAGTTTCCTTTGTAACTAGGCCTATCCACCTGCCAGAGAACCACCAAAATCATCCTAAAAGCACATCCACAACTCGACAAAGCACCATAATGTATATATCAATGACAATAACCTCAGTATTACAAACACTACTTTATCACAATGATACCTGGGCATGGACTGCACATTTTTAAATCATGTCACCTAGAAGGCACCTTTCAAATCAAAACCAACTGCTATGCAATCAAGAGAAAATATTTTATTTCCACAACACTCTCGGCCTTCAATGGCCTCTTATATCTACAAACTTTGCCAGAACACATTCACGGGAGCAATTTTGACCCATAAACTTACTTAACAAGGATAGCAAGTAGATATCTCGCATAAGACAACTATCCACTAACTTCACCTTCAATAATTTCCACCGGAATGATAAACAATTGATCTCCACCTACTTTCTTAGACATAGACATGTGAATCCACAAAATATATGGCGAACAACTATGGGGACACTTCATACTCCTAGTGCGGCCTAATGTGGAATACACTTATGCAACCTTTATTATCAACTCACATAACATCTTCAAGGGAAAATATTGAGAATACTCTAAATCTCTAGGCGAACACTCACACTAAACCCTTGATGACCTTCAACAATTACTCTAAGATGTGCTATCATAAACTGACCATAAAATTGCCTATCAAATATATATGTGATCACACTGTGAAGCTTCATCTTTGACTCGTCTGAACTTACAATACCCAATGGATCTAATACAATGAGGAACAACAGAGTTCAAGATCAGGCTGGAGTTATTCAGGAATCTATTAATGCGCTGAGTAGAGTACTTTCTGAGGTTATATGCTAAGGGACACGAAAGTTACAACTAACAATGCTGACATGGTTAATCACTGTGACGACGTCAATTATTACACAAATGAGGCATAGGGGTAAGTAGTACATTGGCAATAGGAATCATTAAGGAGGAACATTCATGTACATGACCCAGTCGTTTCCTAGGGTGAAGGGAAAATCAATTCATGCTCTGGTACCTTTAATGTGATATGGGATTCAAAATACATGAAGTGGAATTACACTCCTGACGTTAGCTGACAAAAGGAATCTATGTTGTAAGCCCATGAGGATGAAAATGAAGTTAAAACACTTATGAGAATATCATAACTCAAACAGCTTAACCCTCCCTGACAATTGACCCTATATGAGAGAACTAAAGGTATGACAATTTGTCTTCCAAATCAATATGCTCATGATATGTGCAAAAATCTGAAGGCATCTAATCTCACCCCTTTCACGAGTAAAACCACATAGCTTGGACATCTAAATGTTGGGATGAAATCATGTACTGGTTAGAGGCATTATAATGGTTAACATGATGCTCCGGGGAGACAGACAAATGACACTCCTATACACCCAAGGAGGTGTTATACCAAGGGTAGCAAAACTCCCCTCTCATGACAATGATATAGTCAATTATTCTAGAAGCCGAGTGAGAAGAAATGCCACGTAACTCATCCAATCCGACCCATTTAAGACTTTGGAAAAAGGGCACGCACTTTGGTTTGAAATCAGGGCAATTTCAGCCTGGGCTTAAAGGAAAATCATTACTTTTGAAACCCATGAGACAAGCCCTCGTAGCCCTAGAAAATCGTCAACAATGGCAGGAAAGTACTTAAAACCATTACGAGTTGGTATAAAACAAGGCCTCAAAGTGCCCACATGGATAAGTTTGAAAGAATGAGACGTCTTAATGCATTTATCGGGGAAAAGTAACCTAGTTTATCTAGTCACAGAGACAAGCAGAGCAGGTAAATGGTTGTTAGAAGAACATCTACAAGGAATACCAACAATATTTATTTATTCTAACAAAAGGAATATGTCCCCATCCTTAATGCTACAAGACTTCCTCTTTGATGCCATGAAACATAAATGATTTTTACAATGAGAGTTATCGGATGAAATAGATAGTAGGGTAGCAAAACTAATGAGCACCATTTGGAACCAACAAGCTTAAACTAAGTCGAAGACATTAGAAGTCTATAGTAAAGGGGGATTTACCTATTTTCAGTGTCCTTTTTATGTCATTTAGTACATAAAATGAGGTGAATTTAATCGAATCGTATAGTTGGATAACTAGTCGAGACATTGAGATAATATCGCATTGAAGATTACGGGTAAACAACACACGATGCAAGACAAATGAAAAGAAAGTGAAAGAGCCTTATGGAAGTAACCTTTACATTGTAACCACTAGGAAGGGTGGTAATACAAAGCGATTACGAGAAGCTACATTTTTGAAAGAAGATCTCTGTATGAAGTCACGTGATGTATAGCTCCAGAATTCTAAAGTCCAATTATGTTTAGCAACTCTACTTCATAATGAAGCACTACAACACACTTCTACACAACCAGCTATTGCAAACCACATTGGAGATGCTATAAGACTTAACAGAGAGAAAGGCTTTGACATATGAATGTGTTACTAGGTGTATTTCTCCTTTGTCAACCTAAAACCTAAAGGTGAGAGTTAGACTGATAAGCAGATCGTTGGACTAGCACAAGTGTAGATAATCCATTATCGGAAAGAGATCATTCAATTTCAGTAATTGCGGCATGCTATCAACCCTTGATGAACTTGAAGTGATATGAGAACCCAATGAGATAGTATAGAATAATCATGGAGGGTTTGCAGATGTTCATAATGAGTTCTTCATGGATTTGAACTTGAGAACTACTAGATGCTAATGAGATACAGAAGAATATGAGAAACATGCGTTGTGCTATAATAACCCCCAAAGGTGTGCTTGGTCTTAACAGAGATCTTAGTAGGGGTCCTTACGAGAAAGGAAGTGTTACAATGATTCATAGAAGGATATGTGCCCTCAAGGTTATCGAACAAGTGTGGGGAAACTAGCACAATGAATTCACTAACTAAAGAACACAATTAACACATGTTATGGAGGTGTAAAGAGAAAATAAACATTTGTTATGAGCTGGACATGCTTCTGCTGTATTAACTCCCAACTGCAATATACGACCCTGCCACGAGCAAGCATAATACTAGGACAAAGTGAGCTACTTACTGTGGGATGACCCAAGTGGACACGAAAGTTATGGCGACACATGATCTTCCTATGACGTGGATGTGAGGATCTCAATTTTCAGAGAGACTTTATGCACACTGTGGCCATTTCGATTGACATGCACTCATGTGAGGTGTTAAGGTATGCTCTTATTTTACTAGGCAGTGAGAAGCTTTCATGATGATATTTGCGAGAGAGTAGATTGACTGTTCAAACCATATAAGCCATATACACAACTGAGTAAAAGAGTGACTCGAGAAGGATCACAACGCTGGGATGCTTTGCATGGAACTTGACACCACATAGGTAAACTTTACGACGGTGCATGTATAGGCACAAGCGAGTATATTTTGTCCATTTAAATAAAAAGATTCTGTAAGAAATTCATCGGATATAGTCCCTTGGTGAGAATTTAGGAAAAGCAAGTGGGAAGTATCAATCCTAGAGTTATAACTCAATTCAAGGGCATAATTGTAGAACTTAATTCCACAAGAATGTAAATAAGAGAATTCACAATAGAGTAGATTCACGTATAGTGCGTCTCGTTGAAAGAGTCGATACACGCAATGTTTTGTTATTCAACATCTTGTTAAGACCATGTTTATTAGAACTCTTCAATATGGATGTACATATACAATGAGTAGAAATTTTGATTTGACTCACTTAATGACTTTAGGTTGGTAGGGAAATAGCTTAATCAATACTCCTCGACTCAACATCCCTAACGTACGTAGGTAACATACTGATATACTACATGATCTGGTGGTGCAGAGACATCAATAGGGACAAGGACACTCCCCTCTTAGCGATATGTTTTACCAATCCATCCACAACTCAATACATTCTCCTAACAAGTCCTTGGGCAATCCACTCGGACTCAATGGTGGGATCAATCCCTCCTCACATGCTTCAAGTTCGCGGATTATGGTAATAAGGTTACCAATCTTGAGAATAAGACTTAGAGAGGAAATCAGCTCCCTAACTTGAGCTCTATCGCACGGTTGGAGTATCAAGGAAGGGTGAAATTCCTAAATGTCTGAATAGCCTCCAACTTATAGATGTGGTCGACAACACACCGATAAGAAGGACTCTACTAGACACGGCTCCGAGACATCATAGGACACTTTAAAACATTAGGCTCTGATACCAAGTTTGTCACGCCCCAAATCCGAGGAGCGCGACCAGCGCTCAACCGAGTAAACCCGACTGACCAAGCCTGTTAGGTTTCATTCTACCCGAACTAATTCATGAATAAATAGGAGATGGACTCCATTAATCATACTTAGTAAGTGTTTCATTAAAAACTTCCATTTCATTTCCATTAGCAACTTAAATCACAATTATCAAAATATTACAAATTTTACAAATCTTTGCCAAACATCAATATTTCTACTTTAATTCCAATACCCGACACCACCCACAACCTGTCTACGAAGCCTCTAATCATAACTGAAGAGTAATGTAATATAGAAATGCCGGTAACAAGGCTCAGGCTATACCTCAAATACAAAGTGCATGATAAACAAATGAAACAGGACCCCGAAACGAAGTGGGGCTCACCAAGTC
Organism: Nicotiana attenuata; assembly: GCF_001879085.1. Lineage (NCBI taxonomy): Eukaryota > Viridiplantae > Streptophyta > Magnoliopsida > Solanales > Solanaceae > Nicotiana > Nicotiana attenuata. Next base: position 79,112,195 of record NC_031995.1, on the reverse strand, counting down.
AGCTGAAAGGATGATGCGGCACTAGCTGCGACCAACACTGCCTGCTATAGAAACACCTACATCCATTTAAAGACGTAGCACCCCCGAAAAAAAGGGACGTTAGTGCCATCGAATAGCACTAGTATGTATAACTAAACACCATCTAGTTAGAAAGAACTTTCATATAAGAATAAGAATTCACAAGTATAACTCAAAAGCTTTAAATGATCACCACATTATCAAATAAAGGAATCATACAACTTTCACATCATTATCTGCAGTTTTTAGTTTAGGGCATTTCACATTATTCATCATTGCTCACAATACAACCGCTATCTTGAGTGGAGTCCGATCTCGACCCGATTCGGCTAGGTTGCCTCATTTGAGGCATACGCTTCAATCACAATCTCATTTTTTCTTTTTTTCCGGATTTTATTCACAAGACCACTGCTATCTTGAGCGGAGTCCGATCTCGGCCCGATCGGCTAGGCCGCCTTGCCAAGGCGTTGTTCCCTTCTCATTAATCATTTCATTTCATATATATCATTTCATAGGCACTTGGGGCCACAACTTATCATATCATTCTAGGCACTAGGCCGCATTTCACAACTCACATTCCACATCACCTTCACTTTCAACAACAACTAACAATTTTAAGATAATGGGCATACATAAGAGAAATTCAAGTTACAAGCATAGAGGGGAATTGTCATGTTTTGGCACAATAATCACAATTTAAACTTGACTTGAAATCTAGGCAATTTGGCATATACTTCACATTCTTCAATCTCAATTTATTGTCTAAGCATTTCAATACACGATTCACATTCCTTGCACCTTTTCAAATTACCAAGAATAGCATATTGATCATGTTGGAATACATCTTTCACAAATATAAGGAAGCAACCCCAAATTCATGTGGAACAATAATCAATTTAACAATTCAACTTTAATCTTACCGTATTCATACAAACACCGACGAAGCTTAATTTGTGAAAGACGGGGTTTTAGCCATACATACCTTGTTTAAGCTTTCCTTATGTTACTACAACGTTCCGGAAATTCTAGCAGTTCTAATCTACTTTGAGACATAACAAAATTGAACACAAATTAGAAAGGTATTCATGGTTTCAGCTCATTTGAGCATTTTATCAAATACTAGTTAAGCATCTTAAGTTCAAATCTCTTTTTCAAGGTTTTCCTTCATTCCCCAACCGAATCTTTACTTGTTTATGTTCAACAATCTTTCCAAAACCCTAATTTATACATGCATGTATATATAATAGTATTACACCCAAGAATCATACCTCAATACCCCATCTTATACCCCAAACTCGAAATTAAAGCCTAATGTATAGAATCTTACCTCTTAGATGAAGAACTTATGATCGGGCTCTTTGATTCTTGAAGGTTGATGCAAGGTTGGATGATTGAATGTTGGGTTCCTCCTTATCACTCTAAAATGCTCTCAACTCTCTCTAAAATCAGTGGAAAAATGACCCCAAATGAAGCCCCAAAGATTATATATGAAAATGGGGTCGGGTTATAAAAATAGGAAGATTTACCCTCCGTATGCGGGTCTGCGGTCGCATAATGGACCGCAGAACGGGTATGCTGGCCGCAAACGCGTCGCAAAACTCGGTGCCCAAAACTGGGCTACACTGGTCCAGTTTGCGGCCAGATTTGCGATAGCAAATCAAGTATGCGGACCGCATAATGACTTTTGCGATCGCATATTTAACACAGGATCGCATTTTTCCAGCCTTTGGTAATTTGATCATAACTTTGCATAGGATTGTCCAAATGACAAACGGTTTGAAGCGTTGGAAACTAGAATCGAGGACCTTTCATTTTATAGGTTATTCATCACATAAAACCTTATACATATTTAGATATGCTCGTTCAAAGTATGGACTAGTGCAAGCTCATTTGGAATTTTAGCCTATTATGAACTTTTCCAATTTTTTTCTTAGACTTAGGCCTTTCCTTGGACCCCAAATTATTTACCATAAGACTTATACTCATATTTACCAAATCCAATTGATGTACACGATGTTAATAGCACATAAAAATATTATAATATGCCTACGTGGCACCACGAGATCCTAGGTTACTTAGCGAAATTTTCCGGAGCTTTACAGTATCATAGCCTAAGGTTTTAAAGTGTCCTAGGATGTCTCGGAGCCGTGTCTAGTAGAGTCCTTCTTATCCCTGTGTTTCCGACCACATCTATAATTAGGAGGCTACTTGGACATTTAGGAATAATACCCTTCTTTGATATTCTAGATCGTGCAATAAAGCTGATTGTGAGACTGTTCCTCTTCTAACTCATGCATTGCTCTAACTTTTAGTACATGGCACCTAAGAAGAAAGCAAGAACTGGCCAAGGAGCCAATGCCGCCCCAGGAGTGGCAGTTGATTCTTAACCTGATGATGCGAGTGAATACCCGAGAGGTGAGGATATTCCTCCGACTACTACACTGCTTGATTCCACTACACCTGACCAGACTACACTAGTTCCTACATCAATTGAGGGTGCAATGATCCCTCCGACTGATATTCCGGTTCCACCTCCTGCCCCATCTTCTTGTCCCGCTGTTTCTAATGGGGATCTTAGGGGAGCCATACAGATGTTGGCTCAAATACTGGCTTCCCAGGCCCAAAGATGAAATGTTGCACCTACTTTTTCTAGCCAGCAAGGGGATTCTGCTAGTTCAAGGGTAAAAAAGTTCCTTCAGTTAGATCCTCCAGTGTTCACGGGTGCTAATCCCGAGGAGGACCCTTAGGATTTCATTGATGAGATGCACAAGACTCTCCGAGTTATGTGTGCTACTGAGACCGAGGGAGTGGAGTTGGCCGCCTACCGCCTGAAAGGGGTGGCCTATTCTTGGTTTAAGTTGTGGGAGGACTCCCGTGAGGAGGGAAGCCCTCCGACGAGGAGGAGTGAGTTTGCTGACGCCTTCACGGATCAGTTCTTGCCTGCCGAGACAAAGGCAGCCCGTGCCACTAAGTTTGAGAACCTAAAGCAAGGTAGCAAGAGTGTATAGGAGTACCACATGGAGTTCGCGCGCCTGTCCAAGTATGCTATTCCCATGCAACCCACTATGGAGGCTACAGTTTGCCGGTGCGTGCAGGGTCTTAGCCCCTTGGTTACCAATGAGGCCGCAACAACTGCCTTGAATTCTGACATGAACTCTGGGAAGATGGTGGAATTTGCTAAAGCTACAGAGAACCATAAGTTGAAGAACATAATGGAGCGAGAGGGTAGCAGTAAAGCCCGGTTCGTGGGAAACCTTGGAGATTTATTTGGTGGTGGTAGGTCAGCCTTCAAGGGAGGGTCACCAGGACCATCCCAGTCTTTTGCTCAGTCTTCAACCAGTGCACCGCCATCAGGGACCAATCAGCAGCAGTGGAGTCATTTCAGGCCCAGTCGGGGCAACCGTGTACCCTACCAGCAGGGGCGGTCCGGAGGGAGATTCCAGCAACAACAGAGGCCCCCATGCCATAGGTGTGGCAAGATGCACTTGGGGATCTGCTACATGGACCTACCCATATGCTACGAGTGTGGTTTGAGGGGTCATATTCGGAGAGAGTGTCGTTCATCCTGCTAGGGTGCGGGCAGGGGCACAACACAACCATCCAGTCTTGCAATTTCTACATCCTCAGCACCCTCTCCAGCTCGAGGCACTCCAGCACCCGCAGGGCGTGGTGCATCTAGGGATGGTGCACAGAGTTCGGGAGGACCCAACCGTTTCTATGCTATGAGTGGCCGCGAGAGTGCAGAGACTTCTCCAGATGTTGTCACATGTATATTGGCTGTCCAATCTCATGATGCGCATGCTCTTATTGATCCCAGTTCCACTTTGTCCTATGTTACTCCTTATGTTGCTATAGAATTCGGAATGGAACCAGAACAACTTCATGAGCCCTCTCTGTATCTACTCCAATTGGTATGTCTATAATGGCCGCGCGGGTTTATAGAGATTGTGTTGTCACGGTACGTGGTCGGGATACCATGGCCGATCTTATTGAATTAGGATGGTTGATTTTGATGTAATAATGGGAATGGATTGTCTTTATTCATGTTTTGCCAAACTCAATTGCCGACCTAGAACTATGAGGTTTGAATTCCCAAATGAGCCAGTTGTTGAATGGATGGGGGATAATATGGTGAAAAAAGGTAGGTTAATTTCTTACCTTAAGGCCACAGAGATGATTAACAAGGGTTGTATCTATCATTTGGTCTGGGTCACGGACGCCGATGCTGAGGCACCTACACTTGAGTCTGTGCCAGTTGTAAATGAATTTCTGGATGTCTTTCTAGATGAGCTCCCTGGGATTCCACCAAACAGGGAGATTTATTTTAGGATTGATGTGATGCCAGGCACGCAGCCTATCTCTGTCAACTTACAGAATGGCACCGGCAGAATTGCAGGAGCTAAAGGAGCAATTGCAGGATTTTTTAGGGAAGGGTTTCATTCGACCGAGTGTGTCGCCTTGGGGCGCACCGGTTCTATTTGTAAGGAAGGAAGATGGATCGCTACGGATATGTATTGACTACCGGCAGCTCAACAAAGTCACAATCAAAAATAAGTACCCACTACCAAGGATAGATGATTTGTTTGATCAATTACAGGGTCCTAGGTACTTTTCCAAAATTGATTTACGGTCCGAGTATCATCAATTCAAGATCAGGGAGCAGGATATTCCGAAAACAGCATTCAGGACCCGGTATGGGCAGCTTGCATTTTTGGTAATGTCTTTCGGGCTAACAAATGCCTCGGCAGCTTTCATGGATCTTATGAATCGAGTCTTCAAGACTTTTCTTGACTCTTTTGTAATAATGATCATTGACGATATTCTTCTGTATTCACGAAGTCGAGGGGACCATGCCGAATATCTCAGGGCAGTTTTGTAGACTCTGCATCGGCACCAATTGTATGCGAAGTTTTCGAAATGTAGATTTTGGATTGAATCTGTTACATTCTTGGGTCATGTCGTCTCTAGAGAAGGAATTAAGGTTGATCCTCAAAAGATTGCAACGATGAAGAATTGTCCTAGACCTACAACTCCAACAGAGATTCGTAGTTTCTTGGGCTTAGCAGGGTATTACAGGAAGTTTGTGGAGGCGTTCTCTACTCTTGCCTCTTCATTGACTAAATTGACACAAAAAGTGGTTAAGTTCCAATGGTCCGATGCTTGTGAAAGGAGCTTCCAAGAGTTGAAATCAAGATTGACTACGGCACAGACGTTGACCCTACTAGAGGGTACAAATGGGTTTATGGTGTATTGCGATGCTTCAATGATTGTGCTTGGGTGTGTACTAATGCAACATGGCAAGGTGATATCCTATGCTTCTAGGCAACTGAATAATCAAGAATTGAACTATCCAACACCTGACTTAGAACTTGCGGCGGTGGTTTTTTCATTGAAGATTTGGCATCATTATTTCTATGGGGTCCATGTGGATATACTCACGGACTATATGAGCAATCAATACATTTTCAAACAGAAGGAGTTGAATCTGAGGCAGAGAAGATGGCTGGAGTTACTCAAAGATTACGACATCGATATTCTATATCACCCGGGAAAAGCCAATGTTGTGGCAGATGCTCTTAGCCAGAAATCTATGGGAAGTTTGGCTCACTTGGAAGCATATCAGAGGCCGTTGGCCAAGGAAATTCACCGGATATCTAGTTTGGGAGTTCTTCTTACGGACTCTAGTGAAGGAGGGGTAATTGTACAAAATAGAGTTGAATCATCGCTTGTGGCAGAGGTCAAGGAGAAGCAATACAACGATCCATTATTGGTACAATTGAAGGAGGGGATTCACAAACATATGAACACCGCTTTTTCTCTTAGCATGGATGATGGTACGTTACGGTACCAAGGGCGACTATGTGTTCCAAATATAGATGGTTTTCAGGAAAGAATCATGGTTGAAGCTCACACTTCTAGGTATTCCGTGCACCCAAGTTCTACGAAGATGTATCACGCTCTCAAGGAATTCTATTGGTGGAACATGAAGAGGAATGTAGCATATTTTGTGGCAAAATGTCCAAATTGTCAGCAAGTGAAGGCCAAGCATCAAAGGCCCAACGGGTTGGCATAGAACATAGAGATTCCAATATGGAAGTGGGAAATGATTAACATGAACTTTGTAGTGGGAATACCGCGCACTCCACGCAAGTTTGACTCGATTTGGGTGATTGTGGACCGACTCACGAAATCAGCACACTTTTTGCCAGTTAAATCTACCGACACAACGGAACAATGTGCTCAGTTGTATATCAAGTAAATAGTCAGGTTGCATGGTACTCTAGTTTCTATCTTTTCCGATCGAGTGGCACATTTTATGGCTAATATTTGGAAGAAATTTCAGCAAGGTTTGGGTACTCAAGTGAATCTTAGTATAGCTTTTCATCAACAGACTGACGGGCAGGCAGAGCGGACCATTCAGACGCTTGAGGATATGTTGCGTGCTTGCATCCTTGACTTCAAAGGTAGCTAGGATGACCATTTGCCACTCATAGAATTTTCTTACAACAACAGCTATCAGGCAAGGCAGTCTAAGAGGCTAAGGAAGAGTTGGGGTAATGTTGTGTGTGCCAATTGAAGTCATTCTAAAAGCTCCTGAGTTTGTGTCCCAGTTGCCGATCAAGCTAATAAAGACTAAAAAAGACCAATCACTTGCTTATTCGCCAACTTGGGTTTCGGTTGCTAGTATTCAGATGGCACCATTTGATGCGTTATAAGGTAGGAGATGTAGATATCCCATTGTGTGGTTCGAGATTGGGGAAGCTGAGTTGATAGGACCAAACCTCGTGCTTCAGACTATGTAAAAGGTTAAGATCATTAAAGAGTGGTTGAAAACTGCTCAGAGTCGTCAAAAGTCCTATTCGGATGTTCGTCGCAGAGATTTGGAGTTCAAAGAAGTTGATTGGGTATTCTTGAAGGTTTCCCCCATGCAGGGTATAATGCGGTTTGGAAAGAAAGGGAAATTGAGTCCGAGGTATGTTAGGCCGTATAGAATCATTCAGAGGATTGGTCAGGTGGCGTACAAGCTTGAGCTACCACCTGAGATGTCATTAGTACACCCGGTATTCCATGTGTCTATGTTGAAGAAGGTAGTTGGAGATATGTCAACTGTTGTGCCAGTTGAGACTATCGAGGTAAATGAAGAACTGTGATACGAAGAAATTGCCTCTGTGAAGGTGTTATGGAGAAACTAGCCGGTTGAAGAGGCTACTTGGGAGGCCGAGAAAGAGATGAAGAATAAATATCATTACTTGTTTGAATAGCTGTTATCTTTTTGTAAAATTGTCGCCTATGAATTTTGTATCACTTGTTCAGTTGATGTAAAGGCGTTCCTTTTTAGTTATATGTTGCTTATGAGGCCACAATTGGTGTTATTTTGTGTTGTGTTATGTTATTGGATTATGTATATGTTGTTAAGATTTGTTTCTGGGGTTCTCTAGCAGGTGGATAGGCCCAGTTATAGGGGAAACTCTGGCGATATTTTTGGAAATTTAGGGAGTTAGTCAAAATTTGGGACTGCTGGTGTGTAGTATGGTAGTTAAGTTGCATCGGATGCTAATAGTGAACTTTGACCCTCATTCGAGGACGAATGATCTTAAGTGGGGGAGGATGTAAGGCCCCATAAAATTTCACTTAAAAACCAGGATTTCGTGGTGCTGAGGTAGGCTTACGTGTTCATGATTGTAGAGATTCTTTGCGGCGATCTTGCTCGCCGCGGTACGGACTTTTTGGGTTGAACAGTACACTAGTGAGTTAAAGTAAATGATTGGCAGAATGCGGCATTTCCGCAGCTCATGCGACCAGAGAACAGGTCTGCGGACCGCAGGTTGGTCACAGAGTAAAGCAGAAAATGTCAGTTCCGGAGGGCCAATTATACGACCCATTTTGCGGACCACAGAAGCATTAAGCGCTCGCATATGCGACCGCAGATCCTGTTCCGGGGCTTTATTTTTGGGTTTTTATATCCCGACCCTACTTCGATAAAATAGAGGCACTGGACCATTTTTGAGCTAAAATCTAAGATTTTGAGAGTGAGAGTGCCTAGAGTGGGAGAGTGATCTTCAACCTATTGTCCACCAATTCTTGCTCAAACATTAGCAGATTATTAAGCAAAACTCACTAGGTCTTTATCCTAAAGGTAAGATTCTACACCCTAGCCCTTAATTCCGAAATTTAACTAAAAATGGATAATTGGCAAGTTAATTCTTGGGCATGGGAGTTGTTTATTTTGCATGCATATATCAACAAAGGGTGAAGGGAGATTGTGAGCTAAAAATTATAAAGAATGGATTGTGGGATGATGGGATCCTCCCTAGAAAGGGTCTTGAAATCTTAATGCACACGTAGTGATTGATAAAGTGCTCAAGTGAGCTAGAACTATGACGTTTTGGTATTGTTTGAGGCTTCTATTGATTTCATGATTGTTTTACCCTTGTATTATTATTATTCATTCTATTGAGATGGTGTTTAGTTATACATACTAGTACTATTCGACAGTACTAACGTCCCTTTTTCCGGGGGCGCTGCATCTTTAAATAGATGAAGGTGGTTCCATAGCAGGCGGTGTTAATCAGCTATTGTGGTACAACCTCTTCCAAACAAACTTGGTGAGCCCCACTTCATCCTGGGGTCATGTATTGTATCTTTTATTCATATTATTACCACGTTTTGAGGTATAGCCAGAGCCTTGTTGCTGGCACTATCATAATACCCATTTGTATCCTTTAGAGGCTCCGTAGACATAGTGTGGGTTGTATGCCGGTGTTGGGGAAAGTTGAACAATTCATGTTATGTTTGAATCACTTGTTCCACTTTAATCTATGAAAGTGTGTGTATTTTGAGACATTAAAAAAATGGAGTAACTAATGGAAATGATTTGATATTGTATACATGATCTCCTTATTGTCTAATTAATGAAAATATGTCTTCTCTTTATTCATGAGTGAGTTCAGGTAGAAAGAATATAATGGGCTTGCTCAGCCGGGTTCACTCGGTTGAGCGTCGGTCGCGCTCCTCGAGTTTGGGGTGTGACACTGAAGTTGGATAGCAGACCTCGATAACCATAAATCGAAATAAGTGTTATGGTTTAGTATGATCTACAAAGTTGTAGTAAAGCCACGAGGATTGATAACTGAGGCTATGAAACAAAATATAGCAATGGTCGTAAGTTCGAGAAAGTACCGAGAGAAGAACTTCAGTACACCTATAGATGCTTAGAGGGACACCTTGTCAAGTTTTGTATATGTTCCCAAAGTGAGGCCTGGAGGCTGGCTAAAAGCTGGAGGAAAAAAGAGAGAAGAGTCACATAGGTGCACATACAAGGACACAGTCGTACAGGCTGCATGACAGAAGGTAACAACATTTACGATATTGGAAGAATTTCGACCACAGATCGTGGTATGAGAAAGAGTCCTAAAAGGGGGAATACCCTGGCCTTTGGATTTATTTACAAAATAGTTTCCTAGATTTCAAGGATAATATTAAAGTATTCGTATGAGCTATAGGTTATGAGACTGATAAAAGAATCAATCAACATTCGAGGACGTATGTTCCAAAGGGAGGAATGATGTTACACCCCATATTTTCGTATGTTAGAGTACGTCGCAAGTCAATTGATGTATGCTCAGAAATGATATCGTATTGAAAGTACATAAAGTAAGTTAACCATGTTACCTTGGAGTTTACAAATATTAAAGATCGTGAATATTAAGTAGCAAGAGGGTTGGAAAGCTTTGATGCTAAACGAATTGAAGAAAATAAATTTCGTCGAAAGTCGACATGTTTGGAATGTTATAACATGTACTTTTGGAGTGAGACTAGGGTGCTTAACATGATAAGAAGGTCATGTTATGATTTATTTTAGTCGTATGATAGTCTTGTGTTATGTTTTAAGTGAAGCAAGTTGTGGAACAAAAGTTGGCAAAGGTCGTCACAAGTTACATTAAAAAATATGCTGAAAATTAGGTCAAATTTAGTTGAGATTTTCTCAAAATATACTTGGAATTACGGAGTTATCTACATACCAAATTGAATATCTATGAGTTTTGTTTCTAACACATTAAACCGTTTGTCGATACGATATTGGAGTAGAGATATATTCGCGTTTTCGCGAGACTGCGCCAAGCAGCTCTCTATAGGACCCACATAGGCGGTTGAGATATATTGATATATATAAGACACCTCAACCCCGTTTTTCAGTATATTCAGACCCTAGACACCTATAAACACTCTCTCAAGGTTATCTCACGATCCAAGACCCAAACAAAGGGCAAACAACACAAATCAATTGTCGAGAATCCCGCCGCGCTAGTAAGTTTCTTGTTCTTCTTGTTGTTGCTGATTTTTGGGTGGTTCCAGCTCGTGTTGGAGGTTGTTTTAAGTGGTTTATGTTCTGTAGAGTACTCTCCAATGGTTTTCATATCAACCCTAGTTTATTTCATGTCTTGCAAATGGATTACACCATATTTCAACATCAAAAGTTAGTTCTAGTGAAGAATAACACATCTTTGAGGTTGTGTTGCCATTGAGGATAGTTGTGGGCTGTGTTTTGCTGAAATTTCAAGTTGTTTATACTGGATAAGGTGAGTATAACATCCTACTAATTGTGCTTAAGCTTTATTGTATGTTGGTTACGTTGTTAGGATGATAAACTACAAGATAATACTTGGATTAGCTTTAGTCACTTCTATGGTGTTGTATTGCCATTAAGGGCTGTTGTAAGCTAAATATAACTTGGATTTCGACTTGAAGCTACTGTAGAAGGTATGTGTATTGTGTTCTTGCATGTTCATAAGGATGGAATCATTGATGAATGACTTCATTGTCATGTTAATGATGCTTTTAAGTTAATGTAAGAATCCTATAAGGGGTGATATGGGTTACACGGATTCCAATCGGAGCTTGCCGCTCGTCGTGAAGTAGTTGTGACTTGTTGTTATATGGTGTCTTGTTATTGATATTTATATGTTGATGGATTACTCTGGTTGTTGTTTTTGGTATATGGTATTGGAGGAGGCCCTTGTTACAGGGGAGATGCTGCCCAAATTTACATAAACAAGCTACTAGTTTAAGTTGCGGACTTAGCCTTTACTCAACACTGATTTTAAATCTCTGTATGCTATGGTAGATTTATTTGAGTTGTTCGAAGAATTGCTTGGAAGGTATTTAGGACTCAACAGAGTTAAGGTATGTTAAGGCACTTCCTTATTTCTTTTGGCATGATCTAAAGTGAAACGAACGTAAACGATACGCTATTTCATAACGGATCTACTCCTAGAAACTAAGTTTGTCCATGTTGTTCTTTCCTTATTAAGTTATTCTAAGCATGTATGTATGATGCTTGAATTCTATTAAGGTTAATATTGATGATATGAGGTACATAACGTTAATACAAAGTGCAACGACCATACGTCACTCCAAAAAGTTGAGAACGTGATTCCATGAGTCCAACATGCATTATATATAGTATCTATTTTACTCTACTGAGCCGCGCTATAGTCGGCCGGGTATCGCACCTATTGTGCAACCACTGATCAATTGGGTTGACCAAGCTCCACGTGGCTGGGTACGATTCTACCGAGCCTTATGATGGCCGGGTACGTTTTTACCGAGTCCTCTTCGAGGTCGGGTACAATATGATGATGATGATGCCCACAGAGGCATATGTTTTTAAAAGTTTATGTATATATATGTATTATGAATTTCATGTCAGTAGCCCTCAGAGGCGCTCAGATGCTACAGGTTGTATCTCTTCTATCCCTCTTTACATTACCGTTCCTATTTATGCTTTCCTGCCTTACATACTCGGTACTTTATTCGTACCGACGTCCCTTTTGCCTGGGGACGCTGCGTTTAATGCCTGCAGGTTCCAATAGACATGTTGATAGTCCTCGTAGTAGGCTATCAGCTCAAAGGTAGGTGTTGGTGTACTCCAGTTGCTCCGGAGTTTCCTATGTGGTCAGTATAATTTGGACATGTATTGATTGGTATGGAGGGGCCCTCTCCCGACCTTTATGATGTTTATGTACTCTTAGAGGCTTGTAGACGGATATCATGTATATGGATATTTGTATGGCCTTGTCGGCCTGTGTTTTGAGTATACAAATGATCATGTCGGCCTTATAGGCCCGTATGTCACATTTATAAGTTTCTATATCATGTTGTGTCATCCAATGTCTAGCATTTTCTTATGTTCTATTCTGGTCATCTCATGATGGCCCTTCTGGCCCACTTACACATGATGGTGAAAGATACGTTACGTTGGTACTCTGTTGAGTAAGGTACCGGGTGCCCGTCGCGGCCCTCCGATTTGGGTCGTGACAATCTCATGCTGGACTGATAACTGTTGTTATAAGTGTATGCGGTGAAATTGGAGGGTCCAATTTTCGGCCATTACGACGCTTCGTAAGCAAGCGTTCCAAAGGCTTGAGACTACGGTCGAGATTTACACCCGAGGGGCCATCGATGTCCAACCTCGGGATAGTGCAAGTCGACAGTTATGATAGAAAAGTGGGAAGTTCCCTAGGCGCACGACTAGAGCTGACAAAGTCTAGTAGGCTAGCTCTAACCCGTATCAGGGCATTATATGGCTGTACCAGCCCCATATCTTTGTAATTAATGCTTTTGTACTATGTTCTCCCTCATATATAAAGGGGATCCTTGTCATTTTGTAAACATCTGTTGCTTAATATTGGATGTACAAGAACATTCTCTCTGCTTTCTAACACATTCTCTTAATCTCGTTACTTTCATTTATTTCTTATATTCATTGTGTTCTATTTATTGTTCTTCATTTATTGCTTATCATTGATCATAAAGGGCCATCACCGTAGCTCGCATAAAGTGTTAATCCTCCCTCGGTCGCTCTAAGCCGGTCACCCAACTCGACCCCGAGGCCTTGTAAATGACAGCTCGAGGCCCCGATCTCGAACTATTTGGTTCGATATCATACCGTCTCTAAGCTGCAATCTTGATTTCTAATCTTTTACTTAGCATCCAATTCTTAACAACTAGCATAAAAATAGATCACGTATTTTTAGAACCACAAAATCAAATTTAATTGTAATTACCATTTTCACGGTAAACAGTTTGGCGCTCACCGTGGGGATAAATATAATAGTGATTATTTTCGTGCTGGTTTGCTACGTAATGCAAGTTATCTTTCACACTTTTTCTTCTCTAAGATCTTTGATTTCAGGTCAAAATGTCTAACTCAGTAAATGCACGTGAAAGCAACAATCTTGAAGACCATGGAGAAAATGGTGTTGACGTCCCAGGTGTTGGTGTACCACTACGAAACCCTGAGAATGCACCAGAACCAATTCCCGTGGACGTGGTCTCGCGGAGCGCTCAACACGTCGAAATAAGCTCCAACACCAACAGGAGCATACACCAAGAAGATCAACAAGAAGCTTAGAAAACCCCGGCTCGAGAAGAACAAGGGGTCAGCCTTCATGTAATCTTCGAAATGTTGCAAGCACAACAGCTGTCGATTGCTCAATTGTAAAGCCACCAAAAAACTCCCAGCATGGTAGCTCGGGAAACGGCTCCCCGAGCCAAGTTGGTACCAGAAAGGTCAGGAAACAATGGGCCGGCTGCCGACCCTGCCATCGTAAAAATGCTCAAGGACCTCATAAGGAGGGTCGAGTCGGGCGAGAAGAAGATAGAAGCCAATGACAAAAAGGTCGAGACCTACAATTCCAGGGTCGGCCAGATCCCGGGCGCACCCCCGATCTTGAAAGGTGTGGATTCAATGAAGTTCGTACAGAAGCCGTTCCCACAGGAAGCGGCTCCAAAACCCATTCCGAAGAAGTTCAGAATGCCGGACCTTCAGAAGTACAACGAAACCTCCGACCCCAATGAGCACGTTACTGCTTACATTTCTGCAGTGAAGGGTGACGACCTAAAGGACGACGAGATCGAGTCCGTCCTACTGAAGAAGTTCGAAGAAACGCTTTCTAAAGGGGCAATGATGTGGTATCACAACCTAGCCCCAAACTCGATAGATTCATTTGCCATGCTGGCAGATTCTTTCATAAAGGCACATGCTGGTGCCATCAAAGTAGCAACAAGGATATCTGACGTCTTCAAGATCAAGCAGAGGGAGAATAAGATGCTGCGAGAGTTCGTATCTCTCTTTCAAATGGAATGAATGGAACTACCACCGGTCTCCAACGACTGGGCAGTGCAAGCCTTCACTCATGGTCTGAATGAACGAAGCTCGATGGCTTCGAAGTAGCTAAAACAGAACCTAGTCGAATACCTGGCCGTGACTTGGTCAGACGTCCACAACCGATACCAATCAAAGATCAGGGTCGAAGACGACCAACTGGGATCCCCCTCGGGCTCGGTATATCCTAGCAGGCTTCTGGCGAAGGAGCCAAAGCCAAACAAAGAGAGGTACCGGCCATACACCAAAGACGGGAGAAACTCCCCGAGGCGTAACATACCCCGAAATGATCAAAGAGCGGGCCGAGGGAAGAACCCTCGGGGACTCGTCAGCAGAGCCGGGTTTGATAGGCGCGCAGGGCCGGCGGAGGTACCCCGCTTGTCGGAATACAACTTCAATGTTGATGTTTCGGACATCATATTCGCCATCAGTAAAATCAGAGACACCAGGTGAACAAGGCCTGTACAATCAGATCCTTCGCAAAGAAATCATAACTTGGTGTGTGAGTTCCACAACACTCATGGCCACAGAACCGAAGATTGCCATCAGCTCGGGGAAGAAGTAGCCCGACTACTAAGCAAAGGTCACCTCCGAGAATTCCTCAGCGGCCGGGCCAAAAACCAGTTCTGGGAAAGAGAGGTGACCAAGAAGAACGAAACAAATGAGCCACAGTATGTCATCCACATGATCTTGGAGGCATCGATGCCCCACAGGAACCCGTGATTAGAAGGACAAAAATATCCATCACCAGAGAAAAGCGAACTTGAGGTTACATACCCGAGGATGCTCTCACATTCAGCGACAAGGACATCGAGACCTTGTCTCAACCTCACAATGACGCATTGGTAATCTCTTTCCTTGTAAATACATTTCCAGTTAAACGTTTACTTGTGGATCCAGGTAGCTCGACCAACATTATCAGGTCGAGGGTGGTAGAGCAGGTCGGGCTGCTTGACCATATCGTGCCCGCCTCCCGTATCCTCAACGGATTCAACATGGCGAGCGAAACAACAAAAGGGGAAATCACCCTCCCAGTCAACGCGGCCGGCATAACCCAAAATGCCAAATTCCATGTCATTGAAGAAGACATGAGATACAATGCCTTGTTCGGAAGGCAATGGATACACTGCATGAGAGCAGTACCATCAACCCTTCATCAAATGATGAAGTTCCCGACAAAGGATGGGATAAAAACCGTCTACGGGGAACATCATGCGGCAAGAGAAATGTTTGCAGCACACGATGTAGCGCCGACACCAGTACCTCCACCTTCGAAAGAGCCAAAGGATAAGCAAATAGTGAAATAGCAAAAACAAGCTACACCCTCGGCTAAGTTCGACCGAACGAAGCAAAGGACGGTACGACGTCCTCATGACAAACGATCGAAACATATCAGAGGCCGAAGCGCCGTCAGCACTAAGGTATGATCACCTCCCTTTGTCAATTACATCTTATACTAACCTAAGTGCAGGTATCCGATCGAAATAGCTGAAGCGCTTTCCAACTCGAAGGCCTTAGGATTCAAAACCATGCGTTGCACTCTTTTCCTTCGATCGGGTTTTTATCCCAAGAAGGGTTTTACCGGCAAGGTTTTTAACGAGGCAACATCTATATGCTACCTAAGGAAAACTCAACAAGTATTCAAGGCTTCTTTTGCAATCGACCTCGAATACCGGGTGGCATCCCCCTGGAAGGTCACCTACTCGGAGAAGCCAGGATGCGTTAAATGGGGTATCGATAGGAAAACAATGTACCAGGCCAAACGGTCGAACGAACCGTGCCCGCATAGAATAACAGAGCCCTCAACAGCAAAGACATGTATACTTGTACCAAGTAATCAATGAATACTTCCAAAAAAGCATTTTGCGTTTCAAAGAAGCTCGCTATTTTTGCAAAAACGGCTCCTCTGTCAAAAACGTCCCGAACACTCGGGGACTGGCGTCAACAACTCGAAACAATGCGACACCTGTGCCGGAGCTCCAAACTCGTAAGCCCTCGATGAGGCAACACAAAGATCACAAAACAACTCCAGAGCCAAAAACGTCCCGAACACTCGGGGATTGGCATAAAAAACTCAAGGCCACGTGACCTCCGGGTCGGAAACCCCGAAATCATAAGCCCTCAATGAGGTAGTAATAAGATTACAAGTAATGGCTCCCGAGCCAAGAAACCCTCGATGAATCAGGGACTGCCGCCAATCGCACCCCCATCGACTTATCAAAACCCGAGGCCACAAGACCACATGCGGACAGCCTCGATCTCTTAAGACCTATATAAGGCAACAACAATAACAGTAAGACCTCGAAGGCATGTAAAATCTGTAAGACCTCAAGCAAGGCATGAACCGCACTTGCACCAAGTAACAATCACTGTAAGACCTCAAAGGCATGTAAAACTTGTAAGACCTTACTAAAGGCATAATCCCGATCTTAAAGTTAAGGCTATATATCGAACTCTTAAGATCCCTAAAGAGGCATACCCTCGATATAGACGCCGAAACTATTTCACTCGGGAACTGAAAGGCTCCGGCCAAACACAATGACTACGGTCATAAGGCTGTACTAGCCAAACTAACGCGACTCGGGGACGCCCGACCGTCGCTATAAAATCACAGGCCTTTAATTACTTCGAATGAACTTCAAAAAGAACTGGTTAAACAGGCTACCCTCGACATAGGCAAAAGAGCTTCGACCACGTCAGCTCCTAATTACAGGCTTCGAGATACTTAGCCACCGAGCCAAACCTCCCAAGGTGCTCGATCATCGCCATATAAACGACTCACAATCGAGGTTTTTATCAAACCGTCGAAGAGTCAGGCAAACATAATTCCGAACAATGCTTAACGAGGGAAAAATAAAGCCTATATAAAAGGTCGTACCGACCCAATGCGTAAGAGCCACTATCGCCAGCCGATATAAAATGTCATACCAACCCAATGCGTAAGAGCCGCAGTCGCCAGCCCATATAAAAGGTCGTACTGACCCAATGCGTAAGAGCCACTGCTGCCAGCCCATACAAAAGGTCGTACAGACCAAAATGCGTAAGAGCCTAAGGGCCGACTTTAAATTCAAAAACTTGAGGGTCAAATGAGCTCGAGTCGAAACCTGACTCGGAGACTGAACCCAAAACAGTTAACTAAATATGCCTTAGGGCAAAGGCATAAGAGCTCAAACGCCGGCTTATATTAAAAGGTCGTGTCGACCGAAGCGCGTAAGAGCCTACAAGCCAGCGCAATGAGCCCTAGGGCCATACTATGGATCTAAGGATTCCTTTCAAGCCAAAGATCAATTCATCCGGCTAACAACCGACAAATATCAAGGCAAAAAGAAATGCGTGAAAAACGAAAAATACGAGGTTTCCTTTTATACAAGTATGCGAGGGAATACCAGCTTCATTTACAAAATTATCTGAGAACACTACATACAAAATCAAAAAACGCAAGGCTTAATCTATGCCCCCCCTCGAGGACTACGGCCCGTCGGCCTGTTTCTCGCCATCCTCGGCATCGGACAGAAGGGACTTAGCGTCATGTTCATCCGCCTTTGCCTGTTTTACCTCTTCAGAGAGGTCAAAACCCCTAACATTGATCTCCTCGAGGGTTTCCCTTCGAGATTTGCACCGTGTATACTCCAAGCTCCTACTCTCGCGGTCGAGAACCCTTCTCAGCTCAACTCGACATCGGCAGCGTCGTTCAAATAGACCGCCACTTTCTTATCAGCCTTAGTTTGGCTCATTACGGCTTCGGCCCGGGCATCCACAACTTCGGCTTTTGTCTTTAAAAGCTCAGACTCAAGCTTTGTAATCATATCCGTTTGGACCAAACTGTTCTCACGAGCGAAGCAGAGTCGAACCTCGATGGCGGAAGCTTTAGCCAAAGCACTTTTTTCCGCTATAGTATGAGCGTCCGCCCGAGCCTTTAACTCATCGCACTCACGTTTGGCTTGGCCAACTTCACTCCTAAGGCATTCCAGGTCTCCAGTCTTCTTCTGCAGCTAAAATAAATGAAATATCAGCCTCATGAATTGAAAAGGTAACATGCGCCCCATCTAGAGCAATAAGTACCTATTCCTCGAGGTAGGTTTCGTAGTTCAGGCTTCGACTCGCCTCGCACCGCAAGCACGCCAACTCGTCTTCTCTCTCATCGTAAAGAAGCCTGAGGGACTTCTCCCCATCCACGGCTTTACAAAGCATGGCCTCACAACAAAATAGCTCGGACTTGAGCTTGTCAAAAGCCTATGAAACAGAAACTCGACAAGAGAGTAAAAAATACAAAACTATATAATCAACACGGACGGCAAAAAACTCACCTCGGAATAGAGCCACTGAGCTTCCTCGAAAGTTGAGCGCAAATCTACTAGTCCGGCTCCGTCTACCCCAGAAGAACCGCACCCGGTGGGGGCACGATCGCTCAGCATATGGGGCTCTTGGTTTCGAACATCCCTCAAAGTACATTCGATGGGGGAAGACACATCCCCGCCGAGCCCCCGGCATGGACTCATCTTGCTGAAAGCACCGTCACCCTATAAAAGCCCCTTTTCCTTATTATTATCGCTACATAGCCCAGAAGCTGGCGATCTCTCTCCCCCTCTAAGAGGGCACGGTCTCGCCCCAAAGGATTCCCCGATGCCTACGTGATGGGGTTAGTACGCGTAAAAAGAAAGTGCCCTTAAAGGAGCAAATCACACAGCGCGTATCGTGGTCTTTGGCCTCCCATCTGCCCTTAGACAAAACTCGCCACTTAGGCTCATTATAAGTCGAGCGAGTCGCCAGCTTCTGAGCCCAGTCCGTCAGGTCGGGGACCTCGCACGACATCCATGAAATTGCTGCAGAAAGGGAAAGGAAGGCGCATTTACGGAACCTGCCTGTGCCACAAACTACGAAGGCACAAGCATATCACTTACGTGTAAAATTCCACTCCTCAGGGAATGACAGAAACTCCACGGGGATAATATCAATGGTCCGTACTCGGACGAATCGACTCATCCACTCTCGATCTCCATCTTGTTCATCATCAACAATGAAAGGTGTGGTGGATCGGCATCGTAAGGTTAGCAGATCTCGATGGTGAAAAGGTCGGTATAGCCTGATAAGATGACTGAGCGTGAATTCAAGTCCTGCTTTCTTTGCAAAGAACCTCATCGTCAATACTATCCGCCAAAATGACGGGTAAATCTGCGCCAAGGTGACCCGGTATTTCCGACAGAAGTCAAGCACAACCCTATTAGGGGGGCCTAGCGTGAAGGGGTACGTGTATACGTTCAGAAACCCCTCAGCATGATCCATGATGCTCTCTCCCGGGGAAAGTACCCGCAGTACTACCTTTTCCCCCCACCCACAGTCTTTCCTTACTGACTCAAGGTGCCCCTCTCCTGCTAAGGAAGTAAACTTCGAAACATACTCCCTATGACCCCAAGCATTTTTGTTCAAAAAGCCTTCAAGGGCGGAACTCCCCTCTCCTCGCCGAGCGGACCTTGATGTGGCAGCCATAACTGTGGTAAAACTAGAAAATCCGAGAAAAGCCTTCAAAATTGAAATGGTGATAGCCTTAACACAGGAAAAGAAAGCTCTACAAAGGAGGATAACTACTCAGAATAGCACAATCTTCAAAAGGGCGAAGGCAACCCTATATATGGAAAATGCGGCGACTATCCACCTGCCTCAATGGCCGATTAAAAATACTGGCTAAAGCTTTTACCGCTTTGGGAAGATGTGCCGGCAGGATCGCCTCGGTCATTTCGTAACCACGTCATACACTTGATGACGCCATACGATGTTTTCGGGTCAGAGACCCCCGCATCAACCAAGCCTCGAGATGATACCCAATTTCGAGGGCCTCCGCCGAAAAGAAGAAAGGCTCTAAGGAACCATCAATATCACTACACATCCCGAGATGGTACCCGATCTCGAGGACCTCCACCAAGAAGAGGATATGCTCCAAGGAGCCATTGACATCATCCTAAGCCTCGAGATGGTACCCGATCTCGAAGACCTCTCTCCAAAGAAGATAAGCTCTAAAAACCTACTCATATGGGGTTGGCCTCGAGGTACTATCTAAGCCCGGGTAGACCCCCATCTGGGATCTATTTGCGGCGCCTTAAGGCTATCTACACTGAGTTCAAAACAAGCTTCCAGGTAGCCCGAGCTTGAGCGAACCCCCGCTCGGGGACTGCTCCCGAAAGCTTAAAGGCTATCTTTATTCTCAGACTTCCGAGCAAATCCCCTGTCGAGGACTATCGCGGGGTCAAAAGGGGCTAAGTCTCGTATTGAAAGTTTGAAGCCCTACTCTCATTCAACTCGAAGTCGGGGATCCCGACGGCCCGAGTTTATCAATCCAATCCGGGCTCGGGCCAAGGAACGGGAAAGGGATCTACAGGGAATCGTGTTAATCAATCAAAAGCCAGAAGAAATACTTACACCCGGGCTCGATATTCGCACCGATTGGTGGAATCATGTATTCAGATTCTTCACAAATGTAGATAAAGGGAAACGAAGTATAAATCAGAAGCGAATCGAAGAAACTTCTTTTTCATTAATAAATGACGATTACAAAGCCCACGAGTGTTTCTTACATGTGATTACAACATCCCACGAGGGGTCCTTACACAGAAACAAAGAAGAAAAAAGTATATACATAATAGAAGCAAAGAGTCTAAACTATTCTCGGGGGTGTATCCTCGGCGGCAGTATCTTCGAGCACCATCTCCTTGGTGGCCTCATCTCAATCTTCCAAAATGGCATCTTCAAGGGAGAAGATGAAGAAGAGGAAAGTGATGCGGAAGAAGCAGAAAAAGATGAAGAAAAAGGCGTAGCCCGCCAAAGAGCAAAAGCTTTTACCAGGCCAAGGAAATCACGGCCCGGTAGAAGACTTGGCGAGCGCCGGCCTTACCTGCACGGCAACTTTGATTCCACTTCTTGGGACATTGTGCCGTGAAAGTTAGCTGCCGGTAGTGCCACTTTACCCCACGAAAAGCAAAAGGGATGAAGTGCCACACCAGGCCGGAGTAGGGAGGTGAGCAGCGGTGTATAGTCCGAACACCCCCCTGAGCAGCGGTGTAGAGTCCAAACATCTTCCTAAGTCAGAAGAAATCAGCCCCCCTATCTCATCGCCTCGAGCCAACGACGACAGCAACAACAACAACAACAATGACTAGTCAGTGCAATCTCGCTCGGTAAGGGAAAGCCCTGGAAAAAGTCCATGGTGTGGCTGATGGGAACGCCGCCATGTAACCTTAAGGCCGCGAGCCTCAAACATGAGAGATAACAATGGATGAGGATGAAGAGAAGAAAGGGGTGGAAGGATATTGGAGGACACTTGAATGAAGAAATGGTTACAGGAGGCTTCCATTTATAGAGGGTGGCAGTATAACCGATGGCCCCATTAATGTCTTTGAAAGACGTATCGGCAAGCGCAATCAATGCATTTTTGGGAACTGAATCGACGGCGATAATATCGCTTTGGAGAATAAGAATCGGTAGTACATTGAATGACACTGAAAAGATGAATCGACGGGACGCCTCAGTTATCACAAAGGCTTAAGTAGTAAGTATGACATCATCGCGGAAAGTTCGAAGAGATGGATATCAAAGTCGTTTCTTATCGTTCCACTCTAAGAAACGCGGGGACTATCTGTATGCGGTAAAATCGGAGGGTCCAATTTTCGGCCATTACAACGCTTCGTAAGCAAGCTTTCCAAAGGCTTGAGACAACGGTCGAGATTTACACCCGAGGGGCCATGGATGTCTAACCTCGGGGCAGTGCAAGTCGATAGTTATGACAGAAAAGTGGGAAGTTCCCTAGGCACACGACTAGAGCTGAAAAGTCTAGTAGGCTAGCTCTGACCCGTATCAGGGCATTAATTGGCTGTACCAGCCCCATATCTTTGTAATTAATGCTTTTGTACTATGTTCCCCCTCATATATAAAGGGGATCCTTGTAGTTTTGTAAACATATGTTGCTTAATATTGGATATACAAGAACATTCTCTCTGCTTTCTAGCACATTCTCTTGATCTCATTACTTCTATTTATTGCTTATATTCATTGTGTTCTATTTATTGTTCTTCATTCATTGCTTATCATTGATCATAAAGGGCCATCACCGTAGCTCCCATAAAGTGTTAATCCTCCCTCGGTCGCTCTAAGCCGGTCACCCAACTCGACCCCGAGGGCTTGTAAACGAAAGCTCGAGGCCCCGATCTCCAACTATTTGGTTCAATTATCATACCATATCTAAGTTGCAATCTTGATTTCTAATCTTTTAATTAGCATCCATTGCTTAACAACTAGCATAAAAATAGATCACGTATTTTTAGAACCACAAAATCAAATTTAATTATAATTACCATTTTCACGGTAAACATAAGCAAACTCGGCCAAAGGCAAGAATCGATCCCACTGCCCTCCGAAGTAATCACGGATGCTCTGAGCATATCCTCCAAGATCTGAACCGTCCGCTCCGAGTGCCTGTCAGTCTGCGGGTGAAAGGTTGTGCTAACTCTACCCGAGTGCCCAATTCGCTCTGAACTGCCCTCCAAAAGTGCAAAGTGAACTAAGGGCCTCTATCTGAAATGAGGGAAACAGGCACACAATGCAACCGAACAATCTCTTATATATTAATCTGGGCAAATCTCTCTAAATATTACCTAGTCACAACCGAAATAAAGTGTGCCTACTTGGTCAACCTTTCGACAATGGCCCAAACTACATCAAACTTCCTTAAAGTCCGTAGAAACCCAACTACAAAGTCCATAGTAATGCGCTCCCGTTTCCACTCTGGTATAACCATTTGCTGAAGTAGGTCACCTGGCCTCTGGTGCTCATACTTAACCTGATTGCAATTTAGGCACCTCACTACATACTCAACTATGTCCTTTTTATTCCACCGCCACCAATAATACTGCCTTAAGTGGCGTTACATCTTTGTAGTACCTGGATGAATAGAATACCGAGAACTGTGTGCCTCCTCTAATATCTTCTCCTTCAAGCCATAAACATCAGGAACATATAGACGACCTTGGAGTCACAGAACACCATCCTTACCGATAGTAACCTCCTTGGCACCACCTTGTAACATTTTCTCCCTAAGAACCAACATGTGTGGATTGTCGAACTAACGAACCTTGATCTGATCGAATAATGAAGACTGAGCGACGACGTATGCAAGAACACGACTGGGCTCTGAAATATACAAGTCCGTTAGCCAAGGACTGAATGTCCAAAGCCAATGGCCTCTTCTCTGTGGAAATGAATGCCAAACTCTCCATGCTCTCAGCCTTTCTGTTCAAGGCATCCGCAACCACATTCGCCTTGCCCGGATGATAAAGGATGGTAATATCATATTCCTTTAGTAACTCAAACCACCTACTCCACCTCACATTGAGATCCCTCTGCTTGAACAAATGCTGCAAGCTGCGATGATCGGTGTAAACCTCACAAGACACCTCATAAAGATAATGCCTCCAGATCATGAGAGCATGAACTATCACGGCCAACACCAAATCGTGTACGGGGTAATTCTTCTCGAGGGGCTTCAGCTGACGTGAAGCATATACAATAACTCGCTCCTCCTACATCAATACACAACTCAGGTCAACGTGTGAAGCATTGCAATACATAGTATACATCCCTGAATCAGAAGGCCACATTAACACCGGTGATGTAGTCAATGCGGTCTTGAGCTTCTGAAAGCTCAATCATCGGACCATCGGAACGGAGCACCCTTCTAGGTTGATCTGGTCAAAGGTGCTACAATAGATGAGAAGCCCTCCACAAACCGGCGATAATAACTTGCTAACCCCTAGAAGCTCCTGATCTCGGTCGTTGTGGTAGGACGAGGCCAACTCTAGACTGCCTCGATCTCCATGGGATCTACCTTAATACCCTCGCCTGATACAACATGCTCCAAGAATGTAACAGAATCTAACCAAAACTTGCACTTGGAGAACTTAGCATATAGCTTCTATTCCCGCAAGGTCTGAAGCACAACTCTCAAATACTGCTCGTTCTCCTTCATGCTACGCGAGTAGATCAATATGTCATCAATGAAGACAATGACAAACGAGTCAATATATGGCCTGATCACCCCATCAAATCCATAAACACCGCCGGGACGTTGGTCAAGCAGAAGGACATCAATAGAAACTCATAGTGGCCATATCTAGTCTGGAAAGCCATCTTTGGAACATCCGAAGCACGAATCTTCTGCTAATGATGCCCAGATCTCAAGTCGATCTTAGACAAGATCCTGGCACCCTGAAACTGGTCAAAGAAATCATCAATACGCGGCGACGGGTACTTGTTCTTAATGGTAACTTTTTTCAACTGGCGTTAATCAATGCACATTCCGATAGTCCCATCATTCTTCTTCTCGAACAACACGGTGCACCCTAAGGCGACACACTCGGTCTGACAAAAACCTTTGCAAGCAACTCCTCAAGCTATTCTTTCAACTCCTTCAACTCTTTCGGAGCTATGCGGTACGGTGCGAGATAGGCTAGGTACCTGGAGCCAAAATATTACAGAAATCGATATCACGATCTGGTAGCATGCCTGGTAGATCAGAAGGAAAATCTGAGAACTCCCGAACCACGAGCACTAAATCAATTGCTAGAGTCTCTGGATCAATATCTCGAGCATAAGCTAGGTAAGACAAACAACCCTTCTCGACCATGTGTCGAGCCTTCAAGAAAGAGATAACCCGACTAGATACACTAATAAATGAACCCTTCCACTCCAATATAGGCAACTCTAGTATCGTCAAGGTAACAGCCTTGGTATGGCAATCAAGGACGACATGGAACGGAGACAACTAATCCATGTCCAGGATGACCTCAAAGTCGGTCATATTGAGCAATAGAAAAGTCGCTCTAGTATCATAACCATAGAAATTCACGATATAGGATCGGTAAATCCGATCCACAACAACAAAATCGACCACTGGCGTGGACACATATACAGGAGTACCTAAGGACTCGCGAGGAACACCTAGAAAGTGAGAAAACGGAGATGAAACATATGAATACATAGACACTGGATCAAATAGTACCGAAGCATCCCTACCGCAGGCAGAAATAATACCTATGATCACGGCAACTGAGGCCACTACGTCTGGTCTGGCTGGAAAGGCATAGAACTTAGCTGGAGCACCACTTGATTGGCCTCCACCTCTAGGATGACCCTTACCCACCTACCCTCCGCCTTTGGGCGCCCGGACAACGTCATAGGCTAATGACTCTGTTGTACTGCCTTGCCCCTAAGCCTGGGGCAAAATCTTCTTACATGACCAAGATCCCCGCACTCGAAACATACTCTCGGTGCGGAAGACGACTAACCCTAAGTCTGACTCTGGGATCTGAACTCCCACTAGAAGAACCCTGAATAGCTGGCGGACGGTAGGAGCTCTTTGGAATGGCACTGAAATAGGGCCGCACTGGAGCAATCCGATAAGGCGGCGGTGCTAGATATGTGGGCTTTCTAGACTGACCCCTCACAAACTGACCTCTGCCCCTAGACGAAACACCACTGAACCCTCCAGAATATTGAAACCGCTTGTCCCTCGGTGTCTACTCTCGGCCCTGCTGACTAATACCATCCATCCTCCGAGTTTTCTCCACAACCTGCTCATAAGGAGTGCCCATCTCAACCTCTCGAGCCACAGTGACTTGGATACCATAGTGCAGACCCGCAATAAACCTCCGCAGTGTCTCTGCATTAGTGAGGAGTATCATATGTGCATGGCAAGACAACTCGTAGAAACTCGCCTCATAGTCGGTCACAAACATCTGACCCTGCTGGAGCCGCTCGAACTGACCCCGTAACTCTTCTCTTTGAGAGAGAAGGATATATCATGGCAGAAAGAGATGTGTGAACTGGTCCCAAGTCAAGGGAGGAGAACCTGCTAGTTTGTTGAGAAGATAGGATTGCCACCATCCACGGGCCCGTCCTTCAGCTGAAAGATGGTAATGTCCACCCTGTGGGACTCTAATATCCTCATGTTGTGTAGTCTGATGTAGGATATAATTTCCTATTTTAGTCGCTTATTACACTCTATTTACTGTACTTTATTTGTGTTTGAGCTTTAATTGGTAGTGTTTTGTACTTATTGAGTCTTTTATGCCTTGTAGGAGTAATTTCGAGTTATGTAGATGCTGTGGATCTAACTCGAGCTACTTGGAGCTTTGAAGTCTAAGTAAAAGCCTAAAAAATTAAGCCGAAATCGTGTTCGGGGGTCGTGGATGTTACAACCCATATTCACGTACGTCAGTTCATGCCATAAGGTAGTCGACGTAAATCCATGAAGAGATTATCTTTAAGATGATAAGAAGTTAATCCTATTGGTCTTAAATGATACAAAGGTGTATAAGGGTGGTTAACAAGTATTAGAAGTTAAACGAATCAAGGATGTTGTCAGCCGTATTTTTGGGTAAACCTAGAGGTGCTTAATGCACTCAAGAGGTCGTATTTCAAGGTATTTGAATCATATAATATCCGTATCATAAGTCTTGAAGTCAAACGAATTATGAAACAATGGTCGACAAAAGCTGTCGCAACTTAGGTTCATAGTTTTACTTAAACATTAAGTCAAATGTTACTAAGCTTTTATCCCAATTTACAAGGAATTACGGGGTGATCTACCCACCAAATTAAAGATC
The DNA here is from genome assembly GCF_001879085.1 of Nicotiana attenuata. Taxonomy (NCBI): domain Eukaryota; kingdom Viridiplantae; phylum Streptophyta; class Magnoliopsida; order Solanales; family Solanaceae; genus Nicotiana; species Nicotiana attenuata. Next base: position 79,085,360 of record NC_031995.1, on the reverse strand, counting down.
TATGAGTCTAGTTTCTAACACATTAAACCGTTCATCGATACGACATCGGAGTGGAGAGATCTAGGTGACAAGTAGGTGTGTCACCTACTTGGTTAAATGATAGCCCAAAAATTGGAAATTTCGGGTCGGACAAAGAGCCCATTTAAAGGGTTATCCCCTGAAATATAACCCTCATTATATATCACAAATAACCAGACCTAAAACCCTGCAAACTTCCTCCCAAAAATTATCCACAAACCCTAATCGATTTTCCCTCTCTTTCAAGTTCTAATTGGGGGTAAAACCTAGAGTTTGAAGAACCAAGGGAAGGGCTGAGTTATCCAACAAGTAAGGTGATTTTACTGCTCTCTTTCATACGTTTTATCTGCTGTGAATTCATGGTAATTCGTTCTATACATGTAAGAACTCACGGGACGGTGATCGGAAGCCGTGAGTTCGAGTTATTCACTTGCAGCGGACTGTTTAGTGGACTGTTTTGTGTTGCTGTTGGGCTGCGTGTTTTACTACTGTTTTGTGGAGTTTTGGAGGAGGAAGGGTGTGGAGAAACACAATATAGATGTAGGGTTGTGGGCTGGTAGTTCTTCTTAACATTTCCGGGTCGTTTGACACGACTACGGTGACCGTCTTATGTATGAAGTGATTAGGTTGTGCGTGGACTGTTTTGGGAGGCTCAATATGATTATTATTGATGTTGTTTGGGCTGTTTGGTGATTGTTTGGAATTGTGTGAAGTCATATATATAGGGGAGGTGCTGTCCGTTTCATCGTAAAATAGGTTGTGGTCGATACGTAATAGTTATAACGCTTGAATGATAACTATAGTATCGTTTCTCTTATTGTAGACTAAGGAGTCGTGAAAATTGCATAGCTTGAGATTGGGGCAGTATATACAAGGTATGTGAGGCTATCCCTTTCCTTCTTTTGCACGACTTCGATTGTACATAATGTAATGAACGAGCTTCCAAAGATACTCTACTCTTAGAAGCTAGCAGTACTTACATTGTTTCCCCTCTTATGGAACGATTGATGTTAATGTTGCTTCTCTTATTCGTATGTTATCAATGTTGTTGGTACTTCCTGATTCTTATAAGGTTCATAGTGAAGAGTTAGTCCTAATAACGTGTAAAGAGGATACCGAACCTTACGTCACTCCGAAAGGTTTAGAATGTGATTCCATGAGTCGAGCATGCATTATGTATATATGTATCTATTTTACTCTACCGAGCCGCGCTATAGTCGGCCGGGTACGGCACCTATTGTGCAACCACTAATCAGTTGGGTTTTACCGAGCTCCACATGGCCGGGTACGATTCTACCGAGCCTTATGATGGACGGGTACGTTTTTATCGAGCCTATTACGACCGGGTACGATATGATGATGATGATGCCCACAGAGGCGTATGTTTTAAAAGTTTATGTATATATACATATGTATCACGCATTTCATGTCAGTAGCCCTCAGAGGTACCCGGATGTTACAGGTTGTTTATTCTCTATCCCTGCTTACATTACTGTTCATACTTATGGTCCCTGCCTTACATACTCAGTACTTTATTCGTACTGATGTCCTTTTATTTGTGGACGCTGCATGTCGTGCTACAAGTCCTGATAGACAGGCAGGCGCAGCTCCCCCACCATAGTAGGCTATCCAGTTCAGCGGTGATTGGCGAGATCCCTTCTTCGGACTTGCCGTGGTCTTGGTATGCATTTTTGTTATAGACATTATGGGTATGTCGGGGCCCTGTTCCGGCAATGTTGCAGCACTTATGTTCCTTTAGAGGCTCATAGACAGGTGTCGACTCATGTATAGTTTGGTATGCCTTGTCGGCTGGTTTTTGTTGTATAGTCTTTCATGGTAGCGTGGTAGCTCGTACCTTATATATAGTTTCTTGATTGTCTGGTCATCCCATGTTATGTATGTTCACGCCATCATCTTTTATTGTTGGTTCTCCATGATCCATGTCTACCATTTATATTGATCTTGTCGGCCCTAAAAGATAATAAAGAAGGTTAGATAAAATGTACGTTGGTTCTCGGCAAGTATGACCGGGTGCTAGTCATGGCCCTCCAGTTTGGGTCGTGACAGTGGACCACGTGTAGATATCAAAAATCAAGGAAGAAGCCAATCTATGAAGAATTTGCACTACTGCGTCACGTGGGGCGGTGCGTGGTCCGCCGTAGCAGTGTGTTTTGGTAGCATATTCAATTGTTGAGCTCCTTGATAAGTCCCTTAATGCCCTGCATGGCGCGTCGCCCCATGTGGCACGCATGTGTATGTTTCCTAGAGCTATTGTCCTATTTCGGCTAGAAAAGGGTAGCTTCGTCTACGCCCGACCCTACTAGGTATAAATACATGAAAAAAATGTTATTTTCTTGACTTTTGACATACATTAAACCTAAGGAAGCTAAGGAGGAGAAGGAATAACACAAGTACGAGGATTTCATCATTTCTTCCTCACTCAAGAACCGAGTATGAATTGAATTTATGTTTTCCTATACTTTGACTTTATTTGTCATGAATTTCTCCATGTCTATGGAGTAGTTCCCTTAAGGGTTTGATGGATTTAGTGTATTGATGATTGTTTATGGATTATAACTCTAGTTTTATGTAATGAAGCGTTTTGGATGATGTAATTGTTGCATCTATATTCACTAGTTCATGTAATCAAGAGAGGCGTAACTTGAATTATCTTTGCATTATATTGTTGGTTGAATTCATAGATTCTTCTAAGTTTTCGAAAGAGGCTAGTTGAATCATTGATGAAACCTAGTTAGGAGGATAATCGAGAGAGGTTCTCCTAAAGACCAATCCACTACGCATTATTGCATATCTTCACATAGCTTAAATTGGTTGATCTCGCGAGGTTGAGACTTAATTGAGAAAGGAGTTTCTGCTAAACGTTTGAACTAATAATTGAGTGAATTCGAGGGACTCACTTGAAGATTAGAAGTAAATTATCTAGAATTAGATCCCGAACAATTATCTTGCACCTATCCTATCAAACCCCTATCTTCTCCCACTGATAACTCTATTTGCTTAATTCTTGTCTAGATAGTCACAAGTGAATATCTTAGATTTTTAGTTAATTGTAGTTAGTAATCATATAAATCTAAATTGTTGATCCTCCTGGATAGCAATCAAGCTAAAAACTACAAGAATACTGGTTAAATCCAATCCATGTGGATACAATATTATACTATACTATATTTGATTCGAGCATAATTAAAGTGTGTGTTTCGCATTCGTCAAATTTTGTCCCTGCAACGATCAATAAAGTCCTGGGGGTCCTCATGTCGCTCACCTCCAAAGGCAGGAGAATGTAACCATGTCCATCTATCCAATAGCTTCCGCGGCTCATCGGCCGCGACTGGTCTGGGCTCTCGTATAGGTTTTGCAACTTGCTGAGCTCCGCCCATGGGTAGTGCACCCGAGGTCTGATATACGGCAGTTGGATGCCCTTGAGCATGAGTGGTAGGGGTCTATGCTCCCCCTCCTGCCTAAGATGTGACTGGATCTGCTGGAAATAAACCAACATGCGTCATAGAATCTATGAACCGCAGCATACGACCCATGACCTCTTGGAATCCTGGTGTGGACATGTAATCCGCTGGGGCCATCTCTGCTACATGTACCTCTCCCTACTCCTCAATAACAGGATCCTCCATTGGATCTAATGGCGGCACAACTGGAGCAAATCTAGGACGCCCTCTTCCTCTAAGACGAGCTGGAGCCCTCCCTCGGCCTCTAGCAATAGGGGGAGTAGCTACTCCATGGTCGGGTACATCTGCGTGCGCGTTCTCACCATCTCTCTAGGAGATGAAGAAAGAGAAGTTTCCTAACACTCTATAGCCTCTTGAAGATAAGTACAGACGTTTCCACACTGATCCGCAAGACTCTATTAGGCCTGCTCATAACTTGTGAGACCTAAGTAAACTTAGTGCTCTGATACCAAGTTGGCACGGCCCAATTTCCCCTATAGGCTGTGATGGCGCCAAACGTCGCTGCTAGGCAAGCCAACAGTGAAATAGTCATGTACTTGTTCCTTTTTAATAATTTAAAAGTAGTTGATTTTTTATTTATTAAGTTGTTGAATAATGAGAAATTTAGTAAGGTAAAGCATGAACTAATGAGAGAGTAAATACGGTGAAATAAATACTCAAAACCATAAAGTGTCTACTAGCATGTTCCCAAAACCTGGTGTCACAAGTGTATGAGCAACTAGTAGAAAAGAAAACACCTATGCTATTGTCTGAAATGAGATAGACAGAAAGTAAATACAAAAGAGCGACTGTAGGTGCTGCAGAATGGAATCAGAGAGTAGCTCACCACTATTCCTCAGGGTAATGGGCGTGCGCGCCTGAATGACTTCCAGATGCACCTGTCTCAGATCCTGCACGATTAGTGCAGAAGTGTAGCGTGAGTACATAAACAACATGTAACCAGTAAGTATCCAGTCTAACCTTGAAGAAGTAGTGACGAGGAATCTACATCGACACTTACTATGGACCAATAAATAAGATACAGAAATTTTATATAGGCATGGAATACATCAATAATAATAATAACATAATAACAAACAGTAAATAAGTGATTCTTTAACTAAAAGTCAGTCTAAAATCTCCACTGGCACATACTAACTTCAACAATTACGGGCCATCAAGTAAGTTATAATTTCTCAAATCATAAAAATAATATCAAGTGCAATCGGACCTCGTGCATTATCACGCATGATTTATGCCGACGTCGTACGACCCGATCCAGAATAATGTGTTCACTGCCGAGGGTCGACCGACACACACCGCGACACAAACCATAGATGCATCTATTATACTGCTGAGGCGTTCGGCCCACTCCACAAGAAGAGAGAATACTCTACAAACATTCAATTTAATAGTTATCAAAAGACGAATACACACCATAGGCACAATTTCTATCAACGGTCAAGCAACTCGCCAAAACTTAAAATAAATGAAGTTTGGTCTTGAGGAATCGTTTATCGAGTCTCAATATAATTTTGGCACTTAAAGTAACAAGAGTGCAAACAATACAAGCAATTTCATGATAGGTTCCTAAAACTACCCGGACATAAGCATGATTTGTAGGTGCGCACGGACTCTCGTCACTTCATGTGTGCGTAGCACCCACAATTAGAAGAAAATAGTAATTTAAAAAACCTTTGGTGTGAATTCACTCTTACAAGGTTAGGCAAGAGACTTACCTCGCCCCAAAGCTCACTTCCCGGCCCACAAATTCACTCTAAAGCCACAAGTTGGGGCCGAACAATCCGAAGCTAGCCAAATATTATATAAGTTAATCAATATGTACTCACAAATTAGAAGATTGCTAAAATTTACCCCACGGGCCCACTGCCCGGATTCCAAAAGTTTTTGAAGATAAATGTTACAATAACCTCACGAACTCAAATATATAATTTCTACCTAATTCCATAATCATTTTCGTGGTTTAATCTCATTTTTATCAAAGCCGTGGTTTTTCAACAAATCCATAATTTCCACAATTTATATGTTACGAATCTACCCAAAATGCATGCATTAAACTCATATTGTGTAGAAATTACTTACTTCAAAGAGCTAGGTAAAAATCCCTCCTCAAAGAGCTCTAAAATCGACCAACAAGTGAGAAATGGACCAAAAAGCCTAAGTCCCGACTTAAATGCACCTCACTGCCTTCAGCGATTTCGGACCTGCGGCAGCTTCGCTGCTCCTGCAGTCAATCGTCCACTTTTTACGGAACACGCACGACACAAGACTGATCGTACCCGCGGAAAAGCCCCGCATTTGCGAGCCCGCTTCTGCGGCTCGCCTTGTGCACCTACGACCCTTCCATGTTGCCTCCCTCTGCATCTGCGGTCCCTCTATCGCAGAAGTGAGCCCGCTTCTGTGGAAGATGCTTCGCTATTGCGGACACTGGTCAGCCTACTCCCAGCCGCTCCTGCTCTCGTTGGCTCGCACCTGCAGCATATTTCTCGCAGGTGCGAACCACCAAAACCCCTGATTCTTCAGCAATTATTCCATGTCCAAACATGTTACATATATCGTCCGAATAGCACCCGAGGCCCCCGGGGCCTCGCCCAAACATACCAACAGGTTCGTAAACATAAAACGGACTCTCTTGAATCCTCGAAACACGTAAACCAACATCAACACTAAGAATCGCACCACAAAACTAAATTGAATCAACTTATGAACTTTAAGTTCTTCCAACTTACTCCGAACACGCTGAATCATACTTAAACTACTCGAAATGACACCAAATTTTGTGTGCAAGTCATTAATCACCATACTGAACTATTCCCAGGCTCGAAATCTCAAACGGACCTCGACACCAAAACCTACTTCAAACAAAATTTACAGAACTTGAAAACCTTCAATGCGCCAACTTCCAATATTAAGCACCAGAACGCTCCCGGGTCATCCGAAACTTGATCCGAAAACACGCCCAAGTCCAAAATCATCATATGAACCTATTGGGACCATCAAATATCGGTTTTGAGGTCGGTTAATCAAGTTAAACTTAACTATTTTAAGCCAATATTAAGGAACTAAATGTTCCAATTTCAACCCGAACCCTCCCAAACCCCAACTAACCATCCCCACAGGTCATAAAATGGTAAAAGTACAAACGGGGGAGTCTTAATTAGGGGAACAAGGATATAGAAAGCAAAATGACCGGTCGGTTCATTACAATCTCAGTTAGAAATTAAGGAAATCAAATACACAAGGTAAATACAAATAGCTCAATTAAGGCATGATGTGAATCTAAGTCAACCCGGACATAACATAAATGTGAATCTAAGTCTACCCGGACATAACATAAATATAGTTGCGGATGGACTCTCGTCACCTCGTGCATATGTAGCTCCCACAACAAGTAGCACACAAGAATTAATACATCTAGGGGGATAATTCCCTTGTACAAGATTAGGCAAGAGACTAACCTCTCTTCCAAGTTCACTATCCGGCTCTTGACCTCACTAGAAATCTTCAAACGACGCCGAGCAAATCGAAACTAATCAAAAGTCGTATAAACTAATCAATATATGCTCAAACGTTCATAATTTAACTATTAAAATAATTCCTCATAAAAATTTGGAAAGTCCATAAAAGTCACCCCGGGCCCACGTGCCTAGAATTCAAATTTTTTGAAGTTTAACGTTACCTATGACCTCACGAACCTAAATATATAGTTTATTCCATATACTATAAGGATTTCAGTCAAATCCCATTTTTACCAAATCCTAGGTTCCAACAAAAATCCCACAAATTTTCTCTAATTCCATGTTAATTCTAACCATAATCCATGTATTTAACTTAGGAATTGATAGGGATTACTTACCTTGTAATGTTGATGAAAATCCCCCACAAAAATGCTCTCAAATTCGTCCGAGACCAAGTTGAAATGAGAAAAAAGGAGGGCTAAGTCCCGTAATAAATTCAAGTCTGCTCAGGTCCCCCTTGTTCTCGAACGCAGAAAAGGCCTCACGATCGCGAAGGCTAACTGTCGAGTTGCCCAAATTCTCCCTACATGTTCGCGATCACAAGGTCACGTTGGAGATGAACCGACTCACATTCCTTCCGCGTTTATGATATCTCTGTCATGTTCGCATAGGCCATGTTCCTTTCAGCCCATCCCACTCCCAACCTTTTTCGCGTTCGCGAACAAGCCTACGTCTTCGCGAAGGAGGACCAGGTCCTTCACCGCGTTCGTGATAGCCTCCCCCCGTTCCTGAAGTGTAACATCTAGGACCCTTAACCAGCCTTCTTCACAATCACGGGACAACCTGCGTGATCGCAAATCACACCAGCAACTTCAGTCAATTACAATCATGCTCTGGGTCATTGAAAACACACCCGAGCCACCCAGGACCCGCCAAATGCACCAACAAGTCTATAAACATACTGCGAACTTACTCGAAGCCTAGGAATACATAAAATAACACCAAAACCAAGACTCACACCTCAATACTAAATCAATCAACTCCTAAGTTTCAAAAGCATTTTAACCAACTCCGAATGCGATGAAACATACTTAAACAACTCGGAATGATGCCAAATTTTACGCAAAGGTCATAAATCATAATACGAACCTATTCCAAGGCTCAGAATCCCAAACGATTATCGATAACACCAAAATCCACTTCAAGTCAAAATTAGGAAATTCTAAAACCATCAAAACATTAACCTTCAACAATAAGCGTTGAAACGCTCCCGGCTTACCCCAAACTGGATCGAACATACGCCTAAGTCCAAAATCATCATACGAACCTATTGGAACCTTAAATCCCAATTCTGAGGTCATTTACTAAAAGTGTTGAATTAAGTCAATCATGGCCACCTTAGGCTACTATTATGGAACTAAGTGTTCTTGATTCAACCCGAACCCTTCAAAAAATAAATCAACCATCCCCGCAAGTCATAAAACAGTAAAAGCACATGCAAAAAGTCTTAAATAGGGGAAATGGATCTATAAAGTAAAACAACCGGTGGGGTCATTAGATATAACTAGATTGATTTAGTTAAAAGGGTAGTATAATTATCATTTAACTGACAGTGATAGAGCACACATAGCATTAACTGAAGATCCAGCTCAAAAAGGCTCAACAAGATTTATTCATAAGAGTATAGCCATTACATAAAACATTTATCTAGCTAAGTTATGAAGTTCATTACAACACAGATTGGTCAGTAGTACCAAAACAATCATAACTTATCGGGAAATAATTAGCCTAATTAGTGAAAATGGCCTATAGAGGAAGAAAATAACAAATATGATCGAATGTCATTGATATATGTTATAAAAAAAAGCAACCAAAAGGGAAAACATTATAGACACAAAATTGCACAGTTAATCAAATATAGAGAGAGGGTCAGTGTACGCTTACCCTCTGCAGAGTAGCAAACCAAGAAAGAGTTGTTTGTTAGTCGTTTTGGAGTCCAAACCCAAAAGTAACCACATACAGACATCGAACTCGAGTAGGAATGAAAAGAGAAAAATAGAAGTTAGGGAGAAGCTAATGGAACTTAATACTTAGCCGAAAAACTTGAACTTTTTAATTCTTTCAATGTGTTTGTTGGTAAAGTTATGTGTATTGGATGTTTGTTAGGTAGAGACGTTGAATGCTCTATTTATTGTGACATTCAAGCCACTTAGGGTTTCGATTGAGTTTTGAGCATGGAGTGAAGCTAGGGTAGATGACAATAGTAAGGAGGTGAATTAGAAGGAAAAGATGGAAAAAGTGGTGTAGAATTTACCTGAGCACGATGAGGTCAACCATTGGAACCTTTGATCCAGCGATCAAACCGTAATGTCCAGAGGTCAGGTCACTGCGTTTGACCTTTGGAAAAAGAATAATTATGATGAAGCTGAAGATAAACGACCATGCATTCCATGGATCTGAAAGACTGAATGAAGATTGACGGATTTCGGTTTGCACGATTTTAGGTCTAGGGTTCGAATTTGTCACGACCCAATACTCTACATGTCGTGATGGCACCTATCACAGAACTAGGTAAGTCGACAATCACAATAAAACTGGGAAGTTTATATTAAAAACAAGATGAAGCAAGTTTAACAGTAATAACTCTCATAAATAGCCGATATGGACAATTGCGACTCGAATACAAACTTTCCCAAAATTCGGGTGTCACTGAGTATATGAGCATCTAAACAATAACATAGTCTGAAACACTGTCTAAAAGGTAGAACAGTATAAGTAAAACTGAGAGATAGAGGAGGAAAGTTAAGGTCTGTGGACGTTAAAGCAGCTACCTTGATAATCTCCGAGCGGCACAAAAACTCCATGATCAGCAACCACCGTGCCCGGAAACACCAGGATCTGCACACGAGGTGCATAGTGTAGTGTGAGTACAACCAATTTAATAAGTAACAAAACTAACCTTTGGGTTGAAAGCAGTGACGAGCTCCACCAATACAGTTCAAGTACAGAGTTAAACAGTACAGAAATGTAGACATGCTTCCAGGTTTAACAGTTAAGCTCAATACAAATAAAATGCAAGTGTGACTGATTTGAGGAATATGACATCTCTATATCTATATTCAAATATGAAAACCATATATGATGCAACATAGTGAAAAATTCACCTACTCACACTCTCAGAGTGCTCAATCTGACTGTCTCAATTCTCGCTCATTACACTCAGTCACTCAGCACTATACCATACCAACTGCGGCGTGCAACCCGATCCACATATAGCCATAAGGACTGTTACGGCGCGCAACCCGATCCACATATAGCCATGAGGCTTGTCGGCGTGCAACCTGATCCACATATAGCCAGAACGCTTGTTGCGACGTGAAACCCAATTTACATATAACCATAAGGCTTGTTATGGCGTGCAACCCTATACACATATCTCACTCACAACACAGCTCTCAGGCCCCAACTCAATTAGCAATCTCTCCAGTCACTCGGGCTTACAACTCTCATGCCAATTAGCTCAAACAATGATGTATGACACAATAATAATAGCAATAAAGACTGAGATATGATATGCAAATTATGGATGTGACTGAGTATCAAATTCCCATCAAAGCAAATAAATCAACAGTAGAAATGACCACTGTGCGTCCCAACACGATTAACATATAGGCTAACATGATTTCTAACATGATCCTGCAGCTCAATTAATCTAACACATAGGGATCACATGAATGGATACCAGGACTGATAACTACCCAGTACCACGGAATCAACTGGATCAAAATTTCAACGGTGCACGCTCATATGACCGTCACCTATGTCGCGCCCCCTTTTTCTCGCGAAATCGGGCTTGTGACGTTTTGGTTGGGACAACTCGTTCCTTTTGGGAGAGGGGTTTGCATTTTTGAAGAGTAAACACCTAACGATTTAAGGAGCGTTCGGGCACCTATAGGGTTCATTTATAACTACGTTGATAACCAGATACAGGGTAAGGGCTTGAAATTATCCTAAGGGGAAGGTGTTAGGCACCCCTCAGGATCCACTAGTGTGGTTCCCGGCCAGACAGTTTTTGTGTGAATTTGTACAATTAGCAGATAAACAAGTATGGCTCAAATAGTAGGGGATTTGAGTTTAAATACACAGGTGTTTGAAAAGCAATTAGTGACAAAGCAAGATTTTGGAAAGAATTACAATCTAAGCACGTTTGGGATTGTAAGGGGGTACCCTAAGTTTGTTTATAATATGGATCACATCAATGCAATACCCGGTAATCACTCCTTGGAAAGGGGCTACGCGTAGCATTAGCACACCGGTTATCATATCCATTTGTACCCTTTCCCGCCCCGTGAAGGTAATTAAAATGAGGGTTGGTCTCGACCCCTATTGCATGCTGCTACCCATCCATTCATATCAGTCCCGGAGGAATTTAGGACTCCTATCCTATAAAGGAGGGTGGGGGGGTTCTAGGCAGGACCTCAGGTTTAATGGGTAAAATACTAGGCGACAAATAAAAACACATAGGACTGCATTAAGGGGTAAAACACAGAAATCAGATAGAAGGCTCAGATATACATCCACAAGTAATGCACATAGGCAGCACGACTCATACGCAATTAAGGTCTAAATTCAGATCCTAACAAGGTATTTAAGTGATAACAGTGGGACCAGATTTATTACATGACTCAGAAAAGAAGTCCGAATCAGGCTTGCCTACTAATTTTAACACGTTGACCGTTAAACGCTAATCACAAAGACGATTCTGGTTTTATTTAAAGTTGATTGCCTAACGCTTGCCTAGGCGCGAAATACAGATGACTACATTTTATATAGTGAAACAAGGCAGGTTTTTTAAAGCGGACTCTTGAATCCTTATAGGCATGATATCTAATGACAAATCAAGGCAGTTTTTGGAAGAACTTGTTTTAGAGAAAATAAACCATTAATTAAACTAGTTTCGAAACGAACTAAAATGTGGACTGGGTTGATTTATTTAACTAAACTAGTTAAGACCTATAGGCAGAATTTCTAGAGTTATTCCCTATAGGCATGACATCTAGTTGTTTAACACTGATTTCAAAAACTTTGCAGGCATGATGACCAATAAAAGAAAACATGTAACACTTGTTATAACAGAAGCTGGATTAAACTATATCCTATAGGTATGGCATCTATTTGTGAAACTAACTTTGAGACCTATTAAACATGATTTCTAACATGGTAAGGCAAGTATAGTAAAATCCTACTAAACATGATTTCTAACATGGTAAGGAGAGTATAGTAAATCCCTATAGGCATGGTTTCTAACATGGTAAGGCCAAACATAGTGAAATGTAAAGTCCTATAGGCATGGTTTCTACCCGCCTTACCCCACAAACATGTAAATACCCGCCCTTTTCACTAGTTACCCCAATATTTGTTTACAAATTATTACAGACCATGTGAATGAATTACATAAGAAAAGTAAAAATTACACTATAGAGAGCCTGAAACAGGCCCAGACTTTCAGCACCTGAGATTGTTCCATAGCCTTTCTCATATCTGGGTGTGTCAGAGTTCCCTAAGGACCTCAAGGGATCCCGGGCAGTGCTCACACCCAGATTTCATAGCCAATACAGAGTAAGTGCAGTGTGGAAAGGCCAGCTTTTGTGTGTCCAAGTTCAGAGGGAACTCAAGGGTCCCAAGCAAGGCTCACACAAAAGGGGCAGAACCTAGTGGTCTAATAGTAAGGTGAGAGTGCTTGACATAGATTTAAAAGAGTTGAGTTGGAAACAATTTTGACAATGATTAGTTTGGAATAAGTTTTGGAAGGCAATAGAAGAGTTTGCCTTAGTGAAAACCAGCTTGAAGAAGAAAAGAAACAGGACAATCAGCAACTCAAGACCAAATCAACATACATAGTTCAAACACAAACAGGGAAAGGAGGAATTGGGGACAAGTAGTTTATATGCGAAAGCATATTTGCACACAGGTTAACTCAAGAAAAGTACTACAGAACTTAAATAGTCACAGCAATAGTCTATCACAAAGTGTTCATGCCATGAGCTTAACAAGATCAGATTTAAGGGGTGCTAAACAGAGTTACACATTAGGTTTAGGGGAAAGGGTTCAGGATCATATAGTAACTAGGTGTCATGCTTATAATATATTGGGGGTTAGGGAGGTAGGGCAGAATAGAAGTAAAAAATGTAAGAAAGCATTAGACATGCTGAATTACAGGGTAATCACATGACAAAATAGGCATGCTAATTGCAAGGGAGGCAGCAGAACCACAAGTACAAGCATAAGAGAAACAAAAGGAAGTGCAATACAAATAGAGACATATTGTTTTGGAGGTTGTAAATTAAACTGAAAACATACCAGTAAAAAATGAGAGAATAGGTGCAGAGTGAGGAGTGAAGAGCAGTACAATGAAGGGAAGTAGAGTAGTAGTGTGTAGAGCAGTAGAGTAGTAGAACAATAGAGCAGTAGAGCAATGTAACCACTCGGTTTTGGCTTGCAGCCAACTGAGTATCAAGTAAGAGAGTATGTATGTGTGTAAGAGAGAGTTCAGAACAGTGTAATTGTTCCTCTTATGCTAAAGAGAGGGTAGAATATTTATAGTTTTAGAACAGGCAGGAAAATAAGGTAATAGGTACTGACTTAGCACAATTATAGAAATAATACAAATCAGAAATAAATTAAAGGCTCGGACTTCCTTCAATTAGGGGGTCATAGTTCAAACGGGTACAAGTTGTATCAAATAGGGAAAAGAATTACTTATAAGACTAATTTTACCGCAGTAGGAGTAGTAAAAGCATGTGGCATGTAACAAGGACTAAGTACAGAATATTTTCAAGTAAGGAAAGTACACGTTAAATAACTAACAGCATATTTGTGCACATAAATAAGGTAGAGTACAATTTTAATTGTGAAAGTTAGTTCAAAGAATCACGAATGAGATTGAAAATCACAGGGAATCAGCACTAACTAAGGAAAGTATCACAAAAGTAAGGAAGCAATTCGAAAAATCAGTACAGAATTACAAGCAAAATACAAAAAATCACAGATTCAGGGGAGATATCGCAGGTCTAAGGAGATTACACAAAAATCAATATAAATTATCATGTGAACAATCAATAAAACAAATAGTCGGACCTATTAAACGATAAATAACATGTTTGAACAAAATCAGAGAATCCCTAAGAACGGATTAGAGCAGGAAGCGCAAGAGCATATAGAACATACATGAAACCTAGATGTTCATGAGAGACATGCAAACACATCGCAAACAGATTCAAACTTCAAATCGAATCCAGAAGTATTAGGGTTTCTTAACGAAAATGAATCGAGCAAAAGGAAAGACTCAAGTGATGTTTAAACATGTTAAAAATCACAAAGTAATTGCTAATAATCAGAAAGGAATCGTTTTTTGCAAAAGGGTTTTGAAACCCTAGTTTGGAAAATGAGGACATCGTTTGAAATCAGAGAAATCTTTTGAGGAAAACAGGTGAGAACCTTTAAAGACAGATAGATCCATCACAGATCTAAAAAGATTGGAGGGTTTAAAGCTAGGGTTTTCTAGAAAAGTAATAGAGATGATAGAATAGGACAAGAACCCATAGATCCGTAATAAAACCAGAAGAAGTTCTTACTCACAAACGGAAAATGGCCTGAGACAGGCTGATAAACATAGTTCCAAACCGGAACCAGTTGGGGTTCCCTTGAGAAGATCTCAAGAATCCAAGAAATCGAAGAGCCATGGCGTGTGGAAGACCAGGCCCGGTCGGAGAAGACGTAGAAACATCGTAGGAGGGGTTCACGCCGGTGACGGCGATTAGGGTTTGAGTTAGGTCTCAGAGAGAATTTGGAGAGGAAGGGATTCAAGGGCGGTGCAAATGAGAGAATGGGGTAGGGTTTGGGGGGTCGTTGGATTAAAAAAGGAAAGAAATAACGTGGACCGTTGATCTGGGAGATCAACGGTCGAGATTAAAAAGGGTAGGTTGGGTTCCGGGTTTGGGTATGGGTTAACAGTGTGTGGGTCGGGTTTTAATTGTAAAATTGGGCTGGGAATTGGGGTCCTGATTTGGCTATAATTGAAAGCCAATTTGGCTATAATTTAAATAGCCAGTTTTTCCCTATTTAATTTATAAAAAATAGTGGATAATTTCTGAAAAAATAATTTAGAATGCTAAAATGATTTAGGATACATAATTAGCAATTTAAAATACAGGATCCAATCTTATGCATATAAAACATAATTATATCTTAAAAGGGCTAACATTGCAATTATGTGCAATTTAGCATTAAAAATACTAAATGTAATTGCAAAAAATGTATAAAAATTACCTTAGCCATATTTTGGCATAAATATAGAAATTCAATAGATGAATTATCAAAATAATAATTTTGGAAATAATTATTGGGGATTTTATGGATAAAAAGGGAGAAAATAAATCAATTTAAACCTTTAAAATTATGGAAAAAATAATAAAAACCTTGGGCATGCATATATATGCTATTTCGAAGGTATTTTTGCATAATTAAAAAATATAGGAAAAAATTAGGTATCAACAACCTAGCGTGTTTTTCACCTCAAAACCAACCAAATAACATGTAATTCAGGGATTCATACCCTCATAACAAAGTTTAGAAGTGTTACTTACATCAAACCGTACAAATCTCTAGTCCAATAAGCCATTGCCTCGCGAATCGGTCTCCGAACGCCTCGAATCTAGCCACAAACATTTCGATACAGTCAACACGAGCTATATGAATCGATTCCATATGAATATGTTAAGTTCTTAATCAAAAGTCAAAAAGTCAACTCAGTCAACCCTGGGCCCACGTCTAGGAACCCAAAAAATTTAAAAAATCCGAACACCCATTCGACCACGAGTCCAACCATACCAAATTCCGACACTGAATCGTTACTCAAACCCCCAAATTTAACTCTCCAACCCCTAGCCTAAGACTCTCAAATTTCCACCTTAAAAACACATAAACTAGGTAAAAAATTCAAGGGTAATCAATGTTATTGAATAAAAGCGATCAAAAGTGGCTTACCTCAAGAAATTAGTTGAAACCCCTCTCAAAAACCGCCTTAATCTGAGCTTGCAAAATCCAAAAATGATAAAAACCTCGGAACCCTTCAACCTATATTCTGCTCAGTGCTTTCACACCAGCGGGCCAAAACTCCGCACTTGCGGAATCGCTTCTGCAATAAAAATCCCGCTTATGTGGAAATCACTTAAGTCCATAAGGTCCGCACCTGCGCTCCACGTTCCGCACCTGCGGAAGCGCTTTTGCGACCATCCATCCGCTTCTGCGAAGACAGCTCACTCCCCCATTCTCCACATCTCTGGAGCCTTGCTCGTATCTGCTGGCTTGCAGATGCGGAAGACCCCTCGCACCGACAACACACCCTATGCCAGCCCACTTCGCCTTGTGCGCCATATCAGCTGCACCAGCGGCGTAGCACCTGCGGCTAATCCCCTCCCAGGTGTGATCACACCAGAAAGCAAAAAACTCTACCAATGCTTCAAGTCCAACTTTTGATCTGCTAACCATCCGAAATTCACCCGAGGCTCCGGGGACCTCAACCAAACATAACAGAAGGGTCTAAAACAAGATAGGAACTTAGTCGAGGCCTCAAATTACATCAAAAACACGAATCGCACCCCAATTCAAGCCCAATGAAAACTAAGAATTTCCAACTTTTACATTTGATGCTGAAAGCTATCAAATCAACTCTGATTGACCTCGAATTTTGCACACAAGTCATAAATGACACAACAGACCTATACCAACTTCCGGAACAAAAATTCGAGCCTGATAACTACAAAGTTAACTCTCGGTCAAACATCTCAACTTTTCAAACTTCTAGTTTTCCAACTTTTGCCGTTTCAAGCCGAAATCTTCTACCGACCTCCAAATCAATATACGAACACACTCCTAAGTCTGAAATCACCTTACGGAGCTATCAGAACCATCAAAACTCTATTTCGGAGCCATTTACACATTATTCAACATCCGATTAGCCTTTTCAACTTAAGCTTCCAACCTTGGGACTAAGTGTCCCAACTCATTTCGAAACAATCCCGGAACCAAACCAACCACCCCAGCCAGTCACATAACAGAAATTTGAGCACAGAATAAGCAGTAAATGCGAAAATAGGGCTATAATACTTAAAATGACCGGCTGGGTCATGACAGAATTGGAAAGTATGAATTGGGTTATGAAAGTGGAAATATCAGCATGCTTAGCGGAGTTACACAGACAAAGGGGATGATTTGAGGATTGGATTTGTGACCTTGCACGAATTTGTGTATGGTTCTTGATTGATAGGGTTAATGTGGTTGAGATAAAAGAGAGATGAAAAAGGATATTAGGGCAGCCGTTTAGTGGAAAGTGATTAGGGATTAGGGGTCGTTTCTGGGTTAAAAAAGCGAGACTGATTCTGAGTCGTTGCATATCTTGATCACCTACTCTGATTTTTTGGATAAAAGGAATTGATAAAATGTAATCATCAAACATATTTTAAATTATTGTAACTAATTTTTTATTTATTAAAATAGATTATTAATTGAATTATGAAACTAATTTCGAATTAAGTAAAGTATCAAGCGAAATAATTAAAAATCAAAGAGTAAATTATTAAATTAATTGTAAAACTTGTACATTAAATTATAAAGATTATTTTAATAATTTCAATATAATAAGAGTAATATGATTCGTAAATACTTAATACCAAATTATTAGTTCCATATTTTTAATTACTCTTTCCTATTGTATTTTAATAAAAATAGGTATTGTTGCTTAGAAAATATATTACCAGTTTTATAGTAAATTGTTAAGCATAAATAATTTAATTTTAAAAGGGAGGGTCAACATTGGTCGTCAACAACGATCAACAACATCTGGATTTGCACAAAAAGTGCAAAGTCTAGTATGAGTCCAATCGACCCCATTTACTCAATAACTAGCAAGCCTAGCCTTAAGATGAAAGCAGGACAAGCTTGACAACGATCCAATATTCATTTTCAACATCCAATATCAACAGTATAAGTAAAATAATATCAAAAGGAAAAGCAACTCGATAATATCAAGTTCAACTCTACCACATTAAGAGGAAAATTAGTATGCTTTCCAAATATATTACTCAAGGCATTAACTTTAAAAGCAACATATAACAAGTAACATGAGAGAAGTACAACTATATGCATGCATGAAAAGTATTCATACTAAAATAAATAACATCACAATGAAATTATCAAGTGAACACAAAACTCAGCACAAACACAATGCCCGAGAAAATTACCCCTTAGTCATACTTTCAGCACACTTACAATGCCTAGCTCGAAGCCCCTGAATCAACACACACGCTCACATTCAGCACTCTACAGGTACTTGGCATAAGCCCCTCACTAACCACATATCAAGTGCGTATACTCACAGGGTATACCTGACTCTGAAGGGGCAGATCCTAGCCCAATCATTGATCGAATAAAAATCAACGATCAATGTCACAAAGCCCAATATGGGGCCTGACACAGTGTCCCCTTACAATAAATATTACACTGAGCCCAAAATAGGCGTGGACGCAACTTCTCCTCACAATCAATATCAACATGGCTCAATGGTCTAATATCAGTCATCAACCCGCTCAAGTCTCAATATGTTCACATCTCATTGTATACTCAATAATACCGCACGGAATATGCCCACATGCCATATCTCATCTCAACCTGTGTCACGCAAATGAGGACACTAACAATATGTAAGATTGCATATAAAAATTGCACATAGACAGAAGTATAATATGTGGATGTTATATTATGACTAAAAATATGACTGCAGTTAAGGCAAATAGCTCAACATAGGAAAAATAGTCCGATCATTTCTCAAACAGTTCAGTACAAATCCTAGACATAAATTCTAACATGAATAATAGCTCACGTAGTCATAAAAATGGAGAAAATACGGGAACAACAAGGCATGATAGAAAAAAAGGACATAATAGCTTAAGGTCTACCCGGGTAATGAATAACCATGGTGCATGCATGTACGCTCGTCACCTCGCACGTGTGTCACCCCCAACCTATCTCAAATATCATAGCTAATGGGGAAATTACCTCAAATCAAGCTTATGCAAGATACTTACCCCAAAGCATGAGAACCAATACTCCAAAAATCCCTTGCCTTTCGAATCGGCCTCCGAACGGGTCAAATATAGCAAAATATAACTCAATATTATCAAACAAGGCTATAGGAATCGATATTAAACAATAAAGCTCCAGTTTTTATCAAATTGCACAAAGTCAACCAAAACCTCAACCCCTGCTTGCTTCTCAGAACCCGAAGAAAGTCACAAATCTCGACTACCCATTCGAATACGAGTCCAAATATACAAGTTTCATCTAAATCCGACTCCAAATCATATTTCACATCTTCATTGTTCACTCTCTAAAATCATAGTCAAAATCCTCAAATTTCTTTTTCAAATCCCATAATCTATGTATTAATATCCATGGGAAACAAGATAAATATTAAAATCAATAGAAATCACTTATCCCCTTGACTTGTGTGAAAATCCTCTACAAAGATCGCCATCCAAGTCTAGGGTTCAAAATATGAGAGAATGGGCTAAAATCCCGAAATTAGAACTTCACATAGTCTGTCTACAAATACCAATCGCGAATGCGACCCAAGCAAAAAGACCATTTCTGAATGTAGTCTCCTTTCCCTGAGCGCGATGCACTAGCGTCCTAAGCCTACACGAACGCTCTCCCCTCCCTACGATCGCGAAGGATAGACCTCCTGCCAACTCCACCAGCCCTTACCTCTATGCGAACACGAGATAAAAAGTGCGAACGCGAAGGACACTAACCATAAACCTTCGCGAATACGACATGCTGTCCACGAACACGAAGAACAAAACCACCCTGACCCTAAAAAAGCCTCTGCAATTGCGATACATGCTCTGTGATCGCGAAGCACACTAGAGACCAGCAGTAATTAGCAATATCAACCAAACTCCGAGTGGTCCGAAGCTCACCTGAGAAACCTGGGACCCCGTCCAAGCATACCAACAAATTCGTAAACACTACCAGTCCTACCCAAAACCTCTAGACACATGCACGATCATCACATCTACAAATCGACAATCAAACCCCAATTTGAACTTCTCTTAAGTTCACAAGCTTCTAAGCTTCCAACCAAGCATCTGATTTTTATCAAACCAACTCGGAATGCAACCAAACTTTTCACACACGTCCTAAATAACATAAAGAGCCTATTCCAAGTCCTGGAACAACAATGCAAACTTGGTAACATTAAATTCAACTCCCGGTCAAACCTATGAACCATCCAAACCTTTAAATTTCCAACTTCTGACAATTAGGGCCAAAACAGCCTAGGAACCTTCAAATCCAAATCCGGACGTACGCCTAAGTGAAAAATTACCATACGAACTTATTGGACCCTCAAAACACCAATCCGAGATCATCTATTCAAAAGTCAAACCTTGGTGAACTCTTACCACTTAATTTTTCAACTATGGAACTAGTGTTCTAATTCAGTCCCAAAATATTCCTGAAACCAAACCAACCATCTCCGCAAGTCATATATAACAAACAAGCATATGAGAAGCATCAAATAGGAGAACGTGGCTCAGATACACAAAATGACTAGCCGGGTCATCATTTTTCCTCCATATGATATGTTTAATGGTGTTTAGTATTTTGAAGGCATTGGAGTTAAAAAAATGAAAAAACAATCATTTTGAACTAAAATATAGAACTTCTACACAGTTACATTTGTAGAAGGCAGGGCTATCAGAGCACTTTTGCTACCACGCATGGCCTCTATCTAGGTGAAGTATGAGTAGTATAAGTATTGAAGTTCATGCGTGCTAGGAAGGCATGTGTGCTATCAGAGAAATTTTGCTAACACGCAGAGCCTCTATCTAGGTGAAGTCTGAGTAGTGTAAGTATTAATGTTCATGCAAGCTAGGAAGGCCAAATATGCACTCAGATTTAGAGGGTGGTGTTATCATGCGTGCTACCAAGATCAAGTCAAGCGTCTAGGATCTGAGATAGCCAGAGGCATGCATAGTGGTAGACTATGATTGTTACCACATATAGTCCAGTATTTTGCAGCAGTTCGATCCAATTCAGATCAAACCTAAATCCCAACTTACTTTGGAATTTTACTTGTTATCCAAGTTAGAGCTATCCTAAAAATACCATATAGGGTCCAGTTGTAGAGTTCTTTTTTATTATTAGGCAAATTAATTATTATTAGTAAATAGTTTCTCATGTGTGTCACACGTGTATTATTTGTTAATAATTATAACTTTTTTTGTATATATCAAGTCATGAAGAGCATAAATACAGCATCATATTTCAAGCTGATGTTGTAGGCAAACTCTGCTAGAGGTAGAAGATGGTCCCACTGACCTGCGAAATCAAGTGTGTGCCCTCAATATATCTTCCATGATCAGAATGATCCGCTCAGACTGTCCATCCGTTTGAGGGTGATACAATACTCAACTAAACCTGATTGCCTAACTCACGCAGAACGACCCTCCAAAACTGTGAAGTAAACTGAGTGTCAAAGTCTTAGATAATAGAAATAGGTACTTTATGCAGGCGAACAATCTCTCGGATGTAGCTCTTAGCCAAGAACTCCTAAGTGTAGGAAGTCATGATCAAACTGAAATGCGTCGACTTGGTCAATCAATCCACAATGACCGGAATGGAATCAAACTTCCTCAAGTTCCGTGCTAAGCCTACCACAAAGTCCATAGTAATGCAATCCCGCTTCCACTCCAATATCACCAACTTTTGAGTCAATCCTCGATTTTTGATTTTCATACTTCACTACTGACATTTCAAACATGGGGAGACATATCCAATTATTACTTTCTTTATCTTTCACCACCAATAATGCTGGTTCAAGTCACAATACATCTTCGTGACACCTGGATGAATAGAATATCGTGAGCTATGATTCTCCTCAAGGATCAAGTCACTCAAACCATCAACATTCAGAACACAAATCTAGTCCGGAAGCCATATAACACCATTATCCTAAATCACAACCTTCTTAACACTACCCCCAAACGTGTCTTTCAACACCAACAAGTGACGATCAACAAACTGGCGAGCCTTGATGCGCTCCAACAAAGATAAATGTGCCAATCATCAAGTTTCAAATGACAAAACAAACCTATTCTAATTTCTAAACAATCATCCGAACCCGAGAACCTCAAAGTCAACTCATGGGCAAACTTATAAAATTTATAAACCTTCAAATTATCAACTTTCGGCGGAAAGAGCCAAATCATTCAAGGAACCTCTAAATCCAATTTCGGAGGTACGCCTAAGTCCAAATTACCATACGAACCTATTGGTACCGTCAAAGCGCGAATTCGATGTCATTTACGAAAAAGTCAAACCTTGGTCAACCCTTGCAACTCAAAATCCAAACAATGCAATTAAGTGCTCTAATTCACTTCAACACCTTCCCCCGAACTAAACCAACCATCATCGCAAGTCATAAAATAACAACTAAGCATAGAAGAATCATCAAATGGGGAAATAGGACTCAAGTACACAAAATGAACAGTCAGATCATTAGATAAAATTAGTTTAATTAAGTCTGTGTGATTTAATTATGTGAATTATGTCACAACCCAAAATCCACTAGTCGTGATGGCACCTAACCCAACCCGCTAAGTAAGCAAACTACTAACTAATTCAATTTCAACATTTCTAATAAGTCAATTAAATAAAATAAATTATCTGGATCTATTAAACCTCCCAAGGACTGGTAGTTCAAATCATGAGCTTCTAAAAATAGAATTTACAAAGCTAATATGAAGAAAATACATCCTCTGTTTGAAAAGTACATAAATAGAATTTTGTAATCTAAGTGTACCGTGAATAAGAGGCAGCTTCAGCAAGAACGCAGGTACGCCTCCAAATCCAGCAACCATTGAACGCAGCAACATCGGCATCCGGGATCTACGCGCAATGTGCAGAAACTGCGGTGTGAGTACAACCAACCCCATGTACCCAAAAAGTAACAAACCTAACCTCAGGTTAAAAGCAGTGACAAGCTGGAACATAGGTCGGGTCCAACACCAATAACCAATAGCAGTTCATAACAGTGTAAAGCAAGTACATAAAGAAGCAGCATAGAGATAAAATGCTCAGTCTTTTCATATTTTTCCAAAAATAGTCCGCCTTTCAAGAATATCAGTGAAAAACCCAAATTCCTTACCGAAAATGTCATGAAAAATGAGATAGTTTGTAAACTGTATTCTTCTTTTCAGAAAGTCCTTTTTCACAATAAATAAGATGTTCCATTTTCTTTCCAGATAGCAGGTGTGAGATACCTCTCTATGACCTCATATCATTGTGTGTAAAAATGTCATGAATGATGTGACACCGTACTGCATGAGGAAAATGCATCTCTATGCATGTATGCCATATATACATGCCAATGCCATGTATCTCAGAGATGAATCATGTACTCACACTCTCAGAGTACTCAACCTCACGGCATACCACTCAACCACTTGGTACTGTATATGGCCCAGGAAAATCCATCCCGAAACATATATACAACACTGACTATAAGTCGCCCAGTACCGAGGATAAAGGGTAATCCAACCTTGTGGAGAAATCCATCTCTAGGTATCAAGTACTTCGGAAAAATCCACGTCCAAGGAAATCCATCCCTTAATAATATCATCCACGCTCACTGGGGTGTGTTATGGACTCCGGAGGGACTCCTACAGCCCAAGCGCTATCATAATCATCAATATAATCATTGGGGCATGCAGCCCGATCACATAACTGTCACTCATAAATAGGCTCTCGGCCCCACTCAGTCATCACTCACCAGTCTCACCCACGGGCTCACAATGTCATGAAAACTAACCCAGAACAATGATATGATGTATCTGTAACGACCCAGCCGGTCGTTTTTGGAATTTAAGCCCCGATCCCCCATTAACTGCTTCCCCTAAGTTCATTTCTGCTATTTTGGTTTGCCGGGATGTTCGGTGTTAGGATTCGGAGTGTTTTGGGACACTTAGTCCCTAAATGAGAGCTTAAGTGTTGAAAAATGGTCCGTAGTCGGAACAGTGTGAAGACGATCTCTGAATGGAAATTCGATGGTTCCGTTAGCTCCGTTAGGTGATTCCGGGGTTAGGAGCGTGTTTGAAGGTATTATGGAAGTCCGTAGCTCATTTAGGCTTGAAATGCCGAAGTTTGTATTTTTGAAGTTCCGGTCCGAAAATGAGTTTTTGATCCGAGGGTCGGAATGGAATTCCAAAGGTTGCAGTAGCTCCGTCATGTCATTTGAGATGTGTGTGCAAAATTTCAGGTCATTCGGACGTGTTTTGGTTAGGTTTTTGATCGAAATCGTATTTGGAAGAAATTTGAAGTTCTTAGGCTTGAATCTTTGATTAAATCGGTTTCCGGTGTTGTTTTAGGTGTTTTAAGGATTGGTACAAGTTCGAATAAGGTATTAGGTGGTATTGGTGCTTTTGGTTGAGGTCTCGGGGGCCTCGGGATGATTTCGGGTGGTTAACGGAGAAAATTTCTAGGTGTTGCAGCAGCTGGTATTTTCTTTCTGGTATTTTTGCTTCTGCGGCCTGCGAACCGCAGAAGCGGTGTCGCAGAAGCAGCCTTAGACGTCGCAGAAGCGAGTTTTGGTCACCCTCCAGGAAACCACAGAAGCGGTAGGATTTCTGCATAAGCGGATCCGCTTCTGCGAGATGGGAACCGCAGGAGCGGAAGCTGGGATTTTTAAAAAGGAGCCGCAGAAGCGGCCAGTGCTTCGCATAGGCGGGACCGCAGAAGCGGTCCCTAGACCGCAGAAGCGGTATTCACTGTTCAGAAATAGCAATTTCGAGGGTTTAATTTCATAAGTTTGAAAAATCGATTATGAGCTCGGGAGAAGGCGATTTTGAGTGGGTTTTGAGGATAAAATCATTGGGTAACGTTTCTTTGATCCCTTTTTGTTATATTTCATCATTATATAATTAAATACATCATGGGAATTCGAATTTTGGACCAAAAATTGGATAATTTGGAGTAAAACTTCATTGGCTAGACTATTGAGTTTTGAGTGGGCATTTGACCTCCGATTTGGGAGATTTTTATATGGTTAGACTCGTGAGAGTACGAGGGTTCTAAAAATGTGAAAATTATTCGATTCCGAGATGTTGGCTTGAGGGGCGTTTTGGTCAATTTATCTATTTTCGCGCCCTAGCTTTAGTTTTAATAGCGGAATCAGTTGTTTGCAATATTATTTACGATATGTAATTGAATAGAATAGATTTGGGCCACTTGGAGTTGGATACTCGTGGCAAAGGCGTGGTTTCTATTGATATCGAGCCGGTTCGAGGTAAGTGTCTTGTCTAACCCTGTGTGGGGGACTTTTCCCCTTAGGATTGTTTTCTTAATAATTGAGTGCCTTGTACGTGAGGTGACGAGCGCGTACTTGAGCCGATTGATGAAAATCCGGTTTTCACTTAAGTTGATATTTAGCTTTCTTTCCTTCTTGCCTT
This sequence comes from Nicotiana attenuata, assembly GCF_001879085.1. NCBI lineage: Eukaryota > Viridiplantae > Streptophyta > Magnoliopsida > Solanales > Solanaceae > Nicotiana > Nicotiana attenuata. Next base: position 79,059,836 of record NC_031995.1, on the reverse strand, counting down.
ATCCTACTTGAAATTATACTTGTGCTAGATTTGGAAAGCATGTTTGGCTGACTTAACTGCCTAATTGCTTAAGTTGTTTGACTGTACTACGTGAAGCATGCTAGGCTAATTCTATCTGTTGCTCTGTCTTTCGTACTTTATTCCTTGGTTTGTTTCTGGCTGTGGTTGCGCATTTACATTGGGACTACGGATGTGGGATTCTGGTAGCTCCCCCTTGTTTGTTTACTTTGGGACTACGGGTTCGATTCCGGTAGATCGCCCTGCACGTTTACTTTGGGACTGCGGGTTAGATTCCCGATAGATCCCCCTGCATTTTGATGGTTGGACTACGGGACGGTATCCCGGAAGATCCTTCGGTTTGGTATATGAGTTGGACTACGGGACGGTATCCCGGGAGATCCACTGGACAGTTGAGGAAAGGGCTACAGGACGGTATCCTGGGAGACCCTCATTGTTATCATTGGTATTGAGTTGTATTTACTCTGTGTTTGCTCTGTCCTTTTGTGGTTGTTATTGTCTCGTTGACCTGCCTTATTTCGCTGCTGTATTTGTTATTTCTGTCAGATTATCATACTGTTAATTATTGTTATTACTATATTTTGTCTCAGTATGGCCCTGACCTTCCTCGTCACTACCCAACCGAGGTTAGGCTTGGCACTTACTGAGTACCGTTGTGGTGTACTCATGCCCTTCCTGCGCATGTTTTTCATGTGCAGATCATCCAGGTACCTCTACTCAGGTGCACTATCAGTGAGGCAGGAGGACTACGGAGACTTCGAGGTAGATCTGCTGCGTCCGCAGACCGACGAGTCTCCCTCTTACTCTATCTCTAATACTTAGTTTTTCTTCTTCCGGTTGTTAGATATTCTGGAGTTTGGAGCCTTTACTTTTCGCTTCTGTAGCTTGTGTTTCCCATGAGTTTCCGGGTTTTGGGGATTGTTTTGAACTTGTGATATTGAGTTGTACATGCTGAGCGGCATTCAGTACAGTTTCTTTTAGTATTTAATTTGGTTTCCTCTATTTTTCCGCAATTTTTTTTATATTTCCGCAATATTAGGCTTACCTGGTCGTGGGGACTAGGTGCCGTCATGACATGTTCACAGTCGGTGAACTAGGGTCGTGACAAGTTGGTATCAGAGCTCTAGGTTCTTAGGAGTCACGAAACACAGGCCAGTTTATTAGAGTCTCGCTGATCGGTACGGAGACGTCTGTACTTATCTACGAGGGGCTATGTAACTGTTTAGGAAAAATCTCCATTTCATTTGAATTCCTTGTCGTGCGATATTTTGACATCAATTCTAAACTTCTGACTTCTGTTCTCTCACAGATGGTGAGGACACGTGCCACTCGAGATGATCAGGCACCCGTGCCCTCTACTGCAGCCGTCAGAGGCCGGGGCCGGGGGAGAGGTCGAGGACGCGCACGTGGTGCAACTAGAGCACCTGCGCGAGCTACCGCCGAGGTACCACCAGCAGATCCAGCTGGAGCCCAGGCACCTGGCACACCTACTACTGCCACTACTACTCCAGCGCTCCAGGAGACTTTGGCTCAGTTCATGAGCATGTACACCACCTTGGCTCGGGTGGGGTTGCTTCCCCTTGCTGCAGCCACATCCCAGGCCGGGGGAGGAGCACAGACTCCCGCCGTCCACACTCCTGAGCAGTGAGTGCAGGTTGAGCAGGTTCCCGAGGTTATTCCGGCACCGCCTGCAGCACCAGTTCAGCCCGAGGATGGGTCAGCTGCTTCAGAGGACGAGCAGCGCAGACTTGAGAGGTTCAAGAAGTATGATCCCCCAGTGTTCAGTGGATTAGCATCAGACGATGCCTTGGGATTTCTAGAGGAATGTCATCGTATTCTTCGCACTATGGGCATAGTGGAGTCCAGCGGGGTTTCTTTCACTGCTTTTCAGCTTTGGGGAGCAGCCTATGATTGGTGGCGCACTTATGAGATAGACAGCCCAGTCGAGGCTGCTTCACTGACTTGGACCCAGTTCTCGGATATGTTCATGAGAGAGTTTGTCCCCCAGAGTCTCAGGGATGCATGGCGCGCAGTGTTTGAGCATTTGCGCCAGGGTGCTATGACCGTTTCGGAGTATGCTATCCGTTTTACCAGGTTGGCCAGGCATGCACCGGCTTTGGTTGCTATAGTTCGGGAGAGAGTTCGTAGGTTCATTGAGGGTCTTATCCCACCCATCAGATCTAGCATGGCTCGAGAGTTGGAGACGGACGTTCCTTATTAGCAGGTAGTGAGCATTGCTAGGAGGATTGAGGGTATGCTCGCCAGGGAGCGAGGGGAGAGGGAGGCATAGAGGTCTCGAGAGTCGGGTCACTACTCTGGTGCCCGTACCCCATCAGCAGGTCGTTATGGTAGGGGTTATATGGGTCGCCCTGTTCATTCAGCTCTTCCAGCAGCCGGCAGTACTCCAGCTCCACCTGCACCTCAGGAGCCTTACTATGCACCCCCAGTTTCTAGCGCGCCTCCTGCGCGGGGTGTTTCCAGAGGTCAGTCCAGCAGGCCTAGTCCCAGCCAGTCACAGCCACCGCGTCCTCCCAGAGCTTGTTTCGAGTGCGGTGATACACGCTAGATGGTTAGGGACTGCCCCAGACTTGGTAGGGGTGCATCTTCACAGACTGCTCAGCCGCAGCGTGCTCCTCAGAGTTCTCAGGCCATGATCACAGCTCCAGCAGCTACCCCACCTGCCCAGCCGGCTAGGGGCGGAGGTCAGGGAGATAGAGGTCGCCCTCGAGAGAGGGGTCGGGCCAGATTTTATGCTATTCCTGCTCGTACTGAGGCTGTTGCCTCCGACTCCGTCGTTACAGGTATTATTTTGGTTCGTCACAGAGAGGCATCGGTTCTATTCGATCCGGGCTCTACTTACTCTTATGTGTCTTCTTACTTTGCTCCTCATTTGGGTGTGCCTCGGGATTCTTTGAGTGCCCCCGTTTATGTTTCTACTCCAGTGGGAGATTCTCTTGTTGTGGACCGGATTTTGTCGGTCATGTTTGGTTACTATTCGTGGTTTTGAGACCAGAGCAGACTTATTATTACTCGATATGGTGGATTTTGACATTATTTTGGGCATGGACTAGTTGTCGCCCCATTTTTCTATTCTTGATTGTCACGCCAAGACCGTGACACTGGCTATGCGAGGTATTCCGCGTGTTGAGTGGAGTGGTACATTAGACCACACTCCCAGTAGAGTTATCTCTTTCCTTAAAGCTCAGCGCATGGTTGAGAAGGGGTGTGCCGCGTATTTGGCTTATGTGAGAGATGTTAGTGTTGATACCCCTTCTGTTGATTCTGTTCCAGTGGTACGAGATTATCCCGATGTATTTCCAGCTGATCTTCCGGGCATGCCGCCTGATAGAGACATTGATTTCGGCATTGATCTGTTGCCGGGCACTCAGCCCATTTCCATTCCTCCGTATCGTATGGCTCCTCATGAGTTGAAGGAGTTGAAGGATCAGTTGCAGTAATTGCTTGGTAAGGGTTTTATTCGACCCAGTGTTTCACCGTGGGGTGCTCCTGTTTTGTTTGTGAAGAAAAAGGATGGTTCTATGCGCATGTGTATTGACTACCGCCAGTTGAACAAGGTTACAGTGAAGAACCATTATCCTTTGCCTCGCATTGATGATCTGTTTGACCAGCTTCAGGGTGCACAGGTGTTTTCTAAGATTGACTTGCGCTCAGGTTACCATCAGTTGAAGATTCGGGAGCCAGATATCCCGAAGACTACCTTCAGGACTCGATATGGCCATTACGAGTTCCTTGTCATGTCATTTGGGCTGACCAATGCCCCTGCAGCTTTCATGCATTTGATGCACAGTGTTTTCAGGCCATATCTTGACTCGTTCGTGATTGTTTTTATTGATGATATTCTGGTGTATTCCCGGAGTCGGGAAGATCATGAGCAGCACCTGAGGACCGTGCTACAGACCTTGAGGGAGAAAAAGTTATATGCAAAGTTCTCAAAATGTGAGTTTTGGCTGAGTTCTATGGCATTCTTAGGCCATGTGATTTCTAGTGAGGGTATTCGGGTAGATCCGAGGAAGGTAGAGGCCGTGCAGAGTTGGCCCAGGCCGTCCTCAGCTTCAGAGATTCGCAGTTTCCTTGGCTTTGCGGGTTACTACCGTCGTTTCGTGGAGGGATTTTCATCGATTGCTACCCCTATGACTAGATTGACCCAGAAGGGTGCCCCATTTCAGTGGACAGAGGAGTGTGAGGCGAGCTTTCAGAAGCTCAAGACAGCTTTGACTACAGCCCCAATCCCGATGTTGCCTACCGGTTTGGGGTCTTATATTGTCTATTGTGACGCCTCGAGAGTTGGCCTTGGAGCAGTGTTGATGCAGGATGGTAGGGTGATTGCCTACGCGTCCAGACAGTTGAAGATACATGAAAAGAATTACCTTGTCCACGACCTTGAGTTAGCTGCCATTGTTCATGCCTTGAAGATCTGGCGTCATTATTTATATGGAGTGCCTTGCGAGATCTATACTGATCATCGGAGTTTGCAGCACTTGCTCAAGCAAAAGGATCTCAATATACGTCAGAGGAGGTGGTTAGAGCTATTGAAGGATTACGACATCACCATCCTGTATCACCCGGGCAAGGCCAATGTAGTGGCGGATGCCTTGAGTCGCCGGGCGGAGAGTTTGGGGAGTTTGGCATATTTACCAGCTTCAGAGAGGCCTATGGTGATGGATGTTCAGGCCTTAGCCAGCCAGTTCGTGAGATTGGATCTTTCGAAGCCCAGTCGAGTTCTAGCTTGTGTGGTTTCCCGGTCCTCCTTATTTGATCGTATCAGGGAGCGGCAGTATGCTGACCCTCATTTGCTTGTCCTTCAGGACATGGTTCTGCGTGGAGATGCCAGAGATGTGACCATTAGAGATGACGGGGTATTGAGCATGCATGGCCGGATTTGTGTGCCCAATGTTGATGGTCTTCGAGAGTTGATTCTAGCAGAGGCCCATAGTTTGCGGTATTCCATCTATCCGGGTGCCGCGAAGATGTATCAGGACTTGAGGCGACACTACTGGTGGAGGCGGATGAAGAAGGATATAGTTGGTTACGTGTCTAGATGCCTTAACTGCCAGTAGGTGAAGTATGAGCACCAGCGCCAGGGTGGGTTACTTCAGCAGATAGAGATTCCGGAGTGGAAGAGGGAGCGCATCACCATGGATTTCGTGTCGGGACTCCCACTGACCTTGAAGAAGTTTGATGCCATTTGGGTCATTGTGGATCGGCTGACCAAGTCCGCTCATTTCATCCATGTGGGTACCACTTATTCATCGGAGCGGCTGGCGGAGATTTATATCCGGGAGATTGTCCGTCTGCATGGTATTCCAGTTTCTATTATTTCGGAAAGAGGTACTCAGTTTACATCGTGGTTCTGGAGAGCCGTGCAGCAAGAGTTAGGTACTCGGGTGGAGTTGAGCACAGCATTCCACCCCAGACGGACGGACAGTCCGAGCGCACTATTCAGATTCTTGAGGATATGCTCCATGCGTGTGTGATTGAGTTTGGAGGGTCTTGGGATCATTTCTTGCCACTGGCGGAGTTTGCTTACAACAATAGTTATTAGTCCAGCATTCAGATGGCGCCGTATGAGGCTTTATATGGCAGGAGGTGTAGATCCCCGGTGGGTTTGTTTGAGCCGCGTGAGGCCAGGCTATTGGGCACAGAGTTAGTACAGGATGCATTGGAGAAGGTTAAGACGATTCAGGATAGACTCCGTACAGCCCAGTCCAGACAGAAGAGTTACGCGGACAGCAAGGTTCGTGATGTTTCACATATGGTTGGTGAGCGGGTTCTGCTTCGGGTCTCGCCTATGAAAGGCGTTAAGAGGTTTGGGAAGAAAGGAAAGTTGAGTCCGAGATTTATTGGCCCTTTTGAGATCTTGAGGCGAGTTGGGGAGGTTGCTTACGAGCTTGCCTTACCTCCCAGTTTGGCCGGAGTTCACCCGGTATTTCATGTTTCGATGCTCCGGAGGTATCACGGTGATCCGTCGCACGTGTTGGATTTCAGTTCAGTCCAGTTGGACAAGGATCTATCCTATGTTGAGGAGCCAGTGGCTATATTGGACAGACAGATCAGAAAGTTGAGGTCAAAGAACATTGCTTCAGTGAAGGTTCAGTGGTGGGGTCAGCCGGCCGATGAGGCGACTTGGGAGACCGAGTAGGATATGCGCAGCCAGTACCCTCATCTTTTCACTACTTCAGGTATGTTCTTTATGCTCGTTCGAGGATGAACGAATGTTTAAGTGTAGGGGGATGTAACGACCCGGCCAGTCGTTTTTGGAATTTAAGCCCCGATCCCCCATTAACTGCTTCCCCTAAGTTCATTTCTTCTATTTTGGTTTGCCGGGACGTTCGGTGTTAGGATTCGGAGTGTTTTGGACACTTAGTCCATAAATGAGAGCTTAAGTGTTGAAAAATGGTCCGTAGTCGGAACAGTGTGAAGACGACCTCGAAATGGAAATCTGATGGTTCCGTTAGCTCCGTTAGGTGATTCCGGGGTTGGGAGCGTGTTCGGAAGGTATTTTGGAAGTCCGTAGCTCATTTAGGCTTGAAATGCCGAAGTTTGTATTTTTAAAGTTCCGGTCCGATAGTGAGTTTTTGATCCGAGGGTCGGAATGGAATTCCGAAGGTTGCAGTAGCTCCGTCTTGTCATTTGGGATGTGTGTGCAAAATTTTAGGTCCCTAGACCGCTGAAGCGGTATTCACTATTCAGAAATAGCAATTTCGAGGGTTTAATTTCATAAGTTTGAAAAATCGATTGAGAGCTCGGGAGAAGGCGATTTTGAGTGGGTTTTGAGGAGAAAATCATTGGGTTACGTTTCTTTGATCCCTTTTTGTTATATTTCATCATTATATAATTAAATACATCATGGGAATTCGAATTTTGGACAAAAAATTGGATAATTTGGGGTAAAACTTTATTGGCTAGACTATTGAGTTTTGAGTGGGCATTTGACCTCCGATTTGGGAGATTTTTATATGGTTAGACTCGTGAGAGTACGAGGGTTCTAAAAATGTGAAAATTATTCGATTCCGAGACTTTGGCTTGAGGGGCGTTTTGGTCATTTTATCTATTTTCGCGCCCTAGCTTTAGTTTTAATAGCGGAATCAGTTGTTTGCAATATTATTTACGATATGTAATTGAATTGAATAGATTTGGGTCATTTGGAGTCGGATACTCATGGCAAAGGCGTGGTTTCTATTGATATCGAGCCGGTTCGAGGTAAGTGGCTTGTCTAACCCTGTGTGGGGGACTTTTCCCCTTAGGATTGTTTTCTTGATAATTGAGTGCCTTGTACGTGAGGTGACGAGCGCGTACTTGAGCCGATTGATTAAAATCCGGTTTTCACTTAAGTTGTTGATATTTAGCTTTCTTTCCTACTTGCCTTATCCTACTTGAAATTATACTTGTGCTAGATTTGGAAAGCATGTTTAGCTGACTTAACTGCCTAATTGCTTAAGTTGTTTGACTGTACTACGTGAAGCATGCTAGGCTAATTCTATCCGTTGCTCTGTCTTTCGTACTTTATTCCTTGGTTTGTTTCTGGCTGTGGTTGCGCATTTACATTGGGACTACGGATGTGGGATTCCGGTAGCTCCCCCCCTTGTTTGTTTACTTTGGGACTACGGTTTCGATTCACGGAAGATCCCCCTGCACTTTTACTTTGGGATTGCTGGTTAGATTCCCGATAGATCCCCATGTATTTTGATGGTTGGACTACGGGACGGTATCCCGGAAGATCCTTCGGTTTGGTAATATGAGTTGGACTACGGGACGGTATCCCGGGAGATCCACTGGACAGTTGAGGAAAGGGCTAAAGGACGGTATCCTGGGAGACCCTCATTGTTATCATTGGTATTGAGTTGTATTTACTCTGTGTTTGCTTTGTCCTTTTGTGGTTGTTATTGTCTCGTTGACCTGCCTTATTTCGCTGCTGTATTTGTTATTTCTATCAGATTATCATACTGTTAATTATTGTTATTACTATATTTTGTCTCAGTATGGCCCTGACCTTCCTTGTCACTACCCAACCGAGGTTAGGCTTGGCACTTACTGAATACCGTTGTGGTGTACTCATGCCCATCCCGCGCATGTTTTTCATGTGCAGATCATCCAGGTACCTCTACTCAGGCGCACTATCAGTGAGGCAGGAGGACTACGGAGACTTCGAGGTAGATCTGCTGCGTCCGCAGACCGACGAGCCTCCCTCTTACTCTATCTCTAGTACTTAGTTTTTCTTCTTCCGGTTGTTTGGAGCCTTTACTTTTCGCTTCTGTAGCCTGTGTTGCCCGTGATTTTCCCAAACTTTGGGATTGTTTTGAACTTGTGATATTGAGTTGTACATGCCGAGCGGCATTCGGTACAGTTTCTTTTAGTATTTAATTTGGTTTCCTCTTTTTTTCCGCAATTTTTTTTTATATTTTCGCAATATTAGGCTTACCTGGTCGTGGGGACTAGGTGCCGTCATGACATGTTCACAGTCGGTGAACTAGGGTCGTGACAGTATCGATAAGTAACAATCGAGACTGAGATATGATATGAATGCATGAATGCGACTGAGTACGAAATATCAATGAAATTAATGAGATGACAGCAAGAAACAACCACTATGGGTCCCAACAATATTAACATAAGGCCTAAACATGATATCTAGCATGATGTATAGCTCATTTACTTTATCACATGGCGAAAACACATATATCAACAAAAATAGGGCCACTATTCAGTGCCCTGGGATTAACAGAGTCACAATTCACAGGGGCACACCCACACGCCCGTCACCTAACATGTGCGTCACCTCAACACCAATCACATACCACACAATTCAGGGTTTTATACCCTCAGCACTAAGTTTAGAAGAGTTACTTATCTTAAACAAGCCAATACCGATACCAAACAAGCCAAGCGATGCTCCAAGAATGCCATCACGCGCGTAGCGACCTCCGAACGGCTCAACACTAGCCAAAAGATCCTCAAATACATCAGATAAATCCCAACGAAGCAATTACGAATGATACAGATCAAATCCTAAGTCAAATCCCAAATCCAGCCAAAAATCACACTCGGGCCCACTCCTCAAAACTCGACAAAACTCACAAAATTCGACAACCCATTCAATTACGAGTCTAACCATACTAGTTTCACTCCAATCCGACTCCAAATCGGTGTTCGAAACTCAAAAGTTCATATTATGAAACTTTAGGCCAAAACCTCCAATTTCCTCTTTAAATTCATCAACCAATTGCCAAAAAATGAAGATAGATTCATGAAATATAATCAAAACTGAGTGTTGAACACTTACCCCAATTCATATGGGTGAGAATTGCTCCAAAAATCACCTCAATCCGAGCTTGGAAATGTTAAAATGAAGCCAAAACAGCGAACCCTTTTATTTGTTATTCTGCCCAGCACTACCGCTTCTGCGGACACTTAACCGCATCTACGGTGTCGTAGAAGCGACCAAAATCCTGCTTCTGCGGTAAAATACAAAAGCTTGGCCTCCGCTTCAGCGGTCCTGTCCCCCGCATCTGCGCAACTGCAGGTGCAGAATAGCCCATTGCACCTGCACAACCATCCGCTTCTGCGCCCAATTATACGCATCTGCGGATTCGCATCTGCGCCCATATTTCCACATATGCGAAAACACCAGAACAAGCAATAGCAATATTGAAGAAAATGATCCAAAATAAACCCGAAACACGCCCGAGCCCCCCAGGACCCCGTCCGAACATACCAACAAGTCACATAACATCACACGGACCTACTCGAGGCCTTAAAACACAAATAATAATATTGAAATGACGAATCATACCTCAATACGAAATCACTGAACTTTGAAACTTCAACTTCCACAACCGATCCGAAACCCATCAAACCATGTCCGATTGACCTCAAATTTTGCACAAAGATCACATTAGACATTACGGAACTGCTCCAACTTTCGAAATCAAAATTCGTCCCCGATATCAAAAAGTCCACTCCCGGTCAAACTTTCCAAAATTCCAACTTTCGCCATTTCAAGCCAAATTCTACCACGAACCTCCAAATCACAATCCGGACGCGCTCCTAAGTCAAAAAATCACCCAACGGAGCCAATGGAACTATCAGAAATCCAATTTGAGGTCAAATACTAAAAGTCAAAACTTGGTCAAACCTTTCAAATTTAAAGCTTCTAGCTAAGAATCATTCTTCCAAATCAATTCCGACTAACCTGAAAACCAAAGCCGACGATTCACATAAGTCATAATACATCATACGAAGCTACTCATGCCCTCAAACAACCGAGCAATGTGCCATTTCTCAAAACGCTTGTTGGGTCATTACATCCTCCCCCACTTAAACAAACGTTCGTCCTCAAACGTGCCCGGAATTGTCCTAAAAGCCATCAAATCACTGTATAATTTACTAAGAACATACCCGGGGTGATTCCACGTCACCCTACCCCATATAGGTCTGATAACACAACATAACTGAAATCTCTTAATTCATCCTAGCTTATGAGCCTTAGAATCCAATTTCCCTCATCCGGAATTTCTATAAGATCAGAATCTCTGTATCTACACACTGTATAAGTCTGAACAAGCTGTATCAAGCCATAGCCATAACCCAAGATGAAATCACATGATATACCACATAACTCAAACACTCATAGCGATAATTTCTAATCACAGCAGCTGCTCAAAGCAACCCAATGCCGGTAATAAACATCTTAACAACAAAGCCTCGTTCTAACACCTTCATATACTGCCAATGATGAAAGGAACACGCAGAAACTCATAACCATTCATGGAGCTCCCTCTCCTTCGACAAGGACTATAGCAAATTTCTAAGCCGACTTTCGATATTATCCTTTCAACCATGCTGCAATCAATTTCGATAGTATTCATTCTAGGTCCAATGACCCCCATCTCATCCAGCACGACCACTCTAGTGACATGTCACATCAATACAATTTGAAGCCACAACCCGTGCAATCCGTGCACCAATAAGCAGCAGTCCAAATGTACTCAAACATGGAAAATGACATCCAATAAGAGAACCGTCCCGCAAGCTCAACAGGCATCACCACAGCGTAATGCTAAGACCCATCACACTGCTGAACCAAAACACACGAATCTCACACAATGGATCATACCTCAATACAACTCCGCTACAATGTGTGACCCTATCCCAATGCTGGTCCATATTATATACCTCGAGCCTCCTTGCTCAAAATCGATAACCACGCAAAATTTGACATAGAGTACCCAAAGTGCATGACCATAACCACGGAGAGCAAATAACATAATACCACAATCTGGAAGAATATAGCCAACGCGCAATCAATTAGGCAATACCCAAATACTCATCTCGCTCAATTCCGCTATAAGGCCCTAATAGAACCGCACCATATGTGCATATAACCAACGAATCACAACTTTTTGTAACATAGAAGGGTAACTCACAGATCATTTCAGAATAGGAATAAGCTCAACAGCAACCGAATGGCACACCTCTCAACAATAGCATTATGGAGCCTAGCAATCCGACTCGGTGCACAACACACATCCATATCAGACCTACAGAAGAACCCCAAATCAACTCTCATCACCCGCAATAGATAGATAACCCTCCAAAAGTCCACAATGACTGAATCACAACACATAATATCTTCTGACTAACCCTGGCTACGTTTCACAGTCTGTAACGACGAAATAATCTACTCACGAGAACTCCTAGTCTCTAAATACATAGAACACACGAATCATCATATCTGATCTCAACTCCACCGCCTGAATGTCTAATACTTCTCCAATACACGATCATCCCACGAGGAATACTTCTACAACTCTTGTGTGCCATAAAGAAAAATTTGAAAGCCAGCAGTCAATCAAATAAGAAAGTGCTGCAATACCAATAAAGTATCCATAAATCAAACACATTGCTCCTTCTGAAATGTATATTCTCATTAAGCCATACCAGATAGTAATATCATTTACCTAGTCATATGAAACTGTCTATGCTGCCTAAGGACTCATGGCCTTCCCTTCAAAACTGAACCGTGACCTTGCTCATGCAAATCTCCATCACACACACCACACCACATATACCATGCCATCATATGAAAAATACGAGAACTTCATAGTCCACTCCAATTCACAAGCAACTAAATACTCAATCAGTCAAGAACTTTTCCATTTGATCCCATCCAGGAGAAAATCACTATACGCAATATGCACCACAAAACAGGAGGAAATATACATCTCTAACCGTGGTAGAAACCATCAAGAACTCTCCGAATACCATTTGCACAAAACCAAACTATCAGGACTGAATATCTCTAACTCAACCCAGCTACGCAGGTCGTCAAAACCCAATAGTATCACCACAAAACACCTGTAGAAACTCGCAACATCCTAAAAACCCAAAAGAACCGATCATATCCATTACCATGCCAATCCAACCTACTACCAAGCTATCATATTTCTTCGAGTTCCTTCTGAATTACCTTTAGATTGATACTTCTCCTCGCCATGATACCACATTCCTCAACCGAGACTCACCACACGAGACCCTAGCATAAAACCACACCGCCCTAAGGCTCATAAGTTGTTGAATGCTCTCTTAAGCACCCCAAAAGTACCACAACCGAGATACCCACTCTGAAGAGACCTTCTATGAATTTCAAGCTGTTCATATTACCTTCCTGATACTACAATGCAAAATCCACAATGATGTAGAAATACTGTGAGTCTCAACACCATCCAATGAAAAATCTCAGACCCTAGCCATATAAAAATCCTGAAAATTTCCATTTGCTACATTAAATCTTGAATCCATTAGGACAATTCTTAGGAGTCACCCACTATACTCGAATCCCAATAGCACCGCCTAAACGGATCGAATGACCTATGCCCCATTGCACAACAACAACCAAGAAAGTAATCCACACTTCTAAGCAGCCAAGTGAATCCCTACTCCATGCACGCTACATCTTTTACAATTAACAACTCAATCATCCAACGCTTCGCATACACTCCCATTGCATAACACAACCCGTATCCAGAAGTTTCCTTTACTCGAGTCATCCTCGATCTCAACCTCTATAAGCCATAACTGATTCACCAGTATACCTCAAACTGAAACCAATACAACACACAATAGTGCAATCAACTTATCAATAGCACACTCCCCCACTTGGCTCAAAGCCATAGATCAAAACACACAATAACCCACAATGCCTATACGCTATCACTTCCATAGTACCATAGTGAGATTCAACTAAATCCTTCATAAGCTTATGCAACACAAACCATCTAATATTTCAAATCATCTGCAAATCTCGCATTCACCCTTGTAACAGTCAAGCCCACACTACAAAACAACATAGGGATCACATAACCCTCAGGATACCCCGCAGGAGACAACCCACCTACTTCACCTCAAACTAACATCTCCTTACACCCTTCCACAGTCATAAACTTTACGCAATCACTTATCTTCCGGAGTATGAACTCATATCACGACATGAAAATCTACTTCACTCTACAATTAAACAACATGAAAAGGATCCCTCAACACACCCATAATTCGAGACTATACGTCAAATCAGGATGGAAATCAAGTACCAAGTAGTTCCTTCTACACCTCAAGCAAACCCCCTCTCATCACATTCAAGTCATATGAACACGTCTCACAGTCACATCATACTCATCACGTAGCCATCCATCCATCAATTCCACTAACAGCGACACTACCGGACATATAAATCCACAAGCATGTGCTCACACAATCAACATCTCTATGCTCGAGCTACGAACAAAACCCAGCCTCAAGTCCTCCAGACTGGCCCTTCATCAGCATACTGAAATCACATCTCGCACCTCATCCATGGAATTGCAAGCCGTCGATGCACAGCTGATACTGAGCTCATGTGCGTATACGAATGCGTGGAATAAATTCAAAGGATTATGCTTCAAGTTGTATCAATGCCGCACGATATGAAAAGAAAGATGGAAGTATATCCTAAATGCCCTATAGCCTCTCGAAGATAGGTATGACGTCATCATACCGATCCACAAGACTCTACTAGACACTTGCTCATGACTTGTAGAACCTATAAACCTAGAGCTCTGATACCAATCCGTCACGATCCAAAATCCACTAGTCGTGATGGCTCCTAACCCAACCCGCTAGGTAGGCCAACTACTAACTAATTCAATTTCAACATTTCCAATAAGTCAGTTAAACAAAATAAGTTATCTTGATCTATTAAACCTCCCAAGGACTGTTAATAGAAATTATGAGCTTCTAAGAATAGAATTTACAATGCTGATATGAAAAAAATACATCCTCTATTATAAAAGTATATAAATAGACTTTTGTAATATAAGGCTACCATGAACAAGAGGCAGCTATAGCAAGAATGCAGATACGCCTCCAAATCCAGCAACCATCAACGCAGCAATATCGGCATCCAGGATCTGCACGCAATGTACAAAAAGTGCAGTATGATTGCAACTGACCCCATGTACTCAAAAAGTAACAAACCTAACCTCAGGTTGAAAGCAGTGACGAGCTGAAACATAGGTCGGGTCCAACACCAATAACCAATAGCAGTTAATAATAGTGTAAAGCAAGTACATAAAGAAGCAGCTCAGAGATTAAATGCCCAGTCTTTTCATATTTTTCCAAAAATAGTCCGACTTTCAAGAATATCAGTGCAAAACTCAAATTCTTTACTGTAAATGTCATGAAATATGAGATAGTTTTTAAACTGTATTCTTTTTTTCAGAAAGTCCTTTTTCACAATAAATAAGATGTTCCATTTTTCTTTCCAGATTGCAGGTGTGAGGTACCTATGTATGACCTCATATCAATGTGTGTAAAAATGTCATGAATGATGTGACACCGTACTGCATGAGAAAAAAGCGTCTTTATGCATGAGAAAAAAGCGTCTTTATGCATGTATGCCCAGTAAACCACTCGGTACTGTATATGGCCCATTCGGCCCAGAGAAATCCATCTCGGAACACATATACAACACCGACTATAAGTCGCCCAGCACCGAGGATAAAGGGTAATCCAACCCTGTGGAGAAATCCATCTCCAGGTATCAAGTACTTCGGACAAATCCATGTCCAGGGACATCCATCCCTCAATTATAACATCCGCACTCACTGGGGGTGTGTTACACACTCCGGAGGGGCTCCTACATCCCAAGCGCTATCATAATCATCAATATAACTGTTGCGGCGTGCAGCCCGATCCCACAACTGTCACTCATAATCAGGCTCTCGGTCCCACTCTGCCATCACTCTCCAGTCTTACCCACGGGCTCATAATGTCATAAAAACTGACCCGGAATAATGATATGATGTATCGATAAGTAACACCCTAGGCTGAGATATGATATGAATGCATGAATGCCACTGAGTACGTAATATCAATGAAATCAATGAAATGACAGTAAGAAACAACCACTATGGGTCCTAACAATATTAGCATAAGGCATAAACATGATATCTAGCATGATGTACAGCTCATTTACTTTATCACATGGTGAAAACATAGATATCAACAAAAATAGGGCCACTATTCAGTGCCCTGGAACAACAGAGTCACAATTCATAGGTGCACACCCACACGCCCGTCACCTAGCATGTGCGTCACCTCAATATCAATCACATAGCACATAATTCGGGGTTTTATACCCTCAGCACTAATTTTAGAAGAGTTACTTATCTTAAATAAGCCAATACCGACATCGAACAAACCAAGTGGTGCTTCAAGAATGCCATCACGCGTGTAGCGACCTCCGAACGACTCAACACTAGCCAAAAGCAACTCAAATACATCATATAAAGCCCAAGGAAGCCATTACAAATGATACAGATCGAATCCTCTGTCAAATCCCAAATCCGGCCAAAAATTACACCAGGCACCACGCCTCGAAACTTGACAAAACTCGCAAAATCCGACAACCCATTCAATTACGAGTCTAACTATACTAGTTTCAATCCAATCCGACTCCAAATCGGTGTTCGAAACTCAAAAATTCATATTATGAAACTTTATGCCAAAACCTCCAATTTCCTCTTTAAATTCATCAACCAATTGCCAAAAATGAAGACAGATTAATGAAATATAATCAAAACTGAGTGTTGAACACTTACCCCAATTCATATGGTGACAATTGCTCAAAAAATTGCCTCAATCCGAGCTTGGAAATGTTAAAATGAAGCCAAAATAGCGAATACTTGTATTTATTATTATGTCCAGCACTTCCGCTTCTGCGGACACTTAACCGCAACTACGGTGTCACTGAAGCGACCAAAATCCCGCTTCCGTGGTAAAATACACAAGCTTGGCCTCCGCTTCAGCGGTCCTATCCCCCGCATCTGCGCAACCGCATGTGCAGAATAGCCCATCGCACTTGCGCAACCATCCGCTTCTGCGCCCAATTGTCAACATCTGCGGACTCGCATCTGCGCCCATATTTCCGCAGATGCGGAAACACCAAAACCAGCAATAGCAATATTGAACAAAATGATCCAAAATCAATCTGAAACACGCTCGAGCCTCTCAAGACCCCGTCCGAACATGCCAACAAGTCACATAACATCACACGGACCGACTCGAGGCCTCAAAACACACATAACAACATCGAAACGACGAATCACACCTCAATACGAAATAATTGAACTTTGAAACTTCAACTTCCACAACCATCGCCGAAACCTATCAAACCACGTCCGATCGACCTCAAATTTTGCACAGGTCACATTAGACATTACGGACTTGCTCCAACTTTCGGAATCGAAATTCGACTCCGGTATCAAAAATTCCACTCCGGGTCAAACTTTCCAAAATTCCAACTTTTGCCATTTCAAGCCAAATTCTACCACGGACCTCCAAATCACAA
Source organism: Nicotiana attenuata (assembly GCF_001879085.1). Classification (NCBI taxonomy): domain Eukaryota; kingdom Viridiplantae; phylum Streptophyta; class Magnoliopsida; order Solanales; family Solanaceae; genus Nicotiana; species Nicotiana attenuata. The sequence continues at coordinate 79,042,915 of NC_031995.1, read as the reverse complement.
TGCGGACGTGCTCCTAAGTCCAAAATCACCCAACGAAGCTAACAGAACCATCAGAAATCCAATCCGAGGTCAAATACTAAAAGTCAAAACTTGGTCAAACGTTTCAAATTTTAAGCTTCTAGCTAAGAATCATTCTTCCAAATCAATTCCGACTAAACTAAAAACAAAAGCCGACGATTCACATAAGTCATAATACATCATACCGAGCTACTCATACCCTCAAACAACCGAGCGAACTGCAATTTCTCAAAACGACCGATCGGGTCGTCAAAAATTATATCTCAAAAAAATGGTTCAAGTAAAATAAAACGGTTGAACCTATTTTAAATAGGATCCTTTTTGTGGTGGCTTAAAATATTTTACCTATTAGGCCACAAATCAAGTCTGATTCAAACGTTGTTTGCTCAAATGCAGACCATGTATTTGTTTTACATTAAAAGTGTAATTATATATACTTAGCTATACTAGCTCGGAAATTTAATTACCCTCATTATTGAGGTTTAATTTAATTATAAGTTTATATACAATTTATTAATTCTATACAAATTAGTATTATTTGTGTATCCCTTAATTGTAACCTTTTAATTTTATAACCGAATCTCACAATTCAGTAATCTCCCTCCACTCCCCCCCCTCTCCCTCTCTTCATTCTTCTGCCCTTTTTTTCTTCTTTTGATTTTCTATTATTCTCTTCTCTTTTCTCATCTCATTTTTAGTTTCTTCTGAGAATTCAATAATGGATTTGACGTTGTCGCATGTCACCATCGAACCAATCCTTGTCTGCTGCCTTCCTAGACATTGACAATCATTAAAAAGTTTTGAAGCTTTGATCTTGAATTTGTTTTTATTTTTTTAAATTATTATTTGTTTGAATTGGGTGTTGTTGTAAACGATCGAGAATATCTTTTGGACTTTATATCTCAATTCTGAGGGTGCTTGTGAAAATTATATTTGATTTTGGATGAATTTTTAGATTGAAACTCAAAGAGGAAGAAAATGTTGTATTAAAATTGTATTATAGTTGTAAATTTGTATGAAAATTGTATTTAGTTGAAGTTGTATTTTTTTGTATGAATATCGAATGAAACTTGTAATTAAGTTTTATATATGAATCATTGTATGAAATTTTTGTTTAAGTTATAAATACTCTCTTTTTCATAAAGTTATATTTATGTATTAAAATTCTATTAAAGATGTACTATAGTTGTATGAAATTTTTATGAAAGTTGCATTTTGATATAGTTGTACTATTTTTTGTGTGAGTATTGTCTAAAAGTTGTATACATGAATCAAAATTGTACTAAAGTTGTATTATAATTTACTAAAATTATATTTAAATTGCATGATGTTGTAGTTGTATTATTTTTGTATCAGTATTATATGAAAGTTGAAATAAGTTTTGTTACCTTATGTCAGTACATGAATAAATTTCATGTTTATAGTGAAAATGACCCAAAAATTGAGAATGATTTTTTAATCATCACAATTTCGTTTGAATTGCTAAATTTTTTTTTATCCTACTACGGAGGATACTTCACGATCTACGAATTATTGGCACCAATTGGAAATATGTGGTACAAATTGGAATATGTGGCATATTTTAAAAATCGATGACAACAATATGTGGCATAAATTGGCAGCAAATTAAAAGAAAAGGAAGGCGGCAAAAGAAGAGCGAGAGGGGAGAGGAGCGAAAAAAAATAATGTAACTGAATCCCTTAATTGAAGACATATATATATATATATTAAAGTTCCGCAAGTACTACTTACTTCTTTTAAGAGACGTGAACAGCATCAAAGCACCATAAGTTAATTGACACGAAATAAAATAAGATAGCCAAAGAAAGGTTGTCACGACCTAATTCTCCCTTCGTAAGATGTCGTGACAGCATCTAGTCTCTACGACTAGGTAAGCCTAATATTTGCAGAATAACGAAAATGAAAGCAAAAAAAATTTAACATCTAACTGCAACAGATAATTAAATAACAGATAAAAATGCCACTCGGCGTGTACAATAACCAACACTCTAGTATACTTAGTACTCCCAAAACCTGAAAAATCATAAGTCACAAGCTGCACAAGAAATCTAGTATCTCTATACACCAGTGTTTAAGAAAAAGTACGGAAAGCTAAATGACATAGGAGGGAATAGAGGGGGACTCCGAGATCTGCGGACGCGGCAGATATACCTTGAAGTCTTCAAAGTCTCACTACTTACTAATGACGGGTGTTTACTGTTAAAATGGTAATAACAATTAAATTTGTTCACAACGTCAAAAAAAAAAAAAGGAAGTAAGGGTTCCTGCCCGGGATGTTATTGATAGATAAGGAGCTGGTACGTGAGGTAAGTTAAGACAAGGAAATAACCTAAGAAAGATCATGTGGAATATGGATATGAGAATGGGTCAACGAGTAGTTAGTAGTTGATTCAGGAAGAGCCTAGTCATGACTAGACAAGAAGTTACAGACAAATCAGCGGATCGTGCAAGATAAATGTAGTAAACCACAACATGGAGAATGCAGCCTCGCAGTAATGTCATTATAATACTTGAGATGTAGTCAAATAGGAGTCGGGGTAGTTAAAAGTACCGTATGAGTGTTACGGGGATAAAAGAAAGTGCCACTAGGAAGGCAATCAAAATATTAGTTCAGAAGCAACCCTACAAGCACAAGGGCAAGAAGGTAAGCAACTACGGATGATTATAGGCAAGGAAGGACATCAAAAGTTCAGTAATAGGTTCACGGCTTTGCGAGAGTCAAGGGTTCTCCCTAAGTACTACAACGAAAGACTAGATGAGGAAATAAGGAAGAAGGCTTCAACCTAAGCGCAACAACCTAAAGAGGAAATGGTCATGTAACAACAGTCTCACAACATTGTAAGCACTCCAAAGGAAAGTGGCACCTACCGTGGCCAATGAACGGGAAGTAAAATTTAAAAGTAATACTCGAGATCATATGAGTTGCACAAAAACTCCGGCATGCGTGGGAACTAAGGTAAGTTAAGTATGCATGCAACAGGGGGGCAGAAAGACCAGGAAGAGTAATAGCTTACGTTAAAGAAAGCTAAAAAGGAATGAAAGGAATTATTCGATCAATGATCCCGAATTAGCTAAAAATATGTGATCTATTTTTATGCTAGTTGTTAAGCAGATGATGCTATGTGTATGAAGTTTAGATACGAAATAAGAGCTAAAGATGAGGTGATAATCAAACCGAGAGGCTGACAATCGAGGCCTCGAGCTTGTCGATATGGGGACCTCGGGGTCGATTCAGTGGCTCGATAATGAGCTATCGGGGGTGATCGGGGTATGACTAACAGTTATGTCGAAATCAACAAAGGTCTTTAATGGTCAATGATAAGCAATAAATGATGAACAAGTATGAATATAATAAATGAAAGCAATAATAACAATAAAGTATGTTAGAAAGCAGTGAGAATGTTCTTCGTATATTCATGTGGAATAACTGAAGCAACAGAGATTTACAAAATGACAAGGATCTCCTTTATATAGGAGGGGAATCCCAACATGATAAAAAATGCATTAAGTACAAGGATATGGAGATGGGACAGCTGAATGACACCCTGGTTCGAATTCAGAGTAGACCAGTAGACTCTGTCAGCCCTAGGCGTGTGCCTCGGGAACTTCCCATTTCTACTATTACTATGATTAGTGCTACCATGAGGTCGAGTGTAGACGATCCTCTCGACCATGGCCTCGAGCCTTCGAGGTGACCTTCCGAAGCGCTTTAATAATGAAAAATTGGACCCTCCGATTTCGCCATATACAGATAGTTCCCATATTTAATAATGAGTCCTCGAACTGCTATTAGTTCGTCCCTTCCGCTGCCCATATGATAAATATATCAACCATTTGATAATCCTTACTTTCCCGACATACTCGAATTCACGAATCCAGACCCATCTCGTTTTGCATTCTTTCTTCTTACTTTCTTAGAGAGAATTTCACGATTGCAATGGCCAGAACTTCCAAGACGGTTCCTCGGCGGGACGAAGTTGCCTCTTCATCTCGGACGTCTAAGGGGAAAACAAAAGTGATATCCACCCTGGGGCAATGTACTCCCCCCGATCTTGACATGTCGAAAGACTTTACCACCAATAAAACCTCTTCTGCACCGGGCGGATACGAGCACGTGTCCCGGTATATCAGCGTCGTAACCAATATAAAGAAGGTGAAGGGAGATTGCCGATGGAGAGAGACAGTAGAGGTGGAGATTCCTGGACATGATGAGAATATAACGGATTACAAAGCCGGTTTCCTCCATGTGTATACTTACCCCTTTACTTTGGGTCCGGCTGATCCTTCTGAATCCCCTCCCCCGGAGATATATCTGGTTATCCTTGACTTTTGCGACAAATACCAGGTGACGCTCGGTCAAATCTATCCCTCTTTTTGGAGGATAGTCTTGATGCTCCGTCATTGCACCGATAAGGTTGGGGGCGAGACCTTTACCCTCAACTATTTGATTAGGATGTACAGCCCCCGGTTCTATCGAGGCTTGATTAGGCTTCGTCACCGATCCAAAAAATGGTTTTTCTCGAGCACCGACGAGGACAAAGATCGAGGATGGATGAGTAGGTTCGTCCGGGTTAAAACCTCGGACATATTTCCGGCCGGGAGGATGCCTTTCCCATAGAGGTGGAATACACGGCGTAAGCATTTTTTCCTTCGGACATGTTTTGTGATCTTCTTTCCTTTCTTCTGAAAAAATGACCTCCTTTTAGTTTCTGCAGCTGTCCCTTGGTATCCTGAAGCGGTCTCGAACCTGCCGAGTTGGATCGAGCGGTTGGATACCAAGTTCCCATATCTTTCCCGATCTTGGACTGACCTGGCTAAGAAGCGGTGGGTGGCCAAGAACCATGGTAAAGTTTTCCTTGCCACCTATGTCTTGGCCTTGTGTTTCGCCCTGTACTTTTTGTGCTAATATGTTCTGGTAATTGCCCTTGTGCAGGCCTCGGCGAGAATATCTTGATGAGACCACTTCCTGGTGGAGAGACGGAGACTTCGGAGCCCGCCAAGGGTAAGAAAAGGAAGCGAAAAGAGGCTGCCGATCCCCCCACGACAAAGAAATCTAAGTCACGCAGGCCTCGAGCCGCCATTAGGATCTCAGCTTCAGCTTTCGAGGCGAGCCTTAGCACTGGGGACGAAGATAGCGATGAAAGCGAATGCCGCTTGGAATGGAAAACTAGGTCGGGCACGCGAGTCTCGCAGATGCCTTGACCAGAAGCCGTAGAATCGAGGACGGCCGACTCAGATCGGTCTCGTGCGGCGAAGATCCTCCAGGAGGGCGCTGAGGTCATTCCGGATCCCGTGGTCGGATGTAGTGCAGTTCCCGCTCGGGGGACCGTTGCTTCCGATCCCGAAGGGTCTGGACTTGGCGCTTTCCCGGGACTAGAGTTGCCCCTCGAGGACATCGATGCTTTTGGCGATTACAGTTTGGGCTTTCGATTCTTGTCAGGGGAGCTAAGGGACGCTCAGAATCTGGACGCCGCCAAAGTGGAGAATCGTGTCAAAGGGGAAGGCATGCTTGACAACATTCTTGATGATGTTAGCGACAACGTTGGTCTCGACGCCCCTGGCGCCGTCAAGGTGGCGAAAAGATTCCTTCGGCAGGTGATAGCCGTTTCTCGTATATTTCTTTTAGTCTCGAGCATTACTCTTAGTTCCCCTAACTCTTCTGATATGCCGCAGTGTAAGGAGATGTATGATCACGCCCTCTCCAGGCTTCATGAGGAGCTTTCATGCAGTGAAAAGGAGCTTGAAANTTTTTGAATTACCTTCAACGGTAATAGATGTACTTACGATCGGCCACACTTATCTCAGTCGTGCCCTATAGGGGCTAGCGGATATGGTTTAAGAGAAGGACGGGATAGCAGGATCCGGCTGGGGTTAGAGTAACCCAAAATGATGAATGGATGGTTTGCGTTAGTTGAAATTTCCGAAAGATATTACAAGGTGCTAATGGACCTCCTTGTGAAATACCTAGATGGTGCACTCTAAAATAGTACAGCTAGATATGAGTACTACGAAGACGTGCACTGGAATCTTGGAAGGGGTAAATATTACCTTAGTGTGGCTCCCGTCCCTAGTTGAGAAAGAATGTTTGGAAATTCGAAGAGCCAATGGATGGAGCAAGGGGAGCTAAAAGCAAAAGAATGTTTTGTTCGAATTTTCAGAATAAAGTGATAAATAGAAATATTAGCAGGAAAGTACGAATAGGGATAATGAAGCATTATGAGTAAGACGTGATACATGGATGACAACGGTAGATAAAAAATGACGGTATTACAGAGTCTATAGTCAAGTGAAGGAAAATACGAGAGGTGACAGGATTAGAGACAATAAAAGAGTATAGGCCACAAAGTCATATCCTCATTATGAGAAATAAGTTTATGACTCCAACGAGACTACTAGAAGGAAAAGTTAGACCTCCGAATAATAGAAATCAGTATGGCCTGGTGAACAAGATGAACTAAACATGAATTAGGGACTGAGTGACTTAATAATGGTTGACATCATGAGAATTTCAGATTGCGTTCCAACGATAATAGAAAGGACGGCAGAAGAATAACCTTTAAAGGTCATTCAGGAAGACGCCTCCGTAAAGCAAGTAATATGAGCAAAGTTAAGCTTAATGGACTGTATGTGCCAGTTACACTAAGTGTCACCATCGCGAGTGGGAAATTTTGTATCCTTGGTACAGAAGGATTAATGCAAGGCGAGTAAGGGTTATTGATAATGTGAAAGGACGCCAAAGATGAAGATGAAAAACATCTATAGGCAGGTCGTCATAGCTCCAAGTCTTGGTACTCCCCTAAAAGGGGGCAAATATGGAATGATAAAGGAAGAATGTGATAAAAATAAGAAAGGGATGAGATTGAAATTATCCAAATGTTATAGATATTACATGATTCCAGAACGTTATGTAAGCACAACGTCAAAAAAAAAGGAAGTAAGGGTTCCTGCCCGGGATGTTATTGATAGATAAGGAGCCAGTACGTGAGGTAAGTTAAGACAAGGAAATAACCTAAGAAAGATCATGTGGAATATGGATATGAGAATGGGTCAACGAGTAGTTAGTAGTTGATTCAGGAAGAGCCTAGTCATGACTAGACAAGAAGTTACAGACAAATCAGCGGATCGTGCAAGATAAATGTAGTAAACCACAACATGGAGAATGCAGCCTCGCAGTAATGTCATTATAATACTTGAGATGTAGTCAAATAGGAGTCGGGGTAGTTAAAAGTACCGTATGAGTGTTACGGGGATAAAAGAAAGTGCCACTAGGAAGGCAATCAAAATATTAGTTCAGAAGCAACCCTACAAGCACAAGGGCAAGAAGGTAAGCAACTACGGATGATTATAGGCAAGGAAGGACATCAAAAGTTCAGTAATAGGTTCACGGCTTTGCGAGAGTCAAGGGTTCTCCCTAAGTACTACAACGAAAGACTAGATGAGGAAATAAGGAAGAAGGCTTCAACCTAAGCGCAACAACCTAAAGAGGAAATGGTCATGTAACAACAGTCTCACAACATTGTAAGCACTCCAAAGGAAAGTGGCACCTACCGTGGCCAATGAACGGGAAGTAAAATTTAAAAGTAATACTCGAGATCATATGAGTTGCACAAAAACTCCGGCATGCGTGGGAACTAAGGTAAGTTAAGTATGCATGCAACAGGGGGGCAGAAAGACCAGGAAGAGTAATAGCTTACGTTAAAGAAAGCTAAAAAGGAATGAAAGGAATTATTCGATCAATGATCCCGAATTAGCTAAAAATATGTGATCTATTTTTATGCTAGTTGTTAAGCAGATGATGCTATGTGTATGAAGTTTAGATACGAAATAAGAGCTAAAGATGAGGTGATAATCAAACCGAGAGGCTGACAATCGAGGCCTCGAGCTTGTCGATATGGGGACCTCGGGGTCGATTCAGTGGCTCGATAATGAGCTATCGGGGGTGATCGGGGTATGACTAACAGTTATGTCGAAATCAACAAAGGCTCTTTATGGTCAATGATAAGCAATAAATGATGAACAAGTATGAATATAATAAATGAAAGCAATAATAACAATAAAGTATGTTAGAAAGCAGTGAGAATGTTCTTCGTATATTCATGTGGAATAACTGAAGCAACAGAGATTTACAAAATGACAAGGATCTCCTTTATATAGGAGGGGAATCCCAACATCATAAAAAATGCATTAAGTACAAGGATATGGAGATGGGACAGCTGAATGACACCCTGGTTCGGATTCAGAGTAGACCAGTAGACTCTGTCAGCCCTAGGCGTGTGCCTCGGGAACTTCCCATTTCTACTATTACTATGATTAGTGCTACCATGAGGTCGAGTGTAGACGATCCTCTCGACCATGGCCTCGAGCCTTCGAGGTGACCTTCCGAAGCGCTTTAATAATGAGAAATTGGACCCTCCAATTTCGCCGTATACAGATAGTTCCCATATTTCTTGGAACGAAGTGATAGGAAACGATTTTTAGTTTCTATTCCGAGGATATCATTGAAGTGACGTCAGCCTATCAGGCATTAAATGCAACATCCAAAAGTCCGTGCAAGGGTCTCCGTAAAAAACGACTATCGAGGAGTCCTCGAACTGCTATTAGTTCGTCCCTTCCGCTGCCCATATGATAAATATATCAACCATTTGATAATCCTTACTTTCCCAACATATTCGAATTCACGAATCCAGACCCATCTCGTTTGGCATTCTTTCTTCTTACTTTCTTAGAGAGAATTTCACCATTGCAATGGCCAGAACTTCCAAGACGGTTCCTCGGCTGGACGAAGTTGCCTCTTCATCTCGGACGTCTAAGGGGAAAACAAAAGTGATACCCACCCTGGGGCAATGTACTCCCCCCGATCTTGACATGTCGAAAGACTTTACCACCAATAAAACCTCTTCTGCACCGGGCGGATACGAGCACGTGTCCCAGTATATCAGCGTCGTATCCAATATAAAGAAGGTGAAGGGAGATTGCCAATGGATAGAGACAGTAGAGGTGGAGATTCCTGGCCATGATGAGAATATAACGGATTACAAAGCCGGTTTCCTCCATGTGTATACTTACCCCTTTACTTTGGGTCCGGCTGATCCTTCTGAATCCCCTCCCCCGGAGATATATCTGGTTATCCTTGACTTTTGCGACAAATCCAGGTGACGCTCGGTCAAATCTATCCCTCTTTTTGGAGATAGTCTTGATGCTCCGTCATTGCACCGATAGGTTGGGGCGAGACCTTTACCCTCAACCATTTGATTAGGATGTACA
>NC_031995.1:78884351-79033592 GCF_001879085.1 Nicotiana attenuata | reverse complement strand
TCACGATCGGTCGTCGTGCGGCGAAGGATCCTCCAGGACGGGCGGCTCGAGGTCGATTCCCGGAGTCCCGTGGTCGGATGTAGTGCAGTTCCCGCTCGGGGACCGTTGCTTCCGATCCCGAAGGGTCTGGACTTGGCGCTTTCCCGGGACTAGAGTTGCCCCTCGAGGACATCGATGCTTTTGGCGATTACAGTTTGGGCTTTCGATTCTTGTCAGGGGAGCTAAGGGACGCTCAGAATCTGGACGCCGCCAAAGTGGAGAATCGTGTCAAAGGGGAAGGCATGCTTGACAACATTCTTGATGATGTTAGCGACAACGTTGGTCTCGACGCCCCTGGCGCCGTCAAGGTGGCGAAAAGATTCCTTCGGCAGGTGATAGCCGTTTCTCGTATATTTCTTTTAGTCTCGAGCATTACTCTTAGTTCCCCTAACTCTTCTGATATGCCGCAGTGTAAGGAGATGTATGATCACGCCCTCTCCAGGCTTCATGAGGAGCTTTCATGCAGTGACCTTGAAAGGCTTGCCTCGGGACAGCAAGAGTCGGAGGCCTATTCTACCCGAAAGGAGAAAGAGTTAGGCGAGCTTCGGACTACTTTGGAGGGAGCGCTCCGGGAGAAGGTTGGTCTTGCTGAGCAGGTACTTTCTCTTGCACAGACCCAACCTTTTCTCCTATAGTTCGACACCGACTTGCTTACCTTTCTTTTTGTAGGTCGAGAAAAATGACTCGCAGATTGGGCGACTGAATGTGGAGATCCTCGAGCTGAGGAAACAAAACGAGGTAGTGACCTCAGAGTTGGCATCGACCCATGATCTTCTCAAAGATGCTCGAAAGGAGATTGTTGCGCTGGTTGCGGCCAAGTCCGAGATTGAAGGAAATGTTGCTGCTTATCTGAAGGATGCAACCACGGCGAATGAAATAGCCCGTGACATATCGATAAAGGCCGAGCAGAAACTGACTCGGGCCATTGAACACGCTAGGGTGGAGGCAAGGAGAGAAACCTTGGAGGAGGTCGAGGCCGAAGGCATCGGCCTGTCAGTCGAAATTGAGGAGGCCCGAGAGTTGGAGAGAAAGTTCGCGCTCTTGATCACCCCAGATGAGGATGCTGGAGATGCTACAGAAGATAGTGGCGACGAAGAGTAGGCCTTGTGTTGCTTTGCTCTTTTTTTTTATTCCATATGTACATACTCCCGGGGGAATGAGTTTTGTAAGGACGCCCCTTGTATATATATATTTGGCAATACAAAAGGGGTTTTTTCCTGTTCGGAACTTCTCCAATCTTTATATTTCGTCGCTCTTGCGGAGTTTATCCTTAAAATTTTAACATTGGCTCTTTGGAGCCCGTACTTGGAGCAGTCTAGACCCTCGAGGTCTCTATACCTCTCGAATCTCGCGGGATAGCAGCGCTCGCGCTATTCGATAAAGGGACCTCGGGTGGTCTAGCCAGTACATTTCCCAAGAAAAGGGTGACGTTTACATGGCCAGAATTAATTGGCCCTCTGGGTAGGCAAGTAGCCACTGCTTTACCCCTATATATTCGTCTACTTGCTTCTCAAGTGGAGATTTTGCTACTCTGAGTAACTATTTCTTCTGTATAACTTGGTGCTTTGTGGTAGTTTTTCCGTCATTTCGACCCAAAATCTTTGTCCAAATCTATACCCCCCTCTACTTATTTTATTGTAGCCATGACTGTTATGTCGACATCCGCTCATCAAGGAGAGGGGAGTTCCGCCTCTGTCCCACGTCCGGTCGGTGGTACACCGCCGGTACCCGGCGTGCGGGCCTCGAGGTGCATTGTCTCGAGGAAAGACTTTACGTTGAAGAGACCCCCCAACGTTCAAGGACATCGGGAGCATGCATCGAGGTTCATCTCATTAGTAGGGGAGGAACACCTCGAAATGATCAGAAAAGATTGCGGATGGGGAGAAGTTGTGGTACTACAAGTACCTTCTTCTGAGGAGAGAATCATATCCTATGTTGAGGGGTTTTTGAGCGTGTATACGCATACCTTTGCGTCGGGTCCCCCCGACTGGGTCGTGCTTAAGTTCTGTCGGAGATACCGAGTTACCTTGGCGCAGTTTCACCCATCCCTTTGGAAGATAGTGCAGACGATAAGGTACTTTACAGATAAGGCCGGGCTCAAATTTACCCTCAGCCATCTTGTGAGGCTATACCGGCCACTACGATATCGTGGTTTGATTGCTCTGTAGTGTCGATCCACCTGGTCTCCCACCGTTAACGGTGAGGAGGACGATGACCAAGGATGGATGAGCCGGTTCATTCGAGCTCGGACGATCGATATGATTCATGGAGAGTTTTTGCCCTTTCCTGAGAAACGGAATTCCACACGTAATTGACGTACCTCTATTTCTATCACTTTGACTGGAGGCGGGCTCCATGATGATATTTTTCTGTCGCATTTTTTGTAGCGACTCCTTGGCCGCCGGACGAGGTCCCTGATTTGGCCGAATGGTCTTGTAAGCTTGCAGCTTGCTCGACCCATGATAGGTTCAGGTGGCGAGACCTGTCCAAGGGACATGGGAGGCAAAGCATCATGGTAGGCGTTTGGTGGCTTATTTCCCCAAAGTGATACTCTCCTTCTTAGCGTACTAACTTGGCCATCGCAAGTATTGGAGATTTTTCCGAGGTAAGGCCGTGCCCACTGGGGGAGGACGAGAGATCGCCGACCTCTAAGTCGAGGGTCGATGATAAACAGAAAGGGTATCCGGGATGAGGAGGCCCGCAGCGGGGCAAGTCCTTTTCAGCGGTACAAAAGAGGCGGTTTGACCGATCGTCCAGCTTTGAAGACTTCCGTTTTCGGGAGAACATTCCCCGTTTCTGCTGAAGGTACTTCGAAGGGCAAAGAGCACGTGTTGCCTGCTTATGTCCATACAAACGGTGCTTCGGGGACACTAAACCACCGGACATTAGCTCGGCCTTTGGGCGAGGCTCAACGGCTTGGCTTTATGGTGCTTTGGAAGCTGTCGTAGGGTTATTCCGGTCTCATACTCTTCCTTTCTCATTGAATTTCTTTCGCAGGCCTTCGACAGGCTTAAGTCCGAGCTGCTCCGCTATGAGGCTGAGTTGCGGAGAGTTTCGGATAGGGAGAAATCCCTTAGGCTTGTTTGTGCGAGAAAGGAGAGCGAGCTGGTATCCCTGCGGTGTGAGGTAGATCGGGGCCGGGGCCGCAAGAACCACCTCGTAAGACAGGTATCTTGCAATTCATGTTGACGTATGCTCCTCCTTTTATCCTTAGAGATTAATGTTTCGATATTCCAGTTTGGTAGCAAGACGGAGGAGCTGGAACGACTTTGGGACAAAGTTGGCCGGGCCAAACGTGAGTTCAACGAGCTACAGGCTCATGCGGATGCCCAAGTGTTGGCCAAGGAGAGTGCTTTGGCTAAGGTTTCCATCCTTGAGGCGCAGATTCGGGCTGCTCGTGCGAATGATTCTGTGCGAGCAAACATGATAGCAAGGCTCGAGTTCGGGCTTTCGAAGGCGAGGGCTGAGGTGGTGAATGCCTGGGCCGAAGCTCTAATGAGCGGCACTAGGGCGGACCAGAAAACGGCGGCCTATATGAAGAGTGCTGCCTTCGCCAGAGCTGAGCTGAGGAGAACTCTCGACCATGCGAGCAGTAGCAAAGAGTATGCGCGGTGCAAATCTCGAAGGGAAACACTTGAAGGAAATTCAGTGCCGAGGGGCTTCGATCTTTACGGAAGAGATCGAGCAAGCCAAGGCGGAGGAATACGATGCCAAGTTCCTTCTGTCCGATGCCAAAGATGGCGAGGATGGGGCCGTCGGGCCATAGTCCCAAGAAGGGGATGTTTACTTTTTTCTTTGCCTCTATGTACATAGTTTTCATAGCACGCTGTAAACGGAGCTTGTATTTCATCATTGTATGTATAAGAAAACCCTTGCGGCTTTATTTCTTCCGTATCTCTTTCTATCTCGAATTTGGCCAGGTGAACTGGTCTTTGGTTTGATAGGAATCCTTAGATTCGCGATATGGCCCTGGGGCTCATTAAGCTGGCGATAATTGCTCTTATGCCTTGGGTTGAAGTGACCTTTCAGTGTAAGCTGGCGTTTGAGCTCATATGCTTTTTGCCCTGGGGCATTTTTTAGGTAACTATTTTGGGTTCAGTCTCCGAATCGGGTTGCGATTCGAGCTCATTCGATCCTCAAGTTTTAAAATTTGCATGGGCTGGCGACAATGGCTCTTACGCCTTTGGTCAAAGCGACCTTTTATGTGGGCTTATTTTTCCCTTGTTAAAGACTTTTTGCGATAATTTTTGCCCGACTCTTCGATGGTTCAAGAAGAACCTCGATTATTAGCCATTTTGTGGCGATGATCGAGCACCTCGGGAGGTTTAGCTCGCAGGCTGAGTATCTCGAAGCCTGTTATTTTGAGTTGTCATGGTCGAAGCTCTTTTGCCTATGTCGAGGGTAGCCTGCTTAACTGGTTCTTTTCAAAGTAGATTCGAAGTAATTGAAGGCCTGTAATTTTGTAACGGCGGTCGGGCGTCCACGAGTCGCGTTAGTTTGGCTGGTACGGCCTTATGACCATAGTCATTTGTGCTTTGCTGGAGCCGTTTTTGATCCCAAATGAAGTAGTTTGGGCGTCTATATCGAGGGTATGCCTTTTTAGGGGTTTTACAAGTTCGATATATAGCCTAAACTATGAGATCGGGTTTTACGCCTTTAGCAAGGTCATACAAAATTTTCATGCCGTTGAGGTCTTACAGTTTTAGATACTCGGTACAAGTATGGTTCATGCCTTGCTTGAGGTCTTACAGATGTTGCCACTTGGTACAAGTGTGATTCATGCCTTGCTCGAGGTCTTACAGATGTTGTTGCTGCCTTATGTAGGTCTTACGGGCCGAGTCTGCCAGCTTGGGGTCTTATGGCCTCGGAATTTGTAATGAATGGTGCTTGGCGACAGTCCCCGAGTTAGCGAGGGCATCTTGGCTCGGGAGCCATTTACTTATAAGTTTGGTGTTGCCTCATTGAGGGTTTACGACTTTGGCGATTCTAACCCTGAGGTCATATGATTTTTGAGATTTTGACGCTAGTGCCCGAGTGTTCGGGACACTTTCGGCCTTGAAGTCATTTCATGATTTTTATGTTGCCTCGTTGAGGGCTCATGAGTTTGGAGTCCCGACCCGGAGGTCGTTCAGATGTTGAATTGTGGACGCCAGTCCCCGAGTGTTCGGGACGCTTTGATGGAGGAATTGTGTTTTGCGAAGATGCTGAGTTTCTTTTGGAGTGTGAAATGTTTTGACAAAAGGTATTCTTCGATTACTTGGTACAAGTATACATGTTCTCGCCGTTGGGGGCCTGGCTATACGGACACGGTTCGTTTGATCGTTTGGCCTGGTACATCATTTTCCTATTGGGACCCCATTGGGCGTTTCTTGGTTTTTTCGATGAATGGCCTTCCGGGGGGGATCCCCTGCAGTGTTCGAGGTTGATTGCAAAAGAAGCCTGGAACACTTGTTGAGTCTTCCTTAGGTAGCATATGGATGTTGCCTCGTTAAAAACCTTGCCGGTAAAAACCCTTTTCGGGATAAAAACTCGGCCGAAGGAAAAGAGTGCAACGGATGCTTTAAAACCTTAAGGTCTTCGAGCTGGATTAGTGTCTCGACTGCTTCGATCGGGCGCCTACATAAGAGTTAGTGTGAAATATAAAATGAACAAGGGAGATGGTGATACCTTAGAGTGGGATGTACCGGCGATGTTACGAGGTCCGATATATCTCAGTCGCTTGCGATGAGGACGTGGTACGGTCCTCTGTTTTGTTTAATCAGGCTTGACCGAAGATGTAGTTTTATCATTATTTGGTTCTTTCGCGGGTGGAGGTATCAGTGTTGGTGCTATATCGTGCACGGCGAACATTTCCCTAGCTACAAGTTGTTCCCCTTAGACAGTTTTAATCCCATCCTTTGTCGGGAGTTTTATCATTTGGTGGAGGGTGGATGGTACTGCTCTCATGCAGTGTATCCATGGTCTCCCTGAACAAGGCATTGTACCTCATGTCTCCTTCGATGACATGGAATTTGACATTCTGGGTCGTGCCGGCCACGTTGACCGGGAGGGTGATTTCTCCTTTCGTCGTTTCACTTGCCATGTTGAATCCGTTGATGACTCGAGTAGCGGGCACGATTTGGTCAAGCACTCTGAGCCGCTCTATTACCCTAAACCTGATAATGTTGGCCGAGCTACGTGGATCCACGAGTACACGTTTTACTTGAAATGTATTTACGAGGAAAGAGATTACCAGTGCGTCGTTGTGAGATTGAGATAAGGTCTCAGTGTCCTCTTCGCAAAACGTGAGGGCATCCTCGGGTATGTACCCTCGGGTTCGCTTTTCTTTAGTGATGGATATTTTTGTCCTTCTCATCACGGGTTCTTCCCAAGATCATGTGGATGACATGTTGCGGCTCGTTCGTTTCGTTCTTCTTGGCCGCCTCTCTTTCTCGAAACTGGGTTTTGGCCCGATCACTTAGGAATTCCCGGAGGTGACCCTTGTTGAGTAGTCTGGCTACTTCCTCTCGGAGCTGGTGGCAATCCTTTGTCCTGTGGCCATGTGTGTTGTGAAATTCACACATTAATTTATGATTCCTTTGCGAAGGATCCGATTGCACAGGCCTGGGCCACTTGGCATCTTTTATTCTGCTGATGGCGAAGACAATATCCGATATATCGACAATGAAGTTGTATTTTGACAGGCGAGGTGCCTCTGCTGAAGCTGCGTTCCTGTCGAATCCGGCTCTGTTGATGAGTCCTCGAGGATTCTGTCCTCGGTCTATCCTTCGGTCGTTTCGAGGTGGGTTACGCCTCGGGGCGTTCCTTCGGTCTTCGATGTATGGCTGATATCTTTCTTTGTTTGGCTTTGGCTCCTTCGCCAGGAACCTTCTTGGATACACCGAGCCCGAGGGGGCTCCCAGCTGATCGTCCTCGACCCTAATTTTCGACTGGTATTGGTTATGAACATCCGACCAAGTCCCGGCGAGGTACTCTACCAGATTCTCTTTCAGCTGCTTCGAAGCTACCGAGCTTTGCTCATTCAGACCTTGAGTGAAGGCCTATACCGCCCAGTCGTGGGAGACCGGCGGTAGTTCCATTTTTTCCACTTGAAAGCGAGATACAAATTCTCGCCGCATCTCGTTATCCCTTTGTTTGATTTTGAAAACGTCGAATTTCCTGGTTGCCACTATAATGGCCCCGGCATGCGCCTTTATGAAGGAATCTGCCAACATGGCAAATGAGTCTATAGAGTTTGGGGCCAAGTTATGATACCACATCATCGCCCCTTTAGAGCGTGTTTCTCTAAATTTTTTCAGCAGGACGGACTCGATCTCGTCGTCCCTCATGTCGTTGCCCTTTACTGCAAAAGTGTAACCGGTAACGTGTTCATTGGGGTCCGAGGTACCGTTGTATTTCGGAAGCTCCGGCATTCTGAACTTCTTTGGAATGGGTTTCGGGGCCGCTTCTTGTGGGAACGGCTTCTGCACGAAATTCATTGAGTCTACGCCCTTCAAGATCGGGGGCGCTCCTGGGATTCGGTCGACCCTATAGTTGTAAGTCTCGACCTTCTTATCATTGGCTTCTATCATTTTCTTGCCCGATTCGATCCTTCTGGTGAGGTCCTCGAGCATTTTTACGATGACGGGATCGGCTATCGACCCATTATTGCTTGATCTCTTCGGTACCTGATCGGCCGGGGGAGCTATCCCTGGTGCTACCGTGCTAGGAGTTTTCTGGGGACTTTGCAGCTGAGCAATAGCCAGCTGTTGTGCCTGCAACATTTCAAAAATAACATGAAGGCTAACTTTCCGTTCTTCCCGAGTTGGGGTTTTTTGGATTCCTGTTGGTCGCACTGGTGTATGCTCCTGTTAGTGTGGGAGCTTATTTTAACGTGTCGAGCATCGCATGAGACTTCGTCCACCGGAATCGGTCCTAGTGCGTTCTCAAGGTTTTGTGGTGGTTCACCAACACTTGGAACAGCCACAACATTCTCTCCGTGGTTCTCAATATTGTTGTTCACTGAATCAGACATTACGACCTGAAATCAAAGATCTTTGGACAAGAAAAAGCGTGAAAGATGACTTGCGTTGTGTAATACAACCAGCAAGAAAAGAATCATTATTAATTTTATCCCCACGGTGGGTGCCAAACTGTTCACCGTGAAAATGGTAATAACAATTAAATTTGTTGATTGGACTCTAAAAATTGTGATCTTTTTTTATGCTAGTTGTTAAGCAGATGATACTATGTGTATGAAGTTTAGAGATGAAATAAGAGCTAAAGATGAGGTGATAATCAAACCGAGAGGCTGAGAATCGAGGCCTCGAGCTTGTCAATATGGGGACCTCGGGGTCGATACAGTGTCTCGATAATGAGCTATCGGGGGCGATCGGGGTATGACTAATAGTTATGTCGAAATTAATAAAGGCTCTTTATGGCCAATGATAAGCAATAAATGATGAACATGTATGAAGATAATAAATGAAAGCAATAATAACAAGAAAGTATGTTAGAAAGCAAAGAGAATGTTCTTCGTATATTCATGTGGAGTAACTGAAGCAACAGAGATTTACAAAATGACAAGGATCCCCTTTATATAGGAGGGGAATCCCAACATGATACAAAATGAATTAAGTACAATGATATGGAGATGGGACAACTAAATGACACCCTGGTTCAGATTCAGAGTAGACCAGCAGACTCTGTCAGCCCTAGGCGTGTGCCTTGGGAACTTCCCATTTCTACTATTACCGTGATCAGTGCTACCATGAGTTCGAGTGTAGACGATCCTCGAGGGAGGATGCTCGACCATGGCCTCGAGCCTTCGAGGTGACCTTAGCGCTTTAATGATGGGAAATTGGACCATCCGATTTTGCTGTATACAATGGGGCTGATACGAAGTATCTGGATCTGCACACAAAACATGTGCAAAAGAGTAGCATGATTACACTATAACGGTACCCAGTAAATGCCAAGCCTAACATAAGTCGATTAGTGACGAGGTCAAGTCAGGGCCCTACTAGTATATAATAAATAAGGCATAAGAATATAGCAGTGTTATAAGAGACTGTAAATTTAACAAAGAGGAAATCACAGAAAAATAGCAGCACAGCACACATGGATAAACAACAACAGGGGATCTCCCGATATACCTTCTTGCAGTCCCAAAAGTAAATATGCAAGGAGATCTCCCGAGGTACCGCCTCGTAGTCTCAAAAGTAAATGTACAGGGAGATCTCCCGAGGTACCGCCTGATAGTCTCAAAAGTAAATGTGCTGGGGGATCTCCCGAGGTACCGCCTAGTAGTCCTAAAAGTAAACACACAGCTCCAAACCAACGAATATAACAATTAACAGTAAGAATCTACAGTTAAGACAGATACACATAAGGGAAAAACAGGAAATCAACTAAGCATGCTGCACAGAGTTCAAATAAGTAGTTATGACATGTAGACATGCGAAATTAGGCTAAACGGGGTAACTACACATGCTGGTATAACTCAATTAAGATGAAACAGGTTATTACTCAGTAAAAATCAAATTTACGATTCGGGTGAGATCCAATGTAGATCCAACTTTCGATTCACTTGTGGGATCCGGGAGGTCCGGGGGGGATCACCACGACTCCTCTCTTCTCGAGAATCCATACACCCCTTATCAGTGTATGGACAGCTATCTCTTGGCACATGTTTAGGTTCGGCCTCAATGGGAAAATAAAATGGAGCACCTAACAATGCATCTTCACAGACCAAGAACTACGAGATCACCCCTTTCATCTGGATATGAATAAGTCGAATGACTTAGCCCTCGATCTATTAGTGAGCCATCTCTCCAGGGATTGTGAAAGATGATCTACTAGAAATATTCTTGTTATTGCCTCGACTCATATTCCCCATAAAGTGGATCCCGCTCTAATAGCTCCGAATAAATTAAATACGTGCATTAAGATCATTTCAACGGATCTTCCATCTTGTAAATAAGGCATATCTTGTCTAGGCAAAATTTTGGAAATGATAACTTTATTTCCGTGTCTTCCAGCTACTTTATCGCCTACTTTGATATCACATTTCTGTAAAATATATAAACAAATCGTTTCGGGATTATAGCTAGAACCACCCCTTTTCTAGATCCACCTCACATCAATAACCCGACCCCTGCCACCTATAGGTAGTTTTAGACAAGTTTCTTTTGAAGTAGATACCTGAATACCATGTATAGCTCGTAACAATCTATCTTCCGGGGCATACGATGATTCTTTCACGACCCGAGGTGTTAATTTACCTACTAAAATATCACCCGTGTCTACCCAAGATCCCAGCATCACAATTCCATTTTTACCTAAATTACGGAGTAAATGGGCTTCTAAATGCGGTATTTCATTAGTTACTTTTTCAGGCCCTTGGCTAAATCTTATCTGCGTCACAGGTTTGATGATCGCTAACGCACACAAAGCCAATCTCATAACTTTTTTTTTGCAGGCAGAAGGAAAGAGAAAACGAGTGAAACAAAGCGGAGCGAGGGGGGAGGATCTACTTGGAATTGGCTGTCAGTGAAGCCCAAGAATGACATAGATAGAGGAATGAAAATCTATTAAATGCCGAGGGTACATCTGAGACCTTCCTTCCAAGAAACTATGACATAGATAGACAGATGCGAGTGTTCATAGAATGTGCCGCCCACTCTTGTATTTGTAATAACTTGTCTTGAATTCAATTAAATGTTGATGGAAAACAACCATAACTATGTAACCCTATTCCTAAAAGATTGACCCCAAAATAGCATATCCAAGAATTCACTTCGAATGGAGAATTTCAGAATATTGTTTCCTGATACTGATATCTCAAATTCTAAAAATACTTCAATTGGTACACACAAGAAATAGGCTAATTCAGTAGCCTTTTGTTCAATTTCTCATGGAGTCAAATTCTCATCAGTACGAGCCAAGGGAATGGACCCCTGGCCTCGGATGTCCATATAAAGAACACGACGAGCCCCTCCCAAGGGCAGGTTCTTACGCGTTACTCACCCGTCTGCCACACGAAACTCCACTTCCCGTCCAACTTGCATGTATCAAGCATGACGCCAGCGTTCATCATGAGCCAGGATAAACTCTCCATAAGATTCATAGTTGCATTACTTCTAGCTTCCTTGTTCGTAGGCAAAGCGGATTCGGAATTGTCTTTCATTCCAAGGCGTAACTTGTATCCATGTGAGGAGTATGACCGCGTGTTTCAACGAGAACACCAAGAAAACCTAATTCAGCTCCACGTAAGATAGCCAAAGTACGGTTGAGCAATGTCACTTGATCATTATCAAACTGACTGCAATCTTTTTCTGTCCGTGAAGATCCCAGCAGAGCGCCTTCTACTTCTAATAGGCCATGAACTAGATCATAATTATTCTCAATGAGTCCATAAGAAGTGATCCCATTTTTTTCATCGGGTCCGGATAAAGACCAAAGATCTTGAGCGGCCGATCTGGCATGCACGTCAATATAATTACCGGGAGTAAGCGCTATACCCTGTTTCCAATACTTAGCGGCTTGATCAAACCAAGCCTCTGCAATTTCAGAGTCTCCCTATTAAATGGCATGTTCTCCCCAGCCAGAATAGCTAGTTCAAGCTCGAACTGATGACTTCCACCACGTCAAGGTGACACTCTACCGCTGAGTTATATCCCTTCCCCGCCCCATCGAGAAATAGAACTGACTAATCCTAAGTGAAAGAGTCGAGAAACTGAACGCTACTTGATGAGTTTCCATATGACTAAGTTCGTAGGTGCCTTTAAGTCGAGTGTAGCGAAGGGATTCTCCTAAGAGAAGCTTTATCCCTTGAACCTGAAGCGACTTTTATGAGCTGTCTCAGTAGTGACCGACTTTATTTTATTAGCTGGAACGCAGTGAAAGAAACCCCACTCGACTTCGCTACACCTATAGTACGGAGGATATGATGGAACTCCTCAAGAAAATCATGGGCATCCTCTAACGCCAAGCCACTGAAAGTAGAAGGATGGTACTTCTTGTACCTCTCGAGCCTCAGCTGCTCTACCTCAGAAGCTGCTGCCCTACCCTCGGGCCGAACTTGGGCTACCGGCTGTACTAGTATAACCTCTGGAACCTGATCGACCTGAACCTGCTGCTCTAGGGTGCCGCCGGCGGGAGTATGTGCTCCTCCCCCGGCCTGAGATATGGCAAGAGCAAGTGGAATCAACCCTGCCTGAGCTAGAGTACCGAACATGCTCAGGAACTAAGCAAGGGTCTCCTGAAGAGCTGGTGCAGTAACAGGCGTCTCAAATGTTTGCGCGCCGACGGGATCTACTGGTGGCTCCTCTGTAGCAGCTCGTGCGGGTGCTTTGGTTGCACCACGTGGACGTCCTCGGCCTATACCACGGCCCCGACCTCTTGTGGCTCTAGTAGGGGGCGCGGGTGCCTGGTCAACTAATCCGGCTGTACGTGTCCTCACCATCTATGAGAGAATAGAAGACGAAGTTTAGAGTTACGAAGTCAACAATTTCATACGACAAGAAATCAAAAGAATTAAAGTTTCCCTAACAGTTCCATAGCCTTTCGAAGATAAGTACAGACGTCTCTGTACCGATCCGCGAGGCTCTACTAAACCTGCTTGTAACTTACGAAACCTATGAACCTAGAGCTCTGATACCAACTTGTCACACCCCAATTCTCATGTTGTGATGGCACTTAGTCTCTACGATTAGGTAAGCCTAACATTTGCAGAATAACAAAAATGAAAGCAAAAAAAAATTAACAACTAACTACAACAGATAATTAAATAATTGATAAAAATGCCACTCGGCATGTATAATAACCAACACTCTAGTATACTCAGTACTCCCAAAACTGGGAAAATCATAAGTCACAAGCTACAGAAGAAATCTAGTATCTCTATAAACCAGAGTCTAAGAAAAATATACGTAAAGGTAGATTACATATGAGGGAATAGAGGGGGACTCCGAGGTCTGCGAACGCAGAAGATATACCTTGTTGTCTCCAAAGCTCACTACTCACTGATGACGGGGCCGATTCAAAGTATCTGGATATGCACACAAAACATGTTCATAAGAATAGCATGAGTACACCACAACGGTACCCAAAAAGTGCTAAGCCTAACCTCGGTCGAGTAGTAACGAGGTCAAGTCAGGTACCTACTGGTATATTATAAATAAGGCAGAAGAATATAGCAGTGTAATAAGAGATTGGAAATTTAACAAAGAGGAAACCACAGAAAAATAGCAGCATATCACACACGGATAAACAATAGTAGGGGATCTCCCAAGATACCGTCTCGTAGTCCCAAAAGTAAATTTGCAAGGAAATCTCCCGAGGTACCGCCTCGTAGTCTCAAAAGTAAGTGTGCAGGGAGATCTCCCGAGGAACCGCCTGGTAGTCTCAAAAGTAAATGTGCAGAGGGATCACCCGAGGTACCGCCTCGTAGTCCTAAAAGTAAACACACAGCTTGAAACCGACAAATATAACAATTAACAGCAAGAAACTACAGTTAAGACTAATACAGATAAGGGGAAAACAGGAAATCAACTAAGCATGCTGCACAGAGTTCAAATAAGCAGTTAAGACACGTAGACATGAAAACTTAGGCTAAATAGGGTAACTACACAAGCTGGTGTAACTCAATTAAGATGAAACGGGTTATTACTTAGTAAAAATTGGATTTTACAACAAATAGCCCGTTTACGCACTTATCACCTCGCGTACAGGGCGCTCACATATCATAGAAGTATCACAACAGTACCAAATCCTAAGGAGACTTTCCCCAAACAAGGTTAGGCAAGCCACTTACCTCGAACCAAGCCCAATCAATCAATAAGAATGCCTTTTCCACGATTTTCCGACTCCGAATTGCCGAAATCTGGCCAAAAGCAATTACATACCATAAATAAGAAACTAATCTAATTCATGAAATCAAGGCTTAATCAAGAAATTAGAAAATCGCCCCAAAAAGTCGACCCGGACCCACGTCTCGGAATCGGGTAAAAGTCACAAAATACAAACACCCATTCACTCACGAGTTCACTCGTACAAAAATTACCCAAATCCGATGTCAAAATCCCAATCAAAACTCAAACATTTGGTTGAAGAACTTTTCCCATTTTTCCCAATTTTCTCAACCCAAATCCGAAATTAAAGGATAGAAAGATAGATTAGTGGGATATTACCAAATACAAGTGAAGAATCATTACCCAATCGATGACTCTGAAAATCTCTCAAAATTTCGTCCAAACCCCAGCTCTCTATCTCAAGTTATGATAAAAATGTTTAAACCCTCGATTTTGAAATATAATCTGTTGCCCAGGCATTTTCTTCTTCGCGAACGTGGCCACACCCTCGCGTTCGCGTTGAGAAATTAATCACCGACCAAGAATCCCTCCTTCACGAACGCGAGTGACCTCGCACGAATGCGTAACTTCCATTACCTGCTTCTTCACGAACACGTTCTCCACTATGCGAACACGTAGAACAAAGCCTTGGGGTCCCAGCTGCTCTACTTCCTCTACGCGAACGCGATGCCCTTCACGGGTTCGCGATGCACTGCTGAACATGCTTTTGTGAATGCAGCCCCCACTTCGCAAACGCAAAGCACAAATCTCCTCCTACCTTCACATCCTCTTCGCGAACGTGGAACTCCCCTCGCTAACGTGAAGAAGGAAACCAACAACTGGAAACACCAGAACTTCTGCAACTTCCACAAGTCCATTTTTAGTCCGTTAACCACCCGGAATCCACCCGAGGGCCCCGCGACCTCAACCAAATATACCAACAATTCCTAAAACATCATAAGGAATTAATCGAGCCCTCAAATCACATCAAACAACGCTAAAATCACGAATCATCCTCCAATTCAAACTTGATGAACTTTAAAACTTCAAACTTCTACAACCGATGCCGAAACCTATCAAATCACAACCGATTGACCTCAAATTTTGGACACAAGTCATATTCGACAATACGGACCTACTCTAACTTTCGAAATCGGAATCCGACCCCGATATCAAAAGGTCCACTCTCAGTCAAATTTTTCAAAAATCCAACCTTCGCCATTTCAAGGCTAATTGAGCTGCAAACCTCCAATTCATAATCCGAACACGCTCCCTGGTCCAAAATCACCCAATGGAGCTTACGGGACCGACGAAACTCCACTCCAAAGTCGTCTTCACACAGTTCTAACTACGGTCAAAATCTTAGAACTTAGCTTCCATTTTAGGGTCTAAGTGTCCCAAAATACTCCGAAACCAAAAATAGAACCTTCCGGCAAGTCACATAAGCAGAGAAAGATACAGAGAAAGTAGTAAATAGGGGATCGGGGCTATTACACTCAAAACGATCGGCCGAGTCGTTACATCCTCCTCTTCTTAAAACAATTGTTCATCCTCGAACGAGCATAGAGATGTACCTGAAGCAGTGAAAAGATGAGGATAATGGATGCGCATATCATGATCGGTCTCCCAAGTCGCCTCGTCGACCGCCTGACCCCTTCACTGATGCAATGTTCTTTGACCTCAGCTTTCGCACCTGCCTGTCCAAAATAGCCATCGGCTCCTCAACATAAGATAAATCCTTTTCCAACTATACTGGGCTGAAATCCAACACATGAGACGGATCGCCGTGACATTTCCGGAGCATAGAAACATAGAATACTGGATGAACTCATGCTAGACTGGGAGGTAAGGCAAGCTCATAAGCAAGCTCCCGAACTCGCTGCATCACCTCAAATGGGCCAATAAACCTTGGACTCGGCTTTCCCTTCTTCCCAAACCTCATAAGAAATTTCATGGGCGTAACCTGGAGCAAGACTCGCTCCCCAACCATGAATCTAGTATCGCGAACCTTCCTGTCGGTATAACACTTCTGTCTGGACTGGGCGCTGCGAAGTCGATCCTGAATCGCCTTAACCTTCTCCAAAGCATCATACGGTGCAACTTTAATGCTCGACGGATAACTGTTGTTGTAGGCAAACTCCGCAAGTGGCAAGAATTGTTCCCAAGAACCTCCAAACTCTATCACACACGCACGGAGTATATCCTCTAGTATTTGAATAGTGCGTTCGGACTGTCCATCTGTCTGAGGGTGAAATGTTGTGCTCAACTCAACCCGAGTACCTAACTCATGTTTAATAACACTCTAGAACTGTGATGTAAACTTCGTACCTTGGTTAGAGATAAGAGATACTGGCACGTCATGTAGACTGACAATCTCGCAAATATAAACTCGAGCTAGCTGCTCGGAAGAATAAGTACTCATGACAGGAATGAAATGAGCTGACTTGGTCAGCCTATCCACAATCACCCAAACTACATCAAACTTTCGCCAAGTTCATGGAAGCCCAACAACAAAATCCATAGTGATCCGCTCCCATTTCCACTCGGGAATCTCTAACTTTTGAAGCAACCTACCTAATCGCTGATGCTCATATTTAATGTGTTGGCAATCTAGACACCAAGCTACATATTCCACTATGTCCTTCTTCATTCTCCTCCAATGCTGCCTCAACTCCTGATTCATCTTTGCGACACCCGGATAAATGGAGTACCGCGAACTATGAGCCTCCTGGAGAATCAACTCATGCAATCCTCTACATTTGGTACACATAGCCTGCCCTGCATTCTCAATGCACAATGATCACCAATAGTGACCTCCTTAGCATCACCTTGGTGAACCGTGTCCTTAAGGTCAAGCAGATGGGGGTCATCATACTGACGCTCCCTGATACGATCATAAAGAGAAGACTGGGAGACCACACAAGCCAAAGCTTGACTCGGCTCAGAAATATCCAACCTAACAAACTGGTTAGCCAAGGCCTGAACATCCAATGCCATCGGACTCTCTGATAGTGGTAGATATTCTAAGCTTCCCAAACTCTCCATCCTGCGACTCAAAGCATCGGCCACCACATTGGCCTTCCGGGGATGGTATAGAATGGTGATATCATAATCCTTAAGCAGCTCTAACCACCTCCATTGAAGTAAGTTAAGATCCTTCGGCTTGAACAGATGCTACAAACTCCAGTGATCAGTGTAGATCTCACAAGGGACACCTTACAATTAGTGCCGCCAAATCTGCAAAGCATGAACAATAGCCGCCAACTCAAGGTCGTGGACAGGATAGTTCTATTCATGCACCTTCAGCTGCCTAGATGCTTAGGAAATCACCCTACAGTCCTGCATCAATATCGCACTGAGACCAACCTGCGACGCATCACAATATACAGTATAAGACCCCGAACCTGTAGGCAATACCAATAGTGGGGCTGTTGTCAAAGCTATCTTGAGCTTTTGAAAGCTCTCCTCACACTCCTCTATCCACCTGAAAAGAGCACCCTTTTGGGTCAGCCTGGTCATATGTGATGCAATAGATGAGAAACTCTCAACAAATGAACGGTAATACCCCGCCAAACAAAGAAAACTCCAGATATCCATAGCTGAGGACGGTGTAGGCCAACTTTGCACTCTTTCAACCTTCTTCGGATCCACCTTGATCCACTCACTCGACGCTACATGACCCAAAAATGCCATTGAGTCTACCTAGAACTCACACTTTGAGAATTTTGCATATAACTTCTTTTCTCTCAAGGTCTGAAGCACAGTCCTCAGGTGCTGCTCATGCTCCTCCCGACTCCAGGAGTACACCAGAATGTCATCAATAATCACAATGACAAACAGTCAAGATAGGGACAAAATACAGTGTGCATCAAATGTATAAATGTTGCTGCAATGTTGGTCAGGCCAAATGACATCACAAGAAACTCGTAGTGACCGTACCGAGTCCTGAAAGCAGTATTCATGTAATCTGGCTCCTGAATCTTCAACTGATGATAACCTGAACGCAAGTGAATCTTGGAAAACACTCTAGCACCCTGTAACTGATCAAATAGGTCATCAATACGAGGCAATGGATACCTGTTCTTCACTGTAACTTTGTTCAACTGGCGATAATCAATGCACATACGCATAGAACCATCCTTCTTCTTCACAAACAAGACTGGGGCACCCTAAGTTGACACACTAGGTCGAATGAAGCCCTTATCAAGCATTCCTGTAACTGTTTCTTCAACTCCTTCAACTCAGGAGGAGACATACGATATGGAGAATAGAGATTGGCTTAGTGCCCGACAACAAATCAATATCAAAGTCGATATCTCTGTGCGGCATGCCCAAAAGATCATCTAGAAATACATCAGGGAAATCCCTTACTACTAGGACTAACTCAACTATAGGGGTATCAATACAGACATCTCTCATATAAGCTAGATATGCATCACACCCCTTCTCAACCATTCGTTGAGGTTTAAGAAATGAAATAACTCTGCCGGAAGTATAATCTAAGGTACCTCTCTACTCTAACCGCGGTAATCCTACATAGCCAGCGTCATGATAGTTGCTTGATAATCAAGAATAGCATAATGGGGCGACAACCAGTCCATGCCCAAAATAATATCAAAGTCTACCATACAGAGTAATAATAAATCGGCTCTGGCCTCAAACCCACTAAGAACAACCAAACATGACCGATACATACGGTCAACAACAATAGAATCTCTCATAGGTGTAGACACATAAATAGGAGAACTCAAAGAATCACGAGATAGGCCAAAATACGGGGCAAAATAAGAGGACACATAGGAATAAGTGGAGCCTGGATCAAATAAAACCGACTCATCTCTATGACAGACCAGAACAATACCTATAATGATAGAGTCGGATGCATCTACCTTTGTACGAGTAAGAAGAGAATAATATCTGGCTTGGCCTCCCCCTCTAGGGCGACCTCTACCTGCCGGACCTCTACCTCGAGCTGGCTGAATAGGTGGTGTGGTAGCTAGTGGTGTAACCATAGCCTGAGGACCCGGTGGAGCACGTGGTGCCTAAGAAGTCTGTGGAGGTGCACCCCTCCTAAGTCTGGGGAAATCCCTCACCATATGGCGAGTGTCGCTACACTCAAAACAAAACTCTCGGAGGGTGTGGTTGCTTTGGTTGGCTCAGTCCAGGTCTGCTGTACTGACCGCCGAAAGCACCCCGTGCCGGAGGTTAGAAATATCCATATCCAACTCCCGAGCCATGCTGAGCATGATACTGGGGTGGAGCCCCTGATAAACCGACGGACCCACTCTCGAAGTGTAGCAACCAAGATTGGTGCATGCCTAGCCAAATCATAGAAGCGAACTGCATACTCTTCACACAATCATAGCATCCTGGCGCAACTGCTCAAACTCTGCGCGCCATGCATCTCTGAGACTCTAGGGAACATACTCCCTCAAGAACATATCCGAGAAATAAGTCCAAGTAAGTGAAGCTGCCTGAGCCGGACTACCCAACTCATAAGCACGCCACCAATGATAGGCCACTCCTCTGAGCTGGAATGCTGTGAAAGAACCCCCACTCAACTCCGCTACACCCATAGTACGGAGGATACAGTGGCACTCCTCAAGAAAAGCCTAGGCATCCTCTGACGCCAAGCCATTGAAAGTAGCAGGGTGGTACTTCTTATACCTCTCGAGCCTGAGTTGTTCCTCCTCAGAAGCTACTGCCCTACCTCGGGCCAAACAGGGGTTACCGGCTGTACTGGTATAACCTCTGAAACATGATCGACCTGAACTCACTGCTTTGGGGTGCGGACGGCAGGAGTATGTGCTCCTCCCCCTGCCTGAGATGTGGCAGGAGCAAGTGGAATCAACTCTACCTAAGCTAGAGTATCGAACATGCTCAAAAACTGTGCAAGGGTCTCCTGAAGAGCTGGTGTAGTAACAGGCATCTCAAATGCCTGCGCGGCGACTGGAACTACTGGTGGCTCCTCTGTAGCAGCTCGTGCGGGTGCTCTGGCTTAACCACGTGGACTTCCTCGGCCTCTACCATCGCCCCGATCTCTCGCGGCTCTAGCTGGACCGCGGGTGCCTGGTCATCTTATCCGGTTGTACGTGTCCTCACTATCTGTGAGAGAATAGAAGACAGAAGTTTAGAATTTTGAAGTCAAAAAATTCGCATGACAAGAAATCGAAAGAAGTGAATTTTCCTAACATAGTCTCTCGAAGATAAGTACGGACGTCTCCGTACCGATCCGCGAGACTCTACTAAAACTGCTTGTGACTTACGACACATATGAACCTAGAGCTCAGATACCAACTTGTCACGACCCAATTCTCCCTCCGTAAGATGTCGTGATGGCACCTAGTCTCTACGACTAGGTAAGCCTAACATTAGCAGAATAACGAAAATGAAATAAAAAAAATTTAACAACTAACTGCAACAGATAATTAAATAACTAATAAAAATGCCACTCGGCATATACAATAACCAACACTTTAGAATACTCAGTACTCCCAAAACCCAAAAAATCATAAGTCACAAGCTACAGAAGAAATCTAGTATCTCTATAAACTAGAGTCTAAGAAAAAGGTACGAAAAGGTGAATGACATAGGACGAAATAGAGGGGGACTTCAAGGTTTGCGGACGCGGCAGATATACCTTGAAGTCTCCAAAGTCTCACTGCTCACTAATGACGGGGCTAATACGTAGTACCTAGATATGCACACAAAATATGTGCAGAAGAGTAGCATGAGTACGCCACAACAGTACCCAGTAAGTACCAAGCCTAACCTCGGTCGATTAGTGATGAGGTCAGGTTAGGGCCCTACTGGTTTATAATAAATAAGGCAGAAGAATATAGCAGTGTAATTAGAGACTGGAAATTTAACAAAGACGAAATCACAAAAAATAGCAGCACAGCATACAGGGATAAACAACAAAAGGGGATCTCCCGAGATACCGTCTCGTAGTCTCAAAAGTAAATATGCAAGGAGATCTCCCGAGGTACCACCTCGTAGTCACAAAAGTAAATGTGTAGGGAGATCTTCCGAGGTACCGCCTCGTAGTCTAAAAAGTAAATGTGTAGGGGGATCTCCCAAGGTACCGTCTCATGGTCCCCAAGGTAAACACACAGCTCCAAACCGATGATTATAACAATTAATAGCAAGAATCTGCAATTAAGACTGATATAAATAAGGGAAAAATAGGAAATCAACTAAGCATGCTGCACAGAGTTCAAATAAGCAGTTAAGACACGTAGACATTTGAAATTAGGCTAAACAGGGTAACTACACATGCTGGTATAAGTCAATAAAGATGAAACGGGTTATTACTCAGTAAAAATCAGATTTTACAATAAATTGCCTGTGTACGCACTCGTCACTTCGCCCATATGGCGCTCACATATCATAGAAGCATCACACCAGTACCAAATCCTAAGGGGACTTCCCCAAAACAAGGTTAGGCAAGCTACTTACCTCGGACCAAGCTCAATTAATCAGTAAGAATGCTTTTTCCTTGATTTTCCGACTGTGAATGGCCCAAATCTAGCCAAAAGCAATCACATACCAGTAATATGGCTATAAGAACCTAATTCGATTAATGAAATCAAAGCTTAAGCAAGAAATTAGAAAATTTCTCCAAAAAGTTGACTCAGACCCGCATCTCAAAATCGGGTAAAAGTCACAAAATACAATCACGAGTTCACTCGTACCAAAATTACCCAAATCTGATGTCAAAATCCCAATCAAAACTCAAAATTTTAGTTGAAGAACTTTTCTCATTTTTCCCAATTTTCTCATTCCAAATCCGAAACTAAAGGACGGAATTAATGATAAATTAGTGGGATATAACCAAAAATAAGTGAAGAATCATTACCCAATCGATGACACTGAAAATCCCTCAAAACTTTGTCAAAATCCGAGCTCTCTATCTCATGTTATGTGAAAAATGACTAAACCCTTGATTATGAAATATAATTTATTGGCCATGCATTTTCTTCTTTGCGAATGCGTCCACACCCTTATGTTCCCGTCGAACAATTAATCACTAACCAAAAAGCCCTCCTTCCTGAACGCGAGTGACCTCTCACGACGCGTAGCTTCCACTGCCAGCTGCTTAGCGAACGCATTCTCTACTACGCGAACGCGTAGAACAAACCTTGGGGTCTGATGTCGCCCAAACTCACACCACAAATATAGGTAGTGAGGCGATCGATGCAATAATAAAACCCAATTCACGTCGAGGTCGAATCCACAGGGAGTTAGAATTGGGATTAGGTATATATTTAGTGTAATTGTAAGATGTGCCTCAAATTACACTTCCACATTCTTGTTTGTTGTTTCTACTTCTACTTTGAGCTATTGATTGCAATTATAAAACTAGAAGACAATATTTTTCGTTTTGGTTGTTTTTAAAGTTATAAAAGATCTAGGGTCGTGACTTCCACCTAGGTGGTTACCTAAGGGGTTGTAAACTCTAGGGTAAGTTGGATTGGTCGGGGTTTTAATATAGCAATCACGCAATTACCCGCTCGTTACCTCTCGGTATTTAAAGTGATTTTGCCCAATTTGGCTTTCTCAAGTCCAAATGAGTATTGCACAAAACAAGTGATAAATGCTCAAGTCGGGTCTTACCATCTCTAGATTCAACCCTTTAATTGGGTCTATCAATTTCTTGAGTTCACCCCAATTTCTTGTTAGCCAAGTTTTCCTAGACTTAGTCTCTCTTTCTCAAGTAGAGACTAAGTCAATTAGGCATGAATCAATGTTTGCAACCATTAATTCTTGAATTAAAGCAAGAACTAGGCTAAATATCACTAACCCAATCACAAAAATCCTTAAATCAAACACCCATTAAGTACCCACACTAGGGTTGGGCCACAACCCTAGCTAGAAATTTAGCTACTCATGGAAAATGCAGAAATTAAAGAAGAAACTAAGATAAAATCCATAATAGATGATTAAGGGAAGAAAATCTAATGTTAAAATGCTAAACTAGTACAATGTTACCCAATACAGTAAGTAAAAATGGCTCAGGTGCTCTTTCAAAACAAAACTTAAACTAAAAATGACAAAAAGTTCTATTTATACTAAGCTGAAAATATCTAACAAAAATTCCCCTACGGAGGTTGCGCGGCGGCATAATTCTGTATGCGGTCCGCACTTTGAGCTTGACTGGTCAACTGGGCCTTCTGCGGTCACATAATAGTGGGATGCGGCTGCACTTCATTTGATTGTGCGGACCGCACAATTCTGAGAGCGGCCGCACACTTGAACTTGGAATGGAACTTGGCTATCTGATTCTTCTCTTCTACGGACCACATAATTGTGAGTGCCACCGCACTTGTAATTCTGCGGCCGCACAATTATGGTGCGGTTCGTATATCTTCAGCCTGCCCAAAAGCCAACTCTCTGAATCTCCTCTTTTGCGGCTGCACAATAATTTTGTGATCCGCATACTCTGAAGGAAAGCTGACAGTGCTCTTTCATTGTGTGCGGCTGCACAAAGTATTGTGCGGTCTGCACTATAGGCCTTTTTGCCTTGTTTTGGTCCTTGTCCAATTTTGACTCCTTTATGAGTTGATTTTGATTTCTTTGGCTCCTTTCCCAATATTCCTGCACGAAAGCACATTTCATTAGTTCTCGGGAATACCTTTAAGCTTTTACTTGTCCTCAAGCAAATAAGGTAATTCCCACCATCACAAAACAAGAACTATTTCAGCTGGCCTAAGGTAAATCAATCACACATCAATTGGGACCAACAATTATCCACAACACGTATGAATTAGCAACAATGCAATGATTTGACTTTTTGAGTATAATAGTTCAAATGTGACACTAGAGCATCAAGAGTTGACTTTATTCATCAAGGAAGATCGCTCTCTCATGTAGGTCATTGTGGATCCCAAACTCCTCCTCATTACTCTCTGTTAGAAAATCTCGCTTTAGAATGCAACATCGAAGAAAGGATTGTGAAACGTTCGCTCATCTCTCTCAAAAGAATGTCACAAGTTCGGCTCTAAGTACCATAAGCTTGCCCCTTATTTAAATCACCTAATGTAAGCTCACTCAACTTGAAATCATATAGGGCTTTTTCGGGATGTAATGAAGGCTTTTTGGATCAAGGTAGGTCTTGATAAAATAGAATGGGTTCATCTTTCCATAAGCACTCCATTTTCTCATTTTGGCTCATTCTTTGTCGACTATTCGAGTCAATTTCCTTTTCCTCGGGGGAACTAGAGAGACGTTACGTCACTCTTTCTTGGTCATGAAATTTAGTTTTATCCTTTTTTATTTACTCTTTTTTTATTTACTCCATACATTTCATCATTATTTTCTTTGAATCCCTTCAACTTTCTACGTTATTCACTTTCTTTTTGGCATTTTTCTTTTTTTTGCTCTTTCTTTCTTTTCGTTGCCTTCCCTTTTCTTCAGTTATTTCTCTTCTTTGTACCTTTTATCACTTTCAAACTCCTTGTCTTTCCTCCAAACTTAAGTTTTTGCCAATTATTTTCTAAGAATGCTAAGGAAAGATCAGGTGCCAAGAGAGGGTCATTAAAAAACGGATAAAGGCTTGTAATGTGGTTATTGAAAGAAAAAGGGCTTATACTCAAATGGGTTGACTAGGGATATCACATTGGTAATCTATGGAAGATTTCAAATTTCAAATCATTTCTCAAGCCAAGCTACACTTAGAATTTCGCCCAGAAAAACATTCAGGGCAAGTTCTACACTATTAGCACGGGAACTTGGACTTCCAATTCAATACCTCACCTCTGACGCTGCTGGATTGCAAAAGAAAACAGAGTCGAGGGCACACAACAACCCTAGTTAAGATTGAGAACCACAAATGGCTCGACTGAACCACTCGATGAGTGTTTAAGTAAACACAAGAGTCAAAAGGTCACAACTTTGTTTTTAACCATAAGGTCGTAGGTAAATGTGTTGGTACCAAGTGAAGCATGCTTGAGACCCTTTTATTCATTACTACTATTTTTGCCTAAACATAAAAGAAAACAGACTTAATCCCTTAAGAAGGTTGTCACGCCATCCATCGTCGGGAAGAGCCACCCGCTTCACACAAAATCCACTTTTGGAAAGAACCGTGGCATTAAGAAGACCAAAGGCTTGTTGATCACTCAAACGTAAAAAGAAGCTAACAAATCCAACAGAAACTACTAAAGTAAATAAGAAGTTATACTACTAAGAAAGACAATCTAAAGAATCTACGAAATAAACTGCAGAAAGAAAGATAAATGAATATACAAACCGAAGTAAAATGAATATATACATAAGGAAAACTGAATATATACATCAAACGAAGGGGAAGAATATATAGATACCAAAGGGAAAATAAAGATAAAAGAAAAATAGTATAAGAGTTATTACAGGCCAATATCAATGTCAAACAATCAAAATAGACCACCCCCAAATAAAAATAAGCATTGCCCCAATTCTTAACAAAAATAAGAACAGTGAAGGGTAGAGAGTTAAGAGAACTCCCTATGTGGTCTAGTCGGCATTGGATCTGCAGCACCCTCTGTCTCTTCTAGTTGTATCTCATCATCACCTGGCTGAGGAACAATAGGGTTGCTGAGCATCTAGATCATCTCCTCAGCGGTGTGGGCAGTCGTAACTGGCTCCTCAGACTGGACGGTTGCTGCCTCTGGTGCCCCGGGTACTGTTGGTGCTGCTGGGATTGCTGGCTCCATAAGCAGGTCCAATGGTAGATCTCCGGTAGATGTAAGCTTGGTAATTTCTTTTCTCAACTTCTCCACTGACTTCTTCGACGCTTAAGACTTCCGCATCTTCTTTGCTAGCTTTCCCAACTACTCAATGACTTCCCCATGTGCCACCAAAGTCTCCATAATGGTCTTCTGGTTGTCCAGAATCTTCTTCAATGTTTCCTCCACAGACGGAGGTACCTGTGGTGCAGCTGGGGCAAAAGACTGTGCTACAACAGCACTGGATATGTCAGACAGCTTTGAATTAGCTGCCTATATCAAGTTGTTGAGACTCGCTAATGTTTGGGAGACTCGCAGCGCAGTCTGTGGATAAGTGGATGCTGCTGGCACTGATAATGGAGTTGATAGTCTAGAAGAAAAAGATTGTGGCATGGATGTTGTTCCGGTGGAAGGACCGGCTGCTGTGGAAGGCATGTCATTTGTGGAAGGCTCAGTAGCCGAATTAGTAACTACTACCGTTAGCTCCTCAGACTAGCCAGCGGAGGAAGTTGCCTTACCCTTGAACTTTGGGTTGTCAACACCCTGTAGGTAGTACCATGAGAAAGGCTTCTTGGCCTTTACTTTTGTATCATATTCCCTTGGCTCCACCTTTTGATCATTGAAATACTCTATAGGGAAGTTCGAGTACGGGTATGATCTCTCATCTTTCTGGACCGCTAATGTGATATTGGTGGACATGATGGAACCAACATTAATCGGATACCCATCCATAATTAAAGCCACCAGGACTTTATGGGGAAGTGGGAGGTTGTTCTCATTCAAGCATGGATCAATGCGGCTGCATACGAATGTCTACCACCCTTTGGCTTCAAAATTTAGGGTGGTCCGGATTATGGGAACCCTGCTGTGAGCCATGGAGGTGGTGATCCTCGAGCAACCAAAATCTCTGCTAACCACGGGCGAGCTGAATCACCCATATCCAGCTTTTCCAAGTATTGGAATGCCTCCACTTCTTCAAATCCCACATATGAGTTCAAGGCACAGGAGTCGAATCGGATTTTTAGGTTTCTCACTTTTGTTACCTTGGTACCCTTCTTTATGTGAGCCACATTAGCATAAAATTCTTTAACTAAGTGCTCATTTGCATTGAGGACACTTTGGGTGAACCATTTCCATCCCTTTCGCTCCCGGCATTGTCTAAGGACATTTGGATTGTGAATGTCCAAATCCTTCATCAAGAACTGTCTCTCAATTGTGAGCGATCTCTGGGTCCACCACTCTCTAAATCGGTTGAAGGCAGTTAAACTGACAAATCTGTCTTCCCACATCTCTCTTCTTCTTAACCTCTCTAAACCCCCTACTACAGTATCACCACCTCTACCATGTTTCGGGACATCATCATCATTATATACATTGTTTGGTGCAGTCGGGGACTGTGAGGAAGAGGGCTCATAATCTCTACTGCCTGCCTCTGAACCCTCAGAAGAACTAGCTGAGGTGGAGGATTCATCAGGGAGTTGGTATCTCCCTTGAACTTGTTGTGATTGGGCTTCCGGCTGTGCTTGCATAGAGTTACCCTCAGAAGCTTCCCCAGATGGGAAATACTCACTGGTCTCGGAGGGTTCAGGAACTCTGTTGGCGGTAGCTTTCTAGCTTATGGCTCTTTGGATTGCTAGTGGTATGTTACTTTTGCCTCGACCACGGCCTCGGGAGGGTTCTGCTCTCCCTTTTGATTTATCTCCTCTACCACGTGATCTAACCATTGTCTACAATGATAATGATAGGAATCAGATATAGCTAGAAGTCACAGGTGCATGCATAACAATTGTAGGAAATCAGACTCATAAGTGGCAGTGCGGACCGCACCAAAGTGAGTGCGGTCGCAGACACCCGAGTGCGGACCGCACAATTTCACAATGTGGCCGCACAACCAAAAGTGCGGACCGCACAATTTTGTGTGCGGCCGCACAACCCAGGTTCAGACTACTAGGTCCTTTGATCATTCAACAGTGCGGACCACACAATTTTGCTTTGCTGCAGACCGCATAATTTTGAGTGCGGTCCGCATAATCCATGCACATATATGCCCTAACTTAGATAACTGCGGACCGCACAAAAGTGAGTGCAGCCGCACAATTTGAATTTTACGCGGCACTGCCTTACGTTACATGCAATTTTCTCACAGATTAAACAAGTTTTGAGCAATAAAACATGATTAGCTACTTACCCAGGCCCCAATTAATATTTAAGATACTACCCACATGATGCTATGCAAAAATGACTAACTATTGACATTCTTAGGCATGAAAATAACCCTAGATAAAAGAACAAAACTAAGAAAAGATGAAAAATCTAAAGATGAAATTAACATACCAGTAACGAAAGATGCAGGCGAGAATCTACACAGATGAAATGCTTGAAGTTTGAGAAATTATGGCGTATGCACAGTGTTTGCTTAGGGCTTGAGAGTTCAGAGAGTCTAAAGTGTGAATAGTGGTGAAACTCCCTATATATTGGTTGACCCGTCGGGCCTACAACTTACCTCAGTGCGACCGCACAACTTTGAGTGCGGTCCGCACTCCTTACCTGTACCTTGGAAGAATTGTTGCGGTCAGCACAAAAGTGAGTGCGGCCGCAGAGTTTGTGCGAACCGCACAATTGTGTGTGCGGCCGCAATTTGTTAATAAAATTTGACAGGCCAAACTTCATAGAGTATGCATTTTTCGTCTTCCAGTTGTGCGACCGCACACAGAATTGTGCGGCCGCAGAGTGATTGTGCCGTCCGCATAATTTTGGTGCGGTCCACACTTTTGTGACACTTAGCTAATTTTTCTTGCACAGTCCCTGCAATGCACACCTATTCCTGCATATACTTCAAAACTAGTTAGCATAAAACAAAGCCTATCTAATCTAAAGAAGAAAACCAAGAAAAAGAAAAAGACACATGGGTTGCCTCCCAAGAAGCGCCTGATTTAACGTCGCGGCACGATGCAGATCACTAACCATTTGAAATGAAGAATCGCCACCATGTGGCCATCATCAACCTTGCCAAGATAGTGTTTAACCCGGTTCCCATTGACTCTAAACATTTCATCGTTCTTATTTTTCAAATCTAGAGAACCAAAGGGGGTTACATTCACCACTTCAAATGGGCCACTCCATTTTGACTTCAACTTGCCCGAAACATCCGTAACCGGGAATTCAACAATAGCATAAGATCACCTTCTTTAAACTCCTTGTTGTGGAGGTACTTCATCTTCTCCTTGTAAAGGAACGAACTTGTGTAGGCATGATATCGGAATTCATCAAGATCATTCAAATGTCCCACTCTTAGGTTTGCAGAGATATCCCACTCAAGGTTCAACTTCTTCAAAGCCCACATGGCCTTATGCTCAATTTCTACCGGAAGATTACACGCCTTCCCAAACACCAATCGATATGGAGACATCCCAATCGGCGTCTTGTAGGCCATCCTATAAGCCCAAAGAGCATCATCAAGTTTTCTTGACCAATCTGTCCGGTTGGCATTCACAGTCTTTGACAAAATACTCTTGATCTCCCGATTGGAGACTTCAACTTGTCCGTTTGCTTGAGGATGGTAGGGGGTCGAGACTTTTTGAGTGACACCATACTTTGTGAGTAAGGTATCAAAAGCCTTATTGCAAAAATGCGAACCCCCATCACTAATAATGGCACTTGGGGTACCAAACCTCATGAAGATGTTCTTTTTCGAGAATGCCACAACACTTCGAGCTTCGTTGTTGGGTAAATCCACGGCTTCAACCCATTTTGACACATAGTCCACAGCTACCAAAAGGTAAGCATTCCCAGAAGGGCTCACGAACGGTCCCATAAAATCAATACCCCAAACATCAAAGATATCAATCTCCAAGATGGTGGTGAGGGGCATCTCATTCTTCTTAGAAATCTGACCGGCCCTTTGACATTCATCACAACGGTTGACTAGATCACTAGCGTCCTCATACAGAGTAATCCAATAGAATCCACAACTCAACACTTTTTTAGTCGTTCTCGCTCCACCATGGTGATCAACATACGGTGAAGAGTGACAAGCCTCAAGAATTCCCATTTGTTCTTCCTCCGGCACACATCGTCGGATCACCACATTAGTACATATCCAGAAAGGATACAGCTCATCCCAATAATAGTCAAGGCAATCCCGTTTGAGCTTCTTCCTTTGGTTTGAAGAGAACTCATTCGGTACAATGTCGCTCACACGATAATTTGCTAAATCGGTGAACCATGGCATCCCGGTCGTTGAAACGGCTAGGAGTTGCTCGTAGGGAAATGAATCATTGATCTCAAGGTCGTCATGTGGCCTCCCCTCCTCCTCAAATCGGGACAAGTGGTCCGCCACTTGATTTTCACTACCCTTGCGGTCTTGAATCTCTAGATCAAACTCTTGCAATAAAAGCACCCACTGCATTAACCTTGCCTTGCAATCTTTCTTGCTCATCAAATATCGAAACGCTGCATGGTCGGTGTGAACAATCACCTTTGTACCCATCAAATACGGGCGTAACTTCTCCATAGAAAAAACAATAGCAAGTAGCTCTTTTTCGGTCACTGTGTAGTTGACTTGGGCATCATTCATGGTCTTGCTAGCATAGTAGACTGGATGGAAGATTTTGTTGATTCTTTTCCCCAAAACTGCTCCAACCGCCACATCATTAGAGTCACACATGAGCTTAAAAGGAAAGCTCCAATCCGGTGCGGTGATAATAGGAGTAGTAGTCAACTTGAACGTAAGCAATTCGAATGCCTTCATACAATCTTCGTTGAAATGGAACTTGGTATTCTTTTCCAAAAGCTTACACAAGGAGTTCACCACTTTGGAAAAATCCTTGATGAATCGGCAATAGAACCCCGCATCACCCAAGAAGCTCGTCACTCCCTTCATGGATGTAGGGTGAGGGAGTTTGGAGATCACCTCAATTTTGGCCTTGTCGACCTCAATACAATGCTTTGAAATTTTGTGGCCAAGGACAATGCCTTCCTCGACCATGAAGTGACACTTCTCCCAATTCAACACCAAATTTGTCTCCTCACATCTAGCCAAGACCCTATCCAAATTATTCAAGCAATCCTCAAAAGAATTCCCAACCACGGAAAAATCATCCATGAAGACCTCAAGAATATCCTCCACCATGTCGGTGAAAATAGCCATCATACACCGTTGAAAAGTCTCCGGTGCATTACACAACCCAAGTGGCATCCTTGAAAACGAGAAAGTACCATAAGGACATGTGAAGGTGGTCTTATCTTGGTCCTCGGGAGCAATAAGAATTTGATTGTAGCCGGAGTATCCATCAAGGAAGCAATAAAAAGCACATCTGGCCAACGTATCAAGCATTTGATCAAGGAATGGAAGTGGGAAATGATCTTTCCGGGTGACTTTGTTGAGCTTCCTATATTCCATACACACTCTCCACCTAGTGACAGTTCTTGTGGGGATCAATTCATTCTTGTCATTTCTTACCACAGTCATGCCCCCTTTCTTTTGGACACATTGCACCGGAGAGGTCCACGAGCTATTGGAAATAGGGTAAACAACCCCGGCATCCAACCACTTGATTATATCCTTCTTCACCACCTCTTGAATTGCTTTATTTAGCCTCCTATGATGTTCAACAGGAGGTTTGGAACCCTCCTCCAAAATAATCTTATGCATGCAAAAGGCGGGGATTATGCCCCGAATATCCGCCAATGTCCAACCAATTGCTCTTTTCCTCCTTTGTAGCACTTCCAATATGGACTCCACTTACATGTTAGTCAAACTCGAGGAAAGATTAACCGGTAAAGTAGAAGAAGGGCCAAGGAATTCATACCTGAGATCCAGAGGCAATGGCTTTAACTCCAATGTGGGAGGCTCCTCGATTGAGGGCTTTGTTGGTGGAGTCTTCCGATTTTCAAGATCCAGGGATAACTTGCGGGGTTCATAAGTGTACGACCCCATTCCTTGCAATGCATTCACACATTCCACATAGATATCATTGCCTCATCATCATTGAGATTGAGCAACACGGCTTCCAATTTGTCTTAAACATTCATTGTGGCACTAGCATCACCAACAATCACATCGGTCACTAAATCCACGAACGAACAAACTTCATTGCTATTTGGTTGCCTCATTGATTTGCACACATGGAAGACCACCTTTTCATCACCCACTCGGAAAGTGAGCTCACCGGCTTCCACATCAACAAGAGCCTTCCCCGTAGCGAGGAAAGGTCTACCCAAAATGATAGGCACCTCATAGTCCACTTCACAATCAAGAATCACAAAGTTCGTCGGGAGATGAACTTGTCAACACGAACTAACACATCATCAATAATACCCAAAGGCATCTTCATTGTACGATCCGCCATTTGCAACCTGATGGATGTGGGTCTTGGTTTCCCAGTCCCCAAAGTTTTGAACACCGAATAGGGCATGAAGTTGATACTTGCCCCGAGATCATAAAAAGCTTTGGCAAAGTCGTCACTCCCAATAGTGCAAGGGATTGTGAAAGCGCCCGGATCTTCCAATTTTGGAGCCATTGAGTGCACAATAGCACTCATTTGATGCGTCATCTTGATAGTCTCACAATTTATCGATCTTTTCTTCGTCACCAAGTCCTTCATGAGCTTTGCATAGCCCGACATTTGCTCTAAATCCTCAACCAATGGTACATTGATAGACAAACTCTTCATCATGTCAAGAAACGTTTTGAATTGGTTCTCGCTATTTTGCTTTGCAAGCCTTTGAGGGTATGGAGGAAGAGGCCTTGGCATTGGTCTTAGCCTTTGGAACTATCGATTCTGGCATGTCAATCACATGTTCCCTAGACGGGTTTACTTCTTCTTGTGTCTCCTCCACATTTTCATCAATATAAACTCACTTCTTCATTAGCTTGAACCACATTACTTGGAGTCTCATCTTCTTACACCAACACATCATCATCCACAATTCTTCTTTGATTTGAGGTGGTTGCCTCCCTACCTTTTCCACTGCTTGTAGTCACGGCCATAACATGTCCCGTGTTGTTCCCACCCTTCGGGTTTACCACTGTATCACTAGGTAGTGCCCTCTTAGGACGACTGTTCAACACTTGCGAGATTTGTCCCAAATGAACTTCCAAATTGCGAATAGAAGTGTTGTGAGAGGCTAATGGAGCATCGGATTCGGTGTTCTTCTCCATCATTTGCTTAAACATGTTCTCTATTTGGCCCATTTCATTGTTAGAAGAGCTAGGACCTTGAGAGGGATAGGGAGGTGGATTGCTCGGTTGTTGGAACATTTGGGGCCTTTGAAAACCCGACCCCCGTTGTTGTTGTTATTCCACCCTCCTTGGTTATTGCCTCCCCAATTGCTTTGATTGTGCCGCCTCGATTGCCTTGGTTACCTTGATTATTCCAATTGCCTTGATTATTTTTACCACCACTCCAATTGCCTTGGTGGCCTTGGTTGTTCC
Organism: Nicotiana attenuata; assembly: GCF_001879085.1. Taxonomy (NCBI): domain Eukaryota; kingdom Viridiplantae; phylum Streptophyta; class Magnoliopsida; order Solanales; family Solanaceae; genus Nicotiana; species Nicotiana attenuata. The sequence goes on along the minus strand of NC_031995.1, from coordinate 79,000,581 downwards.
AATTTCCTTGATTTCCTTGTGACCGCCTTTGTTGTTGATTTTGTCCTTGAGCATTGTTTCTTTGGCCTTGATAATTATTAACATATTGAACTTCTTCTTCTTGCTCATTGAATGAATCACCTTGATCATAACCACTATCATCTTGCATGAATTGTTCCGGACGGTTTTGCATTAGTTGACCTTGTTGCCATCTCTTGTTTATCATCATATTCACACCTTTCATCGCATTTGCTTGTTTCGGCACTTGAACTTGTTGAAGCTGAGCTTTGGCCAATTGGTTCATTGTAGTTGTCAACTCAGCAATAGCTTGCCCATGATCATGTAGCTCCTTGTGTAGGTGAATGACATTTGGGTCACCGTGAGGAACATTGGCTCGACTTTGCCATGCCGATGAGGTATCCGCCATCTCATCAAGAACTTCACAAGCTTCGGCATAAGGCGTGTTCATGAAGTTCCCACCGGCGAGTTGATTTACCACACATTGATTCGTTGTGTTGATCCCCCTGTAGAAGGTTTGTTGGATCATGGCCTCGGTCATATCATTGTTCGGGCACTCTTTAACCATGGTACGATATCTTTCCCAAATCTCGTGCAATGGCTCAATGGGTTCTTGCTTAAACGCAAGAATCTCATCCTGAAGTGTAGCCATATGTCCCAGAGAGAAGAATTTGGCAATGAATTTTTCCGCCAACGCATCCCATGTGTGGATGGAATTATTCGGTAATCTCTAACCAGTCCAATCTCTTTCCCCGTAGAGAAAAGGGAAATAGCCTCAACCGCAGCATGTCCTCGGAGACTTTGGTTTGCTTGCTCCCCCAACAAGTATCGACGAACCCTTTGAGATGCTTATAAGCGTTTTGACTCGGAACCCCGGTGAAGAATCCCCGTTGCTCAAGTAGTGTAAGCATCACATTGGTGATTTGGATGTTGTCCGCCCTAATGCAGGGCGGGACTATAGAACTTGCATAACCCTTATTTGGCAACATCTGGTGACCTACCGCTCTTGGAGGAGGTGGGGGAGGAACGGGAACATTATCATGAGGCGGTCGGCCTCGCCTATTTGCTTGAGGTTCAACAGGAACCTCATCAACTTGGTCATCAACCACGTCCTCCCCCATTGTTAAATTCCCAATGGGCTCGTTGTTGAGAGCCATTTTCGTACCTAAAATCAACTCAAAATCAAAGTTAGTGACTCGGAAGGAAAAGAAGACAAATCACATAAAAACCTAGATATATCGCTAAATCCATTTAACTCCCCGGCAATGGCGCCAAAAATTGATGTCGCCCAAACTCACACCACAAATATAGGTAGTGAGGCGGTCAATGCAATAATAAAACTCAACGCAAGCCGGAATCGAATCCACAGGGAGTTAGAATTGGGATTAGGTATATATTTAGTGTAATTGTAGGATGTGCCTAAAATTATACTTCCACATTCTTGTTTGTTGTTTCTACTTCTACTTTGAGCTATTGATTGCAATTATAAAACTAGAACACAATATTTTTGGTATTGGTTGTTTTTCATGTTTTAAAAGATCTAGGGTCATGACTTCCACCTAGGTGGTTACCTAACGGTTTGTAAACTCTAGGAAAAGTTTGATTGATCGGGGTTGTAATATAGCAATCACACAATTACCGGCTCGATACCTCTCGGTAGTTAGAGTGATTTTTCCCAATTTGGCTTTCTCAAGTCCAAATGGGTATTGCACAAAACAAGTTATAAATGCTCTAGTCGGATCTTACTATCTCTAGATTCAACCCTTTAATTGCGGCCATCAATTTCTTGAGTTCACCCCAATTTCTTGTTAGCCAAGTTTTCCTAGACCTAGTCTCTCTTTCTTAAGTAGAGACTAAGTCAATTAGGCATGAATCAATGTTTGCAACCATTAATTCTTGAATTCAAGCAAGAACTAGGCTAAATATCACTAACTCAATCACAAACAAGCCCTAAATCAAACACCCATTAAGTACCCACACTAGGGTTGGTCCACAACCCTAGCTAGAAATTTAGCTACTCGTGGAAAATGTAGAAATTAAAGAAGAAACGAAGATAAAATCTATAATAGATGATTAAGGGAAGAAAATCTACTGTTAAAAATGCTAAACTAGTAGAATGTTACCCAATACAGTAAGTAAAAACGGCTCAGGTTCTCTTTCAAAACAAAACTTGACCAAAAAATGACAAAAAGTTCTATTTATGCTAAGCTAAAAATATCTGACAAAAATGTCCCTGCGGAGGTTGTGCGGCCGCACAAGTCTGTGTGCGGTCCGCACTCTGAGCTTGACTGGTCAACTGGGCCTTCTGCGGTCGCATGAAAGTGGGATGCGGCCGCACTTCATTTGATTGTGCGGACCGCACAAGAATTGTGCGGCCACACACTTGAACTTTGACTGGAACATGGCTCTCTGATTCTTCTATTCTGCGGACCGCATAATTGTGAGTGCCGCCGCACTTGTCATCCTGCGGCTGCAATTATTGTGCGGTCCGCATATCTTCAGCCTGCCCAAAAGCCAACTCTCTGAATCTCCTCTTCTGCGACCACACAATAATTGTGCGGTCCGCATACTCTGAAGGAAAGCTGACAGTGCTCTTTCTTGTGTGCGGCCGCACACAGTATTGTGTGGTCCGCACTGTAGGCCTTTTTGCCTTGTTTTGTTCCTTGTCCAATTTCGACTCCTTTATAAGTTGATTTTGACTTCTTTGGCTCGTTTCCCAATATTCCTGCACGAAAGCACATTTCATTAGTTCACGGGAATACCTTTAAGCATTCTGGAGCTAAAACGCAAGTAATAGAGAGCAAATAAGCGGTCAAAATTCCTACTTATCAGGGTCCTAGCTGCTCTACTTCCTCTACCGAACGCGATGCCCTTCACGCGTTCACGATGCACTGCTGAACATACCTTCGCGAACGCGGCCCCCATTTCGCGAACGCAAAGCACAAATCTCCTCCTGTTTCCAGCTTCTCCTTGCGAATGCGGAGCTCCCCTCGCGAATGCGAAGAAGGAAACCACCCAGAATCCACCCGAGGGCCCGAGACCTCAACCAAATATACCAACAAGTCCTAAAATATCATACGGACTTATTTGATCCATCGAATCAGATCAAACAATGCTAAAATCACGAATCACCCTCCAATTCAAACTTGATGAACTTTGAAACATCAATCTTCTACAACCGATGCCGAAACCTATCAAATCACATCTGATTGACCTCAAATTTTGCACACAAGTCATATTCGATATTACGGACCTTCTCCAACTTCCGGAATTAGAATCTAACCTCGATATCAAAAATTTCACTCCCGGTCAAATTTCCTAAAAATTCAACTTTCGCCATTTCGATCCTAATTCAGCTACAGACCTCCAATTCACACTCTGAACACGCTCCTAAGTCTAAAATCAGCCAACGGAGCTAACGGGGCCCACCAAATTCCATTTTGGAGTCGTCTTCATACAGTTTCAATTACGGTCAAAATCCTAGAACTTAAGCTTCCGTTTTAGGGACTAAGTGTCCCAAAATACTCCGAAACCAAAAACAGAACCTCCCGGTAAGTCACAAAAGCAGAAAAAGATACGGAGAAAGCAGTAAATAGGGAATCCGGCCTATTACTCTCAAAACGACCGACCGGATTGTTATAAAGATAAAATAGCTAACGGCTGCCCGACTCTCTCTATATATATATATAGCCATAGATACAAATGAGACTAACATCATTTACTTAATACCCGAAGTACACAGCAAAACAATGAGCTACTGCGACTGTTCTAAGAGCTATCTTTGAAAGTTTTTCTTTTCCTTCATTAAGGTTCTAAAAATTTCTAAAATGTTTTAAAACTAATACTTTTCTCTAAGTTTTAATTTATGTGATCGAGATTGACTCGATACAAAAAAAATTAAAATAAATTGTGATTTTAAACCTACCATAACATGTGACTATTAAAATTTGATATCATTCAATTTGAAACAAACTAATAAAAAATTACTGTCATGTAAAATGAGATATTTGAGTAATCTAGCTTTATCTTGAACACTTTTAGCGTGTTTACAACAAACGAAATTTACTAACATCTGATCATGTAATAATACTAACCTAATAAATATACAACATGTGTAATTTATGCCATTTATCGGTTATATATATTAAATGTAAATTTTAATAAGTATAAATTAACAACGGAGTGTTACGACCCGGAATTTCCACTTTCGGGACCGTGATGGCATCTAACATTTCACTTGCTAGGCAAATCAATGGTAGCTATATCTATTAATCATTTTTAAAAATTTTCAAATTAAATGACAACAATAAAACCGAATAGTCTGAAATACGGTAAATAACTAATATGTGACAAAATCCAAATACAAATCCCGGAATTAGTGTCACGAATACATGAGCGTCTAGAATACTATAGATAATGGTCTGAAATGAACATAACTGTCTGAATCAAAGTAAACAGCTAAAACGAAGTAGAAGGGGGCCAACTTCATGCACTCTGGATCCGAGCAAGTCTACTGAACGCCGCTAGGACCAACGTTCGTGCAGCTGTACATCAAGTCTCCACCAATAGCTAGATCCGAACAAGTATACTGAATGCTGCTAGGACCAACTTCAAAATATACACAAGAAGTGCACAGTGTAGTATGAGTATAATCGACCCCATGTACTCTGTAATTGCCGAACCTAACCTCGACGAAGTAGTGACGAAGCTAAGGCGGGCCATTTACAATAACTTGTACGCAGTATAATAATAATAACAGGAAAGGAAAATAGGAAATGAAAGTAAGGCAGTTAATTTATGAAAAAGAACTCAATCCTTGCAATCAGAGAACCTAGAATAACTGATCTCACAATTTCATGTAACAATGTTGGAAACCAACACAATAACAACAACGAATACAACATACACAATCCATTGTGGCACGCAACCCGATTCCACCGTAAACACACAATCCTCCTTTATTTCACCATAGTATCATTTATCAATATCAAGAATCACATATAAAATCTGATGCGGTGCGTAATCCGATCCCACCATATAATCATAATCAATGCCATAATCCTCCCTTATTTTATCTTGTCATAATTTATCTAATATCAAGTATTGCGTACACAACCGTTGCGGCGCACAACTCGATCCCATCATATCATTATAATCAATATCAAAATCCTCCCTTATTCCACCATATCACAAACGTTGCGGCGTGCAATCCGATCCATAAATAATTTTAATAAATGTAATCAACCCAATAGCTCAATTTACAAGTCCACGATTAAAGAATATTAAAGTAAAGCAATAAAATAACCGTGTACTAATCAAAGGAATTCTACAAATAATACAATAGCAACAAGACAAGAAAAGTACGTAACAATTAAGGTGTGTAAGTAAGACAATTAAGGCAAGTTACAATTAATCACGGAGCCATGAAAGGGACGAACAACTCAATACAAAAATAATTAATGACAAGTAATAAATTACGTCATAGAAAGCGACTAAAGCATGTAACAGTTAAGGCATGGAATGAAATAATTCACGAAATGCGAGGAAAGACTTGGAAACAATTATTTTGACGGCATATATACACTCGTCACCTTGCATATACGTTGTTACACACATAATTCACATAACATATAGTTCAATGGTTCATACTTCCCTCAAATCAAGGTTAGACCCAACACTTACCTCGCTCCACAACCAAATCAAAGCTCAACCGTGGCCTTTCCTCTAAAATCTACTTCCAAACCAAATCGAATCTAACCAAAATCGACTTAATATCATAAAAAAAATGCTAGGAAAATCAATTACAATAGATAAAGTAAAGATCTTTAAACTTTTTCCAAAAGTCAACCCCCGGCACGCTTGGTCAAAAACCGATATTTGAACTAAAACCTAATTACCCATTCACCCCCAAACCCGATTATGTGATTAGTTTCGATATCCGACCTCAATTTGAGATCTAAATCTCAATTTTACAAAAATTCCTAATTCGATCCAAACTCCTAATTTCTACCATGAAAGATCATAGATTAAAGGTTAGAAATCAATGGGTGTTGATGGAAATGGAAGAAAACGAGTTAAAATATACTAACCTACGAAGTGGGGATGAATATCTTCTTCAAAATCACCTCTATGCCGAGCTCTAATTTGGAATGGTGAAAAATGGGTTAAATCCCAATTTTTAGAAGTTTTAAAGACCGAGCGTCAGGTGGTGACGCATTTGCGAAGAGCACTGGCCAAAAGGCTATCACGATCGCGGTCAACTTTTCGTGTTCGCGAAGGCTTAGCCCCCTACCTTCACATTCGCGAGCCAACGCTCGCGTTTGTAATGACCCAACTAGTCGTTTTGAGCATTTACATTCCTTTCAACTATTTGAATTCTTGAGTAGCTTCATATGATGTATTATGACCAATGTGTATGGTTGGCTTTGGTTTTTAGGTGTATCGGGATTAGTTCGGAAAAATGAATTTCTTATTTAGAAGCTTAAATGAAAAGCGTTGACCGGAGTGTAACCTTAGTGCAAACGACTCCGGAACGGAGTTTTGATGGTTCCAATAGCTTCTTATTATAGTTTCAGACTTAGGAGTGTGTGCGGAAATTTATTTTGAAGTTCGTAGTTGAATTTGGCTTGAAATGGCAAAAGTTAAATTTTTAGAAAGTTTGACCGGGAGTGGACTTTTTATATCGGGATCGAAATTCAATTCCGGAAATTGGAATAGCTTCTTTATATCATTTATGACTCGTGTGCAAAATTTGAAGTAATTCTGGATTGCTTTGATATGTTTTGGCATTCAATGTAGAAGTTGGAATTTGTTAGTTACATTTAAGCTTGAATTGGGCATGATTCGTGTTTTTGGTGTTGTTTGATGTTATTTGAGGTATCGACTAAGTTCGTATGATGTTTTAGGACTTGTTGGTATATTTGGTTGAGGTCCCGAGGGCCTCGGGTGGATTTCGGATGGTTAATTTTGATTTAGAATGTTTCGTTGTATTTCTTCAAGAATAAGTGGTATCACATTAAGCAAATGAATTCCAAATTCAGTTTTTATTGAAGCATTAGATCCGTATTGGAATTTCGGAGCCATAGCAAAAAGTTTCGTCGAATTCAGACATCGTATGAGAGAGTTATGCCTATTTTCGTATTAGGGGAAAACAATTTCCCGTCTCCAGCGTCCAGGGTAGTGTGGGGAGCTAGCCCTGGCGCTGGGATTTTTTTAGCTACTAGAAGCAGCGCCGCAGGCAGCGCTCCACGCCACTTGTGGCACCCAAATAGTAAGACTATAAAATGGGGGTTTCGGCCATTTTTACACATTTGGGGATATGGAGCTCGGTTTGGGTGATTTTCAGTGGCAAATTTCACCACACAACTTGGGGTAAGAGTTCTTGACTCCCTTGTGATTGGATTCCATTAATTAATCCTCGTTTTCGGCATTAGATTATTGATTTTTAAAGAGAAATCGGTGGAATTTTCTACAATTCCATAAAATTAATTTTTGAGATTAGAACATCAATTTTTTTTTAGCAAATATACCACTAGGTAGGCTGCCTAGTGGTTAGTATATAAATAAAATCCCAAAATGGGTCCAAAGCTTACAAGATGTCCAAACCAAAATAGAAGTTGCATGAAGCTACTAGCTACTAAAAAGATAGAAAAGCTAAAGTCTAATGAACTAGCTATTACATTATTGTCCGCTGAATTTTTCCTTCTCCTGTTAGTGTATGTGAATCCAATTGCCAGTGGCAAATACCAAGCAGCACCTATCAAGCTCTCACCAGGCGCCAGGGTATGCAGTCCATAGGCTAAAATGAATTCCAAACATCTCCACCACAGAATTGAAGCCAGCATAATCTTCCAATCATTAGTGTTGCTACAATATGATCCCCCATAGGCAGTGTACTGACTCTATCCAAGTATAAATTATGTGGTCGATCATCAATATTATCATGTAAAAGATCCTGGCTACACCTGTCTTGAAGCTGGCTTTAGGCAGGCTTTGCAAGGCAAAAGCCAGGCTAGGGCTGGCTTTAGGAAGGCTTTGCAAGGCAAAAGCCAGGCTAAGGCTAGCTTCAAGTAGGCTTTGCAAGGCAAAAGCCATGCTGGGGCTGGCTTTGCAAGGCAAAAGCTAGGCCAGGGCTGGCTTTAAGCTGGCGACGCCAGGGTAACACCAGGGTATCATCCTGTGGTGCTGGATGATTTTATGCTCTTGTAAGCTCAGATCCTTCTCTTCCCAAACCTTTAATGTAGAAATCATTTCAAACATTGCTAAACCATCCTCGGATTGAGCATAAAGACATGCTAATACCACTGAGAAATGATTAAACAATCTCCAGAAATTCCACATAACACATTCAACGTTTTCCTTAACATTTGAACATATCAGAAGTAGAATAAATTACACCATCCAATACCTGCTTATCACATTGGTCCTGTACACTATCAAAGCACCTCCATAATGAGCATGTGACCATGCTAATACCACAGGAAAGTACCTTAATAGTACACAGAATGAGACCATAAAAGAAACTCGCAGGTATGTGCAGATACCAATCCTATGAAGCCATCAGTCTGGGGCTATTATCTTTGGTATTCTAACCCTAAGGTTAGGAGTTTGAGACTTGTCTAAATTGATCAACCTGGTCCCTGCACTAGGCAGTTCAGAGAATGAGTGAAACTCAGATGTACCTGCAAAAGAAAACACAATGTTAGCTATAAAATCCGCCACTGAGTTGCCTTCTCTGAACACATGTTGATAGATCACATTGAAGTTGCCCTTTATCTCTATAATTTTCTTCACATCATTTGCAATTACCCAAGGACGATCCTGTTCCCCTTCTATCACTTTCTTCATCACTAATGAATCAGTCTCTAATATGAGAGGGTGAAGATCATGCTCCACACAGTATTCCAATCCTTAAAATAGCCTTAGCTTCAGCCACCATATTAGTTGTCACCCCCAGGTCTACTGCCTTTGCATACACCACATCACCTTCATCATTCCTCACAGAAAAACCTAATGAGCTAGGACCAGGATTTCCTTTTGAGGCTCCATCAGTATTGCATTTGTACCAACCATGAAAAAGAAGCTGCCATGTTACTCTTGTAGTGATCAATATAGGTTTATATCCTTCAAAATATTGAATTATGTCTGGCCATAACAATGGAATATTAGGCATCCAAGCATACCTCACCCTTGCCAATTGATGCAGTGTCCTATTGATCTCATGAATCACCCTATTTGTAGACACTGAACCCCCATGTTTACCTGCATTTCTTCTCTTCCAAAGTTCCCAAGTGATGATAGCTGGTACTACTTGGAACAATGGCTTTAACTTTGGACAACATTGAGCATACCACCAATGCCTTATAACCTGCTTCAATTGAATCAATGGCACAGAAATTCTAGCAGCCCCCATGAACAAGTTCCATACCTTAGAGGCAGTAGGACTTGTGATAAATATATGCTCAATAGATTCCTCTTGGGGCAGCTGACAACACCAACACCTAGACATCAACATTTGCCCTTGCCTCCTCCATATGTCATCAGTGGCTATTTTTCGCCTCCACAATCTCCACAAGAAGAAAGATATCTTGAATGGTAAGCCTTTAATCCACATTAACTTGAATTCCTGACTGGGATCAGTCATATGCCTTAATATTTGCCAAGCACTACTAACGCTAAACTTGCCCGAAGGAGTTGGCATCCAGTATGGCCTATCCCAGTATCCCTCACTGCTTTCATAATGCACATTTAGCCTTATATGTTCTGCAATTTACTCATTGAAGGTTTGATCTAGCAGCTGATCATCCCATGTTTCACCTTGCCGTAATTCTGCCACATCCTGAAGATCTTCATTGATTGGGAAGTCTTCAGGTAATACGAGATAAAGTGCACCCAATCCAGTCCAATTTTCATGCCAAATATTAGTTGTTCCACTCTTCATTTCCCATAGGATCTCATGTTCTACTTCTTCCCTAGCATTCAGCATTTGTCTCTAAACATGAGACCCCCTTCTAAACTGCACCACCATTGGTATCTCCTTCTTGCAATACTTATTCCACATGAAATTAGACCACAAAGATTTTGTGGTCCTAAACCTCCACCATAGATTAGCAAACAATGCCCTCGACACATCATGTAAGGACCTAAAACCTAGGTCCCCTTCCTCTTTAGGAAGGCAAAGATTTTTCCATGAGGCCCAATGTCTACTTATCCCTTATTCCTTTGTGCTCCAAAAGAAGATAGCAAAAATCATATGAAGATGCTACAGGACATTTTTTGGTGGATGAAGGACTGATAACATGTAGACTGGCATACTTTGCAACACACTAGAAATGAGTGTTGCCTTTCCTCCAAATGACAGCAGCTTTCCTTTCCATGAATGCAATTTAGCCTTTACTTTCTTGATGAGATCCTCATAATATTCCTTCCTCTTTCTAGTGTACAAAATAGGACACCCTAGATATGTAAAAGGGAATTTACCTCTTGCAAATCCTGAACTAGCTCCAACCGCCTGACACAATCCATTAGAATCTTTGAATACATGTAGTATGAACTCTTATCTTTGTTGATCGTCTGGCCTGATATCTTCTCATAGTTCCCCAACACTGCCATAATCTTGCTCAAGGATGGAGGATGAGAAGAAGCAAAGATTATAGTATCATCACCATACGCCAAGTGGTTTAAAGGATCAGACCACTTAGGCATTCCAAATCCCACAAATGACCTGTCTTCAAATAGCTTATTAAAAGACCTAGAAAGTACCTCAGCTGACAGAATAAACAATGCTGGTGATGGAGGATCCCCTTGCTTCACGCCCCCTGTAGACTTAAAGAACCATGAGGACTGCCCATTCACCAATACTGAGTACCAGTTATTTGACACCAAGTTCCACACCATGTTGATGAAGTGCTCAGAAAATCCCATCTTCCTTAGTACATACAATAAGTACTTCCATGAAACCCTATCATATGCCTTAGCCATATCAAGCTTGATCACCACATTAGCTGGCTTTCCCCTTAACCTAATATCAGTAACAATTTCTCGAGTCAATAAGATGTTCTCAAATATACTCCTACCCTTCACAAATCTGGATTCACTAGGAGATATTAGAGAAGGCAAAAAAATTTCCAATCTATCATGTAATACCCTAGACAAGACATTGTTAATGAAGTTGCTCAGGCTAATAGGTCTTAAGTTAGAAAAGGTCTCAACTCTAGGTTTCTTAGGCAGCAACACTAGATTGGTGTGAGTGATGGATTTAGGCAGTGCAGCTCCTCCATAGAAGTGTAGCACCATGTTGTGTATATCAGTACGAATAACATCCCAGCATGTTTGATAAAATAGGCCAGTTCTATCAAGACCACTAGCACTCTCCCTACTAAGCTCAAAAACTGATGTCCTTACCTCTTCAATTGTTGGCAATCTGCTAAGTTCCAAATTCTGTTCCATAGTGACCATCGAAGGTACATTATTGATCAAGGAAAGTCAGATGTATCACCTTCATTTGTGAACTGTTTTTTATAGAAGTCCACTGCAGTTGTAGCCAATTGCTCCTGGTCTTCAATCCATACGCCACTTCCATTTTTGATCCACTTCAGTTGCAATTTCTTTCTTTTGCCATTAACATGATTGTTAAAGAAACTTGTATTCCTATCTCCTTCAGCAAACCAAGTCATCCCAACTTTTTGCTTCCAGTACTGCTCCTCAATACTCAATTATTTTTTCAATTCAGATTGAGCCTTTTGAAGCACAATCCTGTTTTCAGTTGTAGCCTCTTCTTCAAACAGCATCTCTTTCACCCTAACAATGTCATCCAAAACAGCCAACTGCTTGAAGATATCACCAAATATTTCCCTACTCCATTTTGACAGTGGTGCTTTCACCCTTTTGAGCTTCTGCTTGAACATCGAGAACGGATCCCCTACGAAATCATCTTCCCAATTTTGCCTCACCACATCCATAAATGTAGTATGTTTAGTCCAAAAGTTCAAGAACTTGAAAAGCTTGACAAAATTGGTGGTCTGCTCCCCACATCTCATTAACAATGGTGCATGATCTGATCTAGTTCTGATTAGATGTTCAACTTCAATAGTTGGCAACATGTTTTGAAATGGCAAATTCACAAAGATCCTATCCAATCTTTTGAATATACACGCAACATTAGATCTTCCATTCCACCATGTAAATGGACTTCCTTTGTATCCTTGCTCAAACAAACCACAAGAGTTTACACAAAATGCAAAATCCTCATATTCAGGAGGGTCTACTGGTAGTCCTCCTATTTTCTCATCTTCATGCAATATCACAGTGAAATCCCCTCCTACCAACCATGGCATTTCATATCACTTGCTAAGTAATACAAGTGATCCTACAATTCCAACCTCTCTATTGTTGAACATTTTGCATAAACAAATGTCATCATCATGTGCTGCCCCAGATCACGGTGAAACACTCTCACAGTCACCTATTGCTCAGTATCCTCCACTAATTCCCATTCCACCACTGCATCAAAGAACAATCATATTTTCCCATTAATATTTGCATAAGCAGTCTCCATATTCAACCTTCTTCTATATCTATCAATGAGTCTTTTCTTTTGAAAAGGCTCCATCAATGCAACTACACAAAAGTTATGCTCCCTATTCATGTTGATCACCCTAGGAAAGGCCTACTATGTTTTCACAGACCTTATGTTCCGTATTAATGTTTTGATCATCATTTAGATAGAGAAGCTGCCCCCCTGGGCATAATTCTTGAAGGTTGTTGCGGCTATTTATTCTTATTCTTCTCTGTTTTCTTACCTCCTTTAACACTAGCTGTAGGTGATAGATCCCCATCCCTAGCCACCTGTTTGAAGTTTTCTGTTGTTGATTCATCATCTCTCTCATCCTCCATAGGATTTTGTCTCATTAAGTCTTCATCAATTGGTGCCACATTGTGTGTAACTAAATCATGTAAATGTTGTAGTGGAGTCTTCAGTGGAACATTAAGATGCAGCTGCATAATTTGATCAGTTCCATATTCTATAGGCACTTCCTCTATTTCCCCAGATGCTCTTGGAACAATTGCCTGCTCATCAGCCTTTTCATTACTATTCACCATAGAAGAAGCAACAGCCAGCATCATTTTGATTTGCTGCTCATATACACTGCCTAGCCCAGGAATTACTGTGGTAGTCTGCTTAGAAATGTCTGTTCTATTGATATCACCCACCTTTCCATTGCCTGTGCTTTGGTCTGACCCTACTGTATCATCCCTAACCTTCAAATTTGTTCTCCAATGCGTACACCGGAACACCATCTACATAGGCCAAAATCTTGCCAACTGCACTAGGGATAGGGTTTACTATCGGTGCTTCATCAGGTGACCCTGGTGCCAGGCCTGGCGTCGCCAGCTTATCGCCTGGGGTACCTAGCTTTAGGCCTGGCGTCGCCAGCCTATCGCCTGGGGAGCCTAGCTTTAGGCCTGGCGTCACCAACCTATCGCCAGGTGGGCTGTTATCCCTCGCTTTGTCTCCTGTTATTTTTGTCGTGCCTAGTTGATCATCCTCCACCTCAATTGCATCACTCCATACAACCTTTGTTGAGTCCTCAAGTTGCCCAAACTCTGCAAATGTTTGAGACGGAATATCATGACATGATTGGTTTGTAGTCACATTGAGTTGCCTTAGCTCCTCTTTGCTAGTTCCAAACCTTCTATGAACCCAGCCGATTGTAGATTCCTTATAAGCCCTTTCATCAGTACTTTGATCACTAGGAACAATAGAATTAGCCTTAGATAAGTTCCTATTATGCTGATCTTCCAACACTTTCTCAACTGCTTCCTTCTTTACACGCTTAAGTTCTTGTTGATTACCTTCTCCAGGTGGTTTAGTATTAGCATCCTTCCCAACCCTAACCCCAGAAGCCTTAGGATTAGGGTTTGACACTCCGGTATTGCCTTCTTTTTCCTTCTCATGGCTCTTCTTGGATTACTTTTCCCCATGTTCCTTCTTCTTACCATTGCTATGATCCTCACCTTTGCCTTCAGTAATTTGTAGAGTAGGTTGATGAACTTCCTCGACCTCTAGTGCATTAAACTTGTTCTTGGTTGCTACTTCCTCAAGTTTGGCCTTCCCTTTTCCCTTGTCAGCTTCATTTCCTTGTTTGTTATCAACAATGTGACCCCTATTATCCCGTTGGTATTTGTTCTTCCTTGCTTGCATCCATTCCTACTTGGCATGATTAGTAGCAGGCTTACCAACCACCTTTCCACTTGACAGAACCTTTGTTGAATTTGCAGCTGTACCAATTGCTTCAGTTCTCACCACAATTGTCTTCTCATTGCCTTGATCCTCAACATCTTCATCAAATCTCTTGTGTAATTCAGGATAAATTACCCAGCATTCTGGCTCACTGTGCCATTGTTTCTTGTAAGCCTTTCAATATTTTGGCATATAATCATACTTAATCCTAATCCATTTAAACTCTTCTGGCCCAGATTCATCAGCTTCTTCCACAATCTTAATACGATGAGGGAACTTACCTAACAAGTTAACTTCCACCTTCACCTTAGCACAACTAGGTCTAGTCCCATTTTAAGTTGCTAAGTCTACATGTAATGGATCACCAATTGCATGAGCTAATAAAAATACACATTCCTTACCAAAGAAGTTTGGAGGTAGTTCTGGAAAGCTAATCCAAGCTATGGCAATCGGAGTCTCTTCATCAGGTGACCACCATGGATTCCATTTTGTACAACGCATCTGCTACATGTCTGATTGAGCCTTTAAATAAAAAGCTGGTTTTGACAGAAGATGAACATAATCCTTCAATAATGACAGCCTAATCAACACATGATTATCTCCATTCAAACCAACTGAACAATGATCCTTAATCTCACATTGAATTAGAATCACTTTACGTAATTCACCAATAACAGGCTTTCCATATGAAAATTTCCCAAGAACTGCAAGTTGAAGCCCTTGTTGTACGATGGATTGCTTCACTTCTTGTTTCTTCCACTTCACAACTGGTTCTCTATGAAGTAACTCAACTGGTTTCAATGGTAGCGTAGCTAGGGTTTGCATGAGCGTATTTATGACAGTAGGGTTTAATAAATTCGCATAGGTTTTAGGTGGATTAGGGTTTATAGAGGTTGGTACCGGCTGAGTGGGGGAGGAAGACAACAGACTAACCTCAGGAGGAGGCTGGCTGCCGGCCGTGGAGGCCATGAAGGGCAGTCGCCGGCGTGCACTGTTGATTGCCCCTTTGAGGAGAGAGAAGAGAGCTTTTTTGAATCATACACTAATACTGTAAATTTTTACATTCAATGGACTTACTTAATCTTCTTGAACATCGATTCGAAGTCAGATTTGAGTAAAATTAGTATGGTTGGACGCGTAATTGAATGGGTTGTCGGATTTTGTGAGTTTCGTCAGATTCTGAGATGTGGGCCCCACTTTAGAATTTTTATGCGGAGTTGTGAATTTTCATAAATTGTTAAATTATAAGCATTGGAGTATATTTTCATTAATTTTCACGTTGTTTGACTAGTTTCGAATTGTTTGGCTTTGATTGAGGAGATGGGAAGGCGTATGGAGGTTGATACGTGTAGAATGGAATTTGCGGAGTATTGTTTGTCTTGCTCGGCATTGGATTCGCCTTGTTCGAGGTAAGTAACTCTTCTAAACTTAGTGCTAAGGGAATGAAATCCTGAATTTCGTGTTATGTAATAAGTGTTGAGGTGACACACATGCTAGGTGACGGGCGTGTGGGCGTGCACCATGTGAGTTATGACTCCGCTATTTTATGGTACAGTGTAGCTACCTGATCTTACCTGAAACCATGAAATTTCTACGTACTTGAGCTATTGAGCTTTGATCCATATTAGAAACCATGTCTAGGCTACATGCTTATCTGTTGGGACCCACTGAGGTCATTTCTGTTGTTGAGTTATCTGCTTTCATTGCTTTATATACTCAGTCATATCCTTTCATATGCATATCATATCTCACTCTCTGTTACCATTTATTGGCATATCATATCATCATTTTTGTGCTAGTTTCATGGCATTGTGAGCCCGAGAGACTGGAGATTGATTACTGAGTGAGGCCGAGGGCCTGATTGTGAGTGATATTATGGGATCGGGCTACACGCCGCAACATGTAATATTGATTACATACATGGGATTAGGCTGCACGCTGCAATGGTTATACTGAGTTATGATAGCGCTTGGGCTGAAGGAGCCCCTCCGGAGTCTGCAAACACCCCAGTGAGCGCGGTTGATTATATTGAGGGATGGATCTTCTGGACATGGATCTTGTCCGAAGCATTTATATACCTGGGGATGGATCTTCCCTACGGGCTGTATTGGGTCCTACACAATACTGAGCTACTGTGGTCAGTTGATGTATATATTCCGGGATGGATCTTCCCTAGGCCGGATTGGCCATGTACGGTACTAAGTGATTGAGCATGATGAGCAGAAAGTGTTATACAATGATATTGATTACTCTGTAAGTGTGAGTACATGAGTTCATCTCTGAGATACGTGGCATTCACATGCACACATGACATACAGGCATAGAGATGCATTTTCCTCATGTTGTACGGTATCACGTCATTCATGACTTCTCACACAAATATTATATATGGGTATAGAAAGGTATTTCACGCTTGCTTTCTGGAAGGAAAATGATACATTTTATTTATGTGGAAAGGATTTTTGGGAAAAAAATTCATAGTTTTCAAGCTTATTCATATTTTCGACAATTTTTGTAAAGGATTTGGGTTTTCACTGACATACTTGAAAAGTAGAACTATTTTTCGGGGAACTATGAGAAAAAAAGCTGAGTATTTTGTCTCTGAGTTACTTCTTTTATTACTTGCTTTGCGTTGTAATGAATTGTTGTTGGCTATTGGATATTGGACCCAACCTATGTTCCAGCTCGTCATTATTCTCAACATGAGGTTAGGTTTGTTTCTTATTGATTACATAGGGTCGGTTTTACTCATACTACACTTATGCACCTTGCGTGTAGATGTTGGCTGCTGATGTTGATGTCTTCGATAGGAGCTGGATTTGAAGATATACCTGCGTTACGGTTGTAGCTGCCTTTTGTTCATGGTAGCCTTAGATTCATAAAACTCTGTTTATGGACTTTTCAAATAGATGATGTATTTACTTTATACCAGCTTTGTAAACTCTATTCTTAGAAGCTCATGATTTGTACTACCAGTCCTTGCACAAGTTAAGTTATTTCATCATTTATTTTTTCAGAAAAATATCATTGAATTGGATTATTGTTAATTGGCTTACCTAGCGGGTTGGGTTAGGTTTCATCATGACTAGTTGGATTTTGGGTCGTGACAAGGTGGTATCAGAGCTCTCGGTTCTAGTAGAGTCTTGCGGATCGGTATGATGACGTCCATACTTATCTTTGAGAGGCTACAGGGCATTTAGGATAAACTTCTCATCTTTCTTTCCTTGTCGTTTGACATTGATTCGGCTTGAAGTGTACCTCTTCGAATTCATTCCACTCACTCGATATGTGAACGCTCGATATTAGTTATGCATCGACAGCTTGTGATTCTATGAACGAGGTACAAGATGTGTTTTCCGTGCTTTGGTGATGGGTTAGTCTGGAGGACTTGATGCCAGGTTTAGACCGCAGCTTAGGCTCGGTAGTTCCAGTTGTGAGAGCTTGTCCTGTTGGACTTATATGTCCGGCAATGTTCCTATGAATGGATATGCTATGATTATGATGTGACGGCAGGATATGTTCAGATAGCATGAATGTGATGAAAAATGGGCTACTAGGTGCTTAGTGTTTGTCTCGATTTGACGTACAGTCTCGAGTTATGAATGTGTTGAAGGATCTTTCACGTGGTGAAATTTTGGAATAAATTAGATTTTCATGACTAGTTGATGAGTTCAAACTTAGGAAGGTTAAGTGATTACGTAGTAGTTGCGGCAGTAAAAAAGGTATAGAAGATGCTAGTTTGAGGCTAAACAAGCGGGTTAGCACCTGCAGAATAAAGTACAGAGGTGTGATCTTTACAATGTTGTGTGGAGAATTTTCTTTCCTACCAGTAGGGTAGATGTATTGAGATTTGAATTTGAATTAGTCAAGAAACTTGACGTGACTGTCATAAGAATGAAGGCGAGCTTAGTAGACGATTTGTGGTACCCTATAGGTCGTGTTGCATGAACTTGGGAAGAATTTAGTTAAATCTCACTACGGTTTTATGGCAGTAATTGAATATGGGTATTGTGAATTATGGAATGTTTTGTTCTATGGCTTTGAGCCAAGTGGGGGAGTCTGCTATCTAAAATTTGGTTGCGTGGTTGTGGGTTGCATTGGTTTTGGTTCGAGGCATACTTGTGGGTTAGTTATGACATGCAGAGGTTGAGATCGAGGAAGACTAGAGTGATGAAATTCCTGAATACATGTTATATTGCGCTTTAAGAGTATATGAAAATCATTAAATGATTATGTTGTTATTTGAAGGATGTAGGGCGCAAAAAGTATGAAATTGATTGGTGGTGTTAAAGCAAGGTTATTTCTTGAGTGTTGTTGTACTATTGGGGCACGTGTCTTTCAGCCTGTTTGGGCAGCGCAATTTAGATTTGAGCAGAGTTGATGACTCTCGAGAGGGTCTTGATGGCAATTGAATTTTTTTTTTCGGATTTTTATATCGCTAGAATTGGTTATTTAAATTGGATGGTGTCGGACTCGCGGTAATTTTGATGACTATGGATTCTACATTCCAGTATAAGAAAGATAAAAGAACAAATTTTAAGTTCACATAAGGTCTCCTCAGAGTGGGTGTCTCGGTGGTGGTTCTTATTGGGTGCTTGAGAAGGAATACAACGGCTTATCGGCCTTAGGGTGTTGTGGTTTTAAGTTAGGATGTCTTATAACAAGGCTTTACGAGTGTTTCGTGGCAATACTCTCGGATTTGGCGACAAGCGTGGCTTGGTTGAATTACAAAGATTCAATTCTAATAGCTTGGTTATGTGCAAATGGATTTCAAAGTATTCTTGATAGTTTCTGCCGTGGTTTGAGCCAGATATTTTCTATCAATGTGGGTAACGTGTTATGCATTGTGATTTTCTCCTGGAAGGGAGCAAAAAGGAAGGTTTCTAACTAATCGGGTATGTAATTTGCTGATGACTCAAAGTTGATAACGAGATCCTCGTGCCTTTCACATGATGGCATAATAGAGGTGGTGTGTTGTGTGGGATTAATATTTGCATGTACAAGGTGACAGTTCAGTCTTGAGGGAAGGTTACAAATTTTGGACAGCATAGCCAGTTTCAGATATTTAAATGAATGTTATAACTGCTCGGTAATCCCTGAGAAGGGTGCGCATTTTAAAAGGCGCATTATGTTTTGACTTACGGGTGTTCATTGGTATTACGGTACTCACCTGGTTGATTGACTAGTAATATTCAGATTTTTCTATGTGGCACGGAAGAATTATGAAAGTATTTCTCGTGGGATGATTGTGCGTGAAGATGTATTAGTCATTCGAGTGCTAGGGGTGGGGTCAATTACGGTGATTCATGTGTTCTATGAATTTGGAGACTGGGAGTTCTCATAAGTATACTATTTCGGGATTGCGGCATGTTTGAGGTGAGTATTTTATTTAAACTCAGTGGAGGGACTTATTGCGCTAATTGATTGTGATAGCTACGTGTTGTGAGTGCACATATATGTGAGGTTTGAACCCATGTGCGAGCACCGAGGAAATTATTCATGCTCGGGAAGATGCATAGGCTATGATATGCCCAGAGTTGACTGTTAAGCTTAAAGATATAATGTTTCTCATATTCGTAACTTTGTTGAGAACTATCTGGACTATACTTGAGGTTACAAAGAGGCTAATTTCCAGAACAAACTTGGTAGTTACTAATTCTGTGTTAACTTGTCGATTTGAGCCGTGATAGCGCAATTTTCTCACGCCTATAGTATAGCGTGTTATTTATGCCAGTTTAGGAGCATGAGAATTCTTATTTCATTTATCATATACATGTGTAATTGTTGGATTGCTCCTGTATAATATGTTTGGACTGGAGGCCTGTGACCATGCCAGGTGGATTATGTTATTAGCAACTGAGTTGCCCTTGCGGTTGACGTTAATGTGAGCTCTAGGAGAGCTGATTATCGTTATTAGATTCGTGTGTCTTGGATCTACTATGAATGATGAACTCATAGCATTTCGGTTACGGTGGTGCTTGTTGAATTTGCGAAACGGTTCTCTTCTTTGAGATATTTTCCATTTTTGGGTACACGGAATGTGCAGTTTGTGGCTTGAGTTATATTGGTGTGGCATGTATGCAGAATAGTTTTGTTTGATAATATTATGCCATCGGACCTAAAATGTGTACTATCGCATTTGATTACGATATATTTGGGAGGATGATATCAAAAGTTGGCTTAGAAAGTGATTATGGTTCTGGTTGGAATGAGAGAGCTCATGACATGTTGATCTGATTGCTGGTTAGGTAATTCCGTGTGTTTCTTTCATTATCGACAGTGTACGAAGGTTTTGTAACGAGGTGTTGTTTAATATGGGGTTTAATACCGGTTTCGGGTTTGTTTTTAAGCAGCTACAGTGATTAGAAACTATTGCGAGTATGCGGATTGTGTGGTATATCATGTGATTACATCTAGAGTTATGCATAAGGCTTAATACAGCTTGTTAACACACATGCAGTGCGTAGATGTGAGATTTAGGTCTTGAAAAGAAATTTTTAGATGTTGAGAATTGGATTCCAAGGTTTATGGGCTAATGATAAATTAGTGATTTTCTATTATGTGGTGTCGTCAGGCCTATATGGAATAGGATGATGTGGAATCACCCCCGGGTATGTGTGTGGTAAGGTGGAACGGTGATTTAAAGGCTTAGGAACAACTCTCAGCACGTTCGAGGACGAACGTATGTTTAAGTAGGGGAGAATGTAACGAACCAACCGGTCGTTTTGAGCATTTACATCCCGTTCAACTATTTGAAGTCTTTAGTAGCTTCATATGATGTATTATGACCAATGTGTACGGTTGGCTTTGGTTTTCAGGTGTTTCGGGATTAGTTCAGAAGAATGAATTACTTATTTAGAAGCTTAAATGAAAAGAGTTGACTGGAGTTTGACTTTTGTACAAACGACTTCGGAATGGATTTTTGATGGTTTCAATAGCTCTGTATGATGATTCCGGACTTAGGAGTGCATCCGGGTATTTATTTTGAAGTTCGTAGTTGAATTTGTCTTGAAATGACAAAAGTTGATTTTTTGGAAAGTTTGACCGAGAATGGACTTTTTGATATCGGGGTCGAAATTCGATTCCGGAAATTGGAATAGCTTCGTTATGTCATTTATGACTTGTGCGCGGAATTTGAAGTCATTCCGGATGATTTGATAGGTTTCGGCATTCAATGTAGAAGTTGGAATTTGTTAGTTTCATTTAAGCTTGAATTGGGGGTGATTCGTGTTTTTAGTGTTGTTTGATGTGATTTGAGGTATCGACTAAGTTCGCATGATGTTTTAGGACTTGTTGGTATATTTGGTTGAGGTCCCGAGGGCCTCGGGTTAATTTCAGAAGGTTAACGGAATTTAATTTAGAATGTTTCAACGCGTTTCTTCAAGAATAAGTGGTATCACATTAAGCAAATCAACTCCAAATTCAGTGTTGATTGAAGCATTAGATCCGTATTAAAATTTCGAAGCCATAGCAAAAAGAATCGTCGAATTTGGACATCCTAACCCTCGTGCTGGGATTTTTTTAGCTACTGGAAACAGCGCCACATGCAGCGCCTCACGCCACCTGTGGCGCCCGAATAGTAAGACTCTGTAAAATGGGGGTTTAGGCCAGTTTTACACATTTAAGGCTATGGAGCTCAGTTTGGGCAATTTTCAGAGGCAAATTTCAGCACACAACTTGGGTAAGTGTTCTTGACTCTTTTGTGATTATATTCCATGAATTAATCTTTGTTTTCGGCGTTAGTTTATTGATTTTTCAAGAGAAATCGGAGGAATTTCTTACAATTCCATAAAATGAATTTTCGAGATTTGAACATCGATTGTTGGATTTGAGGAAAATTAGAATGGTTTAACTCGTAATTGAATGGGTTGTCGGATTTTGTGAGTTTCGTCGGATTTCGGGACGTGGGCGCCATTGTTGAATTTTTGAGTTGAGTTGGGAATTTTTATAAATTGTTAAATTGTAAGAATCGAAGTATATTTTGATTAATTGGCACGTTGTTTGACTAGTTTCCAATCGTTTGGCTTGGAATTGAGGAGATAGGAAGGCGTATGGAGGTTGTTACGCGCGGAATGGAATTTTCATAGTATTGTTTGTCTTGTTCGGCATTGAATCCGGCTTGTTCGAGGTAAGTAACTCTTCTAAACTTAGTGCTGAAGGTACGAAGCCCTGAATTACGTGTTATGTGAATGGAGTTTAGGTGACGCACATGCTAGGTGACGGGCTGTGGACGTGCACCATGTGAATTGTGACTCCGCTATTTTTGTGGTATTGTGCAGGTACCTGATCTTACCTGTAACCGTGAAATTTCTACCTACTTGAGTTATTGAGCTGTGACCCATATTAGAAATCATGTCTAGTCTACATGCTTGTCCGTTGGAACCCACTGAGGTAATTTGTGTTGTTGAGTTATCTGTTTTCATTGCTTTATATACTCAGTCATATGGTTTCATTTGCATACCATATATCACTCTCTGTTACCATTTATTGGCATATCATATCATCATTTTGTGCTAGTTTCATGGCATTGTGAGCCAGAGAGACTGGAGATTGATTAGTGAGTGAGGCCGAGGGCTTGATTGTGTGTGATATTATGGGATCGGACTGCACGCCGCAACATGTTATATTGATTACATACATGGGATTGGGCTGCACGCCGCAGTGGTTATACTAAGTTATGATAGCGCTTGGGCTGAAGGAGACCCTCCGGAGTTTGCACACACCCCAGTGAGCGCGGTTGATTATATTGAGGGATGGATCTTCCTGGACATGGATCTTGTCCGAAGCATTTATATACCTGGGGATGGATCTTCCCTACGGGCTGGATTGGGCCCTACTCAATACTGAGCTAATGTTGGTCAGTTGATGTATATATTCCGGGATGGATCTTTCCTGGGCCGGATTGGCCATGTACGGTACTAAGTGATTGAGCATGATGAGCAGAAAGTGTGAGACAGTGAGATTTATTACTCTGTAAGTGTGAGTACATGAGTTCATCTCTGAGATACGCGACATTCACATGCACACATGACATACATGCATAGAGATACATTTTCCTCATGTTGTATGGTATCACGTCATTCATGACTTCTCACACATATTGATATATGGGCATAGAAAGGTATTTCACACTTGCTATCTTGAAAGAAAATGAAACATTTTATTTATTGTGGAAAGGATTTTTGGGAAAAATTCATAGTTTTCAAACTTATTCATATTTTCGACGATTTCGGTAAAGGAATTGGGCTTTCACTGACATACGTAAAAAGCGGAACTATTTTTCGGGAAATTATGAAAGAAAAAGCTGAGTATTTTATCTCTAAGTTACTTCTTTTATTACTTGCTTTGTGTTGTAATGAATTGTTGTTGGCTATTGAATGTTGGACCCTACCTATGTTCCAGTTCGTCACTATTCTCAACCTAAGGTTAAGTTTGTTACTTATTGTGTACATGAGGTCGGTTGTAGTCATACTACACTTTTGCACCTTGTGTTTAGATGTTGGCTGCTGATGTTGCTGTGTTCGATAGGAGCTGGATTTGAAGATGTACCTGCGTTCCGGTTGTAGCTGCCTTTTGTTCATGGTAGCTTTAGATTCATAAAACTTTATTTATGTACTTTTCAAACAGATGATGTATTTACTTCATACCAGCTTTGTAAACTCTATTCTTAGAAACTTATGATTTGTACTACCAGTCCTTGGAAAGTGTATACAAATTAAGTTATTTCATCATTTATTTTCTCAGAAAAATCTCATTGAATTGGATTGTTGTTAATTGGCTTACCTAGCGGGTTGGGTTAGGTGCCATCACGACTAGTTGGATTTTGGGTCGTGACAGCGTTCGCGTAGAGTCACTGCCCAGCTCCCCCAGAACCCCACAAAGCTTCGCGTTCGCAGAGGCACGGACGCGTTCGCGAAGGGTAAGCCCCCTCCACTTCGCGTTCGCGACCAATAGTTCGCATTCTCGATGAGTAACTCCGCCCAGTCCCAATTTGCCCTACGCAATCACTTGAGTAGCTTTGGGATCGCGAAGCACAAAACACTAGACATCAGCAGATAGCTGAAACCATCAACCTCCTAAGTTCAAAAATAGTCTGTAGCCTATCCGAAACTCACCCGAGTCCCTCGGGCTCCAAACCAAACATGCATACAAGTGTAATAACATCATACGAACTTGCTCGTGTGATCAGAACACCAAAATAACATCTAGAACTACAAATCAAACATCAAAATGAATAAAATTTTCTAAAAAACTTAAGAACTTCAAAATATACAACTGGACGTCCGAATCACATCAATTCAACTCCGTTTTGCACCAAATTTTGTAGACAAGTCATAAATAGTGGAATGAACCTATACCAAGTTCTGGAACCGAAATCTGAACCCGATAGCAACAAAGTCAGCAACCTATGGTCAAACTTAGGAATTCTTTAAACCTTCAGGTCACTAATTTTCAACAAATTATGTCATATCAAGTTATGAACTTCCGAATTCGATTCCGGGCTTACGCCCAAGTTCCAAATCACGATACAGTCCCATCCGGACCGTCAGAATACTGATCCGGGTTCGTTTACACAAATTATTTACCGTAGTCAACTCAAATTATTTTTAAGGTTAAAATTCACTTTTTTTTCAATTTTTCACATAAATTTTTTTCGAAAATTGATACGGATTGTGCACACAATCGAGAAAGACTAACACACTGTTTGGATCATTGTTCCCCATCGTTTTATAATGTATTGTATTGTATTGTACCGTATCATTTTATGAAAACAATGTTTGGATAGGTTGTATTGTTTGTTATTGTTAAATAATATTTTGCTGTTTGGTTTGACTGTATCGTACTGTACTATAACTAATAAGTTTACTAAAATACCCTCAATTGTTTAAATATTAAATTTATCAAAAATTATGCATTTTAAAAAAACAAAACAGAAGAATGCAAAATACCAAGAAGGCAAAAAAAAGGAGCACAACTAATTAGAATTGAGTTAAAAACAAATTAGGAGAAAAAATAAAATAGAAGGCGGCAAAACACCTTTAACGTTGGCGGCAGAAGTATCGGAAAAAAATAAAGTAGGTTATAGGTTGGAGATTTGGAGTTAAAATAGAAAAAAAGGTAAAGGGTAAAACAGAATTGTGGAGTAATAAGTTAGGGCATAATTGGAAAGAGAAATAGGAAACGATCCCACCACACCAAATCGATTGTTTGAAAACGGGGAACTTTTCATTGTTCCGGAACAATGGATTTAACAATACAATATAACCAATGTTAATGAAACAATCAAAACAAATATTGTTTTGGAATAATAATGCAATACGATACAACGGGGAACAACCATCCAAACAAGCTGTAAAAAAAGTTATTCGAAATCTCAAAACACAAAAATAAAGGTTAAAACTAAAAGTGACGTGTCGGTCATCACACGGAGTCAAGAATTCAGTGGCGAAGTTATGCTGGGCTAAAGAAGAAAAGCGGGGTGGGGGAGGGGGAGGGTGAGGGGGGGGGGAGACGAAGGCGACGATGTGTTCAATCAGAGATTGGGAAACGTGATTGCCTAAACCTAGAGCCTTCAAATCGGATGTTTTTACAACTGACTATGCAATCATTGTGCTTCTTCTGTGATTGATTGACGTTAATTTCCCCTACCCTCTCTACTTCTCTTCTTTGCATTGAGAAAAGCAAGAAAGAGGAGTAAGGACCTTTTTTACCCAATCACTTCGCTCTCTGGTCTGTGGTATGGTCAGATTATGAGATGTCACAATTATGGCTTGTCCCCTTTACCCACTAATCTCTCATCCCATTCCTCCTCTATTTACGCTATCATATACTTCTGTCTTCTATCTCTTACTTATTATACATTTATATCTTTTATTTTGATACCTCTATTTTTAACTGGATCTCTCAAATGTAAATTCAAGGTATAGAGTTGCTTTTGGTATGAATATTTACCTCTAACTTAAGACTTTTCGGTATGAAAGTTGATAATTCAGACTCCAAAAGCGAATATCACACTAAGGATGGGAAACAAAAAATAATTAGGGGTGGTTTGGTAGAGACTAGAGAGCATTGAGAAAATAATGCAAGTATTAGCTTTGTGTATTTGTAAAACCTTGTTTGGTACATTTTTTCAACCTATGTATAACTAATACAAGCATTAATTATATATCATATTTGGTATTATTCTATGTCTAGCTAATGCATAGCAAACGATGATATTAGCAATACCAAGGCTATTAATACTATTGGTACAGAGGCCAGGTAGAAGGTTGCTCAGCCAGCCCAGCAGATCCATTGTTTATGCGGTAGTGCAATGCAGCTGAAAAAGGGAAGCCCCTTTTTATTAGTAAGATATAGGTTGGTTGGGGAAAACTTCAAAACTAGGGTTCCAAAAAGCTTACCTTATATTATAGAAAAGTTTGAGAAAGGGGCACTATACCCCTAAACTACAAGCTAGCGCGCACCGTCTGAAAAGCCGTTGTTGCTTGCAAAATTTTTGTAAAAGTAAAATAAAATATATAAAATAGAAAATTTGATCAAAATAAAAGCATGCATTAGCATGATTAAAAGCCAAATTATCCTTAAAGTCCTTTAAAGCTAAAGAATATGGAGGGCATTTTTGTAAACAACTAATTTTCTTAAATTTTTTGCAATGAATTTTAAATTTTATTATACCACACCAAATAATGAATAAGAAATAACCTCTGCATAGCTAATGCTTGCATTACTGACCCTTAAAATTTTAATCCTTACATTACTAATACATCATATCCAACATTAACCTTATACACCCTACCAAACGATACATTATTAGTTTACAGTTGTGCGTATGTCCCGCTCATCAGTCCTCCACTGTCCACTCCTTGTAAAAATAAAATATAGACACGCATTACTAAATGAGTGTTTGAATATCTTCCTGCTGCTTGATTTTGAAAAAGATTTAAATGTTGCAATTGTCTAATGTTTGAGTATTTGACGCCCACAAAGAAAAAAGCTTATGAGTTTTTAGATAGTATAAAACAAGACAATCAACTTGAAATAGGTTTTCAAAAAAAAAATTGAGATAGGTGAAATTTTACATTATAGAATTGTATAGACTTATTGACTTGTTTAGACTGAGATCACAGGCGAATTCAGAATTTTAAAAAGATAGGTACATTACCCTAAAAATATATCAGAATTTATATTTGATGAGTTTAATCTTTAGGATCTTAACATCAACCAATTAGGCTATGAAGGCATATGTACTAATGACAAAATTAATGGGCTCTAGCACTTCTTTGTTATATATAATATAAGTATGCTTTCCAGTTCAAAAAAAAACATCAACCAATTACTATTTCAAAATTATTGGTTCAAGAATAAATTTTTCCTTGCAAAATTTTAATGCATTCGCTTTGGAGACTAACAAATCGAATTAAAAAAATTATACTTAACTAATAGACAAGAGGGGAATACTAAACATGCTCACAAACGCGAGATTTGAAACCTCGAGATTAATTCTAGAAATAAAAAACACGAGGATAGACGTGAGACCGCTAACTTCAATTGTAAGAGGTAGTTTGGTAAAGTACATTAGAAAAAATAATGCATGCATTAGCTTTATGTATTAATAATCGTAACGATTCGGCCGGTCGTTCTAAGTATTTGCACTTCGCTCGATTGTTTGAGGGCATGAGTAGCTCCGTATGGTATACTATGACCTATGTGAATCATTGGTCTTGGCTTTCAGGTTATTCGGAATTGATTTGGAAGAATGATTCGCAGCAGATGTTTTAAATTTGAAAGTTTTGACCAAGTTTCACTTTTTAGTATTTTACCTCGGATTGGATTTCTGATGGTTCCGTTAGCTCCGTTGGGTGATTTTGGACTTAGGAGCGCGTCCGGATTGTGATTTTGAGGTCCCTAGTAGAATTTGGCTTGAAATGGCGAAAGTTGGAATTTGGAAAGTTTGATCGGGAGTGGACTTTTTGATATCGGGGTTGGATTCCGATTCTGGAAGTTGGAGCAGGTACGTAATGTCAAATGTGACTTGTGTGCAAAATTTGAGGTCAATCGAACGTGATTTGATAGGTTTCGGTATCGGATGTGAAGTTTGAAGTTTCAAAGTTCATTGATTTCAAATTGAGGTGTGATTTGTCATTTCAATGTTGTTATGTGTATTTTGAGGCCTCAAGTATGTCTGTATTATGTTATGGGACTTGTTGGTATACTCGGACGGGGTTCCGAGGGGCTCAGGCGTGTTTCAGATTTAATTTTGGATCATTTTTCTTCATGTTGCTATTGCTGGTGGCTGCTAGTTTTGGTATGTCCGCATCTCCGACTGGTTTGCGCAGGTGCGATGGTCGCAGAAGCATTAGTGGAGTCGCAGAAGCGAGAAGAGGCTGGGTGGGGAAGACCGCAGAAGCAGATTTTTGTTGCGCACCTTCGTGCGCGCAGATGCGAGATTGGAAGCGCAGGTGCGAAAATCTTTGCAGAAGCGGAATTTGATATCCGCAGGTGGGGGGGATGCTGGGCAAGGCTATTTTCGCATAAGTGAAGTTTTTACCGCAGAAGCGGTAGTCGCAGATGCGACAATTTGTTCGCAAATGCGGAATCGCTGGGCAGAATGTTATAAGTTCGAGGTTTTGTCATTTTTATCACATGTTGAGCTATGGACTTTGGAATGGAGCAATTTTTGGAGCAAATTTCATCACAAGGATTGGGGTAAGTGTTCTTTACTCAATTTTGATTACATTTCATGAATCCATCTTCATTTTTAGCAATTTGTTTATGAATTGAAAGAGGAAAATTGGGGCTTTTGGCCTAAAGTTTCATAATATGAATTTTTGAGTTTTGAACGCCGATTTGGAGTCGAATTTGAGTGAAACTAGTATGGTTTGACTCGTAAATGAATGGGTTGTCGGATTTCGTGAGTTTTGTCGGGTTCCAAGGCGCGTTCCTGGATGTGATTTTTGGCCAGTTTTGGGTGTTGATCAAGGATTCGATCTTTATCAGTTGGAATTGTTTTCTTGGGATTTATTTGATGTATTTGAGTTGCTTTTGACTAGTTTTGAGCCGTTCGAAGGTCGCTAAGTGCGTGATGGCATTTTTGAAGCATCGCTTGGCTTGCTCGGTATTGGAAATTGACTTGTTCGAGATAAGTAACTCTTCTAAACATAGTGCTGAGGGTATGAAACCCCGAATTACGTGCTATGTGATTGATGTTGAGGTGACGCACATGCTAGGTGACGGGCGTATCGGCGTGCACCGGGTAAATTGCGACTCCGTTATTTCTGTGGTACTGTGTAGTTACCTGAGCTTACTTGTAACCATGAAATTTCTACGTACTTGAGCTATTTAGCTGTGACCCATGTTAGAAACCATGTCTAGGCTACATACTTATCCTGTTGGGACCCACTGAAGTCATTTCTGCTGTTGAGTTATCTACTTTCATTGCTTTATATACTCAGTCATATGCATTCATATGCATATCATATCTGAGTCTCTACTGTTATTTATTGATACATCATATCATCATATTCGGGCTAGTTTCATGACATTGTGAGCCCGAGAGAGAGAGAGACTAGAGAGATTGATGACTGAGTGAGGCCGAGGGCCTGATTGTGAGATTATTGATACTATTTCACGTGAGTTATCCGTGCAGATTCCGATATTGATACTATAGCACGTGAGTTGTCAGTGCGGATTATTAGCGCTTGGGCTTAAGGAGCCTCTCCGGAGTCTGTACACACCCCTAGTGAGCGCGGTTGATTATACTAAGGGATGGATCTTCCCTGGACATGGATCTTGTCCGAAGCATTTATATACCTGGAGATGGATTTTCTCCATGGGGCTGGATTGGCCTTCCTCGGTACTGAGTGACTGATTGTCAGTGATGTATATATTCCGGGATGGATCTTCCCTAGGCCGTATGGGCCATATACAGTACCGAGTAGTTTAGCATGATGAGTGGAAAGTGTGAGACAGTGAGATTGGGTACTCTAAGAGTGTGAGTACATGATTCATCTCTGAGATACATTGCATTGGCATGCACACATGACATACAGGCAGAGAGATGCATTTTTTTTCCTCATGTTATATGGTATCACGTCATTCATGACTTTTTACATGCATTGATATGTGGGCATAGAGCGGTATTTCACATTTGTTATTTGGAAAGAAAATGAAACATCTTATTTATTGTGGAAAGGACTAGTAGAATAATTACAGTTTTCAAACTTACACAAACTTTTGACGATTTTGGTAAAGGATTTTGATTTTTTTCACTGATATCTTGAAAAGAGGAACTATTTTTTAGAAAGAAAACCTGAGCATTTTGTCTTTGAATACTTCCTTATTTATATGCTCTTCGTGGTTATGAATTGTTGTTGGCTATTTGTGTTGGACCCGACCATGTTTCATCTCATCACTACTTTCAACCTAAGGTTAGGTTTGTTACTTATTGAGTACATGGGGTCGGTTTTACTCATACTACACTTCTGCACCTTGCGTGCAGATATTGGCTGTTGTTGTTGCTGTGTTCGATGGGAGTTGGATTTGAATATGTATCTGCGCCCCTGTTGTAGCTGCCTCTTGTTCATGGTAGCCTTAGATTATAAAACTCTATTTATGTACTTTTCAATTAGAAGATGTATTTATTTCATACCAGCTTTATAAACTCTATTCTTAGACGCTCATGATTTGTACTACCAGTCCTTGGAGAAATGTATAAGATTTAGATAATTTCTCTTGTTTAAATTGTCTTAATAAATATTATTGAAATTGGATAGTATAGTTGACTTACCTAGCAGGTTGGGTTAGGTGCCATCATGACTAGTGGATTTTGGGTCATGACAGATTGGTATCAGAGCTCTAGGTTCATAGGTTCTACAAGTCATGAACAAGTGTCTAGTAGAGTCTTGCGGATCGGTATGATGACGTCCATACCTATCTTCGAGAGTCTATAGGGCATTTAGGATATACTTCCCATCTTTCTTTCCTTATCGTGTGGCATTGATTCTGCTTGAAGCGTAACTCTTTGAATTCCTTCCACGCATTCATATGCGCACATGAGCACTCCGTATCAGCTGTGCACCGACGGTTTATGATTCCAGGGATGAGGTACAAGATGTGATTTTGGTATGCTGATGATGCGCCAGTCTGGAACACTTGAGGCCGAGTTTTTAGTGTAGCTTGAGCTCAGAGATGTTGATTGTGTGAGCACATTCTTTTGGACTTATATGTTTGGTAGCGTCCATATGAGTGGAATTTATGACTAGATGAGTAGTCGGATGGCTATATGATGAGTATGATATGACTACGGGCATGTTCAAATAGATTGGATTTGACGAAAAGAGTTTGATTGAGATTTAAATTGGGTGCTTGATTTCCATCTTGATTTGACGTATAGTCTCGAGTTATGGGTGTGTTGAAGGACCTTCTCATGTTATTTAGTTGAGGAGTGCAGCAGATTTTCATGTCGTGATATGAGTTCAGACTTAGGAAGATTAAGTGATTGCGTAATAGTTGTGACTGTGGAAGGGTATAGAGAGATGTTAGTTTGAGGCAAAGCAGGTGGGTTATCTCCTTCGGGGTGTCCTAAGGGTTGTGTGATCCCTATGTTGTTTTGTAGCGAGTTCTCTTTTACCAGTGAATTATATGTGTTGCAATTTGAGTTTGGATCACTTATGAGAGTTGGCTTAACTTTTACAAGGGTGAATGCGAGATTTATAGATGATTTGAGATATTAGATGGTTTGTATTACATGAGCTTATGAAGGATTTAGTTGAATCTAACTGCGGTATTGTGGTAGTAATAGAGTATGGGCATTATGAGTTATTGCGTGTTTGATCTATGGCTTTGAGCCAAGTGGGGGAGTCTGCTATTGATAAGTTGATTGCACGGTTATGTGTTGTAATGGTTTCGGTTTGAGGTATACTTGTGAATAAGTTATGTTCTGTAGAGGGTGAGATCAAGGATGACTCGAGTAAAGGAATTTCTGGATACAGGTGGTATATGCTTTATGGGTATATGAGAATCATGAAATGATTTGAATTGTTATTGGTGAGAGATGCAGTGCGCATGGAGTAGGAATCTACTCGAATGCTTGGAAGTGTGGATTACTTCTTAGGGTGTTGGAGTGCAAATGGGGCACAAGTCGTTCGGTCCGTTTGAGCAATTTAATTGACATTTGAGCAGAGTGGATGACTCTCGAGAATGGTTCTGATGGATTCAAGATTTATATGTAGCAATTGGGAATCTTCAGGATTTGTATATGGCTAGAAACTGAGATTTACATTGGATGATGTCGATACTTGTGGCATTTCTATAACCTTATGGATTCTACACTTCAGTATCAGGAGGGTGAAGGAAACAACTTTAGATTCGTAGAAGGTCTCTTCGGAGTGGGTATCTCGGTTGTGATACTTTTGCGGTACTTAAGAGGGAATTCAGCGGCTTATAAGCCTTAGGGCGGTGTGGTTCTATGCTAAAGTTCGTGGGGGCAAATTTTGGTTATGGATAGTAGTGTTCTAGCAAGGAGAAGTATCAATTTGAGAGGCAATTCGGGAAGGACTCGGAGAATTAGCACATCTTGATAGTAGGTTGGATCGGCACAATAATGGATATAATCGGTTCTTTGGGTTCTTATGATGTGGTGGGTTGCTACAGGTGCTTCGTGGCAATGCTCTTGAGTTTTGGCAGCCTGCGTGGCTTGGTTGAGATAGAGAGATTTAGTTCTGATGGCTTGATTATGTGCAAATTGGTATCGAAGAGTTTTCAATGGTTACTACCATGGTTCGAGGTGTATATTTCCTACCGGTGTGTGGAACATGTTGCGAGTAGGAATTTTCTCTTGGATGAGATCAAATGGAAGGTTTCTAACTGGTTGAGTATGTAGTTTTCTGTGACTCAGAGTGGATTATGAGATTTTCTTACTTTTTATATGATGGCTTGGTATAGGCGGTGTTGTGTGGGATAGAGATTTGCATGAGCAAGGTCAAGTGTATTCTTAGGCAGAATGGACGGTTTTAGATGACTAGGTGAATGATATTACTATTTGGTATGGCTTGATTAGAGCATACATTTCAGAAGGGGCAATATGTTTTGATTTATGGATACTTCATCCGTATTGCGGCACTCTCCGGGTTGCTCGACTGCTAATATTCAAATGTTGCTATGTGGCACGGGAGAATTATAGAAGTATTCCTCGTGGGATGATCGTGTATGAGAGATGTGTTAGACATTCGGGCGGTGGAGATGGGATCAAATACGGTGATTTGTGTGTTCTATGTATTTGGAGACTGGGAGTTCTCAGGAGCAGATTGTATCATGGTTGTGGACTGTGAAATCGTGGCCATAGCTAGCAAGATGATAGTATATGTTATGATTCAGTCATTGTGGACTATCGGGGCGTTATTTATCTATTTGTGGGTGACTATAGCTGATTCGGGGGTCCAATGGTAGGCTCAATTAGGATGTGTATTCTACACTGAGTCGGATTGGTTGGCTCCATACTGTTATTGCTGAGGGATGTGCCATTCGGTTGTTATTGAGCTTATTCGTGTTCTGAAATGATATGTTAGTTACTCTTCTATTCTATGAGGAGATATGAATTGTAGCTTGTAAGCACACATGGTGCGGTTCTATTGGGGCCTTGTAACGGAATTTGAGCAAGATGAGTATTTGAGTATTGAATGATTGATGGCGTATTGGTTATGTTCTTTCGGGTTTTGTATGGAACTATGTCATTTGCCTCTCCGTGGCTGTGGTAATGCACTTTGAGTACTTGATGTCAAATTGCGCGTGGTTATTGATTTTGAGCAGGGTGGCTTGAGGTATATGCCCTGAATCAGTGTTTGGATGGGGCACGCATTGCAGCGAAGTTAAGTCGAGGTATGAACCTTTGTATTACATTCATGTGATGGTCCTATGGGGTGTGATGGATTTTCACTATTTCGTTGTGGTAGTGCTTGTTAATCTTGCGGGACAGTTCTCTCGTTTGAGTCATTTTCCATGATTTGAGTACATTTGGATCGTTGCTTATGGGTGCACGAATTGCACGGGTTGTGGCTTTAGATTGTGTTAATGAGGCATGTCACTAGAATGATTGTGTTGGATGAGGTGAGGTCACTGGACCTAGAATAGATACTATCGTAATTGATTACAACATAGTTGGAAGGATAATATCGGAAGTCAGCTTAGAAATCGGCTATAGTTCTTGTCGAAGGAGGGGGAGCTCCATGACTTGTTGGTCTAATGAATAGTTATGAGTTCTACATGTTTCTTTCATAATCAGTAGTGTACAAAGGCTTTAGAATGAGGTTTTGTTTGATACGAGGTTTATTACCGGTATTGGGTTGTTTGGAGCAGCTACTCTGACTAGAAATCATTGCTGCGAGTATTTGAGTTATGGTTACGGCTTGGTACAGCTTGTTCAGACTTATACAGAGTGTTGATGCGAGATTCTGATCTTATAGAAAAATTCCGGATGTTGGAAATTTGATTCTAATGCTTATGGGCTAGGTTGAATTAAGAAATTTCTTTTATGTTGTATCATCAAGCCTATATGGATAGGGTGACATCGCGTCACCCCCGGGTATGTGCATGGTAAGGTTACTGTCACGACCTAAACCGGTGGGCCGCGGATGGCACCCGGTACCTTTAACTACCCAACTCCTATCTGAATATTTCTAAAGTATTACAATGACATTATTGCGAGGCTGAATTTGCTATATTGGGTTTTACTATTTTTATCTTGCACGATCTGTTGATTTGTCTGTATCCTCTTGTCTATCCATAACTAGGCCCATTCTCGTATCAATATTCCGCATAATCTTTTTTGGATTATTTCCTTTGTTTTAACTTACGTCTCGCACTGGCTCCTTATCTATCAATAACATCTCGGGCAGGAACCATTACTTCCTCTCCTTGACGTCGTGTTTGCATAATGTTCTGGAATCGCACCAAATCTGTAGGATTTGAATAAGGGCAATCTCATCCCTTTCTTATTTTTATTGCAATCATCCTTTACCATTCCATAGCTACTAGAATCACTTAATTCTGACTTAATGCCACATCACTCTATTTCCCCCCCCTTTAGGGGAGTACTAAGAGTTGGAACTACGACGATCTACCTATAGATGTTTTACTTCTTCATCTTTGGCGTTTTTTCACATCATCGATGACCCTTACTCGCCCTGCGGTAATCCTTCTATACCAAGGATTACAAAATTCCTTACTTGCTAGGGTGACACTTAGTATAACTGGCACATACAGTCTCTTAAGCTTAACTTTGCTCACATTGCTTGCTTTAGAGAAGCGTCTTCCTGAATGACCATTCTCAGAAATTCTCATGAATCTTCTTCTGTTGTCCATTGTATTATCACTGGAATGAAATCTGAAATTCTCATGATGTCGACCATTATCAAATCACTCAGTCCCTAATTCATGTTTAGTTTATCTTGTTCACCTGCCCATACTGATTTCTATTATTCTAGGTCTAACTTTTCCTTCTGGTGGTCACGTTAGAGTCATGAACTTATTTCTCGAAATGAGGATATGACTTTATGACCTATATACTTTTGTTTCCTCGAGGACTGTCACCTCTCGTCTTTTCCTTCCCTTTTCTATAGACTCTGTAATCCTGTCATCAATTTTTTTATCTACCGTTGTCATCCATGTATCACATCTTACCCATAATGCTTCATTAAATATTCTTATTTCCCTGCTAACATTTATGTCTATCACTTTATTATGAAAACTTTAACAAGACATTCTTTTGCTTTTAGCTCCCATTGCTCCATCCACTGGCTCTTCGGGTTTCCTAACATTCTCTCTCTACTAGGGACGTGAGCCACACTAAGATAATATTTTTTCCTTCCAGGCTTCCAATGCCTATCGTTGTAGTACTCATATCCAGCTGTACTATTTTAGAGTGCACCATCTGGGTGTCTCACAAGGAGACCTATTAGGACAGTTTGCAATATCCTTCGAAAATGACAACTGACGCGAAAAATCCATTCATCATTTTGGGTTACTCTAACTCCAGCGGGATCCTGATATCCCGTCCTTCTCTCAAACCATATCTGTTAGCTCCCATAGGGCATGACTGGGATCGGTGTGACCGATTGTATATACATCTGTTACTGTTGAAGGTAACTCAAGATGCTTATATCTCTCTCTTCCTGAACGATAAATAATGATAATCTTCATTAACTGGGTACATCGTACTCTTCTTCACCTTGCTTCTTTTACTTGCTGAAAACTTGTATCTACCTTATGAATCTCTCATTACTTTTCACCATATGAGTGGATAGATATTCCTGCCTTAAGGCTCCTTATCAAGAACCTTACACGTCTTAGTACACACATGATCTGTTGAAGACCTTGCATTTACTCGTCATAAGCATGATGCAAAAATTGAGTTCCTCTGACGCAACTCTTCCACAGCTATATCTCTTACCAACCGTCTTTCTAGATGTAGTCATCATCATATTATGAATAATATAGAATTTAGGAAATTGAGTTCTTACAACTGAGATCTACTACACGATCTAGAGTAAGAAGAATGAGTGACAGTCCTAAATGCCCGGTAGCCTCCTGCTTATAAGTGTGGTGCACAACACACCCATAAACAAGACTCTACTAGAAACAGCTTGTATCCCTAGGATAGAACTGCTCTGATACCACTTTTGTCACGACCCAAACCGATGGGCCGCGACGGGCAACCGGTACCTTACTCAACCGAGTACCAACATAATGTATCTTTCTTATTACATCATCATAGGTAAGTGGGCCAGGAGGGGCGTCATGAGATAACCAGAGTAAACATGAGGGAATATCCGGCATAGAACGACCCAACCTGATATAGAAACTCATACTTGTGACATACGGGCCTATAAGGCCTATGTGATCCATTATATACTTAAAATATAGCCGACAAGGCCATACAAGTATCCGTATACATGACATTTGTCTACAAGCCTCTAAGAGTACATACTTATCATAAAGGTCGGGACAGGGCCACGCCATACCAAACAATACGTATCTAAATCATACTGACCAAAGAAGCAACTTCGAAGCAAATGGAGCGCACCAACATCTTCCGCTGAGCTGATAGTCTACTTGGAGGATTCTCGACCTTTCTATCAGGACCTGCAGGCATGAAACGCAGCGTCCCTAGGCAAAAGGGACGTTAGTACAAATAATGTACCGAGTATGTAAGGAATGAAAATCAATAAATAATAGACATGAGAGAAACATGGAGTAAAAGACTCGACATGTAAATCTTAATAGCTTGGTGAATCATTTAATACTTATAAAGTCATGCATATGCGTATAAATGTCAT
This sequence comes from Nicotiana attenuata, assembly GCF_001879085.1. Taxonomy (NCBI): domain Eukaryota; kingdom Viridiplantae; phylum Streptophyta; class Magnoliopsida; order Solanales; family Solanaceae; genus Nicotiana; species Nicotiana attenuata. The sequence goes on along the minus strand of NC_031995.1, from coordinate 78,963,012 downwards.
ACCATGCATGGGTATATGCATTCATAACATCATCAAGCCTCTGAGGGCATCCCATCATATCATCTCAGAGTATGGGCAAATCATCAACGTATACCAGCTGATCAGGTGGGGTGCGTATATAACGCCGTAACCTTATCCAATATCCCATATATATATATATACACACATACACACATATATACGCGTATATAATGCCATCTGGTCATGTGTTAATGTACATGTATAAATGAATGCAATGCCTGAGAAAGTACGTCGATAAAATCTCTCGGAACGTCATAAGACCATTATGCCTTTGATTAATATCATGAAGTAAACTTTATCAACGTACGTATTTTCTTAGACCCATGAACAGATGATAAAATAATAGGACACATGGGGAATCAAGAACATAAGCATCTCTAGCATTTCTATGAATAGAGTCATTTGTGGAAGTTGTGCATTTACTCGTTTCGTTTGTATCATATGGATCATGCCAAAAGGAAAGAAGGGATAGCCTTAACATACCTGAGTCGATTCTCTTGACAATCCCTCTAACACACGTCAATTGCGATAAAACACGTAATGGCGAATCGAAGTAGGGGAAAAATCGTATGATATTTTTGAGAAAGATTGCACCGTACTCCCTTATAATTGCAAAATCTCACGTTGCTTTGAATTGTTGAAGATCTTACATTGTTTATGTGATATATGCAGATGCATATTAGAATGACTCAAAGCAACGTGATGAGACTCTCAACAGTCATGAGACTCTTAAGTTTGAGATATCTTATATATGGATGTGGGCCCCACTTTATGTGGTGGCTAACCACATATCCTTAATCTTTAGTCTTGCCACCTAATCAATAATGACTTGAGAGTCATATATATTGGGGTGTCTTGCTGCCACGTGGGGGGGGGGGGTCTAATCTTATCTAACTTCTTTAATTAATCACCCAACAAATCCTTAATTAACTACCCACATAGTTAAGAATTATCTCAAATTACTTAAAATACTACTCACTTTAACATACCTTATACACCTTACTATCATGGTCATGTGGTACCTTGTATGGCACTAGTCCATAAAAATGGTGTATTATAGCTTGGACCGTTTTTTATCCCAAAATATCAAACTTCGACGAAACATATTTTCTTCGATTCGCTTACCCTCTCACCTTCACAAATTTACTTATCACTTGTTTGAAATAGCATAATACTTATAATCCTAAAATAATCTTATTCCCGAACTTACGTCGATTAACTTACGACGAAACTTTAATGTACTAAAATACGGGATGTAACATCTCATTTCCGAGCTTCCATCAACTTACCTATGGTGTACTTTCACGTACGAAAACATGGGGTGTAATAGTTACACAATGATTTGATGGCTTTTGGAATAACTCTTAGCATGTTCGAGGATGAACATATGTTTAAGTGGGGGAGAATGTAACGACCCGACCGGTCATTTTGAGCATTTGCACTTCGCTCAGTTTCTGATGATTCTGTTAGCTCCTTTGGGTATTTTTGGACTTGGGAATGCGTCCGGATTGTGATTTGGAGGCCCCTTGTAGAATTTGGCTTGAAATGGCGAAAGTTGCAATTTTGGAAAGTTTGATCGGGAATGGACTTTTTGATATCGGTGTTGGTTTCCTATTCCAGAAGTTAGAGCAGGTCCGTAATGTCAAATGTGACTTGTGTGCAAATTTGAGGTCAATCGGACGTCATTTGATAGGCTTCGACAATGGATGTGAAGTTTGAAGTTTCAAAGTTCATTAATTTCAAATTGAGGTGTGATTCGTCATTTCAATGTTGTTATGTGTGTTTTGAGGCCTCGAGTAGGTCCGTGTTATGTTATGGGACTTGTTGGTACACTTAGACAGGGTCCCGAGCGGCTCGGGCGTGTTTCGAATTTGATTTCGGATCATTTTTCTTCATATTGCTATTGCTTGTGGCTGCTGGTTTTGGTATGTCCACACCTGCGGCTGGTTTGTGCAGGTGCGATGGTCGCGTAAGTGTTAGTGGAGTCACAGAAGTGAGAAGAGGCTGGGTGAGGAAGACCGCTGAAGCGGATTTTTGTTGTGCACCTGTGTGCGTGCAGATGCGAGATTGGAAGCTCATGTGCGAAAATCTTCACAAAAGCGGAATTTGATATCCACAGGTGCGGGGGTTGCTGAGCAAGGCCATTTTCGCAAAAGCGAATTTTTTACCGCAGAAGCGGCGGTCGCAGATGCGACAATTTATTCACAAATGCGGAATCGCTGGGCAGAATGTTATAAGTTCGAGGATTGGCCATTTTCATCACATATTGAATTATGGACTTCGGAATGGAGCGATTTTTGGAGCAAATTTCATCACAAAGATTGGGGCAAGTGTTCTCTACTTAGTTTTGATTACATTTAATGAATCGATCTTCATTTTTAGACATTGGTTGATGAATTTAAATAGGAAAATTGGGGGGTTTTGACCTAAAGTTTCATAATATGAATTTTTGAGTTTTGAAAACCGATTGGGAGTTGGATTTGAGTGAAACTAGTATGGTTGGACTCGTAAATGAATGGGTTGTCGGATTTCGTGAGTTTTGCCAGGTTCCGAGGCGCGGGCCCGGATGTGATTCTTGGCCAATTTTAGGTTTTGATTAAGGATTCGATATTTATCATTTGGAATTATTTCCTTGGGCTTTATTTGATGTATTTGAGTTGCTTTTGGCTAGTTTTGAGCCATTCGGAGGTCGCTACGTGCGTGATGGCATTTTTGGAGCATCGCTTGGCTTGCTCTGTATTAGAAATTCGCTTGTTCGAGGTAAGTAACTCTTCTAAACTTAGTGCTGAGGGTATGAAACCCCGAATTACATGCTTTGTGACTGATGTTGAGGTGACGCACATGCTAGGTGACGGGCGTGTGGGCGCGCACCTGTGACTCCGTTATTTTTGTGGTACTATGTAGTTACCTGATCTTACCTGTAACTATGAAATTTCTACGTACTTGAGCTATTTAGTTGTGTCCCATGTTAGAAACCATATCTAGGCTACATGCTTATCATGTTAGGACCCACTGAGGTCATTTCTGCTATTGAGTTATCTGCTTTTATTGCTTTATATACTCATTCATACGCATTCATATGCATATCATAACTCAGTCTCCGCTTTTATTTATTGATACATCATATCAACATATTCGGGCTAGTTTCATGACCTTGTGAGCCCGAAGGAGAGAGACTGGAGAGATAGATGACTGAGTGAGGCTGAGGGCCTGGTTGTGAGATTATTGATACTATAGCACGTGAGTTGTCCGTGCGAATTCTGATATTGATACTATAGCACGTGAGTTGTCCGTGCGGATTCTGATATTGATACTTTAGCACATGAGTTATCCGTGCGGATTATTAGCGTTTTGGCTTAAGGAGCCCCTCCGAAGTCTGTACAAACCCCAGTGAGCACGGTTGACTGTATTGAGGGATGGATCTTCCCTAGACATAGATCTTGTCCGAAGCGTTTATATACCTGGAGATGGATCTTCTCCATGGGGCCGGATTGACCTTCGTCGGTACTGATTGACTGATGGTCAGTGATGTATATATTCCGGGATGGAACTTCCTAGGCCGTATGGGCCTTATACAATACCGAGTGGTTGAGCATGATGAGTGAAAAGTGTGAGACAATGAGATGAGTACTCTGAGAGTGTGAGTACATGATTCATCTGTGAGATACATGGAATTGGCAAGCACACATGACATACAGGCATACAGATGCATTTTTTCCCCTCATGTTGTACGGTATCACATCATTCATGACTTTTTACACACATTGATATGTGGTCATAGAGCGGTATTTCACACTTGTTATTTGGAATGAAAATGATACATATTATTTATTGTGGAAAGAACTTTCAGAATAGTTACAGTTTTCAAACTTACTCAATTTTTGACGATTTTGGTAAAGGATTTTGAATTTTTTCTCTGATATTCTTGAAAAGCGGAACTATTTTTCAGAAAACTGTGAAAAGCTGAGCATTTTATCTTTGAATTACTTCCTTATTAATATGCTCTACGTGGTTATGAATTTTTGTTGGCTATTGGTGTGGGACCCGACCATTTTCCAGCTCGTCACTATTTTCAACCTAAAGTAAGGTTTGTTACTTATTGAGTACATGGAGTCGGTTGTACTCATACTACACTTCTGCACCTTGCGTGCAGATGTTGGCTGTTGTTGTTGCTGTGTTCGATGGGAGCTGGATTTGAAGATGTACCTGCGCCCCTATTGTAGCTGCCTCTTGTTCATGATAGCCTTAGATTATAAAACTCTGTTTATGTACTTTTCAAACAGAAGATATATTTATTTCATACCAGCTTTGTAAACTCTATTCTTAAAAGCTCATGATTTGTAGTACCAGTCCTTGGGAAAATGTAAAAGATTTAGATAATTTCTCTTGTTTAAATTGTCTTATTAAATATTATTGGAATTGGAAATTATAGTTGGCTTACCTAGCAGGTTGGGTTAGGTGCCATCACGACTAGTGATTTTAGGTCGTTACAATAATATTTCTTTGGTACACTTTTTTAACCTATGTATAACTAATATAAATATTAGTTATACACACTATTTGGTACTATTTGGCACTAACCTATAATATAGCTAAACATAGCAAACATGGTATTAGCAATACCAAGGTTATCAATACATGCATAACCTTAGTTAAAGACATAATTGCCCCTCAAATCCCTCAAAACTTATTCCAAATACTTTCCGCCATATTTTGTACATATATTTATATTGTGATACTTTAATTAATTTTTCCCTTTAGCGTTCTACGATAATCAAAATAATATCATATTTGACACTAATTTGATTTTGAATTCGTACAAAGTATAAACTGAAGTTTTCTTTATTTGCTACGGATCTATCTATTTTCTTAATAATTGATATTTTGTATTATATATCATAGCAATTAAAATTTAACTTCTCTTTTTACTTTAATATTTCAAATAGTTTTCTCTTTTAGTTTTTGTGACGACCCAAAGGGTCATCACCTGTATTCCTACTCTCTCTGTACTTCTTAGGCCCTGGAAACCTCATTTGGGGTTGCCTCGAGTTGTGTGCGCAGTCCGGGCGCGTCGCCGAAAAAGTTTAAATGTGGAAATGTGAGAAAAATAATAAATTTGATGTTTAAATTGATTGAGTTTGACTTTGGTCAACGTTTTGGGCAAACGGATCTGGACTCGTGATTCGACAATCCCGGAGGGTCCGTAGGAAATTTTGGGACTTGGGTGTGTGCCCGGAATCAAATTCCAAGGTCTCAAGTCCGAGAAATGAATTTTTGTGTGAAATTGTTTTCTGAAAATAATTAAAGAATTTGAAAGTGTTACTTGTTTTGAAGACTGTGCTGTCGGGCTCGTATTTTGGTTCCGACGCCCGGCACAAGTCTTAAATATGATTTAAGCAATTGCTGTAGAGTTTGGTTAGATTTGGACGTCGTTTGACGTGTTTTGGACTAAAACTCTAAACTTGATGTCTTATGAAAATTGGAAGGAAATCCTGGGTCTTGAGGCCTAATTTGATCATTATGATGTTGTTTGGGCGATTTGATCGCATGGATGAGTCCATAGGATGTTTTTGAGTTTATATGTATGTTCGGTTGGGAGCCCCGAGGGCTCGGGTGAGTTTTGAGTAGGTCCCGGGAGGTCTTAGGCTAGAAATATCAGATGGTTGCAGGTCCAGGTGTTGCAGGCCCCAGCGCGGCCGCGGTTAGTTTTCGCGCGGTTCGCGCTGGAGCCACGCGGCCGCGGTGCAGTCTGCGCGGTCCGCGTGGCCAGGTTCAGAGGGGTCCCCAGCCTTGGTTTGACCAGCGCGGTCGCGCACCAAGTTCGTGCGGTCCGCGCTGGGAGATTCAGAGAAGGCTCCAGGTGCAAGACACCAGCGCGGCCGCGTACCAAAATCATGCGGTCCGCGCTGGGTAGGTTCAGAGAGTTGTTTTCCCTCCCATCCTCGGCGCGGTCGCGGGGCATTTTTGCGCGGTCCGCGCCAGTCCTTCAGCAAAGTATATAAATCTGAGATTTTCAGTCATTTTACACTTTTTTTCGAAACCCAAAACATAAGAGGCGATTTTCCAAACGATTCTTCTCCTTCAAAACGATTGGTAAGTGATTTCTAACTTATTTTCATTGCTTCTTAACATCCTTAAACATAATTTCAACATCAAAACAAAGATTTTAATGGGGAAATTGGGAATTTAGGGTAGACCTAGGTTTTCTAAAATTGGGGGTTTTGGACCTCAATTCGAGGTCCGATTCCAAAATAACTTACATATTTGAGTTCTTGGGGGAATGGGTAAACGGGTTTTGGTTCGAACCTCGGATTTTGACCATGTGGGCCCGGGGGCATTTTTGACCTTTTGGGGTAAATTGATGAAAAAGCTATAATTAGTCATTGGGTTTGATTTGTTTAGCACATATTGATATCATGAAGTCATTATTGCGTAGATTTGGTTGAGTTGGAGCCGAATTCGAGAGGGAAAGCGGTTATGGAGGATTGTATTGGCCGTGGAAGTTGAGGTAAGTGTTTGGTTTAACCCTCGCTTGAGGGAATAGGAGTCGAGTCTTGTTTGCTAATTGCTAAATGATCGAGTACGATGTATAGGCATGGTGACGAGTTCCTATAATTGGGGTCTAGCCTGACCGTGAGTCCTTGTATGTGGATTGTTTGGACATTGTTATGCCTTCCATGCTTTATTGATGGCTTCTATGCGTTGTAAACACCTTGTGAAAGATATTGTGATTGTGGAACTTCGTGGAGCATTGGCTCGGTCCGAAATACAAATGGTGTGAGCATATGAAATGAGAAATGCCTTAGAGCTTGACACGAGTGCTAATGAGAACTAGGATATGAAAATGAAAGAAAAAGAGAGATAACGATTTACTCTTGCATGGTTGTTAATGTATGTTTGTGTACCCTTGTTGGGATTTCCTTCCAAATACTTGTTCACTCCCTTCCCTTTATTTGTGCTTGTTGCTTGGGCAAGGTTGAGAGATAGACAATTGTGGATCGGGTTGCATGCCGCAATAGTGATAATTGTGGATCGGGTTGCACGCCGCAATAGTGATAATTGTGGATCGGGTTGCACGCCGCAACAGTGATAATTGTGGATCGGGTTGCACGCCACAATAGTGTTGATATATATATTAGGGTCGGGTTGCGCGCCGTAACAGTTAGTGATACAAATGTGCTTAGTGTTGGTATTAGTTTCTTGTTCGCCTTAAATTTTAAATTGTACCTAGAATGTTTGCTTTGGATTTACTGTTAATATTGTTATCACCCCACAACATGTTTCCCCTCCCATACTGTTAGTTGCCTTGTACTTCGATTTTTGTTGTATATTTATAATTGCACAGGTTTATGTGAGGTCCAGTCTAGCCTCGTCACTACTTCGCCGGGGTTAGGCTAGGCACTTACCAGCACATGGGGTCGGTTGTGCTGATGCTATACTCTGTGCATTTTTGCACAGGTCCAGGTATTGAGCAGCAGCAGCAGCATTAGCACGGGGGCGATCCGTCAGTCCAGAGAGACCCGAGGTAGCTTGCAGGCGTCCGCAGGCCCGGCGTCTCCCTTCTATCTTTACATTTTGGCTGTCATCTCATTGTACCCGAGATAAACAGATTATGTTTCTTTCAGACTTTGTATGTAGTACTCTTTAGATGTTCGTGAGTATGTGACTCCAGTCCCGGGGTAGAGATATATGTGTTGGAACTTCTGTATTATTGATCATCTCTCTACATTTAAGTCTTCCGCTTATGATTTTAATTTCGTCGCCTTTATTTAATGCCGTTAATTGTTAAAAAGGAACAGGTGTTTAATTAAATTGCTAATTAAGTTGGCTTGCCTAGCTCATATTAGTAGGCGCCATCACGACCCTCGAGGGTGGGAAATCTGGGTCGTGACAAGTTGGTATTAGAGCTCTAGGTTACATAGGTCTCATAACTCACGAACAAGCTTAGTAGAGTCTGAGGGATCGGTACGGAGACGTCTGTACTTATCCCCCAGAGGCTGCCAAGTTAGGAAAAATCTCCCTTTTGTTCCTTCTTGTCGTGCGGTTTGGTTTCTCAATGCTAATTGAACTTCTACTCTGTTTCCTCGCAGAATGGCGAGAACACGCGCTTCCTCATACTTCAGACCAGCAGTCCGAGCCCCAGGCAGCTCCCGCTAGGGGTAGAGGACGAGGCCGTGCTAATGGCCAAGGTAGGGGCAGAGCTCAGCCCCGAGCAGCAGCACCAGCGGCGGAGCCCCAGGTCGGTTTTGACGAGGAGGTTCCGGCCCCAGTCCCAGCAGCGCCAGTGGGCCCAGCTCAGGTCCCAGAGTGGTTTATAGCCACCCCAGTTCTTCAGGACGCTTTGGTCAGATTGGTAGGCTTTGTGGAGAGCGTCACTAGAGCGGGTTTGCTTCCAGTAGCACCAGCCACTTCTTAGGCTGGAGGAGGAGTTCAGACTCCTGCTACACGTACTCCGGAGCAGGTAGCTTCCCAGGCTCAGGTTCCAGTGGTTCAGCCAGCTGTGGCAGCTCAGCCGGGTATTGTGACTCAGACCGGCCATGGAGCGGCTATGTCCGCAGATGCTTTGTGGAGACTGGATAGGTTCACCAAGCTCTTCACCACCACATTCAGCGGTGCTTCATCAGAGGACCCCCAGGATTTCTTGTATAGTTGCCATGAGGTTCTTCGACTATGGGTATTGTGGAGACCAATGGGGTCGACTTCGCCACTTTTCGTCTAGCAGGATCCGCCAAGACTTGGTGGAGGGATTTCTGTTTAGCCAGACCAGCGGGGTCGCCAGCATTGACATGGGATCAGTTTGCAGAGTTGTTTTTGGAGAAGTTTCTCCCAGTTACGCAGCGAGAGGCTCTTCGCAGGCAGTTCGAGCGTCTCCAGCAGGGCTCTATGACAGTCACCCAGTATGAGACCCGGTTTATCGATCTAGCTCGCCATGCTCTTGTCATACTCCCCACTGAGAGGGAGAGGGTGAGGAGATTTATTGATGGTTTGATTCAGCCGATTCGTCTCCATATGGCTAGGGAGACTGGTAGTGAGATCAGCTTTCAGGAGGCGGCCAATGTGGCCCGCCGAGTTGAGATGGTTCTGGCACAAGGGGGTAGCCATAGAGCAGACAAGAGACCCCGTCACAGTCGCAGCAGCAGGGTCCCCGTCCTATGATTCAGGCACCGGATGCTCCACAGCCAGCTAGAGGTGGAGGTAGAGGCCATAGAGGTGGAGGTAGAGGCCATAGAGGCGGAGGTAGAGGCCATAGAGGTGGAGCTCAGACCGCCATGGGCAGAGGTCAGCTAGCAACAGATCGACCTAGGGATTCAGTTCAGGGTGGTGGAGCCCAGCCCCGTTGCTATGCACTCCAGGCTAGGCCCGAGGCAGAGGCCTCGGATGCAGTGATCACAGGTATGGATCTGGTTTGTGATCGAGATTCTTCAGTACTATTTGATCCAGGATCTACGTATTCATATGTTTCGTCTTATTTCGCACCATGCTTGGTCATGCCTAGTGATGCCTTGGGTATTCCGGTATATGTGTCTACACCGATGGGTGACTCTATCGTGGCCGACTGAGTCCATCGTTCGTGCGTTGTAGTGATTGGGGGTCTTGAGACCCATGTAGACTTCTTGCTCTTAGATATGGTTGACTTTGATATCATTCTGGGTATGGATTGGTTATCACCCTATCACGCTATCTTGGACTGCCATGCCAAGACCGTGACTTTAGCCTACCGAGTATGCCTCGCTTGGAGTGGAGGGGGACTCCAGGTCATTCTACCCGTAGTGTCATATCGTACGTGAAGGCTCGACGTATGGTCGAGAAGGGATGTCTGGCCTATTTGGCCTATGTTCGTGATTCCAGTGCTACGGTACCTCCCATAGATTCTGTGCCTATTGTCCTGGAGTTTCCCGATGTTTTTCCTTCGGACCTACCGGGTATGCCGCCCGATAGAGATATCGATTTCTGTATTGATTTGGCTCCAGGCACCCAGCCCATTTCTATTCCGCCATATCGTATGGCCCCGCCGGAGCTGAAGGAGTTAAAGGACCAATTGCAGGATCTGTTAGATAAGGGTTTCATTAGACCCAATGTTTCGCCTTGGGGCGCGCCAGTGTTATTCGTCAAGAAGAAGGATAGGTCGATGCGGATGTGTATAGATTACCCGCAATTGAACAAGGTAACAATTAAGAATAAGTATCCACTGCCGAGGATTGATAATTTGTTCGACCAGCTTCAGGGTGCCAGGGTATTTTCCAAGATTGACTTGAGATCTGGCTACCACCAGTTGAGGATTAGGGCATCCGATGTCCCTAAGATAGCTTTCCGTACTCGGTACGAGCATTACGAGTTCTTGGTCATGTCGTTTGGGTTGACCAATGCCCCAGCAGCATTCATGGAGTTGATGAACTGGGTGTTCAGGCCATATTTGGACATGCTCGTGATAGTCTTTATTGATGATATTTTGGTGTACTCCAGCAGCCAAGAGGAGCACGAGCAGCACCTTAGAGTGGTTCTTCAAACTCTGAGGGATAGTCAGTTATATGCCAAGTTCTCCAAGTGTGAGTTCTGGCTGAGTTCAATAGCATTTTTGGGTCACGTTGTATCAGCTAAGGGTATTCAGGCGGATCCGAAGAAGATTGAGGCAGTCAAGAACTGGCCTAGACCAGTATCAGCGACGGAGACTCGGAGTTTCTTGGGGTTAGCAGGCTACTACCGTCGGTTTGTGGAGGGGTTTTCATCTATTGCAGCCCCGATGACCAGGTTGACCCAGAAGGGTGCCCAGTTCAGATGGTCGGAGGAGTGTGAGGCGAGCTTTCAGAAGCTCAAGACAGCCCTGACTACGGCACCGGTGTTGGTCTTGCCCACAGGATCTGGGCCTTATACCGTCTATTGTGATGCTTCCCGTATTGGACTTGGTGCAGTATTGATGCAGGATGGCAAGGTTATAGCCTATGCTTCGAGGCGGTTAAAGATTCATGAGAAAAACTATCCAGTGCATGATTTAGAGTTGGCAGCTATTGTCCACGCCTTGAAGATTTGGAGGCACTATTTGTATGGCATGGCATGTGAGGTGTTCACTGACCACAAGAGTCTTCAGTACTTGTTCAAGCAGAAGGAGTTGAATTTGAGGCAGAGGAGGTGGTTGGAGTTGTTGAAGGATTATGATGTCACTATTTTATATCATCCGGGGAAGGACAATGTGGTGGCCGACGCTTTGAGTAGGAAGTCAACCAGTATGGGCAGTCTTGCTTATATTCCAGTCAGTCAGAGGCCGCTTGCTTTGGATGTTCAGGCTCTAGCCAATCAGTTCGTGAGACTGGATGTTTCTGAGCCCAGTCGTGTGTTAGCTTGCACGGTTGCTCGTTCTTCGTTATTGGAACGTATCCATGATTGGCAGTTTGATGATCCCCATTTATGTGTCCTTAGAGACACGGTGCAACGAGGAGGTGCCAAGCAGGTTACCTTAGATGCGGATGGAGTTTTGAGATTGCAGGGGCGAGTTTGTGTGCCCAATGTGGATGGGCTTCGAGAGTTGATCTTAGCGGAGGCCCATAGCTCCAGGTACTCTATTCACCTGGGCGCCGCGAAGATGTATCAGGACTTGTGGCAGGATTATTGGTGGCGTAGGATGAAGAAGGATATCGTAGCATATGTGGCTCGTTGTTTGAATTGTCAGCAGGTTAAGTACGAGCATCAGAGGCCTGGTGGTTTACATCAGAGGATTGAGCTTCCCGAGTGGAAATGGGAGCGGATTACTATGGACATTGTTACCGTACTTCCTTTGACCCGGAAGAAGTTTGATGCGATATGGGTTATTGTTGATAGGCTGACCAAGTCAGCGCATTTCATTCCTGTGGCAGTCTCCTATTCTTCTGAGAGGTTCGCTGAGATCTATATTCGGGAGATTGTTCGCCTTCATGGTGTGCCCGTGTCTATCATTTCAGACCGGGGTACGCAGTTTACCTCACACTTCTGGAGAGCGGTTCAGCGAGAGTTGGGCACAAGGGTAGACTTGAGCACAGCATTTCATCCCCAGACGGACGGTCAGTCCGAGCGGACTATTCAGATTTTGGAGGATATGCTCCGAGCCTGTGTTATTGATTTTGGAGGTTCGTGGGATCAGTTCCTGCCTTTGGCGGAGTTTGCTTACAACAACAGCTACCAGTCGAGCATCCGTATGGCTCCTTATGAGGCTTTATATGGTAGGCGATGTCGGTCTCCAGTTGGATGGTTTGAGCCGGGAGAGGCTCGGTTGATAGGTACGGATTTGGTTCAGGAGGCCTTGGTCAAGATCATTCAGGAGAGGCTTCGTTCAGCTCAGTCTAGGCAGAAGAGTTATGCAGACCGCAAGGTTCGAGATGTAGCTTTCATGGTTGGTGAGCGGGTATTGCTCCGAGTGTCGCCTATGAAGGGCGTGATGAGATTTGGGAAGAAGGGCAAGCTTAGCCCTAGGTACATTGGCCCGTTTGAGATTCTTGATCGAGTGGGAGAGGTGGCTTATAGGCTTGCGTTGCCGCCCAACTTATCAGTCGTGCATCCAGTTTTCCATGTATCCATGCTTCGGAGGTATCACGGCGATCCTACCCACGTGTTAGATTTCAGTTCTGTCCAGTTGGACAAGGACTTATCCTATGAGGAGGAGCCGGTAGCTATTCTGGACCGGCAGATTCGTCAGTTGAGATCCAAGAGTTTTCCTTCTGTTCGTGTTCAGTAGAGAGGTCAGCCTCCTGAGGCATCGACCTGGGAGTCCGAGTCTGATATGCGGAGCCGTTATCCTCATCATTTCCCCGACTTAGGTACTCCTTTCTTTTGTCCGTTCGAGGACGAACGTTTGTTTTAGAGGTGGAGAATGTGACGACCCAAAGGGTCATCACCTGTATTCCTACTCCCTATGTACTTCTGATGCCCTGGAAACCTCATTTGGGGTTGCCTCAAGTTGTGTGTAGTCCGGGCGCGTAGCCGGAAAAGTTTAAATGTGGAATTGTGAGAAAAATAATAAATTTGATGTTTAAATTGATTGAGTTTGACTTTGGTCAACCTGGGCAAACGGACCCGAACTCGTGATTCGACAGTCCCGGAGGGTCCGTAGGAAATTTTGGGACTTGGGTGTGTGCCCGGAATCAAATTCCGAGGTCTCAAGTCCGAGAAATGAATTTTTGTGTGAAATTGTTTTCTGAAAATAATTAAAGAATTTGAAAGTGTTACTTGTTTTGAAGACTGTGCTGTCGGGCTCGTATTTTGGTTCCGACGCCCGGCACAAGTCTTAAATATGATTTAAGCAATTGCTGTAGAGTTTGGTTAGATTTGGACGTCGTTTGACGTGTTTTGGACTAAAACTCTAAACTTGATGTCTTATGAAAATTGGAAGGAAATCCTGGGTCTTGAGGCCTAATTTGATCATTATGATGTTGTTTGGGCGATTTGATCGCAAGGATGAGTCCATAGGATGTTTTTGAGTTTATATGTATGTTCGGTTGGGAGCCCCGAGGGCTCGGGTGAGTTTTGAGTAGGTCCCGGGAGGTCTTAGGCTAGAAATATCATATGGTTGCAGGTCCAGGTGTTGCAGGCCCCCAGCGCGGCCGCGGTCATTTTCGCGCGGTTCGCGCTGGAAGCCGCGCGGCCGCGGTGCATTTCTGCGCGGTCCGCGTGGCTAGGTTCAGAGGGCCAGTGCATTCTAGGTCAACCGGCGCGGTCGCGCACCAAATCAGTGCGGTCCGCGCTGGGTAGGTTCAGAGAGTCATTTTTCTTCCCTTCCTCGGCGCGGCCGCGGTGCATTTTTGTGCGGTCCGCGCCAATCTTTAGCACAGTATATAAAGTCGGGATTTGCAGCCATTTTTTCACATTTTCAAAACCCAAAACATAAGAGGCGATTTTCCAAACGATTCTACTTCTTCAAAACGATTGGTAAGTGATTTCTAACTCATTTTCTTTACTCTTTAACATCTTTAAACATATTTTCAACATCAAAACCAAGTTTTAATGGGGAAATTTGGGAATTTAGGGTAGCACCTAGGTTTTCTAAAATTGGGGGTTTTGGACCTCAATTCGAGGTCCGATTCCAAAATAACTTACATATTTGAGTTCATGGGGGATGGGTAAACGGGTTTTGGTTCAAACATCGGGTTTTGACCATGTGGGCCTGGGGGCATTTTTGACCTTTTGGGGTAAATTGATGAAAAAGCTATAATTAGTCATTGGGTTTGATTTGTTTAGCACATATTGATATCATGAAGTCCTTATTGCGTAGATTTGGTTGAGTTGGAGCCGAATTCGAGAGGGAAAGCGGTTGTGGAGGATTGTATTGGCCGTAGAAGTTGAGGTAAGTGTTTGGTTTAACCCTCGCTTGAGGGAATAGGAGTCGTGTCTTGTTTGCTAATTGCTAAATGATCGAGTATGATGTATTGGCATGGTGACGAGTTCCTATACATTGGGGTCTAGCCTGACCGTGAGTCTTTGTATGTGGATTGTTTCGATATTGTTATGCCTTCCATGCTTTATTGATGGCTTCTATGCGTTGTAAACACCTTGTGAAAGATATTGTGATTGTGGAACTTCGTGGAGCATTTGCTCGGTCCGAATTACAAATGGTGTGAGCATATGAAATGAGAAATGCCTTAGAGCTTGACACGAGTGCTAATGAGAACTAGGATATGAAAATGAAAGAAAAAGAGAGAGAACGATTTACTCTTGCATGGTTGTTAATGGTTGTTTGTGTACCCTTGTTGGGATTTCCTTCCAAATACTTGTTCACTCCCTGCCTTTTATTTGTGCTTGTTGCTTGGGCAAGGTTGAGAGGTAGACAATTGTGGATCGGGTTGCACGCCGCAACAGTGATAATTGTGGATCGGGTTGCACGCCGCAACAGTGATAATTGTGGATCGGGTTGCACGCCGCAACAGTGATAATTGTGGATCGGGTTGCACGTCGCAACAGTGATAATTGTGGATCGGGTTGCACGCCGTAACAATGATAATTGTGGATCGGGTTGCACGCCGCAATAGTGTTGATATATATATTAGGGTCGGGTTGCGCGCCGCAACAGTTAGTGATACAACTTAGTGTTGGTATTAGTTTATTGTTCGCCTTAAATTTTAAATTGTACCTAGAATGTTTGCTTTGGATTTACTGTTAGTATTGTTATTACCCCACAGCATGTTTCCCCTCCAATATTGTTAGTTGCCTTGTACTTCGATTTCTGTTGTATATTTATAATTGCACAGGTTTATGCGAGGTCCAGTCTAGCCTCGTCACTACTTCGCCGGGGTTAGGCTAGGCACTTACCAGCACATGGGGTCGGTTGTGCTGATGCTACACTCTGTGCATTTTTGCACAGGTCCAGGTATTGAGCAGCAGCAGCAGCATTAGCACGGGGGCGATCCTTCAGTCCAGAGAGACCCGAGGTAGCTTGCAGGCGTCCGCAGGCCCGACGTCTCCCTTCTATCTTTACATTTTGGCTGTCATCTCATTGTACCCGAGATAAACAGATTATGTTTCTTTCAGACTTTGTATGTAGTACTCTTTAGATGTTCGTGAGTATGTGACTCCAGTCCTGGGGTAGAGATATATGTGTTGGAACTTCTGTATTATTGATCATCTATCTACATTTAAGTCTTCTACTTATGATTTTAATTCCTTCACCTTTGTTTAATGCCGTTAATTGTTAAAAAGGAACAGGTGTTTAATGAAATTGCTAATTAAGTTGGCTTGCCTAGCTCATATTAGTAGGCGCCATCACGACCCTCGAGGGTGGAAAATCCAGGTCGTGACAAATTTTACTCTCCTGTAAAAAAGGTTGGCTTTAGAGAGAGTAAAGGATGTTCAATAAAACTATTGTAATAAAGATAGTACACAAGTTAAATGTGGAGGGTATTTTTGTTAACAACCATTTTTCTTTAGAAATTATGCAATGTTTTAATACACCAAATTAAATAGTGGATACATGTAATGACCCTACCGGTAGTTTTGAGCATTTGCGTTCCGTTCAGCTATTTGAATTCTTGAGTAGCTTCGTATGATGTATTATGACTTGTGTTAATCGTCGATTTTGGTTTTCAGGTGATCCGGAATTTGATTTGGAAAAATGAATTTCATGTTGGAATCTTTAAGATGAAGAGTTGACCAAGTTTGAGTTTTGTGTATTTGACCCCGAAATGAAGTTTTGATGGTTCCGTTAGGTTCAGATGGTTATTTTGGACTCGGGTGTATGCCTAGATTTGCATTTGGATATTTCTAGAAAATTTCGGCACTAATTGGCGAATGTTGAAAATTTGAAGGTTTGGACTATTCACTAGTTTGACCGGGAGTTGACTTTTATGATATGAGCTCGGATTATGGTTTCGGGATTTGGAACAGCATCGTTATGTCATTTGGGGCTTGTGTGCAAAATTTAGGTTTGTTTCCTTTGGCATTATTTGATTTTCTTGAGTTGTTTTTGGCTAGATTCGAGCCGTTCGGAGGTCGGTACGCGTATGATGGCGTTTCTAGAGTATTATTTGGCTTGCTCGGTATTGGATTCGGCTCGTTCGAGGTAAGTAACACTTCTAAACTTGGTTTTGAGAGTATGAATCTCGGAATATATGTGTTATATGTTTGGTGTTGAGGTGACACATATGCTAGGTGACGGGCGTGTGGGCGTGCACCGTGTGAATTATGGCTCGGTTGATTCTGTGATACTATGTAGTTACCTAATCTTCTTTTTATCCATGAAATCTCTACATGCTAGAGTAATTGAGCTATGATCAATGTTAGAAATCATGTTTAGGCTTTATGCTTATTCTGTTGGGACCCACTGAGGTCATATCTGATGTTGAGTTATTTGCTTAAATTGTAGTTACATACTTAGTCATATTCATTCACTTATATATCATATCTCAGTCTCTGTTATCATTTGTTGTCACATCATATTATTACCATTATTTGGGCTGATTGGCAAGCGATTTGTGAGCCCGAAAGGATGGAGAGATTGATGACTGAGTTGGGGCTTGAGGGTCGGATTGTGAGTGATATTGATGGGATTGGGTTGCACGCCGTAGCAAGTGTTATTTATTCATGATGGGATCGAGTTGCACGCCGCAGCAAGTATTATTGATTTATGATGGGATCGGGCTGCACGCCGCAGCAGGTATTGTTAATTTATGTGGATCAGGTTGCACGCAAGACCAGGCTTTATGGCTATATGTGGATCGGTTGCACGCTGCAACAAGCCTTATGGCTATAAGTAGATTGAGTGCACGTTGTAACAGGCCTTATGGCTATAAGGGGATCGGGTTGCACACCGCAACAGGCTTTATGGCTATATGTGGATCGGATTGCACGCTGCAACGGGCCTTATGGTTATATGTGGATCAAGTTGCACGCCGCGACAGGCCTTATGACTATATGTAGATCGGGTTGTACGCCGTGATAGGCCTTATGGCTATATGTGGATCTGGCTGCACGCTGCAACATGTACCGTATAGTGCTGAGATACTGTGTGTGCTGAGTGATTAAGCGTGATGAGTGCGAGTGAGAGACAGGGAGATTGAGTACTTTGAGAGTGTGAGTGAATGAGTTCATCACTGTGATACATTGCATTGACAGATATATACATTTGACATACATGCATAGAGATGCATTTCCTCATGCTACATGGTACTGTGACATTCATGACTTCACATGCACATTGATATGTAGGTATAGAGATGTACTTTCATCATGCTATCTGAGATTGAAATATTTTATCTGTTGTTGAAAGTTGTTTGGGAAAAATCACAGTTTTCTAATATCCTCACATTTTGGTGATTTCGGTGAGAGATTTGAGTTTTACTGTTATACTTGAAAAGTATGCCTATTTTTCCGTAACTGATAACGAGCTGAGCATCATATCTTTAGTTGTTTCTTGTACTACTTTCATTATATTGTTACGAGTTGTTGCTGGCTATTGGTGTAGGACCCTGACCGCTTTCCAAGCTTGTCACTGCTTTCAATCTAAGGTTAAGTTTGTTACTTATTGAGTACACACGGTCGGCTGTACTCATACTACACTTATGCACATTGCGTGCAAATTTTGGATGTTGATATTGTTGTATATGGCGGGAGTTGGCACTCAAGATGTACTTGCAATCCGGTCATAGCTGCCTCTTGTTCTTGGTAGCTTTAAAATTTTTAAATCTATTCATGTATATTTCAAACAAAATCAATGACAAAAAAAAATGTAACGACCTGACCAGTCATTTTGAAAATTAGCGTTTCTTCGGAGGTTTAAGATTTCGAGCAGCTTCTTATTATGTCTTATGACTTGCGTGTATGGTCGCGTTTGATTTTCGTATGATTCGGGATCAATTTGGAAGAAGTATTCTTGTTCTAGAAGCTTAAGCAGTCAAAGTTGACCGGAGTCTGAATTTTGTGTAGACGACTCCGACATGGTATTTTGATGATCTCAATAGCTTCGTATGGTGCTTTTGGACTTAGGCGAGTCTCCGGATTTGGATTTGGAAGTCCGCAGGTTAAGTGATGCAATTTGGCAAAAATTGGAAAAGTTGAAGCTTTGGAAGGTTGCGAAGTTTGACCAGGAGTTGACTTTGATGATATCGGGCTGGGATTGCGATTCTGAGAGTTGGATCAGCTCTGCGCGCAGGTGCGTAATAATTCTTCGTAAATACGAAAATGCTGGGGAGAAAGGTTATAATTCGAGGATTATCTATTTTTATCATATTTTAAGTTGTAGACTTCGGATTTGGGCAATTTTTGAGGTTTTCTTCAGGTGGTTATTTGGGGTAAGTGATCTTTACCTGAATTTGATTTATTTCATGATTTTATTTTTGTTTTTCTTATTAAACTAGTGAATTGAATGGAAGAAAATGGGAATCTTGTAGAATCTTTCAAAAATGTAAAATGAGGATTTGAAGGGCGATTCGATATCGGAATTTGATAATATTTGTATGGTTGGACTCGTATCGAAATAGGTGTTCGAATTTTATGAACTTTATCGGGTTCTGAGGTGCGGGCCCGAGGTTGATGTTTTGGATTGACTTTTTAGTTTTAATAAAAAATTGAAGCTTTATTATCCGGAATTGCATCCTATGTGTTTTATTTATGATTTGAAGTTTATTTTGGCTAGATGAGAGCCGTCCGGAGATTGTTTCACTCGAGAACGTCATTTTAAAGTAATAGTCTTGCTTCTTTGAGGTAAATATCTTGCCTAACCTTATGTGGGGGAACTACCCCTTAGGATTTGAGCCATTTTTGCTAATTGGGTTATGTGAAGGTCGTGTACGCGAGGTGATGAGTATGTACTCGGGCTTATTTATGGGAATACGCGAGGTGATGAGTACATACTTGGGCTTATTTGTGGGAATTTGACTGATAGGGCTCTTAGGTTCTTATGTTCACTAGATATGAAGTTTTTTTATCATGTTAAATCCTCTATTAATTAAATTCACCCTTACCCGTCTTATTTGGAGTTAATTGATTCATGTTCTACCCTTGTTGCCAAATAAACTCTTATGTGCCTTAATTGAAGTTGTTGCATCTTTTATTGTCATGTTCTCTTTCCCGTAATTTTCTTAACCTTAATTGAAATTATTATTATTTTTTTTTGTATTTGCTTAACCTTAATTGAAGTTATTATTACCTCTTCCGTAATTGGTGACCCTTAATTGAAGTTATTGTTACCTCTTCCATAATTGCTTAGCCTTAATTGAAGTTATTATTACCTCTTCCGTAATTGCTTAGCCTTAATTGATGTTTTTATTATCACTTGCATTGTTGACATGTTCTTATTTGGGGTCATTGATTTATGCTATCTCTCTTATCATCACATTGTGCTTTTATGGAATCATTGTTACACATTATCTCTCTCTTGTTGAGCTATTCTTGCTGAGACCATTATTCCTTGTTCTGTCTTTCTCTCTGAGCTCGTTCTTCCGTTTTTTTGTGTTCTGAAGTTCTTGAGTTGATTTACTTGTCGTATTCTCATGTTATTATTGTTGTACTTAGTGTTGTTGAGCTGAGGGCTATGCGCGGTTGTGGTATTGAAACTGTTTTGAGAAAATGTTGTGGTATATGGGCATATATTGTGAAAGTCATTTTATTGTGTTGTTATGTTTTGGCACACGTGGTATTTTTGAGAGGATTGTCAGAGTGTTCGCACGTGAGTTGTCCGAGCTATTGTTATTATTGATATTTGCACATGCGTGGTGACAAGTAGGGGTATATATGTGGGTTTGCACATGTAGCGAGACAATATGGGAATATTATTACTGGCGGGATCACCTCGATCATTTCATGACCGTATCATACGGTTGGCGCTGTCGTGCAACGATTAAAGGGTCAAAGACCCCCCTATCAACCTAGCCTCGATATGGTACCCGATCTCAAGGATCTTTGCTGCTATAACGATGGGCTTTAAGGAGCTACTCGCTTAAACCTAGCCTCGAGATGGTGCCAGATCTCGATGATCCTTCTAGATCCGAACCGGTTCCCACTCAAGTGCTATTACTAAAGCCTCAGGGCTATTTTTCGCCTGAAGTTCAATTAACACACTCTCTTGGTTACTTTAGCCCGGGGGCCATTTTCATTTTAAGTTCAAAGCAAGTTCTCGAGGCTACCCGAGTTCGAGAAACTCTCACTCAAGGACTATTTGAAAAGGCCCGAGGGTTGTCTTCACTTGCAAGTGATCAAGCAAACTCATCTCTCAAGGACTACCTGCGGGATCTAAAAGGGCTAAGTCATGATTTAAATTTCGAGGCCCCACTCTCTCTCAAATTCGAAGTCGGAAGTCCCGGCGGCCTAAATTTGCATCTGGCCAATCAGGGCTTAGTCTGAGGGATGTCAAAGGGTTTTCAGGAAATATCATATTAACCAGTCAAAAACCAAGGGAACGCCCACGTCCGGGCCAATATAGTCACATGCTCGGATTTTTTACAAACTCAGGCAAAAGGAAATCCAAAACAGGTCAAAAGACAAATCGAAGAGACATCTTTTGTATTGATAAACTACAATTACAAAAGCCCACGAGCGGTCCTTACACAGAAACAAAGAAACAAAAACAGCTGCTAAAAGTCTAAATCTACTCTCGAAGGCACATCCTCGGGGGCGACATCTACGACAATCATTTCCTCGGGGGTCCTATTTTGATCTTCAGAATGACGCCTTCGAGAATCTCCTCCGAAACAGCAACAGATGAGGGAGAAGGCTATAGCCTATCAAAGAGCAAAAGCTTCTAAAGCCGAGAAAGTTGTGGCTTGGTGAAAAATTTGGCTAGTATGGGTCTCGTCAGCACTACTATTGTGATGCCACTTCTTGAGACGTTGCACCGATTTGGGATGCAACAGTTAGTAGATGACGCCACCTCACTCCGGGGAAAGCAGAGGGAGTGAAGCACCACACCAGGTTGAAGTTAAGGGAGATGAGCAGCAGTTCAACGACCATATATCCTCTAATGCGGGAACAATTTGAAGCCCCTCTCTCATTATTTCGGGCCAACAACAATGAAAACAACAACAACAAACCAATACAATCCAACTCAGTAGGGAAGAGCTCTGAAAGAGAGCCATGGCATAATTGGCAAAACCGATGCCGTATGACCTTACAGCCACAGGCTTGAACCATGAAAAATAGAGTTTGGATGAGGAAGAAGAGAAGAAAGAGGATAAAGATTGTTGAAAAATGACTGAATGGAGTTTAGGTTCAAGAAACCTCCCATTTATAGAAAGGCAGTTGCGTAACCGATGGCGCAATCAATACCTTTGGGAAACGTATCGACATGCATAATCAATGCTTTTTGGGAAACGGATCGGCAGCGAAATCACCGCTTTTGGGAGAATGAACCGGCAGTGTAATGAATGTTTCTGAAGATGGATTGATAAGATGTTTTCAGTCACTTGGAACACTGATGTCACAAGCATGATGTCATCACAAGGTGCTCAAGAAAGCCAAGAATTCAAGACCATTTCTTATCATTTTCATCCTAAGAAACGCGGGGACTGTCTGTATACGGTAAAAATCAGAGGGTCCGATTTTATGATGCCTCGCAGGCACGTATCCTAAGACTCGAGGCACGGCTCGACGTTCGACACCGAGGGTTCTCAATGTTCGACCTCGGGGCAGTATAATCAGTGGTTGTGATGCCAAAACGGGAAGTTCCCAAGGCACTTGGTTAAAGCTGACCAAGTCTATTAGGCTAGTACAAGCCCGTACCGTGGCATTAAATGGCGGTATCAGCCGCGTATCTTTGTAATAAATGCATCTGTACCATATTAGGATTCCCCCTCAAATATAAAGGGGATCCTTATCATTTTGTTGAGGATATAACACATGATATTGAATACAAGGACAAGAACATTCTCTGCCCTCTAACTTAAACATATTCTTCTTTGATCTTATTGCTTACATTTATTGCTTACATTTATTGTGTTTTATTAATTGTTCTTCATTTATTACTCATTATTGATCATAAAGAGCCCTCACCAGGGCCCTTATAACAGTTAGTTCTCCATCGACTGTTCAGAGCCCAACGCCTGGCTGGACCTCGAGGCCCCGTGTAAGCCATCTCGAGGCCCCGATTCTCAGCTACTCGGTTTGCTTGATACAACATCTTCAAACTCTTACCTTATTTTCTAGTCTCACACTTAGCATCTATTGCCTAACAACTAGCATAAAAATAAATTACGTATGTTAAGAACCACAAAATCAAATCTAATTGTAATTACCATTTTCAAGGTAAACAGTATATATATATATATATATATATATATATATATATATATATATATATATATATATATATATATATATATATAATATATATATATATATATATATATATATATATATATATGCACAAAAACACCATTCGAGCACAATCTCTTCCTTACCAAGCAATCACAACAAAAAGTGAATTCGGGCTCACGTGATCGAAATCTAAAATTAAGGCCAAATCCCGATTATCTATTCACCCTCGAGCTCGAATATGTGATTTATTTCGAAATTGGACCTTAATTCGAGGTCTAAATCTGAATTTTATACAATCTCTAAATTTTGCCCAAAATCCCCAATTTCTACTTTAATATGCATAGATGTGATTATAAAATTCATGAAAAACGTTATTGAAAACAAGTTAAAATTACTAACCTATGAATTTGGAAAGAAATTGCTCTTTAAAAATCCCCTCTATGGAGTCTAGAATTCAAAAATGATGTAAAATAAGCTAAATCCGGAAATTTTCAACCTTTACCAAGCTGCAGATGTCGCAATTGCGAACTCTTGTTTGCAATTGCGATGTTCGCAAATGTGAACCACTGAGTTGTCGCAAATTCAACTCTTGCTTCACATAAGGCCCTCCAGCTCAGAAATGCGGACCAAGCTTCGCAAAAGCGAAGCAGTGCCTAGCCCACTAGTGTTGCAAATGCGACCCTTATGTCACAAATGCGAAGCCCCTTTTGGTCACAAATGCAACACGTTCATCGCAAAAGCGAAACCCCAGCTCCAAGTCCCACTTCGCAATTGCGAGCCTAACATAGCAAATGCGACAGGTCATAACAAATGCGAGACTCGCATTCGTTAATAAGTCATCCCAAATACGAGACATGCAGACCATGCACACCAGTTTTTTCTTAGCAATGCCAAAACCATGCACAACCCATCTGAAACTCAGCCGAGCCCCTCGGGCTCCAATCCGAACATACACACAAGTGTAATAACATCGTATAAACTCACTCTCTATTTTAAATCATTATAATAACATCAAATATAAAGAATCGATCATCAAAACTCAAGATTTTTAACTTCAAAACTTCTTTTTTTAACTTTTCACATAATACGCCGAAACAGCCTCGTGCCAGGACCCCAACCAAACATGCATACATGTCCAAAATCATCATAGAAACCTACGAATTGTCAAAACAACGACCAGAGATCATACCAAAAACGTTGACCGTGATCAACTCTAGCCACATTTAATGTCAAAAATTACATTTTCTTCAAAATGTCACATATAACTTTTTCGAAAATGATACGGATCACACACGCAAGTCATAAATACTCAAATAAAGCTATAAGAGGTCTCAGAATAAAGAAAAAGAAGTTAGTACTCAAAATGACCTATCAGTCCGTTACATTTAAAATTAATTGGAAGATTCTACCAACTGGGAGCCCCTGGTCTTCATATATACATACATATAATGAAAATAGTACGAACGATATATCTGGTTTCCTAATACGAGTAGATTCCTTATACGTCTAGTTTTTCTTATAGAAGAAGATTTAGTAAGACTATTCTCGACTAATTAGAATGAGACATAATTTTTGGTACTAAGTTTAAAAGTTGTTTTGGTGAAAAATTATATTGAATACCAAGTGAAATCATAACATGGAAAATAAAAATATGCTTAGGTATGTCAAATTGAAGTCAAGGGGAACGACTACAATTTACTTGCAATAACTCAGGATAACCAATAAAAAAAAGAAGACAAGAAAATCTTGGGACTAATATTTATCAGAAAAAATTTTGGTCGCAGCAGCTGACGCGCATTGCAGAAACACATCTCGACTAACTTCGTTATTAACAGATACGAAATGATATGAAAATCAAATTTGTTGGTTCAAAGATTTCTCATCGATTAGAACTGTGGATAGAGTGTGTTTCTAAATGGGCCCCAAATCTCTTCTAGGAGTATTTCTGGGAATTAAATGAATAAAGAAGATTAGGTCGTAAGAAGCCAATTTCTTGAAATTCTTTCATCCACTTTTGAAACTTCGAAAGCTATAAAAAGTGAAATTGATTGTGACACTCATTGCCCAGATTCTTTGTACTTCAAAATAGACAAGGTCTATAATTTAATATATATGTCCTTTTCTTTTTTTAATGAAAACATATTGTAGATGATGCGTGGGTTTTAACCTTGACAGTGTTAGAAGAAATTGTATAAATCATATTTCACCATGTGGAAATTAACTGATTGAGCGACTACTCTAGCTAGTGAGATACTTTGAGCAGAAATAATTTCCAAAAAATAGAAAAACGTCCAAAACACGGTCAGAACGACCTCAAAACACCGAAAAATAATATGATTTAGTGCATAGCATCGAGTTTTTCTCACCATCGTCGTTTTCAATGGACCACCAAATTTTAACTCAGTTGGAGTCCGTCAAGTTCGTTGATCTCCGAAAACACCGACAATTCGGTCAAAATCGGGTTTTGCGTTTTTCTAGGGTTTACCCAAAAAAAAATCGAGATCATCCCAATCAAATATCATTAAAAACAGATATCTCATTGTCACGACCCAATTTCCCCTCCGTTGGATTTCGTGATGGCACCTAGTCTTAAGGACTAGGTAAGCCTAATATTAAATGAAACTACAACAAAATGTAAATGACATCTATCAAATTTGAATAAAAATTCCTTTAAACTTTACAACCCCAAAACCGGTAGTACAAGTCATAAGCTCTACAGAGTTTTCGCTAGGCCTTCTAAACACAATTGTATGGAAATAAGTACAACAGTGTGAATATAAAATAGGAAGGTGACTCCGAAGCCTGCGAACGCAGCAGCAGGTTTACCTTGAGTCTCCTCAGCAACGACCCACACAGCTACAAACGAACAATACCTGGGTCTGCACAGAAAAAGAATGTGCAGAAGAGTAGCATGAGCACACCACAGCGGTGCCCAGTAAGTATCAAGACTAACCTCGGTAGAGTGGTGACAAGGAACAGTCAAGACACCTACTGATCCAATAAACTGTACAAATAAAAGCATAGGAACAACAGAACATGATGTATATATAAAGGTTACATGATATGGCTAACAATACAACAATCACAATATGGAAGAAAACAGCATGTGACAACGAAAACACCGTAATAATGACATAAAAGAGCGAGCGGAAACACAAACCCAAATTCCAAATTGCAATACAGTAAAGGATAGTAATAACTTAGAAACTACAATAGTGTTCACATCGGTCTTAGCCAACAACTCCTCGAAGTACCGAACCTCGAACAAAATTACAGCTCATTGGTCTCAATACCTGAACCGTAACACTTGGCAAACTGTACCCTCATCACACCTCATGATCATACTGACAACTCACTGACTAACTAGTGCCACTTTCACATATATGACAAGCAAACGAGGGTGTACCTCTATACTTAACAATACCAGGGGAAAACTTCTTAACCAATAGGAGTATTTAGCTACGTGTATACTTGTGCAAGTGTTCTAACATATATCATACAAGCTAAAAACGTAAGGAAAAGAACGGACAACATGTAAGGCGTTTACTCATAACCTTCACGAGGTAGAACTCATACAGGTAAACGTACCATAACACCACATCAACAACAAGAATGCCCCCAGGCCATCACAAAGTATCACAATCGATCCCTGACATAGCCCACCTTGTCTCGCCACGTGTGCAATGATAACATAATAAGTGCCCGCCTTGTTTCGCCACATGTGCGTCATAATGTTCCCACCTTGTCTTGCCGCATGTGCAACCCACATATAAACATAAATACATCTCACCTTATCACACCGCATGTGCAATATATCAATAGTAACAATAGCACGACAGAAACCTCGTGCAACCCCATAACAACAACCGCACGGTAGAGACCTCGTGCAACTCTATAACAACAACCGCACGACAGAAACCTCGTGCACCGACACAACCAGTACAACTACAGCAATGACAGTAATACAAAGTACATCGAGTGAATCAACTCCAAAATATTAAATCACAAGGAAACGATAGAACCATTTCACAAGGAATAACTACAGTAAGGAAAAGGAAAGTCATAAAGGGAAGAGTTCAACAAAAAGGAAATCTAACATGTTGTAACGATCCCACAATATGCAAGTCAATAACAAGAAAATCAACACGAGTCCAGTAGTCCCAAATAAAGGAAAGTCAACAAAGATATAGGTTATCTAAACTCCTTCTAAGGTTGGAAAGTTACGAGGATATTCGACAATTCGGTTAAGGAAAGGTGATCTTAGCTTCACTTAAGACTAGAAAATTATAGGAGGGATGATAATAAATCTCAAATAACACAGGCAGTTATGAAAAGGTAGCATGACAATAGGAGAGACGAAATTCTTCAGCTAAATCAAATAGGATGACAATTAGGCAATAGGTGTGAATCATGAAGCAATTAATTCCAATTAAGCATGTAGAGACGAAGCTAATAAGCAAGAACTTAGTCATATAAAGAATAAGTCCATACATAGTGAATATCAGAACCTAAGAACCCTAAAAGGCCAATTTCCCACAAATAAGTCCGAGTACGCACTCGTCACCTCGCGTACACGAACTACAATCAACACAGAAGACTCAAATCCTAAGGGGAAGTCCCCCACACAAGGTTAGGCAAGATACTTACCTCAAAGACGACAGACTGATACTCTAAAATGCACTTCTCGGGTGAAAAGACTTCCGGACGTCTCAAATCCAACCAAAATAACTTCAAAACACAAATAAAACACATAAGAAACTATTTCGGATAATAAAGTCTCAATCTTTAACAAAACCCAAAGATCGGTCCAAAAGTCGACCCCCGGACCCGCACCTCGGAACCCATCAAATTTACAAAATCTGAATGCCCATTCCAATACCATACAAAATTTATCAAATTCCGATAACATTTGGTCCCTCAAATCATGATTTTTTATTTTAGGAATTTTCTTCAAAAAGCAACTTTTTCCCCAACCCAAAACACAAATTAAAAGATAAAAATGAAGATCAAATCATGGAATATGTTAGATTCTAGGTAAAGAACACTTACCCAATCGATTTTCTTGCAAAACCCCAAAAGAAGCTCCCAAATCCGAAGTTCAAAGCCCAAACTATGAAGAAAATGGCCAAACCCTCGATATAAAGGATTCTGCCCAGCACTTCCGCATCTGCGGACACTTAAGCGCATTTGCGGGCAGACGTTCGCATTTGAGAACTTCACTTATCGGCCTAGGTCTGTATATGCGGACAATTAGTGTTACACCCCATGTTTTCGTACGTGGAAGTACGCCACAACTGAATTGATATAAGATCGGAAATGAGATGTTACGTGTTACATCTCACGTTTTCGTACGTTAAAAGTTTCGTCTTCAGTTAATTGACGTAGACTCGGTGATGATATCATCTTGACATTAACGTATTTACGCTATATATAAAAAGCGATAAATAAGTGTTATGAAGGATAAAGGGGTACACGAATTAAAGAAAACGAGTTTCGTTGAAAATGGCTAATTTGGGATAAAATATGAATCGAGCGATAATACCAGATAATTATGAACTAGTACCATGCAAGGTACCATATGACCACGGTAGTATAATGTATAAAGTATATATAATGTATATTAAAAAAATAAGTAAAATTTTAAGTAATTTGTGGTAATTTTTAAATTATTCGGGTAATTGGTTAATTACCGGGTAACGGAACATTACCCAGTTAACTAATAAGTGGATAGAAATTACTAAATTACATGTGGTAAGAAGACACAAATCAAAGAAGTGACTAAGTAGTCACCTAGGCTTAAGAGGGAATTGATGATTATCCAAAACAACACTTATACAAGTCTTGTTACAATTCCATATGGAAAAAAAATGAGAATAAAAGTAACGTTAGTCATTCCAAGAAAAGCAAGAATGCTTCCTTTCTTGGTTTGAAAGGTTGGAGAACAAAAGCTTAACAGAAAATTCGTTCCTCACTTCAACAAGCAAGAAGCTTGAAATTTTCGTTCAATTTTTTCAAAGAAGCAGAAGCTAAATCGTCCAACAATTTCAAAAGGCAGAAGATTAATCCGATTTTGGGGTTCTAAGTTCAATCCACGAAGGTTTCCAACGGAATATTATACGGAGTCTTCCGTACTCCAGGTATGTTAAGGCTATCCCTTCTTTCTTTTTGGCATGGTCCAAGTTATACAGAAGAAACGAGCAAACGCACGGTTTTCATAAACGACTCTATTCATAGAAGTACTAGGGGGTCTCTAAGTTCTTGATTCCCCACGTGACATATTATTCCATCGTCTGTTCATGGGTCTCAGAAAATACGTATTTGATAAAGTTAATCCGAAAGGTATATTGAGTTTTATGGCATCCCGAGAAAATCTTATTAACGTATTTCTTATGCATTTCATGCATTTATACATGTACATTGACCCATGACTCAGACGGCGTTATATACGCGTATATATGTATGTATATGTATATGGAATATGGGAAAAAGGTTATGGCATTATATACGCACCACCACCTGATCAGCTGGTATACGTTGATGATTTGCCCACAGTGGCCGAGATGATATGATAGGATGCCCTCAGAGGCTTGATGATGTTATGAAAATATGTACTTATGCACGAGATGACATTCATACGCATATGCATGACACTATAAGTATTTCATGATTTACAGAGTTATCCAGACTTACAAGTTGAGTCATTTACTCTATATTTCGTCCATGTCGTACTTACTTATGTGCTTTACATACTCGGTACATTATTCGTACTGACGTCCCTTTTGCCTGGGGACACTGCATTTCATGCCCGCAGGTCCCGATAGACAAGTCGAGAGCCTTCCAAGTAGGCTATCAGCTCAGTGGAAGATGTTGGTGCGCTCCATTTGCTTCAGAGTTGCTTATTTGGTCAGTATAATTAGGACATGTATTGATTGGTTTGATGGGGCTCAGTCCCGACCTTTATGATACTTATGTACTCTTAGAGGCTTGTCGTCACGCCCCAACCTCGAGAGGCGCAACCGACGCTCAATCGAGTGAACCTAACTGAGCAAGCCTTCTTTAACACTTCCTAGTCGACTCAATACGATTAAGAAAACCATGCTTTCGTTTATTTAGACAACAGCAAAAATCGAACATTCACATTGTTAATCCATTTGCATATCACAAACCTTAAACCATGCTTGAGTTTTCAAGATTTCATACCGCTACAGTTTAGAAGAACTAGAGTTTACAATTACTATAGAGTACATTGACCCATCCGACATCCAAACATAACCCACACAAACGTTTACGGAGCCTCTAAGGATACAAAAGACAAATTATGACAACGCCGGCAACAAGGCCCCGGCTATACCTCAAAAGTGGAAGTCTATAACAAAAGATGTACGACATAACCCCTGGAAGGAGAAAGGGGCTCACCAAGACTTTGAGAGGAGGATACTCTGCTATGCACGATCGGCACTGTCCGCTATGGAGCCACCTACATTCATTAAAAAATGTAGCGCCCCCGGCAAAAGGGACGTTAGTACCATGGAATAGTGCTAGTATGTATAACTAAACACCTTCCTATTAGAAAGAACAACCGTACAAGAGTAAAAAGGAAATCATAAGGGCTACAATGCTTCAAACAATCACCACATTAGCAATATAAAAGGTTCACATAGTTTCCACATAGTTTCCATAATTTTAGGTTGGGGCATTCCATATTG
This sequence comes from Nicotiana attenuata, assembly GCF_001879085.1. Taxonomy (NCBI): domain Eukaryota; kingdom Viridiplantae; phylum Streptophyta; class Magnoliopsida; order Solanales; family Solanaceae; genus Nicotiana; species Nicotiana attenuata. The sequence goes on along the minus strand of NC_031995.1, from coordinate 78,932,584 downwards.
TTGAATCATCATTCTCAATACCACCACTTTCTTGAGCGGAGTCCGATCACGGCCCGATCAGCTAAGCCGTCTTACCAAGATGTTACCCTTATTTCATTCTCACTTTCCAGTTCCAATTACCAATACAATGCCACCATATGTGTGTAACATGGCATCCGATCACGGTCCAATCGGCTAAGCCGTCTCACCAAGACGTTACCCTTTTCCGTTAATTATCACACTTTAATTTTTGGTTTCACATGTATTAGTTCATCGGCACTTGGGGCCAGAATTACCACATCATACTTGGCACTAGGCCACATTTCATAACTCACGTTTCACATCATTCCCATTTTCAACATTAACCTTGCCATTTAAGATCATAGGCACATACAAAAGTAATTTAAGTTATAAGCATAGAGAGGAAATCATCTAGTTCGGCATATTAATTACGATGTAACCTTGTGATGACCCAAAAGGTCATCACTTGATTTTAAATTAAATTCTGTGTTCTAAGTCCTTAAAATTCACTTTTATCTTCACCTCGATTTGCATGCGCAGTCCGGGCGTGTAGTCGGAAAGCTTAAATGAGAAAATCTGTGAAAAATGATAAATTTTGACTATTAAATGAATTAATTGGACTTCGGTCAATGTTTTGGGTAAACTGACCCGGACCCGTGATGTGACGGTCCCGGAGGGTCCGTAGGAAAATATGGGACTTGGGCGTATGCCCGGAATCGAATTCCGAGGTCCCAGCCCGAGAAATGAATTTTTAGAGAAAATTGTTTTCTGGAATTGTTTAAAGTATTTTGAAATGAATTGATTAGAACATGATGGTATCAGGACCGTATTTTGGTTCCGGCACCCGGTACAGGTCTTATATATGATTTAAGATGATTCTGTGAAATTTGGTGCGAAACGGATGTCATTTGACGTGATTCGGACCTAAATTGCAAAAATTGATGTTTTAAGAAGTTTGAGGAAATTCTTTGATTTTGAGGTTTAATTTGTTGTTGTTGAGGTTATTTTGGCGATTTGATCGCACGAATAAGTTCGTATGATGTTATTGAGTTAGTACGTATGTTTGGTTTTGAGCCCCGAGGGCTCAGGTGAGTTTCGGGTAGGTTCCGGGGTGTTTAAACTTAGGAAAAATACTGATGTTGCACCAGTTCTGGTGTAACCGCACCTGCAGTTCTTGGGCGGTTGATGCGGACTCGCAGGTGCGAGAAGTGTATCGCAAGTGCGGAATCCTTCGTAGATGCGGGCAAAGTTCGGCAGAAGCGGTTTCGCAGAAGCGGATTTACCCCTCGCAGATGCGGCCCCAGTGGGCCAAGTCATTTCCGCAGAAGCGACTATTTTTCCGCACGTGCGATTTCGCAGATGCGACCCACGTGTCGCAGATGCGGATGTCGGGCAGTGTGTCTTTTAAAAACATAACTTCAGCGATTTTTGTTTCAAATTTTCATAAAAATAGAAGAACTAGGGCGATTTTATCAAGAGATTTTCTTCCCAAATCACAAGTAAGTATTCATTAACTGATTTCTTTCAACTATCTTATGTTTTTCATCAACTTTTATCAATAATCTTAGGATTTTAATGGTAGAAAATTGGGAAATTGGGTAGAGTTAGGGCTTTTTGATTATTTGGGAATTTGACCTCGTTTTGGGGTCGGATTTCAAAACAAATGATATATTCGGGCTCGCGGGTGAATGGGTGATCGGGTTTTGGTCCGAACCTTGTGTTTTGACCAAGCGGGCCCGGGGTTAATTTTTGGGTTTTTGGAAAGAATGATTGGAAAGTTATAATTAAGCATTGGAATTGGATTGTTTGGCGTTTATTGATGTTATTAAGTCGATTATGTATAGATACAATTGATTTGGAGCCGAATTCGAAAGGAAAGACGGTGTTTGAGGATTGAGTTGGCCGTGAAAGTTCGAGGTAAGTGTTTGGTCTAACCTTAGCTTGAGGGATTAGGAGTTGTGTCCTATTTGCTATTTGTTTCTTGCTGAGTACGACGTATAGGCATGGTGACAAGTATCTATATATTGGTGTCGAGCATGACCGTGAGTCTTATATTGTGATTTCCATGATTTCGTTATATTATTCAGCCTTGGTGAAAATTTCTATTTGTTGTGTAAAGTTGTGAAAAGAATTGTGACCTATGAACATTGAGGAGCGTTGGCTCCATTTGTATAACGAATTGTGAAAGTATAGGTGATAATTGAACCTCTAGAGCAGTGGCTCGAGTTGTAAAGTGAATTGTAAAGTATAAGTGAGAAAGAGAAGAGATCATTATGTTGCCCCCTTGCCGGGCTATTGATGAGTTGTGGTTCCCTTGCATTGTGTTCTTAATTGATATTACGGATACTTAGGTTGATGATTATTTGTGTTAGGTAGGGATTATGGTTATAGCTGAGGTAGTTAGATGTTGGAACAAGTTTTGGTAAAGCCGAGGTAGTTAGGTGTTGTAACAAGTTTAGTTATAGCTGAGGTAGTTAGATGTTGGAACAAGTTTGGGTATAGCTGAGTAGGAGTTGAGTTAGGATTGGTTATAGCTGATTCTCCCTTGCCGGGATGTTTGTCTTGATATTGTTGTTCCCTTATTGGGGAGTTATTATGTTGCTTTTGTTCCCTTGCCGGGATTCCTTGTGATTTTGTGTTGGCTTGTAAATGGGAACGGGTGGCACGCCTACCACAAGATATAATGAAATGGGAGCGGGTGGTACGCCTACCACGAGATTTAATGAAATGGGAGCGGGTGGTACACCTACCACAAGATATAATGAAATGGGAGCGGGTGGTACGCCTACCACGAGATATAATGAAATGGGAGCAGGTGGTACGCCTACCACAAGATATAATGAAATGGGAGCGGGTGGTACGCCTACCACGAGATATAACAAAATGGGAGCGGGTGGTACGCCTACCACAAGATATGAGAACTGGGATCGGGTTGCATGCCTGCAACAAGATGTGAAAAGAAAGTAAAATCTGCCTTTGTTTTCCTCATTCTTGTTAGTGGTTTGATTTAGATTCCTTTATAGTTCTCTTGATATTCTGTTTCTACCTGTCATTCCCCGAAGCATATTTCCCCCTCCCATCCTTACTTGTTTATTTCTGCTTTAATTTCCGCTGTATATTATACAACTACACAGGTTTATTTGGTAGACTGGTCCTAGCCTCGTCAGTACTTCGCCTAGGTTAGGCTAGACACTTACTAGCACATGGGGTCGGTTGTGCTGATACTACACTCTGCACTCTTTTGTGCAGACCCAGTGTTGTAGACTTTGGACCGCAGTGGGATTGCTGATTCTTGTTCATCAAGCGACCCGAGGTAGTCCTGCAGGCATCCGTTGGCCTTGGCGTCTCCTTCCATTTACTGTTCATGTTTCTTTCATGTATTTCCAGAGACAGTGTTGTATTTATTTCTTTCAGACCTTTATTTGTAGAATTCTTAGACCGTCTATGATACTGTGACACCAGTTCTGGGTAGTCGAGGTTCAAACAGTTTTATTAGATATTCGTGTTCAGTTAGCTTATGGCTTCTTTCTTCCGCTTATGTTAAATTCCGCTGTTTAAATGATATTATTAATATTAGAATTGCTAATGAATATAAAATGAGAAAAAAAGGGTAAATTGCGAAATTAATTGGCTTGCCTAGCTCGTACTAGTAGGCGCCATCACGACTCCCGAGGGTGGGAATCCGGGTCGTGACAAGTTGGTATCAGAGCTCTAGGTTACATGAGTCTCACAGTTCACAGACAAGCTTAGTAGAGTCTGAGGGATCGGTACGGAGACGTCTGTATTTATCCCCAGAGGCTACAAAGTTAGGAAAAACTTCACATTTGTTCTTTCTTGTCGTGCGGTTTAGTTTCTCAATGCTGATTGAAACCTCTACTCTTGTCCTTTCGCGAATGGCGAGGTCACGTACCGCTTCTTCAGCCGAGCAGCAGCACTGACCGGTGATAGATCAGCTACGTCTTCGGAGGCCTTGTGGAGGTTGGATAAGTTTCACCAAGGTTTTCACTACTACTTTTAGCGGTTCATCTTCTGAGGATCCCCAAGATTGTCTAGACAGTTGTCATGAGGTTCTCAGGAACATGGGGATCGTGGAGACCAATGGGGTCGATTTGGCCACTTTTCGCTTGTCTGAATCCGCCAAGACCTGTTGGAGAGATTACTGATTGGCTATACCAGTTAGGTCATCAGCTTTGACTTGAGAACAATTCACACAGCTATTTCTGGAGAAGTTTCTCCCCATCACTCAGAGAGAGGCCGATCGGAGGAAGTTTGAGCGTCTCCAGCGGGGTTCTATGACTGTTACTCAGTACGAGATTAGATTTATCGACTTGGCTCGTCATGCTCTTATCGTACTCCCCACTGTGAGAGAGAGTGAGGAGGTTCATTGAGGGACTCGTCTAGCCGCTCAGTTAGCTAGAGATAGAGGTAGAGGTATTAGAGGTGGAGGTAGAGATGCTAGAGGTGGAGGTAAAGGTATTAGAGGTGGAGGTGCAGGTACTGTTCTGGTTTGTGGTAGAGAAGCTTCGGTCTTATTTGCGCCGCATCTGGTCATGCCTAGTGATTCTTTGAGTGCCCCTGTTTATGTGTCTACACCGGTAGGTGATTCTATTGTGGTAGATTGAGTACATCGTTCTTGTATTGTGGTGATTGGGGGTCTTGAGACTCGTGTAAATTTCTTGCTTCTAGACATGGTTGATTTCGATGTTATATTGGGGATGGACTGGTTAACACCTTACCACGCTATCTTGGACTGTCATGCCAAGACTGTGACCTTAGCCTTACCGGGTTTGCCTCGTTTAGAGTGGAGAGGAACTCCTAGTCATTCTACCCGCAGTGTTATCTCGTATGTGAAGGCTCGGCGTATGGTCGAGAAGAGGTGTTTGACCTATTTGGCATTTGTTCGTGATTCTAGTGCTGAGGTTCCCTCTATTGATTCTGTGCCCGTTGTTTGTGAGTTTCCGGAGGTATTCCCTTCAGACCTGCCGGGTATGCCGCCCGACAGGGATATTGACTTTTGCATTGATTTGGCTCCGGGCACTCAGCCCATTTCTATTCCGCCGTATCGTATGGCCCCGCCTGAGTTGAAAGAGTTAAAGGAGCAGTTGCAAGACTTGCTTGAGAAGGGTTTCATTAGACCAGTGTTTTGCCTTGGGGTGCACCGGTGTAGTTTGTTAAAAAGAAGGATGGGGCAATGAGAATGTGTATTGATTACCGGCAATTGAACAAGGTTACAATTAAGAATAAGTATCCGCTGCCGAGGATTGAGCATTTGTTCCATCAGCTTCAGGGTGCCAAGGTATTTTCAAAGATTGACTTGAGATCTGGCTACCATCAGTTGAGGATTAGGGCAACCGATGTCCCAAAGACAACTTTTCGCACTCGGTACGGGCATTATGAGTTCTTGGTTATGTCATTCGGGTTGACAAATGCCCCAGCAACTTTTATGGATTTGATGAACAGAGTGTTCAGGCCTTATTTGGATTCGTTCGTGATAGTCTTCAGTGATGATATACTGATATATTCTTGCAGCCAGGAAGAGCACAAGCAGCATCTTAGAGTGGTTCATCAGACTTTGAGGGATAGTCAGTTGTATGCTACGTTTTCGAAGTGTGAGTTCTGGTTGAGTTCGGTTGCATTTCTGGGTCATGTTGTGTCAGCAGGGGGTATTCAGGTTGATCCGAAGAAGATTGAGGCAGTCAAGAACTAGCCTAAACCAGCATCAGCTACAGAGATTCGGAGTTTCATGGGATTGGCGGGCTACTATCGTCAGTTCGTGGAGGGGTTTTCATCTATTGCAGCCCCGATGACCAGGTTGACCCACAAGGGTGCCCAGTTCAGATGGTCGGACGAGTGTGAGGCGAGCTTTCAGAAGTTCAAGACAGCTCTAACTACGGCACCGGTGTTGGTTTTGCCCACAGGTTCAGGGCCTTATACAGTTTATTGTGATGCTTCTCGTATTGGACTTGGTGCAGTGTTGATGCAGGATGGCAAGGTCATTGCCTATGCTTCACGGCAGTTGAAGATTCACGAGATGAACTATCCGGTTCATGATTTGGAGTTGGCAGCCATAGCTCACGCATTGAAGATTTGGAGGCATTATCTGTATGGCGTGGCATGTGAGGTATTCACGGATCACAAGAGCCTTTAGTATTTGTTCAAGCAAAAGGAGTTGAATTTGAGGCAGAGGAGGTGGTTGGAGTTGTTGAAAGATTATGATATCACCATCTTACATCATCCGGGAAAGGCCAATGTGGTGGCCGATGCTTTGAGTAGGAAGTCGGCCAGTATGGGCAGTCTTGCTTATATTTCGGTCGGTTAGAGACCGCTTGCTTTGGATGTTCATGCTTTGGCCAATCAGTTCGTGAGGTTGGATGTTTCTGAGCCCAGCCGTGTGTTAGCTTGCACAGTCGCTCGTTCTTCATTATTGGAGCGTGTCCGAGATCAGCAGTTTGATGATCCCTATTTGTGTGTCCTTAGAGACGCGGTGCAGCACGGAGGTGCCAAGCATGTTACCTTAGATGATGATGGAGTTTTGAGATTGCAGGGTCGAGTTTGTGTGCCTAGTGTGGATGGGCTCCGAGAGTTGATTTTAGAGGAGGCCCATAGCTCCCGGTACTCTATTCATCCGGGCGCCGCGAAGATGTATCAGGATTTGCGGCAGCATTATTGGTGGCGGAGAATGAAGAAGGATATCGTTGCATATGTGGCTCGGTGATCGAATTATTAGCAGGTCAAGTACGAGCATCAGAGGCCTGGTGGTTTATTTCAGAGGATTGAGCTTCCCGAGTGGAAGTGGGAGTGAATCACTATGGATTTCGTTGTTGGGCTCCCGCAGACTCGGAAGAAGTTCGACGCAGTATGGGTCATTGTTGATAGGCTGACCAAGTTGGCACATTTCATTCCTTTGGCAGCCTCCTATTCTTCTGAGAGGTTAGCCGAGATCTATATCCGGAAGATTTTTCGTCTTCATGGTGTACCCGTGTCTATCATTTTGGATCGAGGTACGCAGTTTACCTCGCATTTTTGGAGAGCAGTTCAGCGAGAGTTGGGCACACGGGTTGAGTTGAGCACAGCATTTCATCCCCAGACGGACGGGCAGTCCGAGCGGACTATTCAGATTTTGGAGGATATGCTCCGAGCTTGTGTCATTGACTTTGGAGGCTCGTGGGATCAGTTTTTGCATTTAGCGGAGTTTGCCTACAACAACAGCTACTAGTCGAGTATCCAGATGGTTCGTTATGAGGCCTTGTATGGCAGGAGGTGTCGGTCTCCAGTTGGATGGTTTGAGCCGGGAGAGGCTCGGTTGTTGGGTACGGATTTGGTTTAGGATGCCTTGGACAAGGTCAGGATCATTCAGGATAGGCTTCGTACAGCTCAGTCCAGGCAAAAGAGTTATGCCGACTGCAAGGTGCGAGATTTGGCTTTCATGGTCGGTGAGCGGGTATTGCTTCGAGTGTCGCCTATGATGGGCGTGATGAGATTTTGGAAGAAGGGCAAGCTTAGCCGTAGGTTCATTGGTCCGTTTGAGATTCTTGATCGAGTGGGAGAGGTGGCTTATAGACTTGCATTGCCGCCGAGCTTATCAGCCGTGCATCCAGCGTTTCATGTGTCCATGCTTCGGAAGTATCACGGCGATCCATCCCACGTGTTAGATTTCAGCATTGTCCAGTTGGACAAGGACTTGTCTTATGAGGAGGAGTCGGTAGCTATCCTAGACCGGCAGGTTCGTCATTTGAGATCGAAGAGTTTTCCTTCTGTTCGTGTTCAGTGGAGAGGTCAGCCTCCTGAGGCATCGACCTGGAGTCCGAGTCCAATATGTGGAGCCGTTATCCCCATCTTTTCCCCGGCTCAGGTACTTCCTTCTTATGTCCGTTCGAGGACGAACGGTTGTTTTAGAGGTGAAGAATAGGATGACCCAAAAGATCATCACTTGCTTTTAAATTAAATTCTGTGTTCTAAGGCCTTAAAATTCTCTTTTATCTTCACCTCGATTTGCGTGTAGCCAGAAAGCTTAAATGAGAAAATCTGTGAAAAATAATAAATTTTGACTATTAAATGAATTAATTTGACTTCGATCAATGTTTTGGGTAAACAGACCCGGACCCGTGATGTGACGGTCCCGGAGGGTCCGTAGGAAAATATGGGACTTGGGCGTATGCCCGGAATCGAATTCCGAGGTCCCAGCCCGAGAAATGAATTTTAAGAGAAAATTGTTTTCTGGAATTGTTTAAAGTATTTTGAAATGAAATTTGATTAGAACATGATGGTATCGGGCCCGTATTTTGGTTCCAGCGCCCGATACAGGTCTTATATATGATTTAAGATGATTCTGTGAAATTTTGTGAGAAACGGATGTCATTTGACGTGATTCGGACCTAAATTGCAAAAATTGATGTTTTAAGAAGTTTGAGGAAATTCTTTGATTTTGAGGTTTACTTTGTTGTTGTTGAGGTTATTTTGGCGATTTGATCGCACGGATAAGTTCGTATGATGTTATTGAGTTAGTACGTATGTTTGGTTTTGAGCCCCGAGGGCTCAGGTGAGTTTCGGGTAGGTTCCGGGGTGTTTAAACTTAGGAAAAATACTGCTGTTGCACTAGTTCTGGTGTAACCGCACCTGCGGTTCTTGGGCCGTTGATGCGGACTCGTAGGTGCGAGAGGTGTATTGCAGGTGCGGAATCCTTCGCAGATGCGGGAAAAGTTCCGCAGAAGCGGTTCCGCAGAAGCGGATTTACCCCTCGCAGATGCGGCCCCAGTGGGCCAAGTCATTTCCGCAGAAGCGACTACTTTTCCGCACGTGCGGTTTCGCAGATGCGACCCACGTGTCGCAGATGCGGATGTCGGGCAGTGTGTCTTTTAAAAACATAACTTCAGCGATTTTTCTTTCAAATTTTCATAAAAATAGAAGAACAAGGGCGATTTTCTCAAGAGATTTTCTTCCCAAATCACAAGTAAGTATTCATTAACTGATTTCTTTCAACTATCTAATGTTTTTCATCAACTTTTGTCAATAATCTTAGGGTTTTAATGGTAGAAAATTGGAAAATTGGGTAGAGTTAGGGCTTTTTGATTATTTGGGAATTTGACCTCGTTTTGGGGTCGGATTTCAAAACAAATGATATATTGGAGCTCGCGGGTGAATGGGTGATCAGGTTTTGGTCCGAACCTTGTGTTTTGACCAAGCGGGCCCGGGGTTAATTTTTGGGTTTTTGGAAAGAATGATTGGAAAGCTATAATTAAGCATTGGAATTGGATAGTTTGGCGTTTATTGATGTTATTAAGTCGATTATGTATAGATACAATTGATTTGGAGCCGAATTCGAAAGGAAAGGCGGTGTTTGAGGATTGAGATGGCCGTGAAAGTTCGAGGTAAGTGTTTGGTCTAACCTTAGCTTGAGGGATTAGGAGTTGTGTCCTATTTGCTATTCGTTTCTTGCTGAGTACGACATATAGGCATGGTGACAAGTATCTATACGTTGGCGTCGAGCATGACCGCGAGTCTTATATTGTGATTTCCATGATTTATGTTATTCAGCCTTGGTGAAAATTTCTATTTGTTGTGTAAAGTTGTGAAAAGAATTGTGACCTATGAACATTGAGGAGCGTTGGCTCCAGTTGTATAACGAATTGTGAAAGCATAGGTGATAATTGAACCTCTAGAGCAGTGGCTTGAGTTGTAAAGGGAATTGTGAAGTAAAAGTGAGAAAGAGAAGAGATCATTATGTTGCCCCCTTGCCGGGCTATTGATGAGTTGCGGTTCCCTTGCATTGTGTTCTTAATTGATATTACGGATACTTAGGTTGATGATTCTTTGTGTTAGGTAAGGATTATGGTTATAGCTGAGGTAGTTAGATGTTGGAACAAGTTTTGGTAAAGCCGAGGTAGTTAGGTGTTGTAACAAGTATAATTATAGCTGAGGTAGTTAGATGTTGGAGCAAGTTTGGGTATAGCTGAGTAGGAGTTGAGTTAGGATTGGTTATAGCTGATTCTCCCTTGCCGGGACGTTTGTCTTGATATTGTTGTTCCCTTATCGGGGAGTTATTATGTTGCTTTTGTTCCCTTGCTGGGATTCCTTGTAATTTTGTGTTGGCTTATAAATGGGAACGGGTGGCACGCCTACAACAAGATATAATGAAATGGGAGCGGGTGGTACGCCTACCACGAGATTTAATGAAATGGGAGTGGGTGGTATGCCTACCACGAGATATAATGAAATGGGAGCGGGTGGTACGCCTACCAAAAGATATAATAAAATGGGAGCGGGTGGTACGCCTACCACGAGATATAATGAAATGGGAGCGGGTGGTACGCCTACCACGAGATGTAATAAAATGGGAGCGGGTGGTACGCCTACCACAAGATATGAGAACTGGGATCGGGTTGCACGCCTGCAACAAGATGTGAAAAGAAAGTAAAATCTGCCTTTGTTTTCCTCATTCTTGTTAGTGGTTTGATTTAGATTCCTTTATAATTCTCTTGATATTCTGTTTCTACCTGTCATTCCCCGAAGCATGTTTCCCCCTCCCATCCTTACTTGTTTATTTCTGCTTTACTTTCCGCTGTATATTATACAACTGTACAGGTTTATTTGGTAGACTGGTCCTAGCCTCGTCACTACGTCGCCGAGGTTAGGATAGACACTTACCAGCACATGGGGTCGGTTGTGCTGATACTACACTCTGCACTCTTTTGTGCAGACCCCAGTGTTGTAGACTTTGGACCGCAGTGGGATTGCTGATTCTTGTTCATCAGGCGACCCGAGGTAGTCCTGCAGGCGTCCGTAGGCCTTGGCGTCTCCTTCCATTTACTATTCATGTTTCTTTCATGTATTTCCAGAGACAGTGTTGTATTTATTACTTTTAGACCTTTATTTGTAGTATTCTTAGACCGTCTATGATACTGTGACACCAGTTCTGGGTAGTCGAGGTTCAAACAGTTGTATTAGATATTCGTGTTCAGTTAGCTTATGGCTTCTTTCTTCCGCTTATGTTAAATTCCGCTGTTTAAATGATATTATTAATATTAGAATTGCTAATGAATATAAAATGAGAAAAAAAGGGTAAATTGTGAAATTAATTGGCTTGCCTAGCTCGTACTAGTAGGCGCCATCACGACTCCCGAGGGTGGGAATCCGGGTCGTGACAAACCTTGACTTGAAATTTAGGCATTTAGCAGATAGCTGATGTTCTCCACACATCCTCAATTTTACAAAGAATAGCACATTAAACATATTTTGAAGCACCTTCCACATACATTTTCACAACATCAATTCATTTCACATAACAAGTACTACATCAATCAAATTTCGGACTTACAACATTTGCACGGACACCATGGAAGCTCAATTTCTAAGAGGAGGGGGTTTTAGCCATACGTAACTCAATAGAGCTTTCCTTAAATCCTTACAATAAATACCGGAATTTCCTAGCAACCTCGATCTATTTTATGAAAATTGCAAGTTGAACCAAGAATTAGAGACATGATTAAGGTTCTAGCTTATTTGAGCATATTAGCAAGCACTAAGTATGCATTGTGATTTTAGGACCCTTTTGTGAAGGATTTTCATCATCTTTCACCCCAATTGCTATCTTTTTAGTTCACAACCTCCCCAGACCCCATTATCTTTTATGCATGCAAGAAAATCCTTTTTTTATACCCATGAACCTACAAGCTAATTCCTCATTCTAGTGTGAATTTAGAAACCAAAGGTCAGGGCTCAAGTTCTTACCTCTTGGGGTGAAGGCCTAGCAACTGTACTTGAAATTCTTCAAGGGTTCAAGGAAGGATTGGGTGGGGACTTGATGAAGATCACTCTCTATCTCTCTAGGACTTCCTCTCTCACTCTATTTGTAGTAAAATAACATAAAAGGGGTCTAATGGGGTGTTTTTAATGAGATGGGGTCGGGTTTCAAAAGTTAGAAAATAGGAGCCCCGACACAATCTGCGATCGCATATTGCGATCGCATAATGGACGTGCGGTCCGCAAAAAGGACCGCAAAAATGGCTTCAAAAACCTGAACAAACTGCCCGGGTATGCGTCAACAATGCGGTCTGCATACCTGTTCTGCGGTCGTATAATGCGCCACAGAACTGCCCCTCGCAAAATTCCAAGGGGATTATGCGATGACTATGCGGCCCGCATATTGATTATGCGATCGCATAATGAGCCGCATAGTTGACCTCAAAATTAACCATCAAACTGTCTGGCTCTGCGTCGACTATGCGGTCCGCATAGCTGTTATGCCACCGTATAATGGACCGCATAAACGCACTTTTCTGGAAAACATTACTCCTTAATTTTTTAATGCATAGATCAGTCCAAAGGGGTCCGAACCGCGGCGAGCTTGCGAGTTTGGAGAGAATTTCTAACACATATACCTAACTTGGCACTACGAGGTTTCAGGTTTGGAGTAGAAATTTTCACGGGGCCTTACATCCTCCCCACTTAGGATCATTCATCCTCGAATGAGTATAAAGGTTCACTCATTAGAAATCTTTACGCAACTTCAGCTTTTCACAACATGAAACATATCAACAACCCCAAATTTGGCTAACTCCCTAAATTTCCAAAAAAAATTGCCAGAGTTTCCTTTGTAACTAGGCCTATCCACTTGTCAGAGAGCCCCAAAAACATATCCTAATAGCATATACATAATCCATAGATATGACATAACTTGTACAATACTAACCATGGCTGCATAGGCAACATATAACCAAAACAAAACAGAACAGTTCTACATAGATCAAATCAAAGGATACAGAGTTCACAGGAACCAAATGCATAAATGCTATTACATGGCTATACAAACAAATGTGGGTACTTCTTTTTCATTTCTTCCTTGGCTTCCCTAGTGGCTTCCTCAATCTGCTGGTTCCGCCATAACACTTTTTTGGAGGCAATTTCCTTATTTCTCAATTTTCGGACTTGCCTGTCAAGAATGGCAACTGGAACTTCTTCATATGACAGTTCTTCATTAACCTCAATAGTTTCAACTGGCATAATAGTGGACGGATCTCCCACTACCTTCTTCAACATAGACACATGGACGACTGGGTGTACCAATGATATCTGGGGTGGCAGCTCGAGCTTGTATGCCACCTCACCAATCCTCTAAATGATTTTGTACGGTCCGACATACCTTGGACTCAATTTTCCTTTCTTTCCAAACCGCATGATACCCTTCATGGGGGAAACCTTCAAAAATACCCAATCATCTTCTTTGAACCCCAAATCTCTGCGACGAACGTTCGAATAAGACTTTTGGTGACTCTGAGCAGTTTTCAACCTTTCCTTAATAATTTTGACTTTCTCCATGGCCCGGTGCACAAGGTCCGATTAACTCAGCTCCTCCAATCTCGAACCACGCAATGGAAGACCTACATCTCCTACCATACAATGCTTCAAATGGCGCCATCTGGATACTAGCATGGAAGCTGTTGTTATAAGCAAACACTATGAGTGGCAATTGAACATCCCAGCTACCCTTGAAATCAAGAACACAAGCACGCAACATGTCCTCAAGTGTTTGAATAGTCCGCTCCACTTGCCTGTCGGTCTGAGGATGAAAAGCTGTACTAAGATTTACATGTGTGCCCAAACCTTGCTGAAATTTCTTCCAAAAGTTGGCCGTGAACTGAGCCCCTCGATCTGAAATGATTGAGACTGGAGTACCATGCAACCTGACTATTTCCTTGATATATAACTGAGCATACTGTTCCGCTGTGTCGGTAGATTTGACTAGCAAGAAGTGCGCTGATTTTGTGAGCCGATCCACGATCGCCCAAATTTAGTCGAACTTGCGCGGAGTGTGCGGTAACCCTACCACAAAATCCATGTTGATCATTTCCCATTTCCACATCAGAATTTCTATGTTTTAAGCCAATCCATCGGGCCTTTGATGTTCGGCTTTCACTTGCTGACAGTTCGGACATCTTGCCACAAAGTCCGCCACATCCTTTTTCATGTTGTTCACCAATAAACTTCTTTGAGATCAAGATACATTTTCGTAGAACCTGGGTGCACAGAATACCTGGAAGTGTGAGCTTCTGCCATGACCCTTTCCCGAAGACCGTCAATATTCGGAACACATAGACGGCCTTGGTACCGTAGGGTACCATCATCCATGACAAAGGAAAAAGCAGTCTTGTGTTTATGAATCCCCTCTTTCAGCTGTGCCAACAATGGATCGTTGAATTGCTTTCCTTTCACCTCTGCCACAAGTGATGATTCAGCCCTATTCTGCACAATTACCCCTCATTCATTAGGATCCGCAAGGCGAACTCCCAAACTAGCCAATTGATGAACTTCCTAGGCCAACGGCCTTTGATACGTTTTCAAATGAGCCAAACATACCATAGACTTTCGACTAAGAGCATCCGCCACAACATTAGCCTTTCTCGGGTGATAGAGAATATTATTGTCATAGTCCTTGAGTAACTCTAGCCATCTTCTTTGTCTCAAATTCAACTCCTTTTGTTTGAAAATATATTGAAGGCTCTTGTGGTCCGTAAACACATCCACTTGGACCCCATACAAATAATATCGTCAAATCTTTAGTGCGAACACCACTGCCTCAAGCTCTAAGTCGTGGGTTGGATAGTTCTTTTCATGATTCTTGAGTTGCCTAGAAGCGTAGGCTATAACCTTGCCGTGTTGCATTAACACACACCGAAGCTCGATCCGTGAAGCATCGCAATACACAACAAATCCCTCTGTACCCTCTAGCAGGGCTAACACAGGTGCTGTAGTTAATCTTGATTTCGATTCTTGGAAGCGCCTTTCACAAGCATCAGACCACTGAAAGTTAACTGCTTTCTGTGTCAATTTAGTCAAGGGAGAGGCAAGAGTGGAAAATCCCTCCACAAACCTTCTGTAGTACCCAGCCAAACCCAAGAAACTGCGAATCACTGTTGGAGTGGTAGGTCTAGGCCAATTCTTCACTGCTGCAATCTTTTGAGGATCAGCCATAATTCCTTCCCTGGAGACGACATGACCCAAGAACGCGACAGATTCAAGCCAAAATTCACATTTCGAACATTTCGCATACAATTGGTGCCGCTAAAGAGTCTGCAAGACTGCCCTGAGATGGTTAGCATGGTCCTCCCGACTTCGGGAATACACAAGAATATCATCAATGAAGACTATCACAAAGGAGTCTAGAAAAGGCTTGAAGACTCGATTCATAAGATCCATGAAAGCTGCCGGGGTCATTTGTTAGCCCGAAAGACATCACCAGAAATTCAAAGTCCCATACCGAGTCCTGAAAGCTGTTTTTGAAATATCCTTCTCCGTTATCTTCAATTGGTGATACCCGGACCACAAGTCAATTTTTGAGAAACACGCAGCACCATGCAATTGATCAAACAAGTCATCCATCCTTGGTAGAGGGTATTTATTTTTGATTGTGACCTTGTTAAGTTGCCGGTAGTCAATACACATCTGTAGCGACCCATCTTTCTTCCTTAAAAACAAAACCGGTGCGCCCCATGGTGACACACTTGGCCGGATGAAACCCTTCTCTAGCAAATCCTTCAATTGTTCTTTTAGCTCTTTCAATTCTGCCGGCGCCATTCTGTAAGGTGGAATTGATATAGGCTGCGTGCCTGGCATCACATCGATCCCAAAATCAATCTCCCTGTCTGGTGGGATCCCAGGGAGCTCATCTGGAAAGACATCCGAAAATTCATTAATGCTAGTTGCCTCGGCATCGGTGTCCGTAACCCGAAATAATTGATAGATACACCCATTCTTGATCATCTTCGCGGCCTTAAGGTAAGAAATAAACCGACCTTTAGGCACTGCGTTATCTCCCTTCCATTCAACAACGGGCTCTTAGGAAACTCAAGCCTCTTAGTTCTAGTCCGACAATCAAGCTTGGCAAAACATGAATAATGCCAATCCATTCCCATTATTACATCAAAATCGGCCATCCCCAATTCAATGAGATCGGCCATGGTATCCCTACCACGTACCGTGACAACACATCCTGTATAAACTCGTGTAGCCGTAATAGGCTCACCCACCGGAGTAGATACCGAGAATGGTTCATGAAGCTGTTCTGGTTCTATCCCAAATTCCATAGCAACAAAAGGGGTAACATACGACAAGGTGGAACCGGGGTCAATAAGTGCATAGACATCATGAGATTGGACAGTCAGAATACTTGTAACAACATCTGGAGAAGCTTCTGCAGTTTGGCGACCACTCATAGCATAGAACCGGCTGGGTCCTCCCGAACTCTGTGCACCACCCCTAGCGCACCACGCCCCGCGGGTGCTGGGGTACCTCGAGCTGGAGAGGGGGCTGAAGATGTAGCAACTGCTGGATTGGATGACTGTGCTGTGCCCCTACCCGCACCCTGGCGGGATGCATGACAATGCCTCTGAATGTGGCCCCTCATCCCGCATCCATAGCATACGGGTAACTCCAAGTAGCAAATCTATGAGTGCATCTTCCCGCACCTGGGGCACGGGGACCTCTGCTGCTGGGATCTCTCTCCTGACCGACCCCGCTGGTGGGATCCCCTGTTGCCCTGACTGGGCCTGAAATGACTCCACTGCTGCTGCTGGCTGGGCCCTGATGGTGGTGCACTGGCTGAAGACGATGCAACAGACTGGGCGGCCCTGATGATCCTCCCCGAAAAGCTTATCTTCCCCGACCTAGTGACTCACCCATGTTGCCCGTAGACCGGGTCTTTCTGTTACCCTTTCTCTCCATTCTGTTCTTCAGTTTACGGTTCTCTGTGGCCTGAGCAAATGCCACCATCTTCCCATAATTCATGTCAGAATTCAATGCAGTTGTAGAAGCCTCATTAATAGTTAAAGGATTAAGGCCCTGAACAAACCGACGCACCCTAGCCTCCATTGTGGGCAACATGTGGATAACATGCTTGGACAGGCGGGCAAACTCCATATGGTACTCCCACACACTTCTCCTACCTTGCCTTAGGTTCTCAAACTCTGCTGCACGGGCTGCCCTAGTCTCAGCAGGCAGGAAATGATCTATAAAGGCATCGGCAAACTCGCTCCACCTCGCTGGAGGGCTCCCCTCCTCACGGGAATTTTCCCACAACTCAAACCACGCACATGCCACCCCTTTCAAATGGCAGGCAGCCAACTCTACTCCCTCTGTCTCAGTTGCACGCATAACCCTGTGGGTCTTGTGCATCTCATCAATAAAATCCTGGGGGTCCTCTTCTGGGTTTGCACCCGAAAGCACTGAAGGGTCTAACTGAAGAAATATGTTTACCCTTAAACTGGTGAAATCCCCTTGCTGACTAGATGAACTGGGCGCAACATTTGACCTCTGGGCCTATGAGGCCACTAGCTGAGTCAACATCTGAATAGCTCCCCTAAGATCCCCATCAGAATTACCAGAACCGTAAGCTGGGGCTGGGGGCGGAACATAAGTATCCATGGGAGGGATAGTAGCACCCTCAGCAGGTGTAGGAACTGGTGTAGCAGTCGGGGGAATGTTCTCACCCCTCAGGTTATCACCCGCATCATCAATTATAAAGTCGACTGCCGCTCCTGGGCAGCATTGACTCCTTGGCCAGTCGTGGTTTTCTTCTTAGGTGCCATGTACTGAAAATTGAACGAATGCACTAGTTAGAGGAGGAATAGATTCAAAATTGCCGCACGATCCAGAATATCAAAGAAGGGTGTTATTCCTAATGCCCAAGTAGCCTCCAACTTATAGATGTGTTCGACTACACACCGATAAGAAGGACTTTACTATACACGGCTCCGAGACATCCTAGGACACTTTAAAACCTTAGGCTCTGATACCAAGTTTGTCACGCTCCAACCTCGGGAGGCGCGACCGGCGCTCAATCGAGTGAACCCAACTGAGCAAGCCTTCTTTAACACTTCATACCCAACTCAATACGATTAAGAAAACCATGCTTTCGTTTATTTAGACAATAGCAAAAATCGAACATTCACATTGTTAATCCATTTTCATATCACAAACCTTAAACCATGGTTGAGTTTTCAAGATTTCATAAAGTTACAGTTTAGAAGAACAAGAGTTTAGAATTACTATACAGTACATTGACCCATCCGACATCCAAACATAACCCACACAAACGTCTACGGAACCTCTAAGGATACAAAAGACAAATTATGACAACATCGGCAATAAGGCCCCGGCTATACCTAAAAAGTGGAAGTCTATAACAAAAGATGTACGACATAACCCCTTGAAGGAGAAAGGGGCTCACCAAGACTTTGAGAGGAGGATACTCCGCTATGCACGATCGGCACTGTCCGCTATGGATCCACCTACATTCATTCAAAAATGTAGCGCCCCAACAAAAGACGTTAGTGCCATGGAATAGTACTAGTATGTATAACTAAACACCATCCTGTTAGAAAGAACAACCATACAAGAGTAAAAAGGAAATCATAAGGACTACAAAGCTTCAAACAATCACCACGTTAGCAATATAAAAGGTTCGCATAGTTTCCGTAATTTTAGGTTGGGCATTCCATTTTGTAGCATCATCATTCTCAATACCACCTCTTTGTTGAGCGGAGTCCGATCACGGCCCGATCGGCTAAGCGGTCTTACCAAGACGTTACCCTTATTT
Organism: Nicotiana attenuata; assembly: GCF_001879085.1. NCBI lineage: Eukaryota > Viridiplantae > Streptophyta > Magnoliopsida > Solanales > Solanaceae > Nicotiana > Nicotiana attenuata. The sequence continues at coordinate 78,913,995 of NC_031995.1, read as the reverse complement.
CATTCTCACTTTCCAGTTCCAATTACCAATACAATACAACATGTGTGTGTAACATGGAGTCCGATCACAGCCCGATCGACTAAGCTGTCTCACCAAAACGTTACCCGTTTTCGTTAATCATCTCACATCAATTTTTGGTTTCACATGTATTAGTTCATCGGCACTTGGGGCCACAATTACCACATCATACTTGGCACTAGGCCACATTTCATAACTCACGTTTCACATCATTCCCATTTTCAACATTAACCTTGCCATTTAAGATCATAGACACATACAAAAGCAATTCAAGTTATAAGCATAGTGAGGAAATCATCTAGTTCGGCATATTAATCACGATGTAACCTTGACTTGAAATTTAGGCATTTAGCACATAGCTCATGCTCTCCACACATCCTCAATTTTACAAAGAATAGCACATTAAACACATGGAGAAGCACCTTCCATATACATTTTCACAATATCAATTCATTTGACATAACAACTACTACATCAATCAAATTTCGGACTTACAACATTTGCACGGACACCATGGAAGCTCAATTTCTAAGAGGAGGGGGTTTTAGCCATACATACCTCAATTGAGCTTTCCTTAAATCCTTACAATAAATTTCGGAATTTCCTAGCAACTTCGATCTATTTTATCAAAATTGCAAGTTGAACCAAGAATTAGAGACATGATTAAGGTTCTCGCTTATTTGAGCATATTAGCAAGCACTAAGTGTGCATTGTGATTTTAGAAGCCTTTTGTGAAGGATTTTCATCATCTTGACCCCAATTGCTATCTTTTAAGTTCACAACCTCCCCATTCCCCATTATCTTTTATGCATGCAAGAAAATCCATTTTTATACCCATGAACCCACAAGCTAATTCCTCATTCTAGTGTGAATTTCGAAACCAAAGGTTAGGGCTCAAGTTCATAACTCTTGGGGTGAAGGCCTAATAGCTGTACTTGAAATTCTTTAAGGGTTTAGACAAGGATTGGGTGGGGACTTGATGAAGATCACTTTCTCTCTCTAGAACTTCTTGTCTTACTCTATTTGCAGTAAAATAACATAAAAGGGGTCTAATGGGGTGTTTATAATGAGATGGGGTCGGGTTTGAAAATTTAGTAAATAGGAGCCCCGGCACAATTTGCGATCGCATATAATGGACATGCGACCCGCAAAAGGGACGGTAAAAATGGCTTCAAAAACCTGAACAAACTGCCCGGGTATACGACAAGAATGCGGTCCGCATACTTGTTCTGCGGTCGCATAATGCACTGCAGAACTGCCCCTCGCAAAATTCCAAGGGGATTATGCGTTGACTATGCGGCCCGCATATTATTTATGCGATCGCATAATGAGCCGCGTAGTTGACCTTAAAATTAACCATCAAACTGTCTGACTCTGCGGCGACTATGCGGTCCGCATAGCTGTTATGCGACCGCATAATGGACCGCATAAATGCACTTTTTTGGAAAACATTACTCCTTAACTTTTTAATGCATAGATCAGCCCAAAGGGGTCCGAACCGCGGCGATCTTGCGAGTTTTGAGTAGAATTTTCTAACACATATACCTAACTTGGCACTACGAGCTTTCGGGTTTTGAGTAGAAATTTTCACGGGGCCTTACACTTGTAGACAAATATGTATATGAATACTTGTATGCCCTTGTCAGCTATGTTTTGAATTTATAAATGATCATGTTGGCCTATTAGGCCCGTATGTCACGTGTATATAATGATGTAATAAGAAAGATACGTTATGTTGGTACTCGATTGATTAAGGTACCGGGTGCCCGTCGTGTCCCATCAGTTTGGGTCGTGACAAAAGTGGTATTAGAGCAGTTCATTCCTAGGGAGTCTACAAGCCGTGTCTAGTAGAGTCTTGTTTATGGGTGTGTCGTGCACCACACTTATAAGCAGGAGGCTATAGGGCATTTAGGACTGTCACTCTTTCTTCTTACTCTAGATCGTGTGGTAAAGCTCACTTATAAGAATTCAAATTCCAAACATCTATTTTATTCATAATAAGACGATGCCTGCATTTAGAAAGATGATCAATAAGAGATATAGCTGTTGAAGTGTTGAATTAGAGGAACTCGAGTTTGCATCATTTCTATGATGGAAAAATGTGAGGTCTTCAGTAAAACATGTGTGTACCTTACGTGTATGCTTCTTGATAAGGAGCCTTAAGGCAAGAATATCTATCCACCTCTATGGTAAAAGGCAATAAGAGATTCAGAAGATAGATACAAACTTCAACAAGTAAAAGGAGTAAGATAAGAAGGGTACGAGGTACCCAGTTAATGAAGATTATCGATATTTCCAACTCTGGTAGAAAAGTATAAGCATTGTGACTTGCCTACAACAGTAACAGATGTATGTAGAATCAGCCACACCTATCTCAGTCATGCCTTATGGGAGCTAACAGATATCGTTTAAGAGAATGACAGGACAGTATGATCTGGGTGGAGTTAGAGTAACCCAAAATAAGGATTGGATGGTTTGCGTTAGTTGACATTTCCGAAGGATATTACAAAGGTGCTAATAAATTTCCTTGTGAGACACCCAAGTGGTGCACTCTAGAATATTACAATTAGATGAGAATACTAGCGTGATCAAAAAAATTCTGAAGATAGGCACTGAAAGCCTGGAAGGGATAAATATTACCATAGTATGACTCTCGTCCCTAGTAGAGCGAGGATGTTGAGCAACCCGAAGAGCCGATGAATGAAGCAAGGAGAGCTAAAAGAGAAAGAATATCTTGTTGAAAGTTTCAGAATAAAGTGATAGACATAAATGTTAGCAAGAAATAAGAAGAAAGCTAATGAAGCATTAAGAGTAAGATGTGATACCTGGAGGACAACGACAGGTCAAAAAGATGACAGTATTACAGAATCTATAGTCAAATGAAGAAAGAGATGAGGGGTGATGGTCCTTAAGACAACAAAAGAATATATGCCATTCAATCACGTCCTCATTTCGAGAAATAAGTTCGCGACTCTAACATGATTAACAGAAGGGAAAACTAGACCCCAGAGTAATGGAAATCAATATGGACTGGTGAACAAGATAAACTAAACATGAATGAGGAACTGAGTGATTTGATAATAGTCAGCATCATGAGAATTTCAAATTTTGTTCCGGGAGTAATAGAATGGACAATAGAAGAAGATCCATGACGAATTCAGAGGATGGTCATTCAGGAAAACGCTTCCCTAAAGCAAGCAATGTGAGCAAAGTTAAGCTTAAGGGACTATATGTGCCAGTTACACTAAGTTCCACCATTGCGAGTAAGGAATTTTGTTATCCTTGGTACATAAGGATTACCGCAAGGCGAGTAAGGGTCTTTGATGATGTGAAAGGACACCAAAGATGGACAGGAAAAACATCTATAGGTAGGTCGTCGTAGCTCCAAGTATCAGTACTCCCCTAAAGGGGGGAATATGGAATGATAAAGAAAGAATGCGATAAAAATGAGAAAGGGATGAGATTGCACTTATCTGAATCCTACAGATATGCTATGATTCCAGAACGTTATGTAAGCACGACGTCAGAAAAAGGAAGTAAGGGTTCCTGCCCAGAAGATTATTGATAAATAAGGAGCCAGTGCAAGAGGTAAGTTAGACAAAGAAAATAACCCAAGAGAGATTACGCAGAATATGGATATGAGAATGGGTCAACGAGTAGTTAGTAGTTGATTCAGGAAGAACCTAGTCATGGCTAGACAAGAAGTTACAGATAAATTAGCAGATCATGCAAGATAAATGTAGTAAACCCCAACATGGAGAATTTAGCCTCGCAATAATGTCATTATAATACTTGAGATATATTCAAATAGTATTCGGGGTAGTTAAAGGTACCGTATAAGTGTTACGGGGATAAAAGAAAGTACCACTGGAAGGCTGTCAAAATATTAGTTCAGAGCAACCCTACAAGCACAAGGGCACGGAGGTAGGCAACTACGGATGATTATAGGCAAAGAAGGACATCAAAAGGTCCGTAATAAGCTCACAGCTTTACGAGAGTTAAGGGTTCTCCCTAAGTACTACAACAAAAGACTAGCTGAGCAAGTAAGGAAGAAGGCTTCAACCTAAGCACAATGACCTAATGAGGAAATGGTCGTGTAACAGCAGTCCCACAACAACATTGGAAGCACTCCAAAGAAAAGTGGCACCTACCGTGGCTAATGAACGGGAAGTAAAAATTAGAAGTAATATTCGAGATCATATGAGTTGCACAAAAACTCTGGCATGTGTGGGCACTAAGATAACCTAAGTATGGACGCAACACGGGGAGCAAAAAGACCAGGAAAAGTAATAGCTTGCCTTGAAATAAAGCTAAGATGGAACGAAAGGAATTATTCAATCAATGATCCAGAGTTGGTTACGTTATGAATGCCCTTAAGGGTTCGAAGTTTTAGACATACAGCATATACAGCCGTAGAAGATTCTGGTATACGTTAAAAGAAAGAATTGAGCCCAGGTCATAAACAAAGGATTAAATTGTTAAATGATTGTATCATGCATATTCCTTAGCGCCGCTAAACGGCTAAACAGAATAACTAATACCATGAACCCCATAGCGGGAAATAATTTAAGCCGACATAACAGCCAATCAGAAGAAAGAGGAAACTAAGGAGTTACATCAACGAAGTAAATTAGGAATCCGATTATTGGACCCTGAAATTATAGAAATCGTGATTGAGAATATTGTAGAATTACCCTTAATATCGAAGGTACAAGGGTGATATTACAACAACCATATCCTATAACGGCTCTACGATAAAGCAAGTTAGAAGAAGTACCAGCCTTATAAGAAGTAAGTATGGAGCTCCCACTGGATTGTATAGGCACCAGAGGTGCAAGTATTAAAATAGAGCTTCAAATGGTAGATGGGATTTATATCTATGTGGGAGAGAGGTTATGAAAGAAAGATAGAAGAATGTAAGGTAATATTTTAAAGTAAGTAAGGTAAAGGTGAACAACATACGAAAGACTCAAGTATAGAAGGATGAGAGTGGTCCATACTTCAGGTAAAGGACTAGAAGCGCTGGAATTCAGTATCCAGGAATTATGGCACCGTCGTCAGTGGAAAACTTCCTAGCCTATGTTTTCTAAGTACCGAAAGGTCTAATTAGAGAGTAAAAGAAGATTTAGAGACGATGCAATGTCTCGCTTGGTGGTCCAAAAAATGCAAGGGAATTGATCGCAAGATAAAATATGATTGAACGACAAGGTTGTAGAAAGACAAGAGTAAGGATAAGAAGAAGGAAAGTGAGAAGGTGACAAAAATGGATAAGTCCTCTAGATTAAGCCTGTGAAAACAAAGGAGCTGACGGTTCCTCTAAGTCATAGAAAGCTCAATATAGCCTGAATGAACTCAAAGGAATTTAAGACTAATAGCATTTAGAAGAAATGGAATGCTGCCCTGGTAATAGAATGATAATGTAATTGTGATAGATAAAGGATGACGTTTGGGCCTTTGATAGAGTAATGATCTAACAAATAAAAGAAAGGGATCTCATGAATTGGACATGACTAAAATACCCACACAAGGTGAATCACATTGGGATGCTATGAGATACGGTTATGGAAGCACGGTATCGCCCCAAGTGGATTAGTCTAATCACTTCAAATGATCCTCGATGCAACGTGATCCCTAGCGACTACGTAAGAGATTTCAAGTTATCAGTGGTAGAGTGTAGATCAATATTGAGGTGAATCAACAATGGATGGATAAAAGTTACAAAGTATGAAATGAGGTTAGGTCGTCACTCTTAAGATGAACAGTAATGAGGAAGCATTAAAGGACCCAAACTTATACATATAGGATAGGCAACGAGAGTAAGCAGGAATATGGTAGCAGACCTCAGTAACGATAAATCGAAGTAAGAGATAGTATGACCTATCTTGATGCAATAAAGTCATACGGATGGATAAATGGATCCATGGAATAAGGTATAGCAATATTCATAAGTTCAATAAAGTACCGAGCGAAGAACTTCCGTATACCTATAGATGCCCAAAGGGACATCTTGTCAAGCTTTGTATATGTTCACAAAGTGAGGCCTAGAGATTGGCTAAACGCTGGAAGAAAAAGGATAGAAGAGTCGCATAGGCGCACTTACAAGGTCAGAATCGTACATGCTACATAAAAGAAGGTAGCAATAGTTACGAGATTTGAAGGATTCCGGCCACAAGTCGTGACATGAAAAAGAGGCCTAAAAGGGGGAATACCCTGGCCTTTGGATTTATTCAGAGAACAATTGCCTAAATGTCAAGGAGAGTATTAAGGTATTCACAAGAGCTATAAGTTATGAAAATGATAAGAGCATCAATCAACATTCGAGGACGAATGTTCCAAAGGGGGGAATGATGTTACACCCCATATTTTCGTACGTGGAAGTACGCCACAAGTGAATTGATATAAGATCGGAAAAGAGATGTTACGTGTTACATCTCACATTTTCGTATGTTAAAAAATTTCGTCTTCAGTTGATTGACATAGACTCGGGGATGAGATCATCTTGACGTTAACGTATTGGCGCTATTTATACAAAGCGATGAATAAGTGTTATGAAGGATAAAGCGGTAATTGGTTAATTACCGGGTAACGGAATATTATCCAATTAACTAATAAGTGGATAGAAATTACTAAATTACATGTGGCAAGAAGCCACAAATCAAGAAGTGACTAAGTAGTCACTTATGCCTAGGTGGCAACCTAGGCTTAAGAGGGAATTGATGATTATCCAAAACAAGACTTATACAAGTCTTGTTACAATTCCATATGGAACAAAAATGAGAACAAAAGTAACGTTAGTCATTCCAAAAAAAGCAAGAATGCTTCCTTTCTTGGTTTGAAAGGTTGGAGAACAGAAGCTTAACACAAAAATCGTTCCTCACTTCGACAAGCAAGAAACTTGAAATTTTCGTTCAATTTTTTCAAACAAGCAGAAGCTAAATCGTCCAACAATTTCAAAAAGCAAAAGCAATCCGATTTTTTGGATTCTAAGTTCAATCCACGAAGGTTTCCAACGAAATATTATACGGAGTCTTCTCTACTCCAGGTATGTTAAGGCTATCCCTTCTTTATTTTTGGCATGGTCCAAGTTATAAAGAAGAAACGAGCAAACGCACAGTTTTCATAAACGACTCTATTCTTAGAAGTACTAGGGGTCTCTAAGTTCTTGATTCCCCATGTGATGTATTATTCCATCGTCTGTTCAAGGGTCTTAGAAAAATACGTATTTGATAAAGTTTATCCTAAAGGCATATTAAGTTTTATGGCATTCCGAGAAAATCTTATTAACGTATTTTTTATGTATTTCATGCATTTATACATGTACATTGACCCATGACTCAGACGGCGTTATATACGCGTATATATGTATGTATATGTATATGGGATGTGGGAAAAAGGTTATGGCGTTATATACGCACCACCACCTGATCAGCTGGTATACGTTGATGATTTGCCCACAGTGGCCGAGATGATATGATTGGATGCCCTCAGAGGCTTGATGATGTTATGAAAATATGTACCTATGCAGACACTATAAGTATTTCATGATTTACAGAGTTATCCAGACTTACAGGTTGAGTCATTTACTCTATATTTCTTCCATGTCGTACTTACGTACGTGCTTTACATACTTGGTACATTATTCGTACTGACGTCCCTTTGTCATGGGGACGCTACATTTCATGCCCGCAGGTCCCGATAGACAGGTCGAGAGCCCTCCAAGTAGGCTATAAGCTCAACGTAAGATGTTGGTGCGCTCAATTTGCTTCGGAGTTGCTTATTTGAATTAGGACATTTATTGATTGGTTTGGCGGGGCTCAGTCCCGGCCTTTATGATACTTATGTACTCTTAGAGGCTTGTAGACAAATATGTCTACGAATACTTGTATGGCCTTGTCAGCCTATGTTTAAAATTTATAAATGATCATGTTGGCCTATTAGGCCCGTATGTCACGTGTATATGATGATGTAATAAGAAAGATACTTTACGTTGGTACTCGATTGGTTAAGGTACCGGGTGCCCGTCGCGTCCCATCGGTTTGGGTCGTGACAAATAGCGGCATCAGCGGCACCGCAGAAGCAATAACAGGAGCGCAGAAGCTAGGCTCCTTCGCAGATGCGTTGCACCAACCGCAGATGCAATTGCATACCTGCGTTCCAGCACTCGCAGAAGCGAGCTAGCTCCCAGGCCTCCATGACCGCAGGAGCGGTCTAGCTCACGCAGAAGCGGAGCCGCACCTGCGCTCCAAGGTCGCAGGTGCGAAAACACCAGAACCAGACCAGTTAAAACTATGCAAAAACATCCGAACCTCGTCTGAATCACACCCGAGGCCCCCGGGACCCCGTCTAAACACACCAACAAATTCTATAACCTAAATCGGACTCGCTCGAGGTCTCAAACTATATCAAACAACACCGAAAATGCCAATCGCGCCATGAATCAAACTACGAACTTCCAGATCTTCCAACTTTGAAAACTCGTGTCGAAACTAATCAAATCAACCCAGAACGATGCCAAATTTTGTAGACAAGTCCCAAATGACAAGACGGAGCTATTCCAACTCTCGGAATCGCATTCTGACCCCGATAGCACAAAATTCAACAATGGGTCAAACTTCTCCATTTTCCAAACTTCAACTTTTCCAACTTTCTCCGATTTGCCTCAAACTACTCTACGGATCTCCAAATCCATTCCGGATGCACGCCTAAGTCCAAAATCACCATACGAAGCATTTAAGATCATCCAAAACCGATTCCGAAGCGGTTCACTCCAAAGTCTAATTCCGATCAAATTCTCACCGCTTAAGCTTCCAAAACCAAATTCCTTCTCCTAATTCGACTCTGAAATATCCGTTAACTGAATTCAACCATGCACGCAAGTCGATACTCATATTATGAAGCTGTTCCAGACCTTAAGCCGCCAAACGGATCTTGATTTCTCAAAACGACCGTCTGGGTCGTTACACTCATGCTTACAAGAATAATCCAAATTTTTTGCACATTTAATTCACAAAACAGCAGTGTAGTTTTTTAGAAAACAACATATACATGTAATTCAAAGACGCACATAAACACGATATTCATGTTTCATGAAAAATCTAGTTATCTAATTAGATGTGAGTGAGCTCTAATACTAATTGACGGATTATTATAAGTAGCGGATGCACTTCCAGTATCAAAATCACTTGTAATCTAGACAACTAGTATAAACAGAATTTCACGGGTTATCTCTTGAAGCGTGAACAGAGCTCCTCTATCACGTGAGCCTCTAATTCATAGCAATCCAATAATATCTCCACCACCTGCACGATCACGATCTTCGAACGTTCCATGGTCTTCTACTGTGTTACCCAAATATATCCGAAAATAGCAATTTTATATTGGCTTAAATTTTTGGCCACCATGTTCTTGTCCCTCTAAGTGGAAAACATTATGTATTTATAGCACAAGTTTGAAGGGTTAAAACCCTTTTCTAAAACCTGTTGTATTTTCTTTTCCACCAGAAAAATGATTCCTTTATTTCCTATTATTTAGGCACAGCAGGGACCACATATTTAAATAACAAGGCTTCCAATTAAGGAATTAATTTTTAGTTTCCGAAATTAATATCCACCATAATTAGTTACGAATTATTCCACTAAGAATTCGTAATGCACTCCTTATTCAATTTCAAAATTCATCCATAATCTAATTTAACTCCCCATGTGAAGATTCAGATACTAATCAATTAAATTAAATTATTGACGATTTATTTTATTAATTATTTTCTTAAATTTTTTTCTTGACTTATTTCGTGTGTTGGATACAAAATCTACCGGTCAGGTTTACACATTAAAGCTTATAAGCTTTCATAAAGGTGAATAAGCAATCTCCGAACCGAGACATGGATTCCATCAACTAATTATTATTTCGCTAATGTACATTATTATATCCAATTTACCAGGCATACCTATCCACAAAAGAATCTTGCCTTTCAATAAATTAAAACAATAATAATATACACAGCTAATAATAATAATATCAAGACTAAGAGTATAAGTACATTTAATGGCTAGAGAGTTTATTTTATTAAGTCAGTATAAAATACTTATCTCTACTTGGTTCGTTCAATACATATAAAATGTACTAGCACAAGAAGTTAGAATTAAACCATTCTCATAATCAAGATAAATTATATTTAATCTTGTCCTACAATCATCCATGATGGTTTGTCCAATTCCATTATTAGATTGTGAACTCAAACTTTATACTTACAAGAACCGATAATTTAATCTTCCGTGTATAAGCTAAACTCTATTCACTAAATCATCTACTATATAAGCAAATGACACAGACCAATATATGATCTTTTTGAAACTTTACTAAAACCGAATAAATAATTATTTCATAATAAATACTATATCTAAACTAAACGCATGGTTAGTAGTATTTATCCCAACAATAACCCTCTTAGACTTTTAACCATGAAAATTATTATAATATACTATATCCACCTGCATGGTTAATAGTATATGCCCAAACAATCTCCCACTTAGACTCATAACCATGCATCTGCAACTTTTTCAGGCATTCTTTTATGTGATTATAAAAGAATCTTGCTAAATTATTTCTGATGCAATCTTTGTCCAGTAGTGCTTTGTCGTAACTATCTAGTTTGGTATTAAACTCTTCAGGAATGCTGTTGCGGAAACTATCCCAAGAGTGTACATCGAGCTATGATTTTTCTTAGTATTCTCCCACTATGGCGAAGTACTACTAATATTAACTTCATTACCTTACAGTATTGAAATATTAGCGTCTTCTTACTATAGTGTTCACTGTTCAAATATTACTCCAACTCGATACAGGCATATTCTGCCTATTAAAGTTTTCCCACTACTGAAATGTAATGGAACGTAAATTCCAACGTTTGGGATTTGATGTTCTTGAACATCTAGTTATTTCTTTGCCTAGTTACTAGTTTACTTCTAGGAACATGTCACAACCCAAATCTCTCTCCGTAAGATGTCGTTGTCGCGCCCCTTTTTCTCGTGAAATCAGATTTCAACACGTGACAACTCTTTTAAAGGAGGCATTAAAAGAGAAAAGTCGCCACATAACGATTTTTAAGGTGCCTTATGGCACCTATTTGCAAATAACTCTGTTTGACTAGTTTACATCACGAAAGATGTCACGACCCAAGTTCGCCCTCCGTGAACATGTCGTGACGGCACCTAGTCTTTACGACTAGGTAAGCCTAACAATTTGCGGAAAGGAAACAAAATGCGAAAAAACTAATAAAACTGAATATAAACAATATAGAAGCGTTTAAGATGCCGCTCGGCATAAACCAGTACTATATCTCAAAAACTGAAGAACTCCCAAAATCCAGAAACTCACGAATCACAAGCTATGGATACTACATAGTGTTCTAACTCCGGAATGTCTAAATAAAAGAAATACAAAAGGGCTATAACTACAAGAGAGAATGGGGAGGGACTCCTTGGTCTACGGACGCGGCAGATATACCTCGAATTCTCTGAAGAATCGCCTTGCCTCAAGGGTAGTAGGTGTCACGCCCCAAGCCTGACCGCGTAGCCCCAGTCAAGCGCACCTGGGTGCCTATCCAATCCCACGTGTTACCCCGTATTTTCATTGCTCATTAATCAAGGAATTAGCCATTTATAATTAAAACACTTTTTTTTTGAAAAAACATACATAACATACATGGTTACTTAATGAGGTTTACAACTTACGTCGCCCAGCATACAAAATACATATTTACATAAGTTCGTAACCCACATTTACTGTCTACGGAGCCTCTAAGGATACAAAGGATAATACAATACTTGCCGGTAACAAGGCTCCGGCTATACCTTACACAAATACCCAAAACATGACTCCGGAATAAAAGCGGCATGAGCCACGCAGGGCCCCGAGAGGAAAGGGGCTCACCAATACAGCTGACGGAAAGTGAGGGGGAGCTATGGTCGGTGGACTGGAGTACCTGCTATGGATCCACCTACAATCATAACACGAATGTAGCGCCCCCGGCAAAAGGGACGTCAGTACATTTGAATTGTACTGGTATGTATGAACAAACTTTGCCCTAAGCAAGCTCAAACCATACACAAGTAACAAGTAGTAATGGAATCAACAATCAAATACACATGAAAGGAAACAATCAAGCCAAACAAGTTTACAATCTCTCCATCTCCCCTTCAACATTTTCACATCAATGATTTCACAACTTTCTCATATTTTCATTTCAATAGTGATTTCGATCACTTTCCACCCTTATTACCTCGGCCACCCTTATCACCCCAACCCACAATTTATCATTTTGTGTTGCGGCGCGCAACCCGATCCCACCGGACAATCACCTTTCACCAACAACACAACAACAACAACAACAATTCACAATGAACAACAACAACAATTCTCAAGGAATAACAACAACAATTCACAAGGAATCTCCATAACCATCAATACCAGTTCCATCATACTCAACAAATCATATGCATTTTATGTACAACGATAATTTTCCAAGACAAGCCATACATGTTATTACCACAGCTGTTCCGATTGCATCAATTACTATTTCCTTCCATCATTTGTTTCACAATTCTTACCACATAGCAGATTCACAATCACATACCTGGTTCATTGCCAATTACTTACACCATCTTATCGAAAGACATAACTACAAACACTCAACCGTACCAATCACAAGGATTTCACAGACAATCCACGTAGAAATCACATACCAAGCACTTAAATACCAAACAAGGTGATTTTATAGAGGTCAAAGTTAGCCATACATACCTGTAGTGGAATTTCCTCTTTAATTTCTACTTTCAATTCACCAAACAGCCTAGTACCGTCAATCTAGTTCACAAGTTAACACATATATCTTAGACTTGAGGTTCACAAATACAATCCGAACTTATTTAGGTGATCAACCGCTCCCTTTTGCAAAGCTTTACTCCTACCCAACTCCTCTTACTAGATATAAGATATTAAAGAACATGCATGTTGGGTTCAACTTATATTTTCAAGAATCAATTCATGAGAACCCCCTTTTTGTTTAAATATGAAAACCAATGAAAAGGGGTTGGGGATTTTTACCTGCAAGAACGAAAATGAAGATAATTACTCGAAATTTCCAGGCCTGGGTGACTTTGAAAATCAAATTGATGAAGATAAATCTTTCTCTCTCAAGAACCCTCTCTTCCATCTCTCTATTTTTTGATCAGAAAATGCGTTAAAATGATGGGTTGGGGTGTTTTATTGAAGAAGGGGTCGGGTTGAAAAATTAGAAAAATAGGAGCCCCGATGCGGAATGCTGTCAGGAATGCGATCGCATTCCTGACATGCGGTCCGCAGACCGGTCGCAGAGTGGCCCTTAAAAATGGGCAAAATTTAAAACATACTGTGCCGGTATGCGATCATTATGCGGTCAGCATACACGATTTGCGGTCGCATAATGCACCGCATTTTTGACCTCAAATTTGACTAACACACTGACTCACTTTGCGATAGAAATGCGCTCCGCATATCAGTTATGCGGTCGCATAATGGACCGCATTTTGACCTTATTTTTAACCAAATCACCGACTCATTATGCGGCAGAAATGCGGTCCGCATACTTGATTTGCGACCGCATTCTGGACCGCAAAATAGCACTTTTCTGGAAAAACTTGGTTCTTTGATTTTTAAATACTAACACATATTCGGAGCTTAACACGACGAGCTACTAGGTTTCGAGCACCAATTTTTACGGGGCCTTACAGTAGGGCCGAGCTGAAGAACCTGGATCTGCACACGAAGAACATCTGCAGGAAAGGGCATGAGTACACTACGGCGGTACCCGGTAAGTGCCGAGCCTAATCTCGATCGAGTAGTGACGAGGAAGGTCAGGGCCCTACCGATCATATACATATACATAAGGAAAACAAAACAGCATGAAGTAACACAGGAAAATAATAAGAATAACAACAATTACGACAAAGAGAGAGCATCACAGAAAGAATACAACTCAACACAGAGATAACAACGGGGGATCTACCATGATATCGTCCTGTAGCTCCCAAATGTAATTATCCAGCAACCGGGGATCTACCAGGATACCGTCCTGTAGTCTCCAAATGTAAATATCCAGTGGATCTCCCGGGTGTCGTCCCGTAGTCCAACTTATAGTGCACGGGGGATCTACCGGAATCCCGATCCGTAGTTCCCAAATGTAAATACCCAGTACTGGGGGAATCTACCGGGTGCAGTTCCGTAGTTCCATATAACTGTGCAGAGGGATCTACCGGAATATCAATCCGTAGTCCCAAATAAACAGGCATGGGGGATCTACCGGGAAATCGCCCGTAGTCCCAAAGTAAACACACAGCAACAACACGAAGAATATTCAATTCAATGCAATTTCATAACAAGGTAAACAAGTATTTCTAACCTATCATGCTACACAGAATTCAGATAAAGCAGTTTGAGCAAGTAAAACAATTGAATCATTTAGATGTGCTTTCCTAAGCTAACAGTAGGCTTAAATTTCAAGTAGTGTAAACAGGAAAGAAATACACAATTATAGTTACTTAATGCAAACCGGATTTTCAACCATTAGCACATGTACGCACTCGTCAGTTCACGTACAAGGCATTTCATATATCAACAATACCAAATCCTAAGAGGAGTTCCCCCACACAAGGTTAGGCAAGCCACTTACCTCGAACCAGCTCAATTAAATCGATACCACGTTCTTGCCACGAGTACCCGACTCCAAATGGCCCAAATCTATTCAAAGTAATTGCATAATGTAAATATAACTTCAAGTAACTAATTCAACTAATTAATTCGAAGCTAATACGCGTAATTAGGAAAATCGCCAAAAAATCCTCCCCGGGCCCACGTCTCGGAATCGGGTAAAATTTACAAATCCAGAATCGTCACACTCTCATGAGTTCATACATACCAAAATTATTCCAATCCGACATTAAAATCTTGATCAAAACCCCAAAATTAGGCCCAAGGACTTTTCCAAATTTCCACCCCAAATTCGAATTTAAAGGATGGAATTAAGCATAGATTCGTGGAAATTAACCAAAACCCAGTAAGTGCCGAGCCTAACCTCGGTCGAGTAGTGACAAGGAAGGTGAGGGCCCTACCGGTCAATTACTTACCCAAAACACCTAGGTGAAATCTCTCCAAAAATCGCCAATCCCCGAGCTCCCAAGTCAATTTCCAAGGTTTGGAGTCCAAACCCTCGATTCTGCCCTTTTTCTGACCAGCAAATCTGCTTCTGCAGCCATGGGACCGCACCTGCGATCCCGCTTCTGCGACAAACGGACCGCACCTGCGACTTTTCATTAAAGTCCAGCTTCCGCACCTGCGACCTCTTGTCCGCAGATGCGGTGCCGCTTCTGCGATAACAGGGCCGCATCTCCGACCAACCCCAAATCGCCTCAGACCGCACTTGAGGTCCTCCAACCCCTTCTGCGGTGCCGCACCTGCGGTTGCATACACGCAGGTGCGGTTATGACAGGTTCAGCCAACTTCAGATTTCTCCTAAGTCCAATTCAACTTCCGTTAAGCACCCGAAACTTACCCGAGGCCTCCGGGACCTCGACCAAACATGCCAACCAATCCTAAAACATCATACGAACTTATTCCAACCCTCGAATCACATCAAACAACGCTAATACCACAAATCACTCTCCAATCCAAGCCTAAGGATTTCCAAAACTTCAAATTTCCGCTTTCGATCAAAAAGCCTATCAAACCTCGTCCGAATTACCTGAAATTTTGCGCACACGTCCCAAATGACACAACGAACCTACTCCAACTTCCGGAATTCCATTCTGACCCCGATATCAAAATCTCACTATTGAATCGGAAACTTCGAAAATTCGACTTTCGGCATTTCAAGCCTAATCAAGCTACGGACCTCCATAACACAATCCAAATACGCCCCCTAAGCCCGAAATCACCCAATGGAGCTAACGGAACCAACAGAATTCCATTCCGAGGCCGTCTTCACACTGCTCCGACTACGGTCCAAATTCTAAAGTTTAAACTCTCATTTAGGGACTAAGTGTCCCAAAACACTCCGAAACTCCAAACGGATCCTCCCGGCAACTCAAAATAGTAGAAATAAGCATAGGAAAACCAGTTAATAGGGGATCGGGGCATTAATTTTTAAAATGACCGGCCGGGTTGTTACATCCTCCCCCTCTTAAAACATTCGTTCGTCCTCGAACGAGCATAGAGACATAAATGATGTAGTGAAAAGATGAGGGTAACGGCTGCGCATATCCTGCTCGGTCTCCCAAGTTGCCTCCTCGACCGGCTGACCCCGCCACTGAACCTTCACTGATGCAATATTCTTTGACCTCAGCTTCTGAACATGCCTATCCAATATCTCCACTGGCTCCTCAATGTAAAATAGATCCTTGCCCAGCTGGACTTAACTGAAATCCAACACGTGTGACAGATCACCGTGATACCTCCGGAGCATAAAAACATGAAATACTGGATGAACTCCTGCCAAGCTGGGAGGTAAGGTAAGCTCATAAGCAACCTCCCCAACACGCCGCAATATCTCAAAAGGACCAATAAACCTCGGACTCAATTTCTCCTTCTTCCCAAATCTAATAACGCCCTTTCATAGGCAAAACCTGAAGCAAGATCCGCTCTCCAACCATGTAGGAAACATCACGAACCTTCTGATCGCATAACTCTTCATTCTGGACTTGGATGTACAGAGTCTATCTTGAATCACCTTAACCTTCTCCAAAGCATCCTGTACCAAGTCTATGCCCAATAATCTAGCCTCGCCCGGCTCGAACCAACCCACTGGGGACCTACACCGCCTACCATACAAGGCCTCATACGGTGCCATCTGAATGCTGGACTGATAGCTGTTGTTGTAGACAAACTCAGCCAGTGGCAAGAACTGATCCCAAGAACCTCCAAACTCCATCACACATGCATGGAGCATATCCTCGAGAATCTGAATAGTGCGCTCGGACTGTCCGTCCGTCTGGGGGTGGAATGCTGCGCTCAACTCTACCCGAGTGCCCAAATCATGCTATATGACCCTCCAGAACCGTGATGTGAACTGAGTATCTCTATCTGAAATAATGGAAACTGGAATGCCATGTAGACGGACAATCTCCCGGATATAAATCTCCGCAAATCGCTCCGAAGAATAGGTGGTACACATAGGAATGAAGTGACTTGGTCAGCCGATCTAGAATCACCCAACTATGAAGTCCGTGGGAGCCCAACTACGAAGTCCATGGTGATCCGCTCCCACTTCCACTCCGGAATCTCTATCTATTGAAGCAACCCACCCGGCCTCTGGTACTCATACTTTACCTGCTGACAATTGAGGCACCGAGCTACAAACCCAACTATATCTTTCTTCATCCGCCTCCACCAGTGCTATCTCAAATCCTGATACATCTTCACGGCACCCGGATGGATGGAATACTGCGAACTATGGGCCTCCTCTAGAATCAAGTCCCGAAGCCCATCAACAATTGGTACGCAAAGCCGACCCTGTATCCTCAATACCCCGTCTTACCAATGGTAACATCTCAGGCATCACTCGCAGAAACTTGTCCTTGAAGACACACAAATGAGGGTCATCAAACTGACGCTCCCGGATACGATCAAAGATGGAAGACCGAGAAACCACACAAGCAAGGACTCGACTGGGCTCCGAAAGATACAATCTCACAAACTGGCTGGCTAAGGCCTGAACATCCATCGTCATGGGCCTCTCTGCCACTGGTAGATAAGCCAATCTCCCAAAACTCTTCGCCCGGCGACTCAAAGCATCAGCCACCACATTGGCCTTGCCCGGGTGATACAGGATAGTGATATCATAGTCCTTCAGTAGCTCTAACCACCTCCTCTGGCGCAAATTAAGGTCCTTCTGCTTGAACAGATGCTGCAAACTCCGGTGATCAGTATAAATCTCACAAGGCACACCGTACAAATAATGATGCCAGATCTTCAAGGCTTGAACAATAGCAACTAACTCAAGATCATGGACAGGATAATTCTTCTCATGCACTTTCAACTGTCTGGACGCGTAGGCAATCACCCTACTGTCCTGCATCAATACCGCTCAGTTTTGACAATATAGACAATGACGAATAAGTCAAGATATGGCCGGAATACATTGTGCATCAAATGCATGAAGGCTGCTGGGGCATTGGTCAGCCCAAATGACAGAACAAGGAACTCGTAATGACTATACCGAGTCCTAAAGGCAGTCTTCGGGATATTTGGCTCCCGAATCTTCAACTGATGATAGCCTGAACGCAAGTCAATCTTAGAAAACACACGATCACCCTGTAACTGATCAAACATGTCATCAATACGAGGCAAAGGATAACAGTTCTTAACTGTAACCTTGTTTATCTGGCGATAACCAATGCACATTGATCACGCCCAACTCTAGTCCTAAAAAAGATAAGCGGTCGCTGCAAATATAATCTGGTCTAAAAGTCCAGAGTCGAATCCCACAGAGAACTAAGGCTTAGCTATATCTGTTTAATATCACTAAGAAGACAAGTTTGAACAATTTTCTAAATTATAAAGATTGAGATTTATATTTCTAACTAATTAACTAGCAAATACCACAAAGCGGTAAAATTATCAACTAACAGGCAAAGGGTTGGATACTAAATTAAGGAGGTCTAGAGTTATGATTTCCCCAATTGTTGGAATCCTTACAGCTATGTTCCCTACAATTTCGCCGATGTATTCTCTACTGATCGTGAGCACTTTAGGTGCCGTAATTCTCTCTCGAGCAACTACAACAATTTATTAGACATATTCTCTCGAACTACGCTAGTTGGCTTCATCTAACCGCTCACTATGACCACGACAAGACTTTGTTATTTCTAAACCTACCTTTATACCCAATGTATTGATTTCTCACATACATTAGGAGTGACGTTGTTAAGCAACTACCTAAATATGTACTCTCTCTCAAGCAGTACACACTAAATAGGCACAGTCAGAGAAATCATATACTACTAGGACTGAATCAACTGTAAGGGTATCAATACTGACATTTCTCACATAAGCTAGATACGCGTCACACCCCTTATCAACCATACTTTGAGCCTTAAGGAACGAAATAAATCTACCGAAAGTATGATCTAAGGTACCCCTCCACTCTACTCGTGGTACACATGGCATAGCCAGCGTCACGATTTTTGCATGACAATCAAGAATAGCATAATGGGGCGACAACCAGTCCATGCCCAAGATAACATCAAAGTCTACCGTGTTGATCAATAACAAATCGGCTCTGGTCTCAAAACCACTAAGAGCAATCAAACACGACCAATAAACGCGGTCCATAACAAGAGAATCTCCAACGGGAGTAGAGACATAAACAGGGGAACTCAAAGAATCTCGAGATACGCCCAAATGCGGGGCAAAATAAGAGGAAACATAAGAATAAGTGGAGCCTGGATCGAATAAAATCGATGCATCTCTATGCCAGACAAGGATAATACCTGTGATGACAGAGTCGGAGGCGACAACCTCAGTGCGAGCAGGAGGGGCATACTATCTAGCCAGGTCTCCCCCTCTAAGGCGACCTCTACCTCCCCGACCTCCACCTCTAGCTGGCTGAGCAGGTGGGGCAGCAACTGGTGCTGTGATCATAGCTTGAGAACTCTGCGGAGCACGCTGTGACTGAGAAGTCTGTTGAGGCGCACCCCTCCCTAGTCTAGGGCAATACCTTACCACATGGCGTATGTCACCACACTCAAAACAACCTCGCAACTGACGTCTCGATGAGAACTGTGTGGTACGGGTACTCTGAGACCCCTGAACACCTGAAACACTGTGCGAAGCCTGAAACGCAAATTGAGCTGGCTGACCCACAAAACCTCTACCATTCCATACTCTTCCTGCTAAATAAGGGTCAGTGGATCTCTCCGGTCTACGAGGTCTCCTCGCCTCCCTATACTCTCTCTCCTGACTTCATCTGTCCTCTCTCTCCTGGACCCATCTGTCCTCTACTCGGCGAGAGATCCTCACCACCCGCTGAATTGGGACCATAGGCTGTGTCGCTATGACACCTGGAACCTGACCAATGTGAACTCGATGCTCTGGAGTGGGGACAGCGGGAGTCTGGACCTCTCCCCCGATCTGTGAAGTAGTTGGTACAACCTGAATCAATCCCGCCTTAAACAATGTACCATACATGCTTAGGAACTGTGTTAAGGTCTCTCGAAGTGTTGGAGTAGTAGTAGCAGTAGGCGTATCAGGTGCCTGGGCTCCAGCTGGAACTGCTAGTGGCTCATCTATAGCAGCTCACACGGGTGCTCTGGATGCACCGCGTGCGTGTCCTCAGTATCAACCCCAGCCCCGACCTCTGACGGCTCTCGCAGGGGGCACGGGTGTCTGGTCACCTCCAGTAGCACGTGTCCTCACCATCTGTGAGAGAATGGAAGATAGAAGTTTAGAATTTCGATATAAAAAATCTTGTATGACAGGGAAGTCAAATGAAGTGGAATTTTTCCTAACGGTTACATAGCCTCTCGTAGATAAGTACAGACGTCTCCGTACCGATCCGCGAGACTCAAATAAACCTGCTTGTGATTCATGACTCCTATGAACCTAGAGCTCTGATACCAACTTGTCATGACCCAAGTTCGCCTTCGTGAACATGTCGTGACGACACCTAGTCTCTACGACTAGGTAAGCCTAACAATTTGCAGAAAGGAAACAATATGCGGAAAAACTAATAAAACTGAAGATAAACAATATAGAAGCATTTAAGATGTCGCTCGGCATAAACCAATACAATATCTAAAAAACTGAACATCTCCCAGAACCCGGAAACTCACGAATCACAAGCTATGGATAGTACATAGTGTTCTAACTCTGGAATGTCTAAATCAAAGAAATACAGAAGGGCTATAACTACATGAGAGAATGGAGAGGGACTCCTCGATTTGCGGATACGGCAGATATACCTCGAAGTCTTTGAAGAATCGCCTCGCCTCAAGGGTAGTAGGGCCGAGTCGAAGAATCTGGATTTGCACACGAAAAACATGTTCTGGAAAGGGCATGAGTACACCATGTCGGTAGCTAGTAAGTGCCGAGCCTAACCTCGATCGAGTAGTGACGAGAAAGGTCAGGGCCCTACCGGTCATATACATATACATAATGAAAACAAAGCAGTATCAAGTAACACAAGAAATAATAAGAATAACAACAATTACAACAGAGCGAGAGCATCACAGAAAGAATACATCTCAACACAGAGATAGCTACCGAGGATCTACCAGGATATCGTCCTGTAGCCCCCAAATGTAAATATCCAGCAACCGGGGATCTACCAGGATACCGTCCTGTAGTCCCCAAATGTAAATATCCAGTGGATCTACGGGGTGTCGTCCCGTAGTCCAACTCATAGTGCGCGAGGGATCTACCGGAATCCCGATCCGTAGTCCCCAAATGTAAATACCCAGTACTGGGGGAACAGGGGGATCTACCGGAATATCAATCCGTATTTCAAAATAAACAGGCAAGGGGGATCTACCGGGAAATCGCCCGTAGTCCCAAAGTAAACAAACAACAACAACACGAAGAATGTTCAATTCAATCCAATTTCATACCAAGGTAAACAAGTATTTCTAACCTATCATGCTGCACAGAACTCAGATAAAGCAGTTTGAGCAAGTAAAACAATTGAATCATTTAGACGTGCTTTCCTAAGCTAACAGTAGGCTTAAATTTCAAGTAATGTAAACAGGAAAGAAATACACAATTATAGTTACTTAATGAAAACCAGATTTTCAACAATTAGCACATGTACACACTCTTCATCTCACATACAAGGCATTCCATATATCAACAATACAAAATCCTAAGGCGAGTTCCCCCACACAAGGTTAGGCAAGCCACTTACCTAGAACTAGCTCAACCAACTCGATACCACGTTCTCGCCACGAGTACCCGACTCCAAATGGCCCAAACCTATTCAACGTAATTGCATAATGTAAATATAACTACAAGTAACTAATTCAACTAATTAATTCAAAGCTAATACGCGAAATTAGGAAAATCGCCCAAAAATCCTCCCCGGGCCCACGTCTCGGAATCGGGTAAAATTTGAAATTCAGAATCCTCACACTCTCCCGAGTTCATACATACCAAAATTATTTCAATCCGACATCAAAATCTTGATCAAAACCCCAAAGTTAGGCCTAAGGAATTTTCCAACATTTCTCCAAATTTCCACCCCAAATTCGAATCTAAAGGATGTAATTAAGCATAGATTTGTGAAAATTAATCAAAACCGAGTAAGAATTACTTATCTAAAGCACCCAGGTGAAAACTCTCCAAAAATCACCAATCCCCGAGCTCCCAAGACAATTTCCAAGGTTTTGAGTTCTAACCCTCGATTCTGCCATTTTTCTAACCAGCAAATCCGCTTCTGCGGCCATGGGACCGCACCTGCGGTCCCGCTTCTGCGGCAAACGGACCATACCTGCGACTTTTTATTAAAGTCCAGCTTCCGTACCTGCGACCTCTTGTCCGCAGATGCGGTGCCGCTTCTGCGGTAACTGGGCTGCATCTGTGACCAACCCCAAATCACCTCAGACCGCACCTGCGGTCCTCCAAGCGCTTCTACGGTGCCGCACATGCGGTCGCATACACGCAGGTGCGGTTATTACAGGTTCCGCCAACTTCACAATTCTCCTATGTCTAATTCAACTTCCGTTAAGCACCCGAAACTCACCCGAGGCCCCCGAGACCTCAACCAAACATGCGAACGAGTCCTAACACATCGTATGAACTTATTCCAACCCTCGAATCACATCAAACAATGCTAAAACTACAAATCACTCTCCAATCCAAGCCTAAGGATTTCCAAAACATAAAATTTCCGCTTCCGATCAAAAAACCTATCAAACCTCGTTCGAATTACCTAAAATTTTGCATACACGTCCCAAATGATACAACAGACCTACTCCAACTTTCGGAATTCCATTCCGACCCCGATATCAAAATCTCACTATTGAACCGAAAACATCAAAAATTCAACTTTTGGCATTTCAAGCCTAATCAAGCTACAGACTTGCAAAACACAATCCGAACACCCCTCTAAGCCCAAAATCACCCAACGAAGCTAGCGGAACTAACCGAATTCCATTTTGAGGCCGTCTTCACACTACTCCGACTACGGTCCAAATTCTAAAGCTTAAACTCTCATTTAGGGACTAAGTATCCCAAAATACTCCGAAACTCCAATGGATCCTCCCGGCAACTCACAATAGCAGAAATAAGCACGAGAAAAGCAGTTAATAGGAAATCAAGGCATTAATTCTTAAAACAACCGGCCGGGTCATTACAAAAGATCGGGTAAAGGCTCAAGTTACCTCAAGGAGAAGGTGTTAGGCACTCCTCGAGGTGCACAACTGTGGGTACCTGCCGAACTTAAATTATATAAATTAGTCTATGTAATCAATAAATAAACGGAGAGCACAAAATTTGAGAATTTTATTATAACAAGATTTTGAACAGAGGGGTACAACTATTTTTGATTCTAGTAGAAAAGAATGAAAATGGGGGGGGGGGGAGTCCTATGTTTTTTAGCCTAAAGGATCACCCCGTGCAACATAAATCATATTTCGTAACTCCCTCGACATGGGGTGTTACTCATATTATTCAGCGGGCACAGACTATCATCTCCTGCTACCCGATTACAATGTTAAAGTTGTTTACCTAAGAGCGCTCTTATTCAATTCTAAGTCGTGCCCTACGCGTGCACTACCCGTCCCATACCTATGGTCCAAGAGGTTTTAGAACTCTATTTGGATCGTTCTATACTTTGTCTAGGCTGCTCAGAAATGCAAAAAACTAGGCGACAAGCAAAACATGTAAAGACATCACATATAAAGCAGTTAAGGGGTCACATTGACCTCCACACTTAAGCAGCAAATGCATGCAAACACACATGCTAATTAGGAGGCCGTAGAATCCAGAATCTCAAACATATAGACATGCTTTCTAGGCGATTTTTTGGAGTCAAAGTATGTAGGCAGTTTCAGATGCAGGATATCGCTCATAGACATAATTATTCAGGTATTACAAGATGCCTATTGCAAGTTTTAAGTTAGCAATCCTATATGCCTTATGCCTAGGTGATCTACCCTGTCGAATATAACTGAATCTGCTGGGAAAAGTCCCAGAATTATTCATACGATGTACATGAATCAGTGTTTGAATGGTTCATCATTAGCCAATTATAGCAAGCAATAATTTCCTATAAGAAAGATCTCTAACGCACAACACTTTAGCGCTTATTTTATCGTCATATCCTAATCCTATAGGCATAACTTCTAGGTGAGTAACGCCAAGTAGAATAATTGGGAATCCTATAAGCATGATCTCTAGTAGGCGATGAGAACTGTAAGAAACATCAATGATAATAATTTCTATAGGTCGGTTCCTAATCCATTTGGAAGTAGTTATCAGAGTGATTACTTCCTATATGCATGATGTCTATAAACATGCAACAACAGACATATCATTTGAACTTATAATTAATAGTAAACAAGTAGTGTGTGTGTGATTCTCCTAATATCATGATTTCTGTAGTGCTCATGTAATCGAACAACACGTATTGCAAATACATTGTCAAGTCCTATAGGTATGTTATCTACCCACTGTGCATATAGATATCAAATTCTGCCCATTCCCCTTTTATTAACACCCCAATTGTTTATACAAAAGGTTATTATAGGCCCAACAACGAGTAAAAAAAAGTGTTACATAATAGTTAGTATAGGCCTACAGCAGGCCTAAATAAAATACCGAGCATTGCCTGGGCCTTAAAGAACTTTTACATAGCATACCCAGACCTTCAACAAAGAGCCACATTCAATGCACGACTCAGGGATCCATAGAGGAGTCCAGAACCAATTTACTCAACCATACACCAAGTGTTACACCATTCAAATCAGCTAATTCAGGTACACAACACATAACAGGGGAAAGTAGAGTGAATAGGAACAGTTTTGAGATTGAGGGAGCGACTAAGGACCAAGCCCTAGTGTGTCAAAGTTCACAAGGGTCTCAATTGGACCCCACGAGCAATGCTCACAGTAGGGGGGCCAACAATAGAACCTAGGTAGCCTTGGCTTTCAGCCGGCTAAGAATGAACAGTTCAGAATAGCATAAGTTGCAAGTAAGGAGAGTGGACAGAAGTTAGGGGATACATTTATATCCTAAAGTAGACATAGCCAAATTGAGCATATAGAGTAATTAACTAAATAGGCCAGTAGGTTTAGTAGGATAACAAAGCACAATATAGATCTCCTCATATTGAAAGAAATTGGGGAAGAAACAGGTTGGCAAGGTATATATAGATTATAATTTATGACACTAAACCAATTGAGACCTAAATGCATCCTAGGGTCATGCTAATCAGTATTTAGACATGATGGGGACACACATTGTGATAAACACTAGAAGAAACAGGGTATCTAATGAACAAAAGACAGACTGGGCAACATATTAGCATAGAAGCAAGATCATTGTCGATCGAAAATGGTTTTAATACAAATTGCAACATATTGCACATGCAAAATAGACATTGTAGAGATTCAGGACAGTGTGAGATAGCAGACACATGTAGGTATTCTGGGATTGACACAATAGAATAATTAACTAGAAAAGATCTAAGTTATGTCATAAAGCAAAATGGTTCAAACAGGGTAGAGAGATCAAGTTGAGATAACTATCAAGATCTCAGTCAATCACTAATGGGGTAGGGGGATCATGCTGAGTGATAAAATAGCAGGTGAACATGTCACAATTAACACAGGAAGTTCTAGCACAAGTATGAAACATTCACTACAGAGATTAAGGGCAAAGCAAATGAGCATGTATTTGGGAACATCCAGACACCCATACAC
Source organism: Nicotiana attenuata (assembly GCF_001879085.1). Lineage (NCBI taxonomy): Eukaryota > Viridiplantae > Streptophyta > Magnoliopsida > Solanales > Solanaceae > Nicotiana > Nicotiana attenuata. Next base: position 78,888,034 of record NC_031995.1, on the reverse strand, counting down.
TTAAGAGGATCAGATTATCCAAGTTAGACATGGGAAAACTCGGCACTAGTAGCATTAGGAGGAAGCTTGATACTAACAGACTTAGAACAAGGTAGAATTAACAAAATCGTGCACAAAAGTAATCCATAAAACATATTAAGCCAGGAATTTCAGAGGTGAGAACACATGCAAATCAAAGACGCATAGGAATGAAATTGCAAGAGTCGAGTAGCTTACTAGTTAAACTGACAACAATAAAGAACAAAAGATCCACAAGAACCCAGAAGCCTCGATGCGTCAAAGTTCCTAAGAGATTCAACGAACTCAAGGCAATGCTCACACCAAGAACAGGTAACAAGATGCTAATGGCCTGGGCTTTCAGCCGGTCAGTACAGAATACCAAGCAAGAGAATAGCAAAAACCCCAAATATAGTAAAAATAGATTTCAAAGTCTATCCCAAAAGGGAAAATGAGGCGGTTTATATAGTAGTCAAAAATCGAGCAAACATATAAGGAAACAAAATAATTTAAACAACAAACAAGGAAAAGAAACATGTAAATCGATTTGAAATCAATTTAAGAAAGAAAATCTGTAAGCCCTATGTTTTTAGGGAAAGTGTAAATCAGCAGAATCTAAACAAAATTGGACTCACAGTGTAGTATTGAACGTATATAGATGAAATAGCGCTCAAAATAAAAGATTTGAACCACTTTGGTTCGATTTAGGAAGATATTGCTTGTCATGTTTAGGCAAGCACCTAGGTAACACCAAAAACGGACAACCAGTACCAAAAGGATTCAAATATGGCAAGAGAATAGTGGTCGAATCCCAATATTAGTGGGATTAGGAGAGGGAATTAAGGGAAGGCGGCTAGGGTTCTTCAGAAGAAAGAAGGGAAGATTGAGAGTGTTTAGGGGCAGCAGGTTAATGGGAAATGGGAATAGGGTTTCTGGGTTGGGGTTAATTAAATGAAGATAATGAACAAGGGGAAGTTGATCTTGAGAGATCAACGGTCAGGATTAAAAAATGAATGGGGCAGGTCAATTGTAATGGGTACCGATCGGGTCTTGTGTTAACGGATTGTTTGGTTTGGACTTGGATTACTGGGATAAGGTATTGGACTGATTCTGGTCCGAATTTTTTTTTAAAATTGGGATGTTATTTAAATACCTAAAATTTATCAAAACAATTTATAAAAATGCTAAATAAATAAATAAAAAATATTATTTGTGCACTAAAATGATTAACAATAATAATTTAACATTAAAAAAATATATAAAGCTATCTTGACACAAATAGTATAGATAATAGCAGTTATATATGAATATAGGCTATTATTGCAAAATTAGATAAATAGCTTAAAATGCTAATGTAATTGCATGAAATGAAATAAAAATATTTGAGACATATATTATAGGTACAAAATAATAATTTAGGTAACTAAGTCATCACAAAATATTTTAAAGGGATAATTAATAAATATTTATATAATTTAAATGCAAGAAAATTAATTTGAGAGCTCTAAAAATATGGAAAATTATAGGAAATGCTTGTATAGACTTGTAAACAAAATAATGATGCATAAAATGCCATTTTGAAGGCATGTATATATTTCAAAAATATGAGGGCAAAATTGGGTATCAACATGCAACCCGATCTAAATCTATACTATATTAAAAGCACGAAGGCCCTTAGCGAAATATCGTTCGCCTTTTATACCCTTTAAAGATAGATTTCACACTAAACAAAATAGTTATTTAATTATTTTCCTAATAGTTAGCACTTGGAAATCAAATAAAATTATAGTTATAAGATATTTCCTTATTTGAACCATTTAGAAAGTCCTAATATTTAAGAATTTAAATCAAGTAAGCTTTTATTTAAGTAAATTCTTTCCTTGTTTGTATTGAATAAAATAAGTACTTGCGTTTAAGTATGATTCTTCCTTATAGATTAAATAATCCTAATTCCACACAAAGGACATATTCAAAATTAACTTTGTAATTACGAGTATGTTTCTTTCTCTGGATACAAACGAACAAAAACATTCTTAATAATAAATAAAAGAATAAGCCGAATATTGTATTTATCGGAAAATAACGAAGGTTTTGGATTTGAAAAAATTAGTTAGTGTTAGATGGAAGAATTATTTTGAAATCTAACATTTTTGTTAGTTGTCATGTTTTGAATTTAAAAAATAAATATTCTCGAAGGATAAAAATAATTGTTCATGTTCGAGGAATTAACATAACAATAAATATAAGTATTTAAAATACCTTATAACATAAAATTTTATAGAGAAAGTTATATAGAGTTAACTGTCACATAGTGAAAATTGATCTATATACCAACTTTTATACCTTTTGAAAAACAAATTTTTTCTTCAAAAAGTATATCTACGTTTAAAATATTTATCCAACGTGTAGAACTAAATCTAAATTTAATTTTAACATGTATTTTATATTTTTACTGCTTCTAGAATAGTATTAGCGCAGTCTTTTTAGAACCTGTGAATTGCATATAATTTTATTACAATCATAGACACTAGGTTCTTTACTAATTTGTTGAAACAATTACTATATTTTTTTCTTATTATTTAAAGTATATAGCACAATTTGTATTTGCGAAAAAAAAGGCATATATCGCCAGTTAGTTAAATTATTTGTGTTTTTTATAATGAACTTAAGAATATATAAATTTTCAAATAAATTTTAAGTAATAACTTAAATGTTCAGGGATTAATGTGTTCTTGCTAAAACTAAAAATGAAGAATGATAACTTGTGAAATTAATGTAATAATATTATAAATTTATAATAATTTTTAAGTTGAATATATTGACTGACATGATTGAGGGTTTATATGGGGTATACGTTTTTTGCTTGTTGTGTTAACTAGATAGGTTCAACAACTACTATTGTCAAGAACTTATATTTTTCTACAATATTTATTTTATCACTCAAACATAATTTTTAATAGAATATTTATGTAATATTTTAGTAGTTTATACTCATCTAGATACTGTTCACGCGCAATGGTTCGTATTTTTATCCTTTAATAATAGCTTTCGCGTTGCACAAAATAATAATTTAAGTTATTTTTTTAAATTGTAAAAATCGCCATTTAATTATTTTTCTAATATTTATGAATAATCGCTTAATAATTTTCCTAACTCTTAGGACTTTGATCTAAAAATTATGTTATGTGATTGTAGTCCTTCATATAATCTCTATTTAGATTTTGAGGTATTGAATTCGAAGCATTTCACGAGTTTTGTTTTATATTGGATTTACGAGTATTTCTTTGTTATAAAAATTTAGGTTTAGTAGTCCTTATTTCTTGGTGTATGTGTCCTTATTTTCCTCTCTTTTTTCCCAATTTTAGGAGTACTTTTTCAAGATTTATGAGTATTTCTTTTAAATAATAAAATGCTCATTGAATTATTTTTCTCATATTTATAACTTTAATATATATCAACTAAGATTTTGTTATTAAATTATACTTGGGAGTAAGAATAAATATTTAGCAATCACAAACATAGTAATCTCAATCAATTTTTTAAATTGATGTACCAAGCTTAAATAAGAAAATATTTTAATTTTCAGAAAATAAAAGAAAGAGAAGTGTTGGTAATATTCAAACACTAATGGTTGTACTAACATAAAGTACCAAAAGTGATGTCATAGCGTATTTTTATTACACTTA
>NC_031995.1:78848911-78884331 GCF_001879085.1 Nicotiana attenuata | reverse complement strand
AGTTCGCCCGTACCCCTTGTCTTTAGTATTTTGGACGGTCCTCTACTAATTTTCGCCCCTAGTTTCTCGACCATAGGAAAAATGAAGTATTTTATTGAGATGTGACCGAACCCATAGGGCTGCCTACGTACTCCTACTTAACGGGAATCAGGTCAAGCGTAGTTCAGTTACATCAAGTGAATAAATGTATACAATCCTAAACGTAGTATCTCTTGACTGCGTATGAGTTGATAGGTTTTAGAAAAATCTCTCCGTCCATTTCCACAAGTATATTTCTCCTCCTATTAGTACTCGATGAACCATGTAAGGACCTTGCCAGTAGGGTGAAAACTTCCCTTTGGCTTCATCCTGAAGTGGGAAGATTCGCTTTAGCACTAACTGCCCCGGTGTGAATTTTCTAGGCATGACCCTTTTGTTTAAAGATTTGGACATTCTATTCTGGTAAAGTTGACTGTGACATACCGCATTCATTATTTTTCCGTCAATGAGAGCCAATAGTTCGTAACGACTTTGCATCCATTCTGCGCCACTGAGTTCGGCCTCTTGTATGATTCTCAAAGAAGGAATTTCAACTTTGGCGGGAATGACGACTTCAGTACCATAGACCAGCAAATAAGGAGTTGCCCCGGTTGATGTGTGAACCGTGGTACGATATCCAAGTGGGGAAAATGGTAAATTCTCGTGCNGCAACTCCCTATACTTTTCTAGGTTACAAAGTTACTTATTTTAAAATATTAACTTAATGTAGACATTTTAAAACTTAGCATTTGATAACTTGATTTACATGTTCTTCGTATACTCATATTTCCAGGGGCGGATCTAGCGTGTAGTATACGGGTTCCCGGGAACCCAGTAATTTTTGCGTAGACCCTGTATTTTTGTTAAAAAATTTAATAAATATCTATTTGTGAACCCAGTTATTATCGTATATTAATTTGAAATTGCGACAGGAACCCATAACCTTAAAATTCTGGATCCGCCTCTGCATATTTCATTGATTGACGCTAAGCACACGTGCAACGCACGTACACTAAAGCTAGTATCAATATAAATACGGCTCTATGGCCTATATCGGTCATCAATCTGCTCAAGTCTCAATATTCAGTCATCTCACAAAAACACAATCCAATTTTATAACATGAGATAACACAATATCTCTCAAATACAGCTCAAACTCGTATCACCTACATGGAAACCAATAACATGTGAGACAGCATATCTACAATGCACAAAGACCAAGATACAATGTGTGGATGTAACCATCATGACTGTACAGTATGACTACGGCTAAGGCAAATAGCTCAACATGGCGAGAAAAGCCCTATCATGTCTCAAACAATTGAATAGGTAGCCTAGGCATAATTTCTAACATGAATAATATCCCACGTAGTCACATAAATGGACAAAACATGATATGAAAAAACCATGATAGCAAAACAAGGCATGTAATAGTATATGAACTACCCGCATCAAGAATACATCGGTGCACGCACCCGCGCCTGTCACCTTGCACGAATGTCACCCCGATAGATCTCATATAACATAGTTCCCAGGGTAAATACCCTCAAATCCATGTTTAGATATGTTACTTACCTCGAACAAGCCAAATCCAATACCGAGCAAGCCAAACAACATTCTAGAAATGCTATCCCGCGCAGACCAACCTCCAAACGGCTCGAAACGAGCCAAAAGCAACTCAAAACATCAAATAATGCCCAAGGAAATAATCTCAAATGATAAAGGTTGAATCTTTACTTATTTACTCAAAGTCAACCAAAAAGTCGAACTCGAGCCCGCAACTCGGAACCCAGCAGAACTCATAAAATCCGACAACACATTCAATTACGAGTCAAACTATAAAAATTTCAATCAAATCCATCTCCAAATCGATGTTCAAAACTCAAAAATTCACTTTAGGAAAGTTTAGACAAAAAATCCCAATTTTCTTTTTTAAAATTATCAATCAAATGACAAAAATGGAGATCGAATCACGGAATATAATCAAGAGCAAGTAGAAAATACATACCCAATCCATGTGGTGAAAATTGCCTCCGAAATTTCCCAAATTCGAGCTCCATAGCTTAATATACGATAAAATGTATGAAACCTTCAAAATAAAGTACTTTACACACTGCTTCATGAATACCCTTCGGGAATGTGAAAGAGGCCTTGCGTTCGTGAAGCACAAACTCGCTGCCCATAGAAAACACTCTTCACATTTGCAGCACGCACCTTGCGAACCGATGAACAAATGGCGCCTACCTTCACGAACGCGGCAAAGACTTCACTGACGCGATGACAAATCTCCCAGCTCTCACACTGCAATTCAATCGCAAACATACACATGCAAACGCGATGGTCTAACAACTCAAGCTCCGCGAACGCTCTACGCCAATCACAAACGCATAGAGCAAAAATGGCCAGCTCCAGCTTATACATTGCGATCGTGTCCGTAGCGTTGCGATCGCGAAGGCCATCTGAGACATCAGAATACTAGCAATTCAAAATGAAAGGAAATGGTCCGAAATAAATTTGAAACTCACCGGAGCCCCTAGGGACCCCGTCCGAACATACCAACAAGTCCCAAAACATAACTCGTACCTACTCGAGGCCTCAAATCACATATAACAATATCAAAATGATGAATCGCACCTCAATTCAAACTTGATGAACTTTTGAACATTCAGCTTTCCAAAACTTGTGTTGAACAATATTAAATCAATCCTGAATGAACTCAAATTTTGTACACAAGTTCCAAATGATATAGCGAAACTATTCCAACTCCCAGAACAACAATCCAAACCCGATATCATCAAGGTCAACTCCTGATTAATCTTATGAATATTCCAAACCTTCAAATTTCTAACTTTTTGCCAAATAGTGTTGAGACCTCCTAGAAACATCCAAATGCAACTCCGGGCATACATCCAAGTCCAAAATCACCATCCCAATCTAACAGAACCATTAAAACTCCGATCTGAGGTCAAATACATAAAAGTCAAACTTGGTCAACTCTTCCAACTTAAAGCTTTAAACATGAAAATCATTCTTCCAAACTAATCCTGAATCACCCGAAAACCAAGACAGGTGATACACGCAAGTCCTAATACAACATAAGAAGCTACTCATGCCCTCAAACTAGTGAACAAAGTGCAAATGCTCAAAACAACTTGTCAGGTAGTTACAGTGCTGATCCCATGAACCCCCGATATCCAAAAAACATGCACGTAGTATGTTCTCCAAGATCCGAATAGTGCGTTCAGACTGCGCGTCCGTTTGGGGGTGAAATGTTGTGCTCAACTCAACTCGTGTGCCTAACTCATGTTGCACATCTCTCGAGAAATGCGATGTGAAATGCATGCCTCGGTCGGAGATAATAGACAGCGTCGCACCGTGGAGATAAAAAATCTCTCGGATATAGATCTGAGCCCACTGCTTTGAAGAATAGGTAGCCGCCACCCGAATGAAATGTGCCGAGTTGGTTAACCTATCCACAATGATGCACATTACGTCAAATTTTTTCAAAGTTTGTGGTACACCAACAACGAAATCTATGGTAATACGCTCCCACTTCCACTCGGGAATCTCAAGTCTCTAAAGCAAACCCCCCGGTCTCTATTGTTCGTATTTCACATGCTGAAAGTTCAAACACCGAGCCACATACTCTATATATCTTTCATCATTCTTCTCCACTAATAGTGTTGCCTCAAATCCTGATACATCTTGGCGGCACCCTGATGAATAGAATACCGCGAACTGTGGGCCTCCTCAAGAATAAACTCACGTAGCACATCCACGTTGGGCACATATATACGGCCCTGCATCCACAACACCTCATCATCTCCAATAGAGACCTCCTTGGCAACATTGTGCTGCACTTTGTCCTTAAGAACAAGAAAATGGGTGTCGTCTAACTGGTGCGCTTTGATTCACTCATACAAAGAAGACCGAGAAACCATGCAAGCAAGAACCCGGCTAGGCTCCAAGACATCTAATCTCACAAAGTGATTGGCCAAAGCCTGAACATCTATGGCTAGTGGCCTCTTTGTTGCTGGTAAATATGCCAAACTGCCAATACTCTCGCCCTTTCTACTCAAGACACTGGCCACCACATTAGCCATCTCGGGATGATACAGAATAATGACATCATATTCTTTCAGCAACTCTAACCATCTTCATTGCTGCAAATTAAGGTCCTTCTGCTTGAAGATATGTTGGAGGCTCCGGTGGGCGGTATAGACCTCATAGGGGACACCGTACAGATAGTGCCTCCAAATCTACAATGCATGAACAACAACTACCAGCTCCAACACATGTACCGGGTAATTCTTATAATGAACCTTCAACTGCCAAGATGCATAGGCAACCACCCTACCATCTTGTATCAACACCACGGCAAGCCCAATATGTGATGCATCACAATACACAGTGTAAGACCTCGAACCCGTAGGCAACACCAATACTGGTTGTTGTCAATGCAGTCTTGAGCTTTTGAAAGCTCAACTCACACTCATCAGACCATCTGAAGAGAGCAGTCGTCTACGTCACCATGGCCAATGGGACTGAGATAGATGAAAACCCCTCCATGAACCGGCGATTATAACCCGCCAAACCCAAGAAGCTCCGAATATTTGTAGCTGAAGTAGGTCTAGGCCAATTTTGAACTGCCTCAATCTTCTTCAGATCAACTTTAGTGCCCTCGGAAGATACAACATGGCCTAAAAAGGCAACCGAATCCAACCAAAACTCACACATTGAAAACTTGGCATATAACTGACTATCTCTCAGATTCTGAAGTACGATCCGATGATGGTGCTCATGCTCCTCTCAATTGTGAGAAAAGACCAAATTATCATTAATGAAGACGGTCACAAAAGAATCTAAATAGGTCTTGAATACCCGATTCATCAAATCCATAAATGACGTTTGGGGCATTTGCCAAGCCAAACGACACCACTAGAAACTCATAGTGACCATACCGAGTTCGAAAAGCTATCTTAAGGACATCTGATGCCTTAATCTTCAACTGATGGTAGACATATCTCAAATCAATCTTCGAAAACATTTTGGCAACCTAAAGCCGATCAAATAAGTCATCAATCCTCGACAACGGATACTTGTTCTTGATAGTGACCTTGTTCAACTGCCGTTAATCTGTACATATCCTCCTCGAACCATCCTTCTTCTTCACGTACAACACTGGTGCACCTCAGGGAGAGACACTAGGTCAAATGATTCCCTTATCAAGCAAATCTTGCTATTGCTCCTTCAGTTCCTTCAATTCAGTTGGTGCCATATGGTATGGTGGAATAGAAATGGGCTGAGTGCCTGGAGCCAAGTAAACACAGAAGTCGATATCTCTGTCGGGTGGCATCCCCGGTATATCTGCAGGAAAGACCTCATGAAACTCCCGCACAACTGGTACTGAATCCATGGAAGGAACCTCCGTACTAGGATCGTGGATGCATGCCAAATATGCTTAGACACCCCTTCTCGACCATACGCCGAGCCTTCACATAGAAATGACCCTGGTGGTAGAATGACCACCGTCTAATCGGGGCAACCCCAATGTGGCAAAGGTCACCATCTTGGCATGACAGTCCAAAATAACATGATAAGGTGACAGCCAATCTATACCCAAGATAACATCAAAGTCCACCATACAAAGAAGTAGAAGATTTACTCTAGTCTTAAAACTCCCGATAGAAACCACACACGAGCGATAAACACGATCTACTACAATAGAATCTCCCACACGCTTGAACACAAAGACAAGAGCACTCAAAGAATCACGAGGCAGAACCATATATGAAGAAAAGTAGGATGACACGTATGAATAAGTAGAGCCTGGATCAAATAAAACTAAGGCATCCCTTTGAGGAAGCGCCACCTTTCAAGTCTTTTGCTTTTACTCCACCTCCAAATCCAAATACATGGCTACGACTTTGAGGTCCAGAGAATTTTTTGACAATCTCTATGCTAGGAAGAGACTGTTCAGACATCACCAATTCTTGGATTTGAGTCTGCAAAGTATATAACGAGTTTTTCGTCCGTACTCGTACAAATTAAAAGTAAGGTAGATGTTGAATTAACAAAAAGTACATGTTTCTCAATTGTTTCAAAATCAACAAGTGTGTTATTCTTCTTGGGAGTCTAAAACAAATAGTTACCAAATCTGGTGATTTGTCATCTTTTCCGCCCTACACATAAAATTAAACAATGTCAGATAGTGTCTACGAATATTCAAAGAAAAGAACTGAGATTTTATGATAACACCTTCTGATAAATAATTTCTCTAATTGGCTTGCTACCAATATGATGTAGCATCTTTAGCTCAGCCCTATTAGTTGTGTTCATGTTGCTTCTCGCTTATATTTGTATAACAATAATAGATGAAATATTATAAATAAATTCTAAAACAAAATATCATAGTATAAAATTAAAATATATGAGTAAGTATTATATGTCAAACCTGAAAACTTTCTAAAGAAAAATATTCCTTTACCAACCACTCTCATTCTTTCTTGTCTACTCCCTTTGGCACATTTCTAAGAGCCTCTTGGATTGGCTCACCCTTCACATACTTTGCATGCATTTGTCCTCTTCATTTATTCCATAATTCTTTCATCCAACCCAAAATATGATCGCGATGAATATCCATGTTATCAGTCTCAGATTTATCCTAAAATAAAATAATTTTTTTAGAAGTTTAGAGTATGTGAAAAGCTCTTCAGGAGCAAAGTAAAAATAGAACTTTCTAACAGTTTTTCGTAGTTAAGACTATTATATCATACTATGCAGTATGTAATTCAATAGCATCAGGAAAAGAATAATTACTAGAAAACATCAGTGTTTGGCATTAGAGAGATGTTTCCCTACCCAAAATATAGTTGCCAATCTAAGTAGTCTAACAGAACTGCCTCAGTTGCCCATTTAGTCTTATAATCACTTCTCATCTGCAAGTTGTGGGAAGATTTTTGCAAATATACAAGGTTGGAAGTGGGTAATAGGTATAGAATAATGTTTTGACAGTAGTATTTTGGGGAATGTAGATCAATATTTGGACTTTATTGAGATGCTTGGAAAGTTATTGTAACTAGCTATTTTGCAGACTACTTTCATGTACTTTTGTGTACCATCTTGGTACTTATTAAATGAAATCTTTACCTTACCCAAAAAAAGGTCTTCTAATCCCTTCTCTAACGAATAAGTTCATTTTGTAAAATAATAAAGCTCCTAGTAAAAAATAGAGGCCATGGCCACATCTCCATAATAGCAAGAAAAGAGGAACCAAAAATATGTAAAAATCAATAAGTCGGTTATACAATTCAAAAATTCCATAAAATTCTGAAGTATAGGAACTAAATGAGAGCACATAATATATAAAAAGTTCAACCGGTTCATCATCACATAAGAAAACCCATAACAAATAAAATCCCACAATATACCCACGACATATATTTTTGTAGCCTTTCATTCGAGTTCCCAAAAGACTTGTTTAATTCAACCCTATAGAAAAAATTCCACAATTAATCCTCAAATATTTTACTTTTAGCTCTCACACAACAGCAATTAAATTTCAAATAGAGAAAAAAATACAATCACGGAACGTTGGCTGCCCTCCAAGCCCTAACTTCAAACCCATTACCCTCGCTTCTAGTTCTCAAACAAAAGTTGTCACGACCCAAAATCCGACTAGCCGCATGGCACCTAACCCAACCCGCTAGGTAAGCCAATTAACAACTATCCAATTCCAATGAAATTTAATAAGACAATTAAGTAAAAGCAAATATCTGAATCTTGTACATTCCCCAAGGACTGGTAGTACAAATCATAAGCGTCTAAAATTTAGAATTTACAAAGGCTGACATGAAATAAAGTACATCATCTGTTTGAAATATACATGAACAGATCTTTCATAAGTCTAGAGCTACCATGAACAAGAGGTAACTCTAGCCGGAACACAGGTAAATCTTCAAATCCAGCCCCCGTCGAACACAGCAACATCAGCATTCAACATCTGCACGCAAGGTGCAGAAGTGTAGTATGTGTACAACCGACCCCAAGTACTCAATAACTAACAAACCTAACCTTAGGGTGAAAGTAGTGGCGAGCTGGAACAAAGGTCGGAGTCCAAATCCAATAGCCAAGAACAGTTCATAACAACATAATGAAAGTAACAAAAGAAGTAACTCAGAGATAAAATGCTCAGCTCGTTCACAGTTCCAGAAAATAGGCCTGCTTTTTAAGTTAATCAGTGAAAGCCAAATCTTTTGCCGAAATCACCAAAAATATGAGTAAATTTAGAAACATTGATTTTTCCCAAAGGCTTTCAACAGGTAAATGTTTCACTTTAAAATGGCATAAAGAAAATACATCTTTATGCCTACATGTCAATGTATGAATGCAAACTGAAATACCATGCAGTGATAAAAACCATATGCATACTCTCGATGCATCAATGCACTCAGTCCTCCCAATCACTCAATCCTGATAGTCACGCAGTCCATACAGCCACTCAGTCCTCACAGTCACTCAGTCCTCACAACCACTCAGTCCTCACAGTCACTCAGTCCTCCCAATCACTCGGCACTCGGCACTCGACACTCGCACTCAGTAGGTACTTGCAGTCACTGGGGGTATGTACAGACTCCAGAGGGGCTCCTTCAACCCAAGCGCTAATACAAGACAATCATGGCACAAATCAGTAAAACATGCTGCAGCGTGTAGCCCGCTCCCATCATAAATCGATATCCTCACAATCAGGCCCTCTACCACTACTAAAAAAACTGGAATTAGCTACGAACGTCGCCTCTAATCTATCGCTAAATCGTCCGTAGCTAGCAAAATTTCTTGATAATCTGTCGCTAATCGGTCGCTAAATGAGATTAGCGACGAATTTCTCTATTTAGCTACAAAATTTGTCTGTCGCTAAAACTAGATTTTTTTGTAGTGTACCTCGCTCAGTCATCCAGCTCTCCAGTCTTTCGGGCTCAATGATGTGATGTATCAGTAAATGGTAACAGAGTCTGAGATATGATATACACATGAATGCGTATGACTGAGTATGTAATTGCAATGTAAGAAGATAATTCAACAACATAAATGACCTCAGTGGGTCCCAACATGATAAGCATATAGCCTAGACATGGTTTCTAACATGGGTCACAACTCAATTACCTAGCATGTAAGGATTTCATGGATACAAATAAGATTAGGGGACCACACAGTACCACAGAAATAATCGAGTCTCAATTCACACGGTCCACGCCCACATGCCCGTCAACTAGCATGTGCGTCACCTCAACACCAAACACATAGCACGTAATTCAGGGTTTCATACCCTCAACACCAAGCTTAGAAGTGTTACTTACCTCGAACAAGCCAAATCCAATACCAAGTAAGCCCAGCGATGCTCCAAAAATTCCATCTCGCGCGCACCGACCTCCGAACGGATCAAACTCGCCAAAATCTACTCAAATACATCAATTAATGCCTACAAAAATAATTCCAAATGATAAAGGTCAAATCCTTAATCAAAACCCAAAACCGGCCAAAAGTCACACCTTGGCCCGCACCTTGGAACCCGACAAAACTTATAAAATCTGACAAACCATTCGATTATGAGTCCAACCATACTAGTTTTACTCAAATCCGACTCCAATTCGATGATCAAAACTCTAAAATTTGCTTTGTGAAGTTTTAGGCAAAAAACCCCCCAATTTCTCCTTAAAATTCATCGACCAATTGCCAAAACAAAAGATAGATTCATGAAATAAAATCAAAACCAAGTGTAGAACACTTAGCCCAATCCTTGTGATGAAAATTGCTTCAAAAGTCGCCTCAATCCGAGTCCCACATCTCAAAATATGGTAAAAGAACCAAAACCTCAAAATTTTTATAGCTTCTGCCCAGCAGTGTTCGAATATGCAAAGAAAATAGCCGCTTCTGCGACAACACATCTACATATGCGAAAATACACTAAGCATAGACCCCTCGCACCTGCGGAACCATATTCCACTTCTGCGACATCGCAGGTGCGAGACTTGTTCCGCTCATGCGCTAAATATCGCTCATGCGCTCAAAATCTCGCATCTGCGCGCACGCAAGTGCACTACAACAATCCGCTTCTGCGGTCTTCCTCACCCAGCTCTCACCTCGCTTCTGCGATGGACAGCCCGCATCTGAAAAGTCCCTTCTGCGGTCAAGACTCCGCACATGCGGCTACGCCACGAGTAACTCTTCAACAAGGCAACAAAAGGAAACAAATGATCTGAACCACATCCAAAACTCAACCGGGACACTTGGAACCCCGTAAAATATACCAACAAGTCCCATAACATAACACGGACCTATTCAAGGCCTCAAATCACACATAACAACATCGAAACGATGAATCGCACCTCAATTCGAACTTGAATGAACTATGAACTTTCAACTTCCAAAACTAGCACCAAAACATACCAAATCAACTCGGAATGAATCCAAATTTTGCACACAGGTCCCAAATGACAAAACGAAGCTATTCAAATTCTCGAAACCATAATTCGAACCCGATATCAGCAAAGTCAAATCTCGGTCAAACTTATGAACTTTCCAAATCTTCAAATTTCCAATTTTCGCCAATTTTTGCCGAAACCTTCTACAAATATCCAAATGCAAATCCGAGCATATGCCCGAGTCCAAAATCACCACCCGGACCTAACGGAACCATCAAAACTCCATTTTGGGTCAAATGCACTAAAGTCAAACTTGGTCAACTCCTCCAACTTAAAGCTTCAACAATGAAATTCATTCTTCCAAATCGATTCCGAATAACCGAAAAACCAAAACCGACGATTCACATAAGTCATAATACATCATGTAGATCTACATGCTTGTAAACTACCAAGCGAAGTGCAAATGCTCAAAACGACCGATCGGGTCATTACATCCTCCCCCACTTAAACATACGTTCGTCCTCAAACGTGCCCAGAGTTGTTCTTAAGCCGTCAGATCACCATGTAACCTTACCATGCACATACCCGGAGGTGATACCACATCACCCTATTCCATATAGGCCCGACAACACAACTTACGAAAGATCATTACTTCAACCTTAGCCCGTAAACCACAGAATCCAATTTCCAACATCCAAAATTTCCTACAAGACCAGAATCTCGCATCTACACACTATATAATTTTGAATAAACTGCATCAAGCCTCAACTGCAACCCAAGACACAATCGCATGATATACAACATCACCCAAATACTCATAGCAATGATTCCTAATCACAGTAGTTGCTCAAACAATCCAATACCAGCAATAAACCTCATATCTAACAAAACCTATTCTAAAACCTTTGTATACTACAGATAACGAAAGAAACGCGCAGAAACTCATTTCCATTTATCAGATCAACAAGTCATGGTACTCCATCTCTTTCCATAAGACTATAGCCAATTTCTATGATGACTTCCAATATTATCCTTCCAAATATAACGCAATCAAACCCGATAGCACCCATCCTAGATCCGACGACCTCATCTTATCAAATACCAGCTACTCCACTGACATGCCACACCAATACTACCCAGAGCCACAAATCATGCAATCCGTGCACCAATATGCAACAATTCAAATGTACTCAAACATGGAACAATGACTCAAACGAGAGAACTATCCCGCAAGCTCAACAAGTACTGTCACAACGCAACGCTAAAAACCCATACACATCGTAGAACCATAACACACGAATCTAACACAAATAATCATATCTCAACATAACTCCGTTGTAATGTGTGACCCCATCCAATCACTGGTTCATATAAAATACCTCAAGCCACCCTGCTCAGAATCAATAACCACGCATAACTCGACATCAAGTATCCAAGGTGCATCACCATAACCACGGAGAAGCAAATGACACAATGCCACACAAACCCAAAAGAACACAACCAATGCGCTGTCAATCATTCAACACCCAAATACCTATCTCGCTCCAATTCCGCTATAAGGCCCCTAATAGAACCGCACCATATGTGTATATGACCAACAAATCATAACCCCTCGTAGCATAGAAGGGTAACTCATAGAACATATCAGAACACGAATAAGCTCAACACTAACCGAATGGCAGATCCCTCACAATGGAAGTATAGAGTTAACAAATCCGACCCGCTGTAGAATACACATACTTATTGGGCCTATCAATGAATCCCAAATCAACTCTGGTCACCCACAATAGATAAATAACCCTCCAAAAGTTCACAATGACTGAATCATAACACTTACTATCATCTGGCTAGCTCTGGGCACAACTTCACAGTCCACAACCATGAAACAATCTGTTTCTGAGAACTCCCAATCACCGAATCTATAAACACACGAATCACCTTATCTAATACCAAATCCACCACTCGAATGACTAACACATCTCTCTTACACAATTATCCCACGAGGAATACTTCTATAATTCTTCTGTGCCACATAGCATAATCTAAATATCAATAGTCGACCAACCAGGTAAGTATTGCAATACCAACGAAGCATCCGCAACTTAAAACACAATGCGCCTTCTGAAATGTGCACCCTTCTCACGCAATGCCAAGTAGTGATATCATTCACCTAGTCATCTAAAACCGTCCATGTTGCCTAAGAATTCAAGACCTTCCTTTCAAAACTGAACCGTGACCTTGCACATGCAAATATTAATCCTACACAACACACCGCATCAATCATGCCACCATGTGAAGAGTACAAGAATCTCATAATCAACTTTGAGTCACAAGCATAATACATACCCGGTCAGCCGGAAACCCTCCATTTGATCTCATCCAGGAGTAAATCCCAATACGCAACATGTTCCTAACACCAGTAGGAAATATCCACCTCGAACCGTGATAGAAATCATCAAGAACTCTTTGGAATCCATTTGCATATAACCAAGCTATCAGAACTTAATCTCTCTAACTCCACCAAGCCACGCGGGTTGCCAAAACCCAAGAGCATTGCCACGAAATACCTGTAAAGACTCACCACATCGTAAGAACCAAAAGAGCCAATCATATCCATTACCATGCTGATCCAACCTATTACCAAGCAGTCCTAATTCTGCGATTTCCTTCTGAATTACCCTCAAGATGACCCTTCTCCTTGCAAGAACACCATGATCCTTAACCAAAACTCACCCCACGAGATCCTAGAATAAAATCACACCGCCTTAAGGCCCATAAGCTGTTGTACTCCCACTTAAGCACCCCAAAAGTACCACAACTAAGATACCCACTATGAAGAGACCTTCTTTGAATCTAAGCATTTTCCTTCACCTTCCTGATATTGAAATGTAGAATTTATAAGGATATTGAAATACCACGAGCCTCGACACCATCCAATATAAATCTCAGTTTCTAGCCATATGTAAATCCTGAAAATTCCCAATTGCTACATATAAATCTTGAATACATTAGAACCATTCTCCAGAGTCATCCACTCTACTCAAATCTCAATTGTATCGCCCAAACGAGCTGAACGACATGTGCCCCATTAGCACGATAACATCCAAAGAAGTAACCCCACCTTAACGTAACCAAGTAAATTCCTACTCCATGCATACTACATCTTTCACGAATAACCACTCAATCATTCCATGATTTCCATATACCCATAAAGGGCAACATAACCCGTATCCAAAAATTCCTTTACTCGAGTCATCCTCGATCTCAACCTCTACAAGTCATCACTGATTCACAAGTATACCTCAAACCGAAACTATTACAACACATAACCATGCAATCAACTCGTCGATAGCAGACTCCCCCACTTGGCTCAAAGCCGTGGAATAAAACATCTGGTAACTTACAATAACCATACCCCATTACTGCCATAATACCGCAGTGAGATTCAACTAAATCCTTCATAAGCTCATGTAACACAAACCATCTAATACCTCCAATCATCTGCAAATCTCGCATTCACCCTTGTGACGGTCAGATCAACTATTACAACCGATCCAAACTCAAATTGCACAACTATAACCCACTGGTAGATAAGAAAGCCTCCACACAACATCATAAAAATCACACATCGTAGATTACCTCGTAGGTTATAACCCACCTGCTTAGCCTCAAACTGACATCTCTTTATACCCTTTCACAACCACTACTACTACGCAATTCCTTAATCTTCCTAAGTCTGAACCCATCAACAAGCTCACGAGAATCTAATTCATTCCACAACTAAGCAACAAGAAAGATCATTCAATACACTCATAACCCGAGACTATGCATCACATCAAGATAGAAATCAAGCACCCAATAGTCCTTTTTACATCACAAGCAAACTCTTCTCGTCACATTCAATCCATCTGAACATATCCCACAGCCATATCATACTCATCCTATGGCCATCTAACCACTCATCGAGTCAAAAATTCCACTCATAGGGATGGTATAGGACATATAAGTCCAAAACCACGTGCTCACACAACCAAAATCCTCGTGCTCAAGCTACCGTCAAAAATCAGGCCTCAAGTCCTCAAGAATGGCATATCGTCAGCACACAGAAATCACATATCGCATTTCATCCATGGAATCACAAGTCGTTTGTGCACCGTTGATACCGAGCGCTCACATGCGCAGACAAATGCGTGAAAGGAACTCAAAGAGTTATGTTTCAAGCTAAATTAATTGCGCACGATAAGGAAAGAAAAATGGGAAGTATATCCTAAATGTCATGTAACCTCTCGAATATAGGTATGGACATCATCATACTGATCCGCAAGACTCTACTAGACACTTGCTCATGACTTGTTAGAACCTATGAACTTAGAGCTCTGATCAACTTGTCACGACCAAAAATCCAACTAGTCGTGATGGCACCTGACCCAACCTGCTAGGTAAGCCAATTAACAACTATCCAATTCCAATGAAATTTAATAAGACAATTAAGTAAAAGAAAATATCTGAATCTTATACATTTTCCAAGGACTTGTACAAATTATAAGCGCCTAAGATTTAGAATTTACAAAAGCTGATATGAAATAAAGTACATCATCTGTTTGAAATATACATGAATAGATCTTTCATAAGTCTAGAGCTACCATGAACAAGAGGCAAATATACCCGGAATGCAGGTACATCTTCAAATCCAGCTCCGATCGAACACAACAACATCAACACGCAAGGTGCAAAAGTGTAGTATGAGTACAACTGACCCCATGCACTCAATAAGTAACAAACCTAACCTTAGGCAAGAAAAAAGGTCGGAGTCCAACACAAATAGCCAAGAAAAGTTCATAACAACATAATGGAAGTAATTAAAAAAGAAACTCAGAGATAAAAGGCTCAGCTTGTTAATAGTTCCAGAAAATTGGCCTGCTTTTCAAGTATAACAGTGAAAACCAAATCTCTTACCAAAATCGCCAAAAATATGAGTATGATTGAAAACTGTGATTTTTCCCAAAGGCTTTCAACAGGTAAATGTTTCATTTTCAAATGGCATGAGGAAAATACATCTTTATGCCTACATGTCAATGTATTCATGCCAACTGAAATACCATACAGTGATAAAAATCATATGCATACTCTCGGTTCATCAATGCACTTAGTCCTCTCAATCACTCAATCCTCAAAGTCACTCAGTCCTCATACCCACTCAGTCCTCACAGTCACTCAGTCCTCCCAATCACTCGGCACTCGCACTCGGTAGGTACTTGCGCTCACTGGGGGTGTATATAGACTCGGGAGGGGCTCTTTCAGACCAAGCGCTATAACAAGCCAATCATGGCATAAATCAATAAAACATGATGTGGTGTGTAGCCCGCTCCCATCATAAATCAATATCCTCACAATCAGGCCCTCGACCTCGCTCAGTCATCAATCTCTCCGGTCTCTCAGGCTCACAATGTCATGAAATCAGCCCAACAATAATGATGTGATGTATCAGTAAATGGCAATAGAGACTGAGATATGATATGCATAAGAATGTGTATGACTGAGTATGTAATTGCAATGTAAGCAGATAACTCAATAACATAAATGACCTCCGTGGGTCCCAACAGGATAATCATGTAGCCTAGACGTGGTTTCTGACATAGTTCACAGCTCAATTACTCTAACACGAAGAGATTTCATGGATACAAATAAGATTAGGGGACCACACAGTACCACAGAAATAACCGAGTCTCAATTCACACGGTGCACGCCCACACCACCCGTCACCTAACATGTGCGTCACCTCAACACCAAAAACATAGCACGTAATTCGGAGTTTCATACCCTTAGCACCATGTTTAAAAGTGTTACTTACCTCGAATAAGCTATATCCAATACCGAACAAGCCCAGCGATGCTCCAAAAATGCCATCTCGCGCGCACCGACCTCTGAACTGCTCAAACTAGCAAAAAGCAACTCAAATACATCAATTAATTCCTAAGAAAACAATTCCAATTGATAAAGGTCGAATCCTTAATCAAAACCCAAAACCGGCCAAAAGTCACACCCGGGCCCATGCCTCGGAACCCGACAAAACTTATAAAATCCGATAAATCATTCGATTACGAGTCCAACCATACTAGTTTCACTCAAATCTAACTCGAATTTGATGTTCAAAACTTGAAAATTCTCTTTATGAAGTTTTAGACAAAAACCCCAATTTCTCCTTAAAATTCATCAACCAATTACTAAAAATGAAGATAGATTCATGAAATAAAATCAAAACCAAGTATAGAACACTTACCCCAATCCTTGTGATGAAAATTGCTTCAAAAGTCGCCTCAATCCGTGTCCCACATCTCAAAATATGATAAAAGAATCAAAACCTCGAATTTTTATAGCTTCTGCCCAGCAGTGTTCGCATCTCGGACGAAAATAGCCGCTTCTGCTGCGTCACCTCTGCGACAACACATTCACTTCTACGAAAATACACTAAGCACAGACCCCTCGCACCAGCGGAATCATATTCCGCTTTTGCGAGATCTCAGGGGTTTGAGACTTGTTCCACTACTGCGCCAAACACTACTTCTGCGCTTAAAATCTCGCATCTGCGCTCATGCTTGTGCACTACAACAATCCGTTTCTGCGGTCTTCCTCACCCAGCTCTCACCTCGCTTCTGAGATGGACAACCCGCATCTGCAAAGTCGCTTCAGCGGTCAAGATTTCGCAGATGCAGCTACACCAGTACTAGCAACTCTTCAACAAGGCAACAAAAGGAAAAAATGATTTGAACCACGTCCGAAACGAACGCGGGCAACTCGGGACCTCGTCCAAATATATCAACAAGTCCCATAACATAACACGGACCTACTCAAGGCACACATAACAATATCAAAATGATGAATCACACCTCAATTCGAACTTGAATGAACTTTGAACTTTCAAGTTCCAAAACTCGCGTCGAAACATATCAAATCTACTCGGAATGAACCCAAATTTTGTACACAAGTCCCAAATGACATAACGAAGCCATTCAAATTCTCGGAACCACAATCTGACCCTGATGTCAAATCTCGGTCAAACTAATGAACTTTTCAAACCTTCAAATTTTTAATTTTCGCCAATTTGTGCTGAAATCTTCTAGAAATATCCAAATGCAAATCCGGGCATACGTTCGAGTCCAAAATCACCTTTCGGACCTAACGGAACCATCAAACTCCGTTCTGAGGTCAAATTCACAAAAGTGAAGGTCAACTCTTCCAACATAAAGCTTCAATAATGAAATTCATTCTTCCAAATCGATTCCGAATAACCTAAAAATCAAAACCGACGATTCACATAAGTTATAATACATAATACGGAGTTACTCATGCTCGTAAACTACCGAATGAAGTGCAAATGCTCAAAACAACCGGTCGGGTCATTACAATAGCAATGAGTATTCGAAACAAAGAAAGAAACATAACCAAAGACTAGGTCAAAGAGAAAGAAAGAACAAAGAAAGATACGGAAGAAAAAAATCTGATTTTCATTACCAAAAAAAGAATCAGATAAATGAGAAATTTAAGAAACTTACTGTTGAAGTAGCCAAATAATTCTATGTGATTAATAATAAGGGTGTTTGGCAGAAGAATGCCTGAAAGGAAGAAGAGCTATTGAGGGGAAGGTTTGAGGCGTTCATAAATTTTAGGGGTTGAGAGAGAGAGGGGAGAAAATATGGGAAGTGCCTAAGTAAAAAGTTATTACTTATTTTATTCCCGCCTCTGGCTCCTGCTGAAATGCGATAATTAGAGACCGAATATTTGTATTTTTTTAGACCAGATTAAATCCCTTCGTTTATTTAGAGAGAAAAAAACACAATATAGGGACCAGGAAATAAAATCGTCTCTGTATGTAGTCTTTTAGGGACTAGATTTTAAACTAGTTGCAAAATCCTGGTCCCTATAACCCTTTTTTTATAGTGCAGTGGCTGCAACAGGGGGCTTTGGCTCCTGCCCAACTGTAGATGTTGTGCATGTTCCCAACATCTATGAGAGAACATTCTATAATTGTTTAAACTTCTGTAATAGAATAGGTCGCACGATAGAGAAAGAAAGAAGTGAAATTTTCCTAAAGCCCTATAGCCTCTAGAAGATAAGTACAAACATCTCCCTACGGATTCTACAGACTCTACTAAGCTTGCTTATGACTCGTGAGACCTAGGAAACCTAGTGAGTTGGTACCAACTTGTCATGGCCCGAAATCCCACCCTCGGGACCGTGATGGCGCCTAATATTTCACTTGCTAGGCAAGCCAACATTAATTAAATTACTTAAACAGTTTTATCAATTTAGAACCAATAAATTAACAATAATAAACTGTAATAATTTAAAATAGACTAATAAAATACCAAATGACAAAATCTAAACATATCCCAGAATCTGGAGTCACGAATACATGAGCATCTAGAGTACTACGGATAGGGTATGAACAAAATACAACTGTTTGAAGCTAAATAAATAGTAAATACAGAATAGAAAGGGGACTTCTGGATTGCGGACGACATGCAGCTATACCTGAAGTCTTCTAAAGTAGTTGAATCTGAGTAGTCTCGCTACGTGCCACTAGGACCAACAGCGGTATCTGAACAAGAAATGCAGAAGTATAGCATGAGTATAACCGACCCCATGTACTCTGGAAGTGTTGAGCCTAACCTCGATGAAGTAGTGACCAAGCTATGGAAAGTCACTTACAAATAACCTGTACGAAATAATAATAACAGAAAAAATAGGGATAGAAATAAAGCAATAAACTTATATAAACGGACCCAAAGGTCAACTACCAGAGAGCCCCAGAATAACAAAGCCTCAAGTCTCCTATCACGATACCGAGGATAATTCAACAATCATAAACAATTATGATATATCAAATCTGTTGCGGCATGCAATCTGATTCTACCATATCATCGTCTGTTCATATCATAATCCGTCCTTATTCCTTCATATCATTTCAATACCGTTCAATTGTGCTACCCGATCACCAAACAATTTCAAATCATTAACATAAATAACTCAATAATGATATTTACAAAATATCAACACAAAGAAGGTGAAATGTACAGAATATTGAAGAACCACGGAATTAACGGAAAATCTACAAATCTTGGAATCTCAAATTTTACCAATTCATCATTACAGAACAGTTAAACGGCTCACATTAGTGAAACCACCTAATAGAGCGCATTTATAATATAAAAACAATGAAAGCAGGTAAAACATGTGGCAATTAAGATATACAATTAAGGAAAGTACAAACAGGTAGCAAATAAGCACAAATCGTGTATTTAATGAAAAAATTAGGGCAAGTAACAATTAAATAACAAGTAACAAATATAACATAGATGTCAAGTAAAAACATGTAATAGTTAAAGCATATAACAAGAGATATCATGGAATAAATAAAAATATGGAAATAAATATCTTAATCCCATATGATAAATCCCATGACGGCATATATACACTCGTCACCTCGCATATACGCCGCTTCCCACATAATTCACATAAACATAATTCAATAAGTCATAATTCCCTCAAGTCAAGGTTAGACACAATATTTACCTCACTCCGTGAATAAAGCAATCAATCAACCACGGCCTTGCCTTTTTAACAAGCCTCCTAACCAACCAAATCTAGTAAAAATTATCGATCAAACAATTTTAAATCAGCTTTAGAAACTGCCCATTATTGAAAAAGGTTCAATTTTGATCATTTTGAAAAAGTCAACAAAAGTCAACCTTGGGGTCGCTTGGTCAAAATTCGAGATTCGGACCAAAACCTAATTACTCATTCACCCCCGAGCTCGGTTATGTAATTTGTTTCGAAATCCTACCTCAATTTGAGGTCTATATCCTAATTTTACAAAAACCCCAATTTCTACCCAAATCCCTAATTTCTATTAGAAAATCCTAAATTTGATGTTGAAATATCATGAAAAGTAATGGGAAATTGGAAGAAAGTGGATTAGAGTTGCTTACCAATAATTTAGGGAAGAAGAAAGCCTTGAAAAATCGCATCTAGGGTGTTTAGGGTTGAGAAATAGTGTAAAATGAAATAAGTCCCGATTTTTTCCTCTTTTACCCAGTTGCAGATGTCACAATCGATGTCTTGTTCGCAATTGCGAACACCGCAAATACGAACTGTGAATCAGAAGCCGAGATGTCGCAAATGTGAATTAGAAGCCCAGATGTTGTGACAATTATCTGGAAATGCGAACAATCCCCCCCCCCCCCCCCAATGCACCAAAAGTTTCGCAAATGCGAAGCTGATTCAAACCGCATGTGATCGCAAATGCGGCCACTATCTTCGCAAAAGCGACCTATGACAGGTTGCAAAAGCGAACCCATTCCTCGCAAATGCGAGATCACCAATACAGGCCCTGCGCGCTGATGCAAACTTTTGTTCGCAAAAGAGAGGCTTGCAATTGCGAGATCTACATTAGACACCAGAAGCTAACTCTGCACCAACAGTCCTTACACTATCCAAACTCATCTGAAACGAGTACGAAACTCACTCAAGCACCTCGGGCTCCAAACCAAACATGCACACAAGTGTAATAACATCATACGAACTCGCTCGTACGATCAAAATATCAAAATAACATCTAAAACTACAAATCGAATGTCAAAACGAATGAAATGTCAAAGGAAAACTCAAGAACAACTAGAATCACAACGAAGTGTCTGAATCCTATCAAACCAACCCCGGTTTGCACCAAACTTTGCAGACAAGTTTCAAATAGCAAGATGGACCTATTCTAGTCTCAAAACCAAAATTCGAACCCGTTAACCACATAGTCAACCTACGGCCAAACCTATGAAATTTACTTTCAAATTGCTAACTTTCGGCAAAACAAATCAAATCAACCTAGGGACTTCTGAATTCAATTTCGGCCATACGCCCAAGTCCAAAATCATAATACGAACCTACAGGAATCGTCAAAATACCGATCCGGGATCGTTTATATAAAATATTGACTGTAGTCAAATCAAGTTATCTTTAAAGCCAAAAATCATATTTTCTTCACATTTTTACTTAAAAACTTTCTGGAAAAAGACACGGACTATGCATGCAAATCAAGAAACATCAAATGAAGCTAATAGCGGTCTCAAGACTCGAAAATAAAGGCTAGTACACAAAACGACCTATCAGGTTATCACAAGTTTACAAAATGAACTATGTTTGTAAAATTATAGAATGAAATATATTATATATGCACCACATATTTCCTTCAAAGTTAAACGACCTTTCGGTGGGGCGGATGCAGCTTGAAAGCACCAGGTTCATATGAACCAGTACTTCAGTGTCAAAGTTAAATAAAATTGTAAGAAATACTTTATATAAACCCTAACTTTAAAAATATAATGGTTCCCATAAAGCTTAAATTTTGGATCCACCTCTACTTATGTTCGATAATTTGTTGCAGCTAAGGAATGCTAATACCAGTCTCAGAGCTCTCTTCTTCATTTCTTGGTTGCAAGTCTTGCATTTCATGACCGCTATCGTTATCCTTGGAAGGATTATATGTATGGCAAAGAGAGGCTGATCATGGCCAATCCACACAACTGAGATGAAGTTTAATGTGAGACCAAATGCAGCAATACGAACATAAGCTTCCCATCTTAGATACAGAGAAATAGAAAAACCAAAATTATTCTGCATCCTATATGAAAAAATCCACCAGAAGATCCAAGATGAGATTTCAATCACGAATTCTAAAAGAAATCGCCACAAAGGAAAAGAAATGATAAAAGAGAGTTAAGGAAAGAAGATATCGAAACACAAGTTTTTTTTTTGGTAACGTATGAATGTTGTATATTAATATAACTTAATTATTACATTGCTTAATCGTTTAGGGAACAAGGTCCCATTACACTTACAAACATAGTAAGGTATAAATAAAGGAGAATTCTTGTCCGTAAGCTAGCTTTTAAAAGCATCCATAGTGCAATCATGCTTTTCTAAAATATTTTATCTGCGACACCATTCGCTTCTCTGTGTGTGCATGCTTGACTTCAAGATTGCCGAGCATCTTCATCATTGGCATACGGTCATTAGCTAAGTGAGAACGGATGTAGCTTATGTTTCCTTCTTTCTACTTTACTTTTTCCTAAATATTCGAGTTAACTTAAATTAATTATTTCATGCGTTGTTAGGTAAGGTAGACTCTGTGAATAACCAAATCGATTATGCCCAAGTCTCTGAGTTGTTCTCTCAAGTCCTTTGCAAATTCCATTTGGCTACTTATATAATCTATCTTCTTATCATTCTAACAATGATGAAACAAGTAATGAAAGTCATCTCATAAATTTAGGAAAGAAATACAGTAGAATAAAGCAAGCAAGTAATGGAAGCTATTCGTAAACAAATTTCCCATATTCGTAAGACTCAGAAGAAGAAAAAAAAAAAAAAAAATTAAATTGGACACATAGAGAAGAGAATTGTGAGTAAGGGGAGAGAGAGAGAGATAAAGTCTGCTTCATGACTCTAAACTGTTTACAAAAAGTTTCATCTGGTTTTGTTTATTTAGTTTCTTTTTTACCAAGTCGTACTTCATGACTCTCAACAATTTACGTTAGAAAAGGAAGAATTCTTTTGTTGTGTATATTTTTGTTTTCCTAACTGTAACTATGTGTTTTTTGAGATGTGACTCTATTGGAAACAGCCTCTCTATTTTCATAAGGTAGGGATAAAGTTTACGTATACACTATCCTCCCCAGATCCCACTTGTGAGACTATACTGTGTATGTTGTTAATGTTGTTAATTTTTTTTTTGTTTTGTTTATTTAGTTTCATTCCTACTAAGTCGTACTTTTCTTTCAGCTGCTTATGTTCAGAAAGGAAGAATTGCACTCAAAAAAATAAAGACAGTTCCATATTTTAAATTCAAATGGTACATGCAGCGTCCGTAAGAAAGAAAATTCGATATGTCTTAACTTCTCTATGCTTAAAAGCATTTTTATATATAAGAGCTATTTATAACAAGTAGAATTAGTAATCATAATACCCAAGTACAATTACCACGTACGCTTTAGTTCACATATCGCAATGGAAGCTGCTAATTTCGAAGAGCACCTTTACCGTTGCTTCGTGAAACTACACTGCGACATTCGATCTCGACCAGTATCATCACCACAAGAACTAAGAATCAATTACGATAACAATATTTCTCCTCCTCCTAATACCAGAAGCGGCTCAATAGTATTGGAGGCCTAAAGCCAAGACGTAGTAAGAGGCTTTAAACTTGTTTAATAATTTTAGATATTTTTGTCGAAGTTTTTTTTTTTTTAAATGCAATTTCATCTTGACGATATAACCAACCCCTTTAATCTTTGTTGAAACATTACTAACCTTTGATAAGATTTTGTTAAGTTTAATTTTGAATTTTTTCATTTCACATGACCGTCAACATAACTTACTATATAGCATTGCCTCCCAGATTAACAATCACTTAGAAATTTGTATTTACAAAGATAATAAATATTTTACGATCTAATTAGCTTGAAGCGTGCCTACAGAGATCTTGAAATAAAATATCTTACAAAGTTAGAGTTGTAAATAAATTTTATTCAAGTTGGAGTAAGAAGAACTAGAAAGTAACTGCAGATTTAATTGCCTTCCACTTTCATTTGAATTTTCTCAACCAACTCCGAAAAAAGAGTACAATATAAAATATAAAACTATGTTATTAAAGATTGGTAACAAGATAGCAAAAGATGGTTGAAAAAATTTCTTATCACTATTTAATAATAAATACAATTAATATTTAAATTACATATAAAAAAAAGTAACTTTTGGACCTCTAATTTTGTGAGGCCTAAAGCACCGCTTTACTGGCTTGGGGGTTAAGCCACCTCTGCCTAATACTTTGGCCCTTCAATTTCACCTTCATACTCGACAAGACTTTTGATATATACTACCACATCACTGGCCTGCACAAGTACTCCAATATATAGATGAATAGCAAACTGAGACCAAATCACTTCATCTCATATTATACCCTTCCGAGTACATGTCATGTTATGACATGTTCAACCCTGTCATGCACGGAAATCTAAACAACTGGGATGAAAAGTTTGAGTTTTATTATAACTATCTCATACATTATTTGATAGGCTAGGTACATATATTGGTGGTGAGTTAAACATGGGTAGTACTCGCTAAAACTTGGAGATGTTGGTTGGTAATGCAGCTATCAGAGAGAATAGAGATTGATGAAGATCAGTGTTTGAATGATAACGGTGTGATTTGTTTTGACAAACTTGGGACGGCGGGGAAAAATATTTTGTGCCTTCCTTGCTCACATATGTTTCTGTTAGTAAACTGTATTTGTAAACTAATTCTGGAAAAACAAAGCAGAATAATATATAAACAGAAAACGTAAAGAGAGAGAAATCAATTCGAGCCCAGTGAATTCACAGTGTTTCCTTAAGGAATTTAATCCCCTCCTAGTACCCAAGGTTATGGATTATTTTCTCCCAAGATAGAACGAATTACACACTGGTGTAGTGGTACTTCAAACCCCAGTGTTTCAGCAAACACAAAGTTCCGTAGCAAATCACACTTACTGTTGCTTTGTTTGATGTTAAAAGTATGCAGAAGAAGGAGGAGAAAATCAGAAAATCGTATGGAAATTCTGAGCAGAATAGTCTTGTATTTATAGCCAAAGTTGGGCTGAAATCTGAAATAAATGCCATAACATAAATAGTTATTTACTTAACAATAAAGAGGGATTAAAACAAATACTTAATAACATTTCTGTTAATGTTTTACTATTAACAAATAAATTTGGTCCAAAAAATTAATCAATCAATCGATCATTTGACCAAATCCGAATCCGAACCCGAACCCGAACCCGAATCCGAATCCGAAGCCGAAGCCGAAGCCGAGCCGAGCGAGCGACGATGACGACGGCGCGAGGCTTGCCTTTTTCTCAACTCTTTAAGAGCTAGAAGAAGAGCAATTGCTTATATACCCATAAAAAACCTCTTCTTCTTCCAATATGGGAAAATGTCCCTTTGCCAAGGGAGGAAACTTAAAATTTCACTCAAAAATTTCATTTCCCTCCATTTCCCATTCACCCTCTTTTAAGTATTTAATATACTTAAATACATAAAACCCCAATAATCCCCCATATGAATGGAGAATGGCTATATCACGGAAACATGCATGAAAAACTATGTGATTCGCAAGCAACGATTAATTGCATCTGGATAAGTAGGTTTCCCTTTGAACTTTCCGTAGTGAACTTATGTCGGATATACGCGATCAATTGGTAGATTTGATATCTTTGAACCGTCGAACTTTGGTGTAAACCTAGACAACCATAAGTCACACAACCAACCCTTAACCGTCTTTGGTTCTCATTGTTGTGTTCGTTTCAACCATGAACACCGTCTGATTTCATAAGTGCATAGAGAACTGGCCTTGCAAGATTCTCCTTGAAGCGGCTAACACTTCACACTTACATAGGTGATTCCTAAACGTGCCTTCCCGTAGATACACTATTTGATATACCCCGTATCAAATTTAGAAATCATTAAAAAGCCTTAATGTTTTATCCTTGGTTCTGAACATTGTCTCATCACGAGAATGGACCAAAAGTTTAGTGACAATGTTGAACCATCATTAATGACTTTGTTTGATCTCCTTGAACCTAGATCTTGGGATCTCCAGTCTTCTAGGTAGAGTTACCGCCACTATGACTTGTTCTCGGCCACAGTCCCATTCTCCTTGATGATTTCTCAACTACCTCTCTAGTTAGGCCTTTTGTAAGTGGATCCGACACATTATCACTTGACTTTACATAATCAATCGTGATAATTCCTTTAGAGAGTAATTGCCTAACAGTTTTATGTCTTCGTCGTATATGACGCGATTTACCGTTATACATAACGTTCCCAGCCCTTCCAATTGCCGCTTGACTATCGCAATGTATGCATATTGGTGCCAACGGTTTGGGCCAAAATGGAATATCTTCCATGAAATTTCGGAGCCATTCAGCTTCTTCACCGGCTTTCTCCAAGCCTATGAACTCAGCCTCCATTGTAGAGCGGGCAATACAAGTTTGTTTGGACAACTTCCAAGATACCGCTCCTCCACCAATAGTGAATGCATATCCACTTGTGGACTTTGAATCAGCTGAACCGGTGATCCAATTTGCATCACAGTATCCCTCAATGACTGCAGGATATTTACTGTAGTGCAGAGCAAAGTCCTAGGTATGTACTAAATACCCCAAAACTCGTTTCATGGCCATCCAATGAGATTGACCTGGATTGCTCGTATATCGACTCAATTTACTTATAGCACAAGCTACATCTGGTCGTGTACAGTTCATGATGTACATTAAGCAACCCAACACACGCGCATAATCCAATTGTGATATGCTTTGGCCTTTGTTCTTTGCTAATGCAAGATTCATGTCAATTGGAGTCTTTGCAACTTTAAAGCCCAAGTGCTTGAATTTTTCAAGTACTGTTTTAATATAATGAGATTGTGACAATGCCAGACCTTGAGAAGTTTTACGGATCTTAATTCCCAGAATTAAATCAGCAACTCCCAAGTCTTTCATATCAAACTTGCCAGTTAGCATGCGCTTAGTCGCATTTATGTTGGCAATGTCATTACTCATTATCAGCATATCATCCACATATAAGCAAACAATGACTATGTGATTTGGAACGTTTTTAATGTACACACATTTATCACATTCATTTATTTTAAAACTGTTTGACAACATAGTTTGGTCAAATTTCGCATGCCATTGTTTGGGTACTTGTTTTAGTCTGTATAGGGACTTAACAAGTCTACATACCTCCTTTTCTTTACCTGGAACCACAAACCCTTCAGGTTATTTGATGCTAGGCTATAATTACGTATTTTAGTCGCTTATTACACTCAAATTTACTGCACTTTAATTGAGTTAGAGCTTTAATTGCTAGTGTCTTGCACTAATTGTGTGTTTTATGCCTTATAGGAGTAATTCCGAGCTATATAGATTTTATGGAATGAATTCAAGTGATTTGGTGCTTTGAAATCTGAGTAAAAGCACAAGGAATTAAGCCGGGATCGTATTCGGGGATTAACGAATGACAGAGCAACAAAACGAAGAATTGAGTAGGTATATTGTGCACTGTTTAGTAAAATGCACATAACGCTTCACTCCAAACTCTATTTGGGCTCCACAATATAGGGTTGGAAAGCTAACTCAAAGGGCTACAACTTTCATGTTTTACGTTTTCCCAAATTCCAAACGGAGTAGGGTGAATGACGCGGTTGAAACTGAGACCGCGAACCTAAGGCGGGCTGAGGCAGTACACTTGCCAAATACCGCGGTCGAACCGCGATTGACCGCGGCCGCGGCTGTCCAGACGTGAAAAAATTGTCCTTTTTCGCGTAGGAGAAGGTATAATAGTTTGGGCCCGACCCTACTTGGTATATATACATGGAAAAACGGTATTTTTGAGGTTGGGCATATTTTTGACACAGATTCGACCTAAGGAGGTAGAGACACAATAGGAGCAAGGCGGGGAATTCTTCGATGAGTTTTTCCTTCCTCTTCCTATTTTTCGTTGTTGGTTATGACTTTTAGTATTGTAGTTTTACATACTATTATGAATAACTAATTTGTTATCTAGGGTTTTGATAGAACCTTTTGTAGGATAAATTCTTGTTATGTTTTTATATAATTGAGCCGTTGGATTTCTCTACTTGTTCAACTACGTGTTTATTGTTGTTGATTGAATGGCCATTGATTGACTGTGCCTATTTATTATGTGTTGCTTGAGAAAAGATACATATTTTAGGTGGTTGTTGAACAATGTCACTCCTAACTTATGTGAGAAATCAATACAGAGGGTTTAAAGGCAGGTTTAGAAATAACAAAGCCTTGATGTGGTCATAATGAGCGGTTAGATAAAGCTAACTAACGTAGTTCAAGAGAATATGTCTAGTAAATTATTGTAGTTGCTCGAGAGAGAATTACGACATCTAAAGTGCTCACGATCAGTAGAGAATACATTGGCAAAATTGTAGGGAATATAGCTAGAAGGATTCCGACAATTGGGGAAATCATAACTCTAGACCTCCTTAATTTAGTCTCCAACCCTTTGTCTCGTTAGTTGATAATTTTGTCGTTTTTTAGTATTTGCTAGTTAATTAGTTAGAAATATAAATCTCAATCTTTATAATTTAGAAATTTGTTCAAACTTGTCTTTTTAGTGATATTAAACAGATATAGCTAAGCCTTAGTTCTCTGTGGGATTCGACTCCGGACTTTTAGACCGGATTATATTTGCAGCGACCGCTTATACTTTTTAGGACTAGAGTTGGGCGTGATCAAATTTTGGTGCCGTTGCCGGGGAACTAACTGTGTAGTTGTAGCTGTATATATTGCTAGGGTTCAAGTTTGAACTTTTTATTTTGTTTTTTTTTTTTTTTTTTTTTTATAACTGTTGATTTGAGAAACATGACATCTTGGAATTATGGGAATTCAGGTGTAGATAATTCTACTATTGATCTCCATACATATTGTGAAGGAAACCACCCGTGGAAAATTTTTCAAAATGTTCCTAAGAGCGAGTTATGTGCACCAACTCAATCTTATTTGTGGAATGTGTGTGATGTGTGTGGTGGTAAAAATGGTCACCTTTATGGTTATGCTTATATTTCTTATTTTTCCCCAACCCCTTACTATGATGGTTCTACCTTTTCTTGTGAAGTTAATAGGAACAAAGAACCTGGGAATGCGGACCCGAAGGAGATCAAGGATATGTTAAAGCACCTTCTGGAACAAAATAATGAAAAACAATTGTAGATAGAAAGGCAAGAGGCAATTATTCGCAAGTTGGAGGCTCAATTGAGTCAAATGGTTGGAGCTTTTAATGCTCAACAAGCCAATATTGAGGATAGTAGCCAAGAAGAGCATGAATTTGAGGTGTTAATTGGGGAGGTCAGAGTAGAAAATCAACAACCTAGCCAACTACAATTTGAGGATGTCAATGTTGAAGAAGTGAGACTAGAGCTAGCCAAGGACTTTGAGGATATAAATTTTGTTGACTCTAGTATCACTGATGTTGAGGATGTTGAAAGTCCTGAAGTTCATGTGTTTGAGCGCATTGGTCCACACTCCAAGCATTTTTCCACATTATGTTTGGACGATGATATGGAAATAGAGTCATCCGAACCAATTGAAGAGTCAAGGAATGAGGAACAAGGTGCATATATTCTGGAATTCTTCTTGCCAGAAAGTCAGTATTACATACGTCATATAAAGGCCAAGCAGTGCAGAATACTACATTATTTCCTTGGGCCAGTTAGATTCGTTCCACCGCCCCATGACCATAATCATAATCTTGAATCAAAACTTGGGGTTCAATTCATAAGCTCGAGGTGAAGGCAAAAAGTGATTCACGTCGTGCCGCAACGTTAAATCAAGCGCTTGTTGGGAGGCAACCCAGCTTTATTTTTTTATATATTTTTTTATTTAGTTTTTTTAATTATATTATTTTTGTAGTGTCGATTTTTAATTTTCTAGGAGCATGGAAAGCAAAGCTATTGGAAGGATGCAACAGCAAAACAGATGGTTGAAACTAAGTGTGAGGTACCCACACGAAGGACCAAGCCTGGGAGAAGTCTGAGTATCCCATGAGTTGCTAGTGCTTCGGCTTTGGCCTACCAGGGAGTTTCTTTTACCCTCTTATAGTTATGATGTGCATCGTGGACAATGCATAATTTTAAGTGTGGGGTGAGGAGACTGTTTGGGTGACTTTCCATGCTAATTTAGTTGTGTTAGTTTAATTGAATATTTTTTTTAAAAAAATAGAAAAGATTGGACTTTTCCCGACGATGGATCTATTAGACAATTTTCTTGAGGGATTTAAGTCTAAAGAAAAAGGACAAAAAGATTTTATTTTGTTAGGTAGTGTAGCAATTCTCCCTTGGTTTTTCTTTGTGTCGCGGTTCTTTTTCAAGGGTTTTGTTTGAACCGGGTGTAGTTAGTCTTTTTTTTTTTTTGGGAGTAGGATCCATTATGTTATGTTTTAAATTTAAGCAATATCTCTTGACTTTGTTATGACTTGAAAATAGTGAATACTTTGGTTGTGACGCTTAGGCTCAGTTTTTGACTCTTGTATAAGTACCTTAAATTTTATGATCTTAAATTTGCTTAACTGCTTTGACTAAAGTGTCTTGATGAAACCAATCCTAATTGAGTTATGTGCCATGTGTGTGTAAGAATTTGTTATATTCTTTGCATTGCATTTGATGCCTAGAACTTGCCCTGTGTGTTTGCAAAGCGAAATAGTAGTTTTGTTCAGTCTTGGAAGTGATATAGGCGTTTATTTGTTGAGCCAGATATGTATATTTTACCCACCTAATTGTTATGTATCGTAGTTAACCCCTTTAAGCCTGTAATCTTGTTTCTTTGACAACCACATTACAAGCCTTACCCATTTGTTTGAATTAATCATCTATTTGAACCTTTTAACCTCTCATGAGCACTTGAATTATTATGAACTGTGTAAAAGTTAAAGTGTGGGGTGGTTGGTTTGGCTTTTGGGTAGAACTAATGAAATCAGGAGAAATGTGCACTATTTTGAACAAGTAAGAGCCACTTGAATTGAAAAAAAAAATAGTTGTATTGCTGTGAAAAAAAAAGTATTCCTTAATAAGTGGTGGCTCTTGATGTAATTGTACTTAAAGAAGTATGGGTAATATAATTGATATGAAGGTGGAGTTTGGTTTGACATAAGTATGGGGTTTTGAATGTTAAAGTATATGTATTAAAGTGCTTAGGGAGGTGTAGTCACTCTTATATCTAAATGTATCCTACCCGTCCCGTAGCCACATTACAACCAAATAAAGTCCTAATTGATCCTAGATTGAATGAGCTCGATTAGTGGAGTAGTACACTACGGGCAAGCTTATGGTGCATCTTTTGTGGCATATGAATGTTATTTTTGAGAGTGAGTGAATTCTTTCTATCTTGAGTTCCTAAGTGTTCTTAAATTTTATTGTGTGGAACTACTCTCTTTTGTTGTGTGAGGGCACTTGATTCATGAAGGAAAGATAATGTCAGTGACCTCTATGTTAGAGTAAGTAGGTAAATTGTGAATAATGTGTGGTACTTGTGAGTCAAATCTTGAGGTGAAGATGTTACGCTTTTGTGCTTAGTCTATTTTAAATATTCTTGGTGAGATGAGTTAGGAGAATTGTTTAAAAATGTCGTGTCTATATAAAGTGTAGTTTGATTGCACGAGGACGAGCAATGGTTAAAGTGTGGGGTGTTGATGATAGGCTATAATTACGTATTTTAGTCGCTTATTACACTCAAATTTACTGCACTTTAATTGAGTTTGAGCTTTAATCGCTAGTGTCTTGCACTAATTGTGTGTTTTATGCCATGTAGGAGTGATCCCGAGCTATATAGATGTTATGGAATGAGTTCAAGTGATTTGGTGCTTTGAAGTCTGAGTAAAAGCCCAAGGAATTAAGCTGGGATCGTATTCGGGGATTAACGGATGATAGAGCAACAAAACAAAGAATCGAGTAGGCATATTGCGTACTGTCTAGTAAAATGCACATAACTTTCACTCAGAATTTGGGCTCCACAATAAAAGCTAACTCAAAGGGCTACAACTTTCATGTTTTACATTTTCCCAAATTCCAAACGGAACAGGGTTATAAACGCGGTCGAAACCGAGACCGCGGTCCTAAGGCAGGCTGAGGCAGTATACTTGCCAAATACCACGGCCGCGGCTATCCAGACGTGAAAAAATTATCCTTTTTCACGTAGGAGAAGGTATAATAGTTTGGGCCCGACCCTACTTGGTATATATACATGGAAAAATGGTATTTTTGAGGTTGGACATATTTTTGACACAGATCGACCTAAGGAGGTAGAGACACAATAGGAGCAAGGCGGGGAATTCTTCAACGAGTTTTTCCTTCCTCTTTCTATTTTTGTTGTTTGTTATGACTTTTAGTATTGTAGTTTTACATACTATTATGAATAACTAATTTGTTATCTAGGGTTTTGATAGTACCTTTTGTAGAATAAATTCTTGTTATGTTTTTATATAATTGAGCCGTTGGATTTCTCTACTTGTTCAACTACGTGTTTATTGTTGTTGATTGAATGACCATCGATTGACTGTGTTATTTATTATGTGTTGCTTGAGAAAGGATACATATTTAGGTGGTTGTTGAACAACGTCACTCCTAACGTATGTGAGAAATCAATACAGTGGGCTTAAAGGCAGGTTTAGAAATAACAAAGCCTTGACGTGGTCATAATGAGTGGTTAGATAAAGCCAACTAGCGTAGTTCGAGAGAATATGTCTAGCAAAATGTTGTAGTTGCTCGAGAGAGAATTACGTCATCTAAAGTGCTCACGATCAATAGAGAATACATTGGCAAAATTGTAGGGAACATAGCTAGAAGGATTCCGACAATTGGGAAAATCATAACTCTAGACCTCCTTAATTTAGTCTCCAACCCTTTGTCTCCTTAGTTGACAATTTTACCGTTTTCTAGTATTTGCTAGTTAATTAGTTAGAAATATAATTCTCAATCTTTATAATTTAGAAAATTGTTCAAACTTGTCTTTTTAGTGATATTAAACATATATACCTAAGCCTTAGTTCTCTGTGGGATTCGACTCCGTACTTTTAGACCGGATTATATTTGCAGCGACCGCTTATACTTTTTAGGACTAGAGTTGGGCGTGATCAAATTTTGGATGTAAATTTCTTCCTCCAACTCTCCATTTAAGAAGGCTATCTTAATATCCATTTGATCAATTTCAAGACCATAAACTGCAGCTAATGCTACTAACGTTCGTATGGACGTAATTCTTGTAACTGGAGAGTGTGTATCGAAATAGTCAAGACCTTCTCGTTGTCTATACCCCTTGACCACAAGTCTTGCCTTAAATTTGTCAATAGTGCCATCATCTTTCATTTTTCTTTTAAAGATCCATTTAGAACCCAACGGTTTATTTCCAGGAGAAAGATCAACCAATTCCCATGTATGGTTGTTCAGTATGGATTCTATTTCACTATTGATTGCCTCTTTCCAAAACAATGATTCCGAAGAAGATATAGCTTCTTTAAATGTTTGAGGTTCATTTTCCAATAAGAAAGTCACAAAATCTGGTCCAAATAAAGTAGACATTCTTTGACGTTTACTACGTCTTGGATCCTTCTGATTAAGTGTACTTTCTTTTGTTTCTTCCCGAGGTCGTTTAGATCCTTCACCAATCGACTCACATTCGTTTATATATGGATATATATTTTCAAAGAACTCAGCATTATCTGATTCTATAATCGTATTATTATGAATGTCGAGATTTTTTGATTTATGAACTAGAAATCGATATGCTTTACTATTACTCACATATCCTATGAAAATACAATCAATGGTTTTCGGTCCTATTTTTACCCTTTTGGGTTTTGCCAAACACTCCCACACTTTAAAATAATTCAAGTTGGGCTTCCTTCCTTTCCATTTTTCATATGGAATGGATTGTGTTTTGCTATGGGGTACTCGATTTAGTATTCAGCTAGCCGTAAGAACGGCTTCCCCCCCCCCCCCCCACAAGTT
This sequence comes from Nicotiana attenuata, assembly GCF_001879085.1. Classification (NCBI taxonomy): domain Eukaryota; kingdom Viridiplantae; phylum Streptophyta; class Magnoliopsida; order Solanales; family Solanaceae; genus Nicotiana; species Nicotiana attenuata. The sequence continues at coordinate 78,850,276 of NC_031995.1, read as the reverse complement.
TTGTGGCAAACCAGAACTTATCAATAATGCGTTCATCATCTCCTTTAATGAACGATTCTTTCTTTCTATAATCCCATTGGATTGGGGCGTGTAAGGGGTCGTTGTTTGATGAATAATTCCATATTCTAAACGTATTTGTTCAAAAGGAGATTCATATTCACCACCCCTATCACTTCTTATCATTTTGATTTTCTTGTTAAGTTCCGTTTGTACTTCATTTTTGTATTGCTTGAATGCATCTATTGCTTCATCTTTACTATTAAGTAAGTAAACATAGCAATATCGAGTACTATCGTCAATAAAAGTTATGAAATGCTTCTTTCCACCGCGAGATGGTATTGACTTCATATCACAAATATCTGTGTGAATTAAGTCTAAAGGATCTGAATTCCTTTCAACTGACTTATAAGGATGTTTAACATACTTAGATTCCACAAATACTTGACATTTTGATTTGTCGCATTCAAAATTAGGCAATACTTCCAAATTAATCATTTTCCGCAAGGTTTTATAATTAACATGACCCAAACGTATATGCCATAATTCATTTGACTAAAGTAAGTAAGAAGAAGCTGAAATTTTATCATTATTTTCAACAACCATTACATTCAGCTTGAAAAGACCCTCAGTGAAGTAACCTTTCCAACAAACATTTCGTTCTTACTTATTACAACCTTATCGGAAACAAAAATACATTTGAAAACCATTCTTATAAGAAGTCAGCAGAGACTAAATTTTTCCTAATCTCGAGAAATGAAGGACGTTGTTCAAAGTCACCACTTTGCCAGAAGTCACTTTTGAGAAATACTTCACCCATCTTCATTATTGGCCTTTTGCAACATTCCCATAGAAGCTCCATTGGGTCCAACAAGGAGCATAAGTAGCAAAAGCTTCTCTACAGCACAAACATGGCGAGTGGCTCCAGAGTCAATCCACACTCTTTAGGATTGTCCCCAAGTTGCATTCGGAAAGCATAGGCCATAAGTCATCAACATATTCATGCTTTTCAACTCATGTTTTGCTTGACCCTTCTTCTTGTCTTTCTTTCGGAGCAACTCGGACACTACCGTAGTTTGTCTGGCTTTCCTAAGTTGGCAATTTCCACTGAACCGCTTCTTGCTTTTGTTGGTGTGTATTTAGCGCAGAAGCCTCTTCTTCTCTTTTGTTCTTCCAACAATATTTTGTCCCATTATTGTTGAGTTTGCCGGCCTTCTTTTCAAGACGTTGGTTGTCCTACTTTTGATTTTCACCGAACAATGAGATCTTCAAGAGGACATCTCTTTGCGTTTGTATTTTCAAGTAGTTTTTGAAGTCCTTCCAACAAGGGAGGCAAACTTCTCAATATCGTTGCTACTTGGAATGCTT